>NC_143013.1:207922266-208611641 GCF_055824585.1 Amblyomma mixtum
CTGATTAGTTTTTGCGAATGCATTTCGTGTCGATAAGTCTCTGTGTTAGCAGCTGTTTTCCAATCTGTGGGAGCTGCTTAGCTAACGTAAGGGCTGGCGGAGTGTGAGGGTCGAGGAAGGATCGAAGTAGGTGCTTTTGCGATTACGACAGCGATTGACGTCATTGCACACCGGATTCCATTCTGTTTTGGCTAGCTCGGTGCGGTGTGAGGCAGTCTGACTGGATAGTTTCGGGATGCGGTGGGCAAGATGTGAGTTATTTAGCTAGGGACGGGACGTTCGTGAGAGACATTTGTGTGTCATGAAGAGTCTAATTAGGTGCGGGTCTGGGTGGTCAGTGGCAGTGTAACCCACGCATGGCGGTTACTTACTTATTAGGCCGTGTATCCACTGGGTCAAGGAGACGGTGCTTGTGTGCACGCTGACCGGAGATTATCTCAATTGGTGTGCGAAAAGTGTGTGAGTGGGCAGATGGTTCAGGCCTGTAGTGCGCAGCTGATGGTGTAATGGCCGCTGAGTAAGCGATCCGAGAGTACTTCCCACTCCCGGTAAGATATGTAAGATTGTGTAAGAGATCGTCCAAGATTTGTTAATGTCGCTTGTTTTGCGGATGTGCCCCTGTAAGGGGGCATGCCAGGTGTGTTGTGTATGTAGTATCCGCGTTGTTGCGATGTCAGTGAACGTTAAAAGAACCCAGGGTGGTCGAAGTTATGAAGATTGGTTATCAGGAAATGAAAGACGCGGTAACTGTCTCATTTCTCGGTGGACACCTCAACCGGGCCATAAGGGAAGAATAGAAGGTGGGGCTGAAAGAAGGAGAGAAAGAGGAGCCGTAGTGGAGGCCTGAGGAATAATGTCGACCACCCGGGGATCCTTAACGAGCACTGACATCGCACAGCAAATGGGCGCCTCTTGCGTTTCGCCTCCGTCGAAACGTGGCCACCACGGCCGGGTGCAAACGAGGATACTCCGGCTCAGTATCCGAGCGTCCTAACCGCTAATCAACCGCGGCGGGTAAAAGCTCGGCGCCCTCCATTGCGGCATCCGTCATAGCCGAAGTCGCTTTGGGACGTTAAACTCCTTAAAACCATAAAACCAATCCGAACAGCTAAGTTCTCGCCCCTCCTCGATTTTGCGAATTCTCTCTTGAATTCACCCCTTGAAATATGTTGTATTTGTATTTCCTTCACCTGTCACATTCCATGTCGTACAGTGAATCCTAAAATTTCTCCCGTCTGAACCATGCCGATCTTCTATCGGTTAATTAAATCGTAATAACTCTCATTCTCGACTCCTGTGCTCTGATGCTGTTGCGCTCTATCACCGGTTAACCACTCGTTCCTCCATAAGATCGTGCACTTAGATATGAGGAGGAGGAGGAGGAAAACTTTTATTCCTATTTGCAGTGAAAGGTCGATGGGGCGAGCCGGAAGGGCCCGTCCCTTACAAACACTAGGAGGGATCCCCAGTCCGGGATCCCTGTAGCTTCCGCAGCAGCCCGGGCTCTAGCTACCAATGCCTGTTGGGCATGGAGTTGGGAGCAGCCGCGCAGGGCAGCTTCCCAGTCCTCTCGAGTGGGGTGGAGGTGGGGTGGGTAGGCAGGATATGAGCCGTGTTTGTCTCTCCTCCCTTCCAAACTAGCAACAGAGACCGCAGGGGCTATTCACAGCGTTCCCACTGCGCGCAGTCAAATGCATCCAGCTTTTCCGTGATGGCTGAGCAGCACAATTTGACAGTCATCAGAACTTCTCGTCTCGGAGATATATATGTGAAGGTGTGCCATGAGCAATGATGCTGTTGTATGTCCTGAGCATAGCAGCTAGTATATTGCCATTTTGTTCTGCAGCACTGAAAGCCAAGGTAGGCCACAGGAAAGCGCAGATCCAGTTATCATTGAACATTAAAATAATGTTATCAGTATGTTTTGTGAGTTCCAGTAATGTTACACGTTCCATTCTACGTTACAGTAAAGTTAAATATATATATATAACGGTAGCTATATAGAAAACGTTAGTTTGCCGTTCAAAATAAACGTTGTTTAACATAGTCTTATAAACGTTAATTATTATAATGTTAAAGTCATAGCTATGAAACAGCATTACAAATAAATTTAGAGTACTGATTCTCAAAACTTTTCCCACTGTTCCTACATTACAGAAGTTTTTCAGTTAGCAGTACTTTGCAACCATACCTCTCAGACAGTACTCGCCATACACTGCATGCACATGTAGCCCCATTATTTTGTCACAAAAGTCTGGTTATTACCCATTCGCCACTATCACTCATGGGATAGCCCGCAGTACAAGCTCCGTTCGGAAGTGAGTTCTTAGCTGTGCTGCGTTGTGGAGCTGAAGTGTAGCCCTCGTTGCTGGTCTTTGCAAAGTGTTTTAAGTTTGTTTGTTTGTTTGTTTGTTTGCTTGTTTTATGGGGTTTAACGTCCCAAAGCGACTAAGGCTATGAGAGACGCCGTAGTGGAGGGCTCCGGAAATTTCGACCACCTGGGGTTCTTTAACGTGCACTGACATCGCACAGCATACGGGCCTCTAGAATTTCTCCTCCAAAGAAATTCTAGCCGCCGCAGCCGGGATCGAACCCGCGTCTTTCGGGTCAGCAGCCGAGCACCATAGCCGCTGAGCCACCGCGGCGGCCAAAGTGTTTTAAGTTGTGTGCCGTCACAACTGGCGGGCCTGCATGCTTGCGCAGGGCGGCTTCACCATTTTCGAGGATTTGACATTTATGTTGCCTACATGCTTCGTTAATGTTCGGAGAAGGTTTATCTAGCGCTTATCTGTAACATTACAAAAACGTTAGAAAAAAAGGACCAAAAAGCACTTCAAATAACATTTGGCGAAAACAAAAATGCAACATTATCGTAATTTTTCGGTGCTACCTGCGGAGTTAGGCAAAGCAAGTACACAGAAAGCTACACCTGTTCTACCGCACGCGTATAGTGATTTGAATCACGCGGAGAAAAAGAAAATGGTGGATAAGCCGACATTGGAGCTCTATAGATGGGCTAAATCTAAGATTCAAAGGGAAACTTTTTTGGCAATTCCAAAGGGACTGGTTGACTTTTTCTAGGCTAGGCCTGGCTGGGCACTGGAGGACGAGTGTTACGGCAAAAATTTGACACCACTGACAACGTTTGCTGTTGCTGCATGCAAGACAGGGAAAGCATAGAATATATTCTTATCTAGTGTAAGGCCCTCCAACCCCCAGTGCACGGTGCCGCCACAGGCATCCGATAACCACTAGGGTTTCGGAATAGTCATGACCACCGTGGTCATGACATTCTCCATTCGCTCCATTCCATTTTCGAAAAGTAGAAACAGACGACTCGAGGATTGCTGGAGAAGATAAAGAAAGTAATTTACTATTAGGAAGAAAATGATCAATTAATGCGAAGATATTGAGCAAAAAAGAAATTAATGTTTAAGTGACACTTATCATTACTCTGATAATTATCTATCTACTTAGCTAACTATTATAATCGCGGCAGCATGATGCGCGACTAGAGTGGGTTCTGGTTTTGAAACAGCCGTCGAAGAAAACTATGGCGTGCCCGATTCGAACACTGTTCGAAAACCTTACATCGTATTCGATTCGTTTCGAATAATTTTTAATGCTCACTATTTGATTCGTTTAGCGATAAGTTTGAGAGACGTTTTAGAGGCGAGTAATGAGGGTGAGTCCCACGGACACCTGATGTGCGTGATGTTTAGCTGCTGCTGCTTTTACGTGATGTCATCGCTCTTCCCTCTGTCCCCTTTTCCCTAGGAAATTTTGTTATATGGATGATCTGTTCTTCTACTTTAAGGGGACAACAAGCTATACTTGAAATCTCACTGGCCCAAAATAAAAATATGCACAACAACCTAATGTTTGGCTACGTTTAAAAAGTGCGCCCTTTTTATTAATCCGCGTGTTTTGTTGTGCACATTTGCCAGAGCGAATTTATGTTTCTAAAACCCTCAAATTATTTCTAAGTGTACTAATTGCAAACAAAAATTACAATTTTGATAAAGTCAGGAGGCACATGCGACTTTCGGCTTAATCAATTTTCAGCCACGCGTCGATAGGGTGGCTAGCGTCGCAGTGGCGTGTTTTTGTTGTGCAGCACGTGGTTGAGTGCGGTCGTTTACGCGTTTTGTTTTATGCTTTGGCGTCGTAGGCTACCGAAATTGTAGGCAATGACAGCATGAGAAATTGCCGCGTATTTGTGTTGCCAAGTCGGAAGACCAAGGTGCCACTGCCGAGGAGGCGGGTGGGTGAACCCCGCTGGCGCTTATTCGGGGAGCCGGTCGGCCACGGACCGCACCTCGCTTTGTCGGCGCTCATGACAATGCACTGCTTGCTCATCAGCAGTTAGTATATGTGGTGTGTCCGGAAACAAGTATGCTACCGACATTTAGGTAGGTCCTTGCTCCTTACGTTGACTGTAGTTATATAATTTGCGGCAGCGCGGTCCGTGAGGTACAGATTTTGTTGTGGATAGTCTCTCGCTGCGTAATCGCGGCAGTGATACTTCATTTCAAATGTACAGAATGCATGTGCAGTTGTGTCGAAGCTTCTAAAGGCTCCAGTGGCAGGGTACGGAGCTCGTAAGTCATCAGTTGAGGCATAGTTACGCGTGCATGTTACCCAATGGACTTTGAAAACCTTGTGATTATAAGGGCGGAAGAAATGGCGTTAGCAATGGCGTTAGCAACGGCGTTGCGTTGATCAGGGGTTGTGGTAGAGAGCTGCGGCTCAATGGTCTCCGTGCAGTTAGGTGTAAAGGGCATATACTGCAGGCAGCAGGAACTAGGGACGTTATTGTTTTGAAGCAATATTGTTTGTTGGTGCGAAGCTGATAGATGTTCTTGAAGTGTCGCAGGAATACCTTTGAACTTGATCGCCGTACAAAATATTTACGGTGTATCGATGTAGCCGAATATGGTCGTGCTTTACCTTTGGGTTGTCATTTTTCCTCGAGAAATGAATAGTACTTAACAGGATTTAAGGCAGAGGATGCTTCTAATTCACACACCAGCATTATCGGGCTGTGCCCTATTTTGGGTGAGCTCACGTGCCACACAAAAATTTCCGGGTGCTCTTCATTGTCAGTGCATATTAAAGAATCCCATTTGGTTGAAACTAATTTGGATTTTTCCAATATTGTGTGTCTGGTAGCTCAAGTGCAACGTTGGGGAAAAAGCCTTGCATATCTGCCTGTCGTGTATTTTCAAGGTGTCGGAAGTTCTCCTCGGTGTTTTAGCACAGAGTTATCATTTGACTAGACTTAGCTTCCTAGATATGAAGCAGGAATATTGAAGAACGCTTTCACTACACATTTCGCTTTTATAAAACCAAAAAGGCCTACCTAATGTACTTCAAGCATTCCCTAAAGATGTGCCAAGCTATCACTGTTATCCGTACAACTTGAGGAACGGGGGAGAGTTTGAGGGCTGTTAAATATTATGTAGTATTTGCTCATATTTGCTGTTCCTTGGTTTAAGAGCGTGTAGCTAGTCAGTTTCCTGGAGGGCTTGTCTGTACCATGCAACGAACAGATGGTGAAAAGGGTGCTGGGTTTCTGCAGTTTTTGCAGAAAATTTCATGGTGGACAACAGCGCTGTGGAATAGAGACAGAAGAGAAGAAACAAGCCGCAACAAGCACTCGCGTCAACTGAGCATTTTTACAGGAAAAGCAGAATATATACGTCATGGACTACAATAAGAAAAAGAAAAAACCCCTGCAAATGTAGCACCTAGCCAGCAATGCAGTGCACGTGTGCCAAAAGAAAGAAAGCCACCAAGCAGCCCTTGCCTGTGAAAGAAAGCACTGCTAAGCTTTCTTCTGGTTTGGTTTATGGGGTTTAACACCCCAAAGCGATGTTAAACCCCAGCTTTCTTCTATTGCTACGAGCTGAAATAGGCATTTGCTAAGAAATGTAACGCGTTTTGGGAAACAACAATTGGTGGATGACTTACCAGGCACCCTTAGCGATATAACCGCCGTGGTGGCTCGGGGGTTATGGCACTGGCTGCTGACATGAAAGACGCGGGTTCGATCCTGGCCGCGGCGGTTGAATTTCGATGGAGGTGAAATTCTAGAGGCCCGTGTACTGTGCGATGCCAGTGCGTGTTAAAGAATCCCAGGTGGTTGAAATTTCCAGAGCAGAGCCCTTTACTAGTGCATCTCTTATAGCCTGAGACACTTTGGGACGTTAAATCCCATAAAAACCAAACTTCGTAATATGAATGTGAAAAGCTTCGATTATTTCTCTGGCCAGCGGGTCTTCATGTATGAGAGGAGCGACAGGGCTTAAATAAATGGATGCATTCAAATCAGTGATTGTGCAGGGTGGGATCTACGCGTGAACTATACGGGTCACTGTCAATTGAATCGAACTGCTCTTTGAGCCTAATGTTAACGCAGCGTCCGGTCTACACAGCCCCACAGAAATATGTGCGCTGCATTGTTGGTTAGGCACTTGGTTTGGAGGGATTCTTTTTTGTTTTTTAGTGGTCTGTATGTGCTATATATTCTTTTCCTCTAATGAAGCTCAGTTCATGTCAGCATCTGTTCCGCCTTCTTGTTTCTTCCCTCCTTTCTGTATCCTGCCGTGTTGTTGTCCACCATGAATCTATACCAACTTACCCAACTTTTTTAGCTGATCAACACCAGAAAAGCCATCAACTTATTCACCATTCCAGCCCTGTGACTTCTGTCAGTGCATGTCGAAAACTTGTGGTCAGATGCGACATTTTTGTATGTGGAAGGAATCTTGCATGTATAAAAACAAGTGAAAGACTTTTGTGAAATGCCCATTTGTGCTTTGAAATCTGCCAACATCTTGCATAACACTGATTCTTAATGCATGTGCATGCCATGTGAAGGACAGACATGCACTTTTTACTGACCTCTCTACCCCCCCCCCCCCCCCCCCCCCCTCCACCACTTGCAGGGGCAAGTGACAGCACTGGTTGTCCTTAGCAGCAGCTCCATGCTTCCCTGGCCATCGATTGGTGAGTCCAGTCCATGTTTGGTGTTTCTAAATAACATTGGTACGAAGGTTGTTGCAGCCAATTTAAGCAGAAAGTGGTTTTCTTAAAGCTAGCGGAGAGTGGCCTTCTCCTTGAGTCGCCTCTTGCAGCACCTGTTGCGCTGAATGTGCTGCCTGTAAGCATCTCTCGACTTTTTTTCTGTGTTCCTCTGATGGTTCCAACTTTGACAACATTGCCAATGCATGTCCGAGCTTGAGTGCAACCGAGCTAGCTGCCATAAGTCTTGCTCATTGCTAGTGTCAAAAGTGTGGCCTGGTCAACATTGAGCTGGCTGTCTGAGATGTAAGCCTTTCTGAAGTAGCTGAAAGTTTTTCCATCCTGTAAGCAGGGGGCTCTCGGGCATTTTGCCTCAAGGAATGCCTCCTGCTCTCATCCACCAGCATTGTTTGGTGCATTTGCTTATAGGAAAACGAGAGTTGCAAATGTTGCAGAAAGTTCTTTGCGCAGATAATGATTACCTATATAAGTGTGACGTGTTTTTTGGACGGCTTTGTTTTTAGCAGCAAGCCAATGCCTGGCTCAATAACACTTGAAACCAGTCTCATTTTGGCTGCTGGAAGGAGACGACTGCCATGTTTATTCTTCATATAGGCAAAGGCTGGGAATGTCTGCACACTAGCATATGTTGTTGCAAAGGGAAGTAACATGTCCACTGCCCTGTCAAAGAGGTGTTGAAACAGTGAAGCAGTCCCCATGCAAAATGTCACTGATATTGACATTTACATTTCTCTTCAAGAGCAATGTTGGCCCCGGGCTCATGGAACCCGTTTTCAACATCAGCACTGTCAGTATTGATAGTGGATACATCGGCATGAGAAGGAGACGCAAGTGTACCTCTGAGAAGTAGCTAGCTAATTTGACCTCTGAGTGTGCTGTGGTGGTGATGATGGACCTGTATGCGACAGAAGGCAGGATAGGTCTGTTTTCATATTCACTGAGCCTCTCGAAGGGAGTGGGATCTTCTTAGCTCATGCAGCACAGCCAGAACTGCTGTTTGCTTCAGAATCCCCTCATTTGGTCTGGAGGGCTTACGAGGGTGGCCTGTCAGCCCTGTAAGCTTTGAGTTAAATTGTGCAGGTGCTTAAACCGCTCAGCAGGCAGGTAGGTTAACCATGCCAGAAAAGAGCACTGTATAAATGGCTCTACTATTGCTGAATCCTCCGAGAAAAAGCAGCCAGCTTATTTTGCTGGTGGAAGGTCCTTTTCAGGACATTTTCACGTGACAGCGAATGCCCTTCTATGGGCAGCAACTTATGTTCAGGTGCTGCACTCACCTCTTTGTAAAGCAGTTTAAAAATACGAATGGCCTTGGGTTTCGGTTTGATTGTGTTCATTATTTTCACACTATGGCTTGTGACTACCGTGAAATCAGTGTTGAGCTCTCTTGAGGCTGGGGCTTCCCTGTGTAAAGTGCAAAGTATATACAAAATGTTGGTGTTGCTTGTCTGAATCAGGCTGTGAATCCTATTGCGTGCCTCGTCATCTGCTCCAGCCTATCCGAGCAAATGGCTACAGATTTGCTGCAGCTGAGACTTCTTTTAACAAAAAACTCTTTTAGCATATCAAACATGTCTCTTCACTTAGTAATAATCTTCTGTTCAGTGCCTACCTCCTGCACAATTGCGCCGTCTGAGAAAGCTCACGAATGCCTCTAGCTGTGGCTAGCCAACATCATAATTATCGTTCGCCGAAATCGCAAACTTTGGGGAGCTTTTGGTGTTTTCGGTTCCTTGATTTTCCACATCCACTGCGATTTCTGGGATCCTTTGGTTAGCAGTGTCGTCAGGGCTTGGGATTTCCTGTGCTTCTTTTTAGGTGTTTTTCTCCAGATAGAGCTGTGATCACATCTTGAATGCAAGCTGAGGAGATATGTCGGTGTTGTCTCACTGACAGACAGCACCGATTTCTGTGAGGAGAAGCACTGTTATCAGAACTACGTTTTTGATGTTTCAAGGGCATCCTTCAACGTCACCTCTTCTTTGGATTTGGCCTTAATGCATCTGAGGGCACTTTAGATGTCATAATGACAACCATTTCATGCATAAAGTTGACAAACTCTCCTGTCTGGTCACCATATGAGTAAGATTTCTCAGTCTGATTTTTGCAGAAGGCCCCACAGCACTTCTGGCTGAAAAGGTGGAAGCCGAAATTAACTTCCATTTTTTTCATAATTGTTAGGATTAATGTGCACCTACATGATTTTGGGCATCACCTTCGTAGTAGTTGTGCCACTTGTTAAGTTCGGGTGCGTTTCTTATTGGCTTTGCATCTACATGGCATTCTAGTGTCTTGTACCCTTTTTTCACAAAACCATTTCTGACACATTTCATGGAATGTGGCAAAATTAGAGACTGAAATAAAAGGTGTCGGTCATTTCCAGCTGGATGAAGCACAGATGACTTGATAGTAGTTGCTGTTTTCGAATTGTCCACCACACAGTGCGGTTCCAAGAGGCCTGTGACATAGTCAACTCGGAGGCCAGCATTCTTTGCAAGCAATACAGCAATACAGATTCCAGGGTTATCATCGACAGCAAAGGAGCCATTGCGTTTCCTCTTGATGTGAACACTCCAAGAATTTGATGCCGTGATCCCGATAGAGGCTGGAACATGATCATCATACCATGGCCATATGTAACTCTATATCACACTCTGGAGTGAATGCACCCAGGTCTGCGAACCTGTCGATCTTTCTTGTGCTTCTTGTCACCGCAAAGTTCTCGGACAACTTCATCTCATACGAGGTGTGACACACACAAAAAAAACGAGACTGGTCCAACAAATTATTGTACTTACAGAATCAGTTCTCTGTGGCGTTATCACCTTCAAAGTAGTCACTTTCAGAATTCACACACTTCTGCATTTGATGCTGCCATTGCTGGTAACAGTTCTGGAACGAGGTTTTTGGAAGGCCCTTCAGGAGATTCTCCGTTTTGCCTGAAACTCCTCAGCTGAGGTAAAATGGGTCCCGTTTAAGCAAGACTTAACTTTAGGAAATAAAAAAAGTCGCATGGAGCCAAATCAGGTGAATAGGGAGGATGCCCCATCACAGTAATGTTTTTGCTGCTCAAAAACTGCTTGAGAGATGGGGCCATGTGAGCGGGTGTATTGTCCTGATGCAACAGCCATCCATCACTCCACAACTGGGACCTTTTTTTCCAAATTTTTTCACGAAGTCTTAAAAAGTACTTCAATGTAGTACCCGCTCAATCATTACAATTCCATTAATCAAAAGAAAACATTCGACAGAAGTCTGTCTGGTTGGGAAGAAGTCACACCGTGAAGAAGGGGCCGAGCCGGTCCCGAAACGTCGTGTTTTTCCTGTATTTTACTTGGTTGGCGTCACTTACCTTCTCCTAACAATTCCATTAATGTCAAAGAAGACAATTAACATTGCCTTGAATTTTGATTTTGACATGCGTGGTTTTTTGGGTCTTGGGGATCCTGGAGACTTCCACTGCATTGACTGGTGCTTACTTTCTGGGTCATAGGTAAAAATCCATGTCTCATCGCATGTTAGAACAGATTCCAACAAATTTGCCTCGTTTGCAATGCGTTCTAACATGTCCACACACAGATCTTTTCGGCACTGTTTTTTGGTAATTGGACAGAACTTTTGGAACAACCTTTGCACAAATCTTCCTCAGGTGTAATTTGTTCGTTAGAATACGTCGATCAGCTTCCTTATCCAAGTTAACCAACCCTTAATCTTCGGTCACCGCGGATCACATCACGAACTTTGGCAATGTTTGGTCTGTAATCGCTGACCTTGGGCACCCAGCACGTTCATCATATTCCACACTGTCCTTTCCCCCTGAGAACCGCTTATGCCATTCAAACAGTCACGCACGAGGCAAAGTTTCATCTCCATAAGCCTCGGTTAACATTTGAAATGTTTCTGTGTGATTTTAGTTTCACGAGAAACTTGATGTTGATTTGCTGTTCGGTTTTTACATCAGACATTTTTCTGGCAGAATGCACTTGCACGTGTTCACTCAGTGACGCAGCACTCCCAACTGGCGTTATTGGTTCTGTCGAAACTGGCCGCATGAATAGAGGAGGTTTGTGGGATGACGCTGCAAAACAGTTGTTGCCAACTCCACTCTTTTTTTCAAGCTCTACACTTAGTCTCGTTTCTTTTGTGTCGCACCTTGTATATGATAAGGTGGCTCAGTGGCTATGGTGCTCGGCTGCTGTCCCGAAAGACGCGGGTTCGATCCCGGCCGCGGCGGCTGAATTTCTTTGGAGGAGAAATTCGAGGCCCGTGTACTGTGCGATGTCAGTGCACGTTAAAGAACCCCAGGTGGTCGAACTTTCCGGAGCCCTCCACTACGGCGTCTCTCATAGCCTTAGTCGCTTTGGGACGTTAAACCCCATAAACCAACCTTGTATATGATAAGTCCACCATGGGGCTGAAATTCTGTTTTTTTTTTTCGTTTCTTACGCAATGCTTGAGAGGATGCTGACATTAAAACCGAAAGTGCCTTCGTACTGCTTCATATACAGGGTGTGTTCTAAAAGTAGTAGGACTCATTTTTTTAAAACAAAATTTATTCAAGAGAGTAGTACAAACAATTAGAATTTTTCAAAGTAGCACCCTTCCGCACCTACACACTGCTGCCAATGAGTTTTCCAGTTTTCGTACGCCTCCAGGAACGCCTGGACCGGAATGCTATTTAAAATAGCTCCTTCGTTATGGCCTGTTGAACCGCCTTTACCGATCCGTGACGTTTCCCCTTGAGTGTCGATTTTATTCTCAGGAATAGAAAAAAGTCTGGCGGGGCCAAGTCGGGGCTGTAGGGGTCCTGAGGCAGCGTTGCCGCCTTGTGCTGGGCAAAAAATCGGGGTCCTCATTCACATGATGAAGAAGATCCTGGCAGGTCGCTTTCCGTTTGGCCTTTTGCTCCTCTGACAACACTCCCGGCACCAACTTCCTGCACACTTTCCTCATGGCTAAGTTTTCTGTCATGATCTCAAAAACTTGGGTTTGAGGAATGCTCAAGTCATCAGCAATCATTCTGATACGAATCTTACGATCACTGTTCAGTAAATGTTTCACTCGCTGCACATTTTCGTTCGTCTTGCTGGTCGAAGGGCGTCCGAAGTGGTCGTCGTCTTCCACTCTTTCCTTACCTTCTCGGGGCAGCTTGTGCCACACAAAAAACACCTGATCTACCCATGGCAGCGTCACCATAGGCCTCCTTAATCATGTCGTGAATCTCTTTGCCCGTTTTACCAAGGGTTACAGAAAATTTGATCGCGTATCGCTGATCCGGTAAACGCTCCATGATTCTGCGTGACGAGACGTTTCGACAGGGGTTCACAGTACAAGCGACCTGCTCTCTTCAACGGCCGAGAGCCGACTGCCGATTTTCCCCAGCATTCCTAATATCCCCCTTCAACGATCCTGCACGCGCAGATCGCCTCTCGTCCGCCCGTTCGCCCAGGAAAAAACCAGTCCTATTACTTTCAGAACAGATCATGTATGTCTTTAGGCAAGTATAGCTAGGGAGCACCAAGATTTTTTTCCCCTCTTGACATGATCTTACAGCTGTGGGCTTTTCATATGCGTACCGTAAAAAACCCGAATATAATACGGACCCGCATATAATACGAGGTGCAATTTGAAGGTAGCAAAAATGGAAAAAAGCGAGAGAAATTTTTCGAAAGCCTTTATTTTCATTGCACTCCGTGCTCTTCATGTTTAGTCATTGTCCGTAGAACTTCCTTCAGAAAGGCCCTTGTCGGACATGTCTTCCCATAAGAACTCATCCTCCGTCCCGTCGAGTGTGTTTGAGATGCCACATTTCTTAAAAGAGCGACTTACAAGCTCCTCAGGGATGCTGGCCCAAGCAACCGCGATCCAGCCACAAAGGATCGCTGGAGAGGCCTGCTTTAGTCGCCCCAATCGAAGTCTCATTCCATGCTAAAATCAAAAGAAAGGGCAACAATAAAGCGGAATAAGAAATAGCCTGCACCTGCGGAGCATCAACAGGCTTAACCCAATCAGATATAAAAGGGCCCATGTGGCCAAAAAGCATAATTTTGTGGAAAAAGCCAATTGAAAAATAAAATGTGGGCACGGTAACTGAAATGGTGTCCTAAGGGCGCAGCGAGCACAGAGGGATGAAATATCCCGTGAGCTGATTTATTGATGACAGACATATTTTACTGTGGTATGAAGGTGCCCAAAAGAAGAAAGAAAAAAAGAAACACAGAAAGAGAACTGAAAAAATGTGTATGATGTGATTAAGCTGGTGGTTGGGAGAAGGAACAGGGAAGGGCAGGAGGATAAAGCAGATCTGAAACGAAAAAGAAAACAGAAACAGAAGTAGAACAGTAGAAAGTAATAGGAAAATGTGAATGAGGTCCCTTTTCTTAGGTTACTAGAAAAAGAAAATTTATATTTGTAAACACAAGGTGTATAGAAGGATAGTAAGGGACCGTTATAAGAATAAAATAATGGTAGAGAAGGGGAAATTAGAAATAGAAGGTACAGATGAAATTAAGTAATGAAGAAGGTAATGTGTGGGTATGCACTGAAAAGGGTAATTGCGATAAACATGTTTATGTATAAAAAAAAGAAGGGAGAGAACACACAAAAGAAAAAAGACCCAAACACACACTCATTCACGCGCACAAGCCACAGCACGCGCCTGCCGGAGGGGCGGACACAAAGGTGTCCACTTATGTGGCCAGAAAGGCCCCCCCGAGCAAGCAAGCGCGAAACTGGTAAGGAGAGGCGCCTCACGGACATGCCTCTATCTCCCCCCCAAAAAAAAACTGAGGAAGGAGTAGGCGCATCACGTTGTTCTGAACGCGCGCATCCCGATTCCCGCCGCGGTGGTGGTTGCTTTTGGACTCCGCCGCGCAAGTGTAAAGCATGAGGTTTGTGGTTCGGCGAACAGATCAAGTGCGTGCCCGGGACGCGCGAACACGGTCCGGGAGCGCATGACTGATCTCAGCAACCATGCAGACCAGGACCGCCGATGCCTGGCAGTCGTCAAGCCACCACCGCCAAACAGCGCGCCAAGCGCCGTCCCTGTCCGTGACTCCCAGGAGCCGCTGCGCCAGGCATTTTGTGAGGGAACATGTCATTAGGTAATGGGTGGCGTTCCCGACAGAGTGCCCACAAGGACACTCCGCCGTAGACGCCAACCCAAAACGGTGGAAATAGGCCGGGAAGCGGCCATGTCCGGTCGGTAAAGTGACAAGCAGGCGGGTTGGAGGGAATGATGCGGGTAAATTTAGAACGTCGGGCACCCAGTAGTGAAGTTCGCGGTGCTGTACATTGTTTGCCGCATCCGGTTCGCGTTAGTGGAATGCCCATTACATTCTTTCTTGGGCCCTCCGCACAACCGCAGAGAAGGGGTGAGCTCGACCCAGCGGGATACCGGGGGGGCGCCGGATAGCGGAGGATTACGGGAAAGGTCAAACTCCCTTCAGGGACGGTTTCATAAGGTCGCATCCTGTGTGCACATGCTTGCGGCGAGGTGGACCCGCGTCACAGTGCGTGGCTTTTGTCCCATGTCTGCAGCGGCGTGCTTTGACAGCTTGAAGCGCGGTCAACAGGATATTGCCACGCTAGCTGCAGGCATGAGGAGCGACGATGCGGAACAGATGGGTTGAAGTGGCTTTCCTTGAACTTGGGTCAACCAGACATTGGGAAAGTGAGTGTTCGTGAAACTCGCAGCAGGAAAGCATAATTATCCGAAATCGTGGTGGTAGAAAGTGTACATATGTGTACGGTGTCGCGATGAGTTACCTTCTTTCCCCAATCATTGATTGGTTGTGTTATCCTTTCCAAATTGTTGATTGGTGATGTTTTCCTTCCCCAATAAGTTATTTGGTGGATGTTTGTACAGTACCTGATTGGTTATTCTCCCCAGCGAGGGCGGGGACATGGGGTTTAAAACCAGCCGTTTGGGCAGGACCGAGGGCTGGTTTCGTCAAGTCAGTCAAGTGTAAATATGTTCTCTCCTTGCTTGTATCTTCCTTTGTGTAACCCCTCCCGCCAGGATGTCAACTGTCGCAGTCGAGACAGGATTTGCTACGTCTTTCTGCTCGAGGTATCTGACGGAGGGGCGGAAGATCAAGTCGGTGGACAAGCTGCAGAGCGGTACGTCCTGAAGGAGGGGCGTGAGTCAGCATCATAGAGTGACAATGGAAGCTTCGGAGACTGCTGGTCAATGTCGACGGGATGTAGGAGGCTCAAGTCAGCGAGGTGCTGAAGGAGCCAGGCGACCGACGTGTCATGGAGGTGCCAAGTCCGTGAGCTGCGGAAGGAACCAGGCGTCTACGTTGAGGTTCAAGACAAGAACCAGGTGACCAGCGAGTCAAACGAGGCAGGTCAGCAAGCTGCTGAATGAACCGGGGTGTCGCATCGAGAAACTTCAAGCTGCAAGGCGACATCGTCAGGGAGGTTCAAGTCAGCGAGCTGCTGCGAGAGCCGAGGCTCAACTCATCCGCATCGAGGAGCCCGCAGTCGTCACTGAGGGCGACGAGATTACCGTGGCAGAGGTAAGCAACTAGAGACAAGGTAGGAGACCTTTCTGCTTTCTCCGAATTCACCGTGTCGGTGTAGTGTTTTCGTGCTATAAATGATAGCACGGAAAAGGGAGATGGCTGCCGTGCAGTATAATCGGGAAGGCATTATGCGACGCGTGGAGGTTGAGCAGAAGGCTGAGCAGATGTTTGAAATTGAGAAGTTGAAAGCTAGAAAAGACAAAGCTTGCACAGATGCAAATGAAAGTAAGACAGGAAACGAAAGCTGATAGCGAGTGGTTATTTGCTGCAGTTCAATGTTTTGACTGCATGAAATTTGGGCATTTCATTACTGACTGTCCGAACTCAAAGCAAACACAGGATGTTCCCGTGGTGAGAATGACCTGTGTGCCAATGGCTATAGGTGTGAAAGCTGCAGCGGTTAGGCAGCAGGGCCCAACCGTGTGTGCCGTGCCAGGAGAGATGGCTGAGGGCATAGGGGTGTTAGTCACGCCTGTGAAGCACTGCCTGTCAGAGCAAGCTGAGATAGAGCAGACCCAGGAGGCACCTGAGTGTATTGTTTGTGAACAGGACGTCAGCATTGTGCCAGAGCAGGTTGGCGCTAACTCTGGGGCAGTAGTAACGCTCGACGAAGAGCTAGAGCAGGCACCAATAGCAGGCGAAGGTAAGCTGGCTGCCAGAGATGAATTGGTTACTCAGCCGGAGCTGACACTCTGCGCAGTGGCAGCAGATGTAGCCGAAGGTGTAAACAAGTTGATAACACCTGAAAACACTCTCACTATTAGAGCAGGCAGAAAGAGAGTGGCTACAGGAAGAAACAGAGAGAGCTGATTGTGAAGAGCATTTCGAAATTTCCCACGAACCTGTTCTATACAAACCTGAGGCCCCAGTACAGCTTTAGGCAGATCCGGAAGCTGCAAAAGTTTCTCCAACAGATTATCAGCTAACAGAGATCGCTGCAATGGGTTTTGCAGCAAGTTGGGAACTGGGGGATTCGGATAATGCATCTGCCCCTCTAGATATCAGCATGGAGGAGAGACAGTATGTTTCGTTACTAGAAGTGCGGAAGCAAGCTGGTGAATGTAATTGTCAGAAAAGAAGGCTTGACGACATGATTTTCTTTGAAGGGAACGTCGGTGGGCAGTTGTACGAAGAGCTAGCGCTACTTGAAACTCGATGCAAAACTGCATGTGAAGTAGCCGATGAGAGGCCTGAGCGTTCTGTTAAATTCAAAGAAGGGGAGAATGCAGACGCGAGGGTAGCAGCAATCTTCGTAGCCCGCGGGGAGCAGGTGAGCTCTACTAATCTGATAGCGGCGGCAGCCTTTGCAACCAGCACTGTGTCGGATAATTTGGAATTTTGGTCTGGCCTTCTGGACAAAGCCCAAAAGAATTCAATTCAATTAAATTTCTTTTATTTCCTTTTGCAAAGGAGGAGACAGGACAAAAAGCCGTGACAACGGCTTGACGCAGGTCCTGCCCCCTTACAAATTGGCAGACATACAGATACTTTTGTGGCACAAGTGTTTACAGGTCAAGAAAAAAAAATAAATAAAGGAAGACACAAGTATTAGCAACCCTTGAGCAGTCACTCAACACACAGCAAGTTTCGGAAATGAATGTGGATAGACATAAACAGTAGTCATCAATAAACATTAATTAGGAAAGTCTAAAAACATGCTACACACTTCACATAGGTAAAGACGATAGAAATAACTTAATGTTAGAATTCGGGTTAGAAAAAAGGTCGAATGACTCTTGCTCCAAACGATTTAACAAAGAGGGGAGTGTAAATGACAAAGATTCTTTGCAGTAGTTTGCTCGTGGTGTGGGCACATTCCACTTTTCGCTATGACGGGTACGGTGACAAGATTCATTTATTTCCAGCTTCGCAATTTCCGCTATGATGTTATCATTATTTTTAACAGATGTCTTGAAGCATACCAGTAATCTGTAACTATACATTCTAAAAATGTCATACCGCAAAAAGAGATCACGGGAAGGATAACGGTAAGGAACATTTGCTATACATCTCAAGACCCTTTTCTGAAGTAAGTGCAGATTAGACAAGTTTGTGACACCAGTAGTGCCCCAAACGAGGTTACAATATTGCAGTAAAGACAGCAGTAGGGAATTGCACAGCATAATTTTAAGTTTTTCGGGAAGCATGCGTTTTAATCTGCACAAAACTCCTACTGCTGAGGCTACTTTCGAACAGACATGTTCTATGTGTTTATTCCATGTTAAGCGCATTAAAAAGATTACACCAAGGATCTTCACAGACTCTACTAATTCTAAGATATTTGAGCCTAGGCGTATATTAAGTGGCTCGGAAATGCGCTTTCCCTTCGGCAAATATAGCACAATCTTGGTTTTATTTGGATTTATTCTAAGACCATTTGCATCAACCCATGTCTAAATGTCGGCCAGCACTTTATTTGCACAGAGTTCGATGTCACTTTCGCATGTACCTGTAATAAAAACATGTATCATCTGCATAGGATACAAATTGTGCGTTGTTTGTGCACCAGATTCGTTGATATAAATAGAAAATAACAGCGGTCCTAGAATGCTCCCCTGCGGTACCCCGGACTTAAAGGGATACTGAGGCGGTTTTCGAATCAGATAATTTTTTAAGGTTTTGAAGTAGTGTCATTGCTGATCACGTCTGTGAAATTATTTTTTTCATTTTGGCTAAAACAGTGCCGCAATTACCAATTAAAAATGCGATGTTTAAATCTCCCGCGCCCCGCGCGAGAGCAGGAGAGGAGAGCAGCGGAGAGGGAAACCTCGTCCATGTCGGCCAACGTGACGTCACGTTGAGGAGCCGGAAAGACTTCGGCGCACCCGAGCGAGCTTTCAGCGCGCGTTGTTTCTCGTGCTGCATACGTTGTTCCTCGTACTGCGTGCGTTTTGACGTATGTACAAAGCGTGTCAGCCGACCTTGAGAATCAGATTCAACACGAGGTACTACTATGCGTTCGTGTCCATGAACAACTACGGCCGCGACTGTGTCATCTTCCACTGTTTTCCGCAAGATGGCATAAGCTCGCAGCGCAAGCGCTCGCTGCTTTGACGAAGAATTCAAGCCGACTAAAGTAAGCCTACTCTGCTCGAGGCACTTTCGTAAGAACGGCTACATGCAGAGCTTGTCCCCAGTCTGATCTCTGGAGATTTCTGTCGAAAAGGCGCAGCTGAACCATGACACAGTTCCTTCGATTTTCTCGCGCATGAGAGGCGTGTCACCATTCCGAAGAAGTGCCTCTTCTAAAACTAGAAACATGCACACTTAGCCCCTGCAGAAACCTTATAGAGGCTCAAGCATGTGTCGCTCTCCTCAGCTTGGGTGTGGCCAGACCACCTGAGGCGTGCTCAGCAAGGCTCGGTTAGTGATTTTATACTCGGTTCGATGTGTCCAAGCAAGCAAGCATCGAAGCTCTTCATTGCGGCATCTCGTTTAATCGTAGCTAAGCGATTAAAATGACAGCGTTCGACGTTCTGATTTTGGATGCAAATTTAAGAGAGAAATGAATGCCAACCAAGTTTTTGCAAAAAAACACCATGTTTCGCAACCTTATTCGGTATCATCATCAATTTGTGGCAGCGGGCGAGTTGCAGCTAGCTTGGCTTTTATACACACATATAGTTGGCCGCTACTTCACTGAACCTAAACTGCAAATCTAGGGAGGGCGAACGTTTTCGAGGCAGTGATTAATATTTTCTGGCATCTGCTGAACGCGCCACCAGTGAAGCAGCAGCCTTGTGAGCGTATTTGGCTAATTGGTTTCCAGCGCACAATGACTGTGTCACTACTCTGTGCGCAGTGCTTGGCCACTGCGCTTCGCTAATTTTGACATCAACTTTATGCTGCTTCATCGTTTCCTTGAAATACTTTCTTGCCCCAACCTACAACGCCGGGTACTGAGAACAGGATTTTTTGTACACAGCGCTTTGGGCCTTTTCTTTAGGATGACGCTCTTTCGGGCGAGCCAAGAGGCGTCCGGTGGTGGTAATTGACTTGAGTATTGTTCGCACCCCTTCCTTTCCAAGAATACGAGCCGAAGTTGTGCTGGCACCTTTTACGCATGGTCTGCATACGCGTCTTTCAAGCTGGCGTATGCTTGTGCTAGGCGTAGAATTTTTTGCTTCCGTCTTTTTGGTTTCAGGTGATACGTGGAATGAACAAACTAGTAGTATCCTTTTCTTTGGAGGTCAGTAAAAAAATAGTCGCCATATTCGCTTTTACAACAGCACGGAAAGCTGCGATCTGCACTCAACGCAGCGCCGGATCCGCATCGGCAGCTCCTCCAGTCCTCAAAGTGACGTCACGACCTCTCTCGACCAATCACGGGCGGCGGCGCGCCGCACGACGTGCCCCGCGGCACAGGCCGCATATTTCTGCTAAAAAAAGCAATTCGCGCTTGTTTCTGCCTTATTTGGGTGCGATATTCCAGTATGCAGCATGAGAAACTATAGCACGACGCTGTCAGCCTGATTTTCAAAAAAAGTGCTTCAGTCTCCCTTTAATGAGTAGTGTAGATGACTTCACACTATTTAGTTCTGTATACTGCGTCCTATGCTGGAAATATGATTTCGGTAATGTGCACGGAAACCGTATTTGTCAAGCCTGGAAAGGAGAATCCTGTGACCGACTGGGTCAAATGCCTTTGAAAAGTCTATGTATATACTTATTACTAACCACTTTTTCATATAAGATTCGATGATTATTTCTTTCTGAGTTAGGAGAGCTGTTTCAGTGGACCGATGTCGTCTGAAACCGTGCTGGAAGTCATGTAGTAAATTATTTTGGTGTAGGTGTGATGTTATTATTAAGCATGAAATGCTTTTAGCTCCCGTTGTCGGCAGTGTGGTGACGTCACGTCACGCCGAGACCGAGATCCAGTCATCCGGGCTCTGAATAAAAGGGAAGTTCATTCAACAGTGCAAACAAACAAAACATTGGAAACACACTCATGACTGAGGGCAAAACAAATGTATACAAAGTGGGTGGCCACCCAGAAACACCATGACCTTATTTTAACACACCGTACATATCACAAATTACAGCCTATAGTGCATAGAACGAACACTGGACAAAGAATCAGCCTCCTGTAGCAACGACGCACGGGGGGGGGGGGGGGGGGCAAGGATCTTTCTCAGGGTGATTGGCCCTTTCAAAATTATACACCACCATCCTCGAACAAACCAGCATAGTCGGTAAAGAGAGGGGGGGGGGTCGGCCCGGCTAATACAGCAGCGCCGGCATAACCAGCCGACCTTCGTGCACGACAAAGAAGCGTGTGTGCCACCGTCGCAGAAACCGCGCCTCCCCATCCGCTGCAAGCCTTTCAGACAGGTATTGCCAGATGAGGAGACGCAGGCTCTGCAACGCGGGGTACATAGCCGTCGCCGGTTGACGCCGGGCTTCGGCCAGACAGCGGCGACGCCACAAAACAAACATAGCGGACATAAACACTAGTTTGCCAAAATAATCCCATGGTTGCCGGATGCCTGGCCCGGCACGAACTGAAAACATCCGATACACCTGCCACCACATTATCCGGGCAACACGGCACTCAAAGAAAGTGTGTCGCGCTGTCTCTCGCGCTCCACATTGCGCGCACTGGGCATTGGGCACAAGGCCCCATGATAAGAGACGTTCGCGCGTGGGGAGGACTCTCCATCTCCTCCTCCACTCAAAGTCGTGGACCTGCGGAGGGAGACGACTTGTGCACCACGTGCGCCACTTGCGTACTGCGGTGCGCCGCTGGTCGTCGGCGCCAAGGCGCACGCACGCGATCATCTCGCTCAGCCGAGACGCGGGTGTCTCAGTCAGGTCGACTCCTGGCAAGTCAGAACAAACAGACTGCTTAAAACCAGCAGCCGCTCTATAGAAGCGCAGAGGCCTCTCGGCCTGTGGACCTATATGGCGCTCAGTGGTGAAGAAGCGCCGCACTGTGCTCATCCAATAAAACATGAGCGAACGCCCAAGGTATGCGTCGCTCTCCACCAGCGTGGTTACGAGCTTGGCGCTGAGCGCACGCGCCATGGTGGCTTCACAGGGCAGCCCGAGTCCTCCTCTAGAAGGCGGCAGCTGGCAAAGGCGTCGAGCGACCTGCGCCGTGCCACCGTCCCAGACAAAGGCGCCCACAAGGGACGCGAGCCGACCCGCCGTACGACGCGGCATCACTGCTACGCGGGCCACATAGTGGGCAAAGGCGCACGCGCGGCCCTTGATGACGCTCACCCTGGCCTCCATGGAGAGGCCGGAACTGCGCTGCCATCCTTAGCGCGCTCGTCGTGCGCGCAACAACTTCATCCCATGTCCGGGACGACACACCGCTCTGCTCAAAAAAGGACTCCTAGCACTCGGACCCCGTCCACGAAAGGAATGGGCACCGGGAGGGGATCGCTGAAGGTCCCAAAACGAAGCGCCCTGCTCTTGCTGGCGTTGAGCTCGGCACCAGACAGCGCCGAGTAAGTAGTAAATACGGCCAGGAAGGCCTCAAAACTCCGGGTGTCTCGGACGAAGATTGAAATATTGTCGGCATAGGCCGAGACGACGATTGTTTCCTGTCCTGTCAATGGAAAGCCGCGGATGCGTTCGTTGGAGGCGACGCTGCGCAGCAGGGGGTCCAAAGACAGGACGAACAGAGCTGGAGAAAGAGGGCATCCCTGGCGCACGCCACGTGTTACGGGGAAAGGAGCGGTGACTGACCCGTTCACCAAGAGTTCGGCCGTGAGGCCCGAGTACAACGATTTGATGCGCTCAATGAAGCTGGCAGGCAGCCCAAAGCACCGCAAAACGGAGTATAAGTGGCGATGCTCTACTCTATCAAAGGCCTTAGCTTGGTCTAAGGAAACAAAAACCCCGCTAGTCCCTTTCGCGTGTGCGTATGCGAACACATCGCGCGTGAGCGTGAGCGACGCAAAGACCGAACGGCCAGGAACAGCGCAAGCCTGGAAGGGGCTAACGAGGTTTGGCAAAAGAAGACGCAAGCGAGCGACGAGAATCGAGGCGACCAGTTTGTAGTCAGTATTGAGCAGGGTTATCGGCCGCCACGCCGCCGGGCATGACGACGTTGTTCCCTGCTTTGGTATCAACACGATTCGGCCCGCACCGAAAGACGGTGGCTTAGCTCCTTCCTCGAAGAAGGCGTTCACCAAATGCATGAGGAAGTCCCCGAGCACATCAAAGAAGGTGTAGTAAAACCCGGAGACTAGACCATCTGGTCCGGGTGTGGAGGCGCGATTCATGTCGCTTAAGACTGCGTAGACCTCCTCCCGCGTGGCGCGAGCGCAAAGAGCCGATTCCGCGTCGTCGGGCGCGTGGGGAAGGGCGGCGCAAAAGGCGTCTACAGCAGCGTCAAACCCATCCCACTCGCACAGGCCTTGCGACGCAAAGAGATGGGCAAAGTGATCACGGAAGACGTGCTCGATGTCTTGGACCTGCTCGGAAATCCGGGCTCTGAAACGAGAACATCCGGGCACCGTACGAGACTTAGCGAGATTTAACGAGACTCTCTAAGCCCTCCTACGCGACCGGCATGCAAGCGCCGGTTGGTCTCCAAACGAGTCACAAAAAATAACTGCTGCCAGTGCCTTCTCAATGTTTATCAAGATATCAGTCGAGCTGTCGTTTGATAATGCACGGAATTATAATTTCCGATTTCTAATAACGCGTGCAATAAGCACATACATGCCACAATATTTAAGCATGAATTGCTTTACGGTGCGGTTCGGGTGTCCACCACGATGACAGAGAATTACTGCTCCATTTCCTGTCCTCAAAAAACGGTGGTGGCGTTCCTACCTTCCTGTAAGGTGCAGCTCGGGTGTCCACCGAGATGGCAGAGAATTACTGCGTAATTTCCTTTCCTCAAAAAGCAATTTCCTTTCCTCAAAAAGCGTCGCGTTCAAAGGACGAGGCATCACGCCGAACGGGTGGTGGCGTTCCGCGGACTGCCTGGCAGCGCTACAACACGCTGTCGCGTTCCACTCCTAAAGGCGAAGCTTAAGCGTCATTAATTAGCAGTTTATTAGTATTTAGTCATTAATCAGTCATTACACACTAATCAGTAATTTGTCATTACTTCGTCATGAATTATGTGTGACGTAATCCAGTGGTAACATCACCAGTGTCACATACGCAAAGTGGTGCTGAAAACGCTTTCGCCTCTACGCACTTCGGACAGTTTCGAACGCGCTGCATATACATTCTTGTCAGGCCTGCGTCTCGTCGTGTCCGCGCGCGCTTCGCATTATGCCCGTAAACATTTCATGCTTACTCTACTCTCGGTTACGGGAGAGGCGGAGTTTTTTATATGTATTAATTTCTCAATGCCTTTGGCGAACACAGGCAGTATTAAAATAGGGCGGTAATTATGGTTTGGTCGTTTCTTTCACCTTGTTTAATATAGGAATGACTCGAGCTTCTTGCATTTTTTTAGGAAACACACCTGTTGAAAGTATTAGATTGTAGATATGTGTTAAGACAGGGCAGATCAAGTCAAGCACATACTTCACAGGACCTATCTGAATTCCATTCGAATCCTTCGAGTTGCCATTTTTAATAAGATTAATAGACGAAAATAGTTCATCAAAGTCTGTTGGACGGAAAAAGAATGAGTTCACACTATTATTTGACATATATGCCTTAGCATCAGGTGCCAAGGTGTTAGCATGCTCAAGACTTTCACTGCCCTGCAGTACGAAAAGTTTATTTATTTATTTATTGAAGTTTATTGAATACTACCGCTGTTGGGACTGGATGTCCGAGCCAGGAAACGGTCGAGGCGACGGTGAGTCAAAGGACTTTTATGTGCAGTATGTACAAGGGCTTTTACATGATACAAGGGCCAAGAGCACCACGGGCTAGCAGAAAGAAGGAGGGCGGCCCTGGCGGCGAGCATAGCTCCGACGTGATGGCTCTTCTGCTGCCCGTCTGCTGCGGGGGTTCAGCGCGGCTCCGTTTTTATAGCCGCCGGTGTCCGTTGCGGCAGCCAGCAGTTGAAATCCTCCAATCAGGTCACGGCACTGGCTACCGTTCAAATTAGACGAATGGCCGAGAGGCGGCCGGCCGCTGAAGCGTCGTAGGAGTTCGTACCGACGATGAGGAGGGAAGGAGGAAGGGTCCGTGCCAGGTGCCGGCGAGGCAGATGATTCACGCTGCAAGCCGCGACATGTACGAGAGAGTCTGGGCCTGCTTTGAGCGACGGCGGGCACGCAGCGCTGGTTTCCAGAGAAGCCAGCCATCGAAATGTGGGCACCGGCACAGCAGCACCACCACCGCCAGACAATGCGCCACGAAGACGAGCTACTTCCGCGTGGCTCGGATGCGGGGCGCGCTCGTACGCCAGGCTCCTCCAAGTTCTCGTACGGTGTTCAGCCGCAGGTAGCCCCAGGCTCCTTTCCGTGAACAGGTCCCGCTCGTCAGGACAGGATCACTGCTCCTCCGCCTTGTCGCCCAGGTGCCTGAATCAGCTTCGCTCGGTCCTTCGGAAGAGCTTGCTTCTCAGCATCGGTTGTTGATCGTTCTGCATGTTGCCAAGAACCGACCGACAACAGGCATCACCCAACATGAGCAAGTGCCCTCCGTCACCCGTCAAAACGCCAGACTTAAAGGTCATAAAAACTCCGCTAGCAATAGTTCTGTCCCCTTTTCGCTCCCTCTTCAACAAGAGGCACATGTGGGATACCAGAACTCTTAAAATAATAAACTCAAACAAAGTGTCGAACGCAAGCAACACAAGGAATGAAATGATTGTAAATTGGGTCCCTCGAGATCATTTGGGCAGGAAAACAATCAACTAAGGCGCAAATGAGGACATCAATTTTGCCCCGATTTACGAGCAAACTTAACAACCGTTTGCGAAGTGACAAAATGCAAACAGCGAGGCGTTCGAAGGTAGCCTTGCTCAGAGCGCACGGCTTAGTGCGTCTGCGTTCGCGTTTAACTTACCTTTCTTATAACGAACGACAAGATTGTGCTGCTGGAGTATCATACTCCACCTCAGCAACCGGCCGCTCTTAGATGACATATTATTTAACCAAGTTAGTGGGCAGTGGTCGGTTTCGACTACGAACTTGTAACCGGCGACGTAGCAGGCGAGCTTCTGAACTGCCCACACCAGGCAGGCGCATTCTTTTTCGGAAGTGCTGTACGCCTCTTCACAGCAAGTCAACTTACGGCTTAGGTACAAAACTGGCCTTTCATTGCCCTCATCATCCTCTTGGCATAGCACAGCTCCCATGCCCCGATCACTGGCATCACACTGAATTATGAAGCCTTTTGAAAAATCAGGCGCCATTAGAACTGGCTCCTCACTCAAGGCTTGTTTCAGCATTTGAAACGCGTTCTCTTTTTTTTGGTCCCATATCACCTTCACAGGTTCCGACTTTCGAAGTGCGTCTGTAAGAGGACTGGCAAGCGTCGAGTAGTCTTTTACATAATGCTGGTAATATCCAGCTAAGCCTAAAAAGGCCCTTATCCCGGTCTTAGTGGTTGGCCGGGGGTAGTTTACGATAGCGGCCACTTTGATTTCTGACGGTCTACGCCGGCCACGCCCCACCACATGCCCTAGGTAAGTCACTTCGGCACAACCTAGCTGGCATTTAGCAGGTTTGACTGTGAGGCCGGCATCTTTCAGCCTGCTCAGCACGACTCGTAAGTGATCTACATGTTCTTCCCATGTGTTAGAAAAGATGGCGACATCGTCGAGATACGGGAGCGCGTACTCGGACAGACCATGGAGCACGTGGTCCATTAGATTGGAGAAGCAATATGGCGCGTTTTTGAGTCCGAAACTCAACATGACTGGGCGGAACGTTCTGAATGGGGAAACGAACGCGGCGTAGCGGCTGGCGCGCTCTGTAAGGGGGACTTGCCAATAGCCTCGCATGTGGTCTAGTGTGGATATGTAATTCGACTTTGACACTGTCTCCACCCTTTCCTCAAGGTTTGATATTGGATAGGTCTGATCCCGGGTTATCACGTTTAGTCGCCGGTAATCAATACACGGTCTGGGATCTTTTCCCGGTACTTGGACTAGTATCAAGGGCGATGTGTAATCTCTCTCACCCGGTACTATGACTCCCAGGTCGCACATTCGCTTGATCTCACCTGCCATGATTTCTTTCTGCACGGGAGAACAGCGATACGGCTTACTACGGATCGGTTCTTCACACGTTAGCTCGATATCGTGCTCAATTAGTGTCGTCTTTCCGGGACGATCCGAAAACACTGTTTCGAACTCAGAAACAATCGTTCTCAAGTCTTCCTTCTGGGCTTGGCTTAGACGTGGTTCTAGGTTAACCTGTTCTAACAGTGCATCCGAACCGCATTCCTTCATATCCGCAGAGGTCAGGATTTCTGCACCTTCCTCGTCCGAACCATTCAAAATCACATTCACGACAGCGTGACGCTGAATGTACGGTTTCATCAGGTTACTATGATAGATTTTGTTGGGCCTTTTACCTAGTTTAACTTCGTAGTTGGTATCAGAAAGTTTCGATACCACATTCGCTGGCCCCTCCCACTGGACCTCAAGCTTATTTTTCTTAGACGGTCGCAGTATCATTACTTGGCTGCCCACTTCAAAAGTACGCTTCTTTGCTGACTTGTCGTAGTACTCTTTCGACAATTCTTGTGCTGCCTTCATGTGGCTCTCTACAAGATCTTTCGTTTTTCCGATCCTTTGAAGTAGGTTAAGGACGTACGTGACCACGTTTGGGTCTTCCTCATCGCCTTCCCACGACTCTCGCAGCATTCGCAGCGGTGTTCTTAAGCTCCGGCCGTACACAAGCTCCGCAGGGCTGAAGCCTGTGCTCTCGTGGGGAGCGGATCATAAAGCGAACATAGCTGCAGGCACGCAAGCTTCCCAATCGCGTTTGCGCTCAAAGCAAAGAGCTCGCAGTATTCTTTTGAGCACCGAATGCATTCGCTCTACTGGGTTGGACTGCGGGTGATGGATCGAGCTGTGTACGACCTTGATACCACACCTTTCGAAAAAAGTATAGGTTAGGCAGCTGGTAAAGACACTGCCATTGTCACACTAAATTTCCGAGGGAAATCCGACACGAGCGAAAATTGAGAGAAGGGCATTTACTACCTAAGGAGAATTGAGCTCTTTGAGAGTTATCGCTTCAGGAAACTTTGTCGCGACACACAGAGCTGTGAGAATGTACCGACAACCATTCTTGGACTCGGGCAGTGGCCCTACAATGTCAATTACCAACCGGCGGAAGGGTTCAGTTATGATTGGCACCAGTTTCATGGGCGCCTTCCACTTGTCGGTAGACTTGCCTACTCTCTGGCAAGTGTCGCAAGAGCGCACAAAGCCTTCAATGTCCTTCCAGCAATGAGGCCAGTAATACTCTTGGGCGAGCCTAGCTTTGGTCTTTTTCACGCCAAGGTGCCCTGCCCTCGCGTTTTCGTGCGCCAGGTTCAATAGCTTTTGTGGGATCAAAAGCTGTTCGTACTTACGACCACGGGCGTCAGCGTAATTTCGGTACCACAAGCCGGATTTTTGATGAAATTAAACATTCTTTTTCTTTGTTCCTCCTTTAGCTTTATCCAGCAAAGCTATTATCGAGCTATCTCCCTGCTGTTCCCGAACGAGCGTCGCTCTATCAACCGGAGTTAGCTCGTGCCAACTGTCGGAAAGTGGGCTCAATTTGGAATTCGCATCGCTCAGTGGTGTCGCCGTTACCTTCTCGTTGCCACTATCGTTGAAACTGTTTTCAGTTTCGTTAGCAGCGAGTTCTCCGCTTCCCCGAGAGTCCTCGATCTGAGGTTCTACCGACACCGTATCCAGGCTATAATGCTCATCTGCTTCCCTAAGCGGTGTTTCCCTCTCCGGTGCAAGGTCAAGTTTCTGCGAAAGCTTCCGCGCTTGGGATCACGTAAGGACCATGCATGCCACGCCGGCAAAGAACGATTTGCCTTTATCCTTCAGAAGCTGCTCTGAGCTGTTCGAAAAGAGGTAAGGAAAATGCTCAGGGAGGGCGGCAGACACGGCCGCCTCGGTGTTAAGCTGACCAAAAGGACCCTCAATGATCACTGTAGCGGTCGGTAAGCAAGCACATTGCTCCTCGGCTACTTGCCTTATCCACGCGCATTCTCCTGTAAAGTCATTCGTAGAAACTAAAGACGCCGAGACGCCATAGTTGCCGCCGAGTCACGAAGGGCTTTGCACCTCTTACCGTTCACACTAATCTCCTGCATATATGGTTCCAACAAGCGCATATTCTTGTCTGTCTCCAGAATCGTTGCAAAAGCAACCTTTTGTCTAGTTTGCCGCGATATGCCCTTCCTTTTTGCAGTGGTAGCATGTCAAAGGCCTCCGTGACTCAAACGCACGTGCGGCATCAGCGCGCTGCTTAGGAGCATCGTCAGATTTCCTTAACTCCTTTTGTTCTTCGCCTACAGCTTCCTTTAAAGCAGATGCATCTTTTCGAAAATCGCGACGCACGAACAGTTTCCTTCCATCAGGCTTCCTTAGAGAAGCATCTTTTGTTTCCACCTTTTCGAAGCGTAATGCCGTGCTGTGCAAGTTTTGGCGAGTGTAGTATTCCTCAGCCAGCTCTGCTGCCTTGTTGAGCTTAACCTCAGTAAGCCTATCCTGCAGCCAGAGCCTTACATCGTCCTGGATACAGCGGTAGAATTGCTGTAGCGCAATGCACTCTACCACCTTATCACGATCGTCATAAACTTCCTCGCTCTTGAGCCATTCAACTGGTTGGCTTTCAGCTTAAACGCGAAGTCGATGTGCGACTCACTGCCTTTTTTTGCGTACCGGAACCTTTGCCGGAATGCCTCAGTTGACAGCTTATATTTCCTCAACAGGGCCTCTTTGACCTCATCGTAACTCTCGAACGCCTCCTTCGACAAACACGTTATCACGTCAGATGCTTCCCCGGGAAGCAGAGCTAGCAAATTCTGTGCCCACAGTTCTCGCTCAATGACATTCCTCTCACAGACATGCTCAAATTTCACGAGATACTTTGCCATGTCCTCACCGATTACGAACGGCAGCAGTTGGTCTCGGATTCTTTGGCCGTTAGCCTGCACTGTCATTGAAGCTACGCTAGGCGCCGGCGAGCTGTGCCGCAGCTCCAATTCTTTTAATCTTCTAATCTCTCGGCGTTCCTGTCGCTCTCGCTCTGCGTCTTCGCGCTCACGGCGTTCATTGATCGCAGCCAAGGCCTCATTGGCTTCTTTAGCCGTTACGCCCTCCTTCCGCATGATATCGAGAATCGCATGCTTTCGTTTCGCACGGCCTAAGGTAAGGCCTAGCTCTTCACAAATTTCGACGGGTTCCTTCACTTTATGGTTCTCCATCGCGCACAATAGTCTCTTGCAGCTTGCCCTTTTAGAATTCCCTTGCGGTTCACTGCTATAGAGCTACTAGCATGACACGCGCAAGTAATTCTTTCCAACAACACCTTGTTTACTCCCTTTGCACCCGCTTTCGTTTCAAAGCACTCCGACTTGGCTCGAAACAGCAAAGCTCTCTACTGTGCTACACACACAGCCCTACTCTAGACTACAATCACGTGTGCTAGAGCAGTCTGGCGAATTGAGGGGAAAACATCAGGCACTCACCGCGCCGAGGTAGCTGAGGCCGGTCGATCCCGCAGCTGCATCCACTGTTGGGACTGGGTGTCCGAGCCAGGAAACGGTCGAGGCGACGGTGAGTCAAAGGACTTTTATGTGCAGTATGTACAAGGGCTTTTACATGATACAAGGGCCAAGAGCACCACGGGCTAGCACAAAGAAGGAGGGCGGCCCCGGCGGCGAGCATAGCTCCAGTGTGATGGCTCTTCTGCTGCCCATCTGCTGCGGGGGTTCAGCGCGGCTCCATTTTTATAGCCGCCGGTGTCCGTTGCGGCAGCCAGCAGTTGAATTCCTCCAATCAGGTCACGGCACTGGCTACCGTTCAAATTAGACGAATAGCCGAGAGGCGGCCGACCGCTGAAGCGTCGTAGGAGTTCGCACCGACGGTGAGGAGGGAAGGAGGAAGGGTCCGTGCCAGGCGCCGGTGAGGCGGATGATTCACGCTGCAAGCCGCGACATGCCTGAGAGAGTCTGGGCCTGCTTTGAGCGACGGCGGGCGCAGCGCTGGTTTCCAGAGAGGCCAGCCAGCGAAATGTGGGCGCCGGCACTACACCGCCGGTGCGCTTCCCGAAAGTTGTTCGCCTGCGTGCTCGATAAGAGTAGGAAATGTTTTTTGCACGTTTGGATGCAGAAGGCTGTTCAGCTTTTTCCAGATTATATCAGATCTGCAGACTGTGTCTTTGCAGAACAGATTGATGTAATACATGTCTTTGGATTTTTTTAACATTGCTGTTAGTTTATTGTGAAATGATTTGAATTGTTTAAATGTCAACGGATCCTTCATTTTTATGAATTGTGCGTGTTGACAGTTTTTGTGCCTAATCATTTTTAGTAACTCGTATGTCACCCAAGGTTTTCGTGCCCGGCGTGGCCTCTTCATTTCCTTGAAAGGAAAATGTAAGTGATGTGTGTGATTAAATTTGTCGGTGAAATTGTTATAGGCAGTTTCTGCACACTCAGTGTCATAGACAGTGGCCCAGGTTTGTTGCCCGATTGCGTAGCGGAATTGTTCAAGATATGATGGCGTGGTGAGTTGAACAGAGGTGTCTTGCCGAGTCTTTCTTTTAAGATGTTGCATGCTTTCTCAACTAATAAAGATATGCCGAAATGATCGCTTATGTCAGTGTAAACTGTACCTGCATTTGTCAGATCGTCGTTTTAATTTGTTATAAATACATCTAATAAAGAAGTAGTTTCTTGTGTAACACGTGTCGGTGTAGTGATCACGTTGGTAAGCCCATAAGATGCAATCAATGAATGAATTTCTGTTTGGGTGTAAGTTGGTACCAACATATTCATGTTAATATCTCCACCCAAGATTATGTCTAGGGCTTCCTCTGTCATCTGGCCGAAAAATTTATCTAAGAAAGAATTGAACTTCATCATGTCTCCCGACAGTGGTCGGTAAACAACTGAGGAAATACATTCTTTACTGCGCAAACTCAGAACCTCATAATCAGGTGTCACCGTGCTAAATTCTTCAATGCTCTCGCACTGGATGCTTTCTTCGACAAAAAGCGCAATGCCACCTCCTCGCCTATCTTGCCGATTCTGAAAAAATAACTGATAGCCAAGGGGATGGAACATGCAAGAGTCCTGTGTGTACCACGTTTCTGTGTATAGGTATAATCACATCGAAAGAAACACCCATTGCTTCAAGGAGTATTGCCATATCATCTTCTTTGTTAACGAGTGAACGAACATTAAGATGAAAGAACAATAAGCGCGTCTTTTTTGTTACCAATTTGTTAACTTCACATGGGTTAAGGCCCATGTTTACATTTTTCTTTCGTTCCTTACCAAGCAAAACGAGCATGCTCACACAGCTTTAGCTGGGTCGTTGGAGTGTGCTACACGAACAACATTTTCTGTTTCAGATTTGCGCAGAAAGATCTTTCCATTCCTTGTCCAGATGTATTTCCAACCACATTCCTTCTTAGCATTCGCTTTACGAAAGAGGCGCTTCAAGGTTGGACACAAGTGTTCATTTATGTAAACAGTTGCCTTCCCCTCAATACCAAGTTGCTCAGGCTTTATGTTGCATTTTTTTGCCTTTTCAAGGAAGCAGTCACGCTTTGCCCTCCGTGCGAACTGAATGACAATATTGGATGGCCTGTCTTCATCTCGAGTTGGAACACGGTGACACGCCTCGATGTCACTGTCCTCGAGAGGCATGCCGACGATTGTGCCTAGTTTTTTAGTTATTTCCAGTACATTTTCACTTTGAGTTTCCGGGACATCCTTTACCTCGACATTGAAGGATCTGGAGTACTGTTCATTCTTAACAAGCCTGATCTCATGGTCCCTCATGTTCGCACGAAGGACATCACGCTCTTGCTGCAACTCCTTGATAGTTTCCTTCAGTTGCTCTCATTTTCAGCTTCAACTCGACTTACGGATTCCTTCATTTCCTCATAACCGTCATTCATGAAAGTAAGGCTGGCTTTAATTTCTCTGATGTCTTTTCTGAGGTCTCGCTCCAGGGTTTCACGCAAGTCACAGAACTCCTGTTTGAGCTCACGCTTGAAGTCCTCGAACAGCTTATGTAATTCCTTGGACATTCCTGAGGTACAGCGTTCTGACAGAACACACACACAAAAGAAACTTGCGACCTGACCTGCGTATGTTAACTCTCAAAAGCTGCCAGGCAGCCAGGCACAACGTAACACCACAACAGCAGCAGCAGGTACGGCATGAAATGAATTCAAGTGCTAGGAGTCAAAAGTGCTGGTCACCAACCTGCGTGGCAACAAAGTAGGTTCAGTCGTTGTCCGGCTGCCGTATCTGCTGCTGCCAACTGAAGGGCGGGCCACTCGAAGTAGCGCTTTTATATCGCCGTTCCAGGGGGCCGCACCGGTGCAGTCACGGTCGGATTCGTTGCCTTCATACTCGTGCGATGACTGGATGTGCACGTCTTGCCCGAGCTTGCTTGCTGCTCCTGATGCATTGTGCTGCCAGGCTTGTGCCCGAAACACCTCTCGCACTTACAAATGTCTGCAATCTTCACGCTATTCCAACAGTGCTGCGTACTTTGGTAACACAATTCGCTGCCCGCGCACCTCACGCAAACTAGAAATAAACGAAATTTTCTCGTGAGGAACACCCAACGAGCAGAATCAAGAAGCGTCACGGTAACCGCCGGACGATGAACAATAATCTTCGTCGCGAAGCAACGTTCGTGGGCCATCGGTTACTGCATCGCCAACAGCGGAGCGCACATCACAACCCAACCGGAGGAGAGGTATAGGCACACACACACATGGCCGCCCCTTAGACACACCTTAGACGAAACAAGTTTTGTTTCGAGATGTACCGTAAAATCCGGAATATAGGTCGGACCGGAATATAGGTCGACCCCCCAACTAACCAATTCTAAAAATGAAAAACATTTTTTTCAATGGCAGAAGTACCGAAAAACACCCTTACCTTGAAAGAAATGCAACTCAACCGGTTGCACAATGGTGACAGTATTTGTTTTCATTTATGGGCTGCTGGTATGTACACCCGGCCAATTTTTTAACACTATCGCACAAACATCGCCTCGCGTGCTTGTCACTGTCTTATTAACGGCGCTGAGCGGCCAAACAAACGAGATACGCATATGCATCCACACGCGCTTACTCTCGCTTCTTTCGCTGCTCCGTGCCGTGATAAGGTGCTGACAAACACTCGAGGCGATGGTCGCGCGATAATGTTAAAAAATTGGCTGGGTGTACAACACAGAGAAGGGCACAAAGTGAGCAAGCTACTCCGAGTCGTCAGAGTCGGCCGAACTTGAGTCGGATGACGATTGCTTATCGCTGCCCACGTCGCACAGAGCGTCATCCTCTGTGCCGTCTAGCTCGTTGCTAATGCTGCACTTCCTAAATGACTTGCGCACCATCTCTGCGGGGAGAGATTTCCATGCTGACGACACCCAGCCACAAACAGTCGCAAGCAGTGGACGTCGCAGGCGGCCGGTGGGGGTGGTGGGGTTGTCACCCAGCATCCATTCATTGTAGAGTTCGCGCACTCTATCTTTGAATAGCTTGTTTAGCACAACGTCTAGTGGCTGCGGCACAGATGTCAGTCCACCAGGGATGAAAACAAGGTCCATCTTGCCATTGCCCAGGGCCCGCTTTACGTTGGCTGTCAGGTGACCTCGAAACGCGTCCAGAACGAGCATGTTTGCTCGTTCAAAGAGAGCACCAGGTCGCCGCTTCCACACGAGCCGGATCTACTCCAGCATTAATGATTCGGTCATAAAACCCTTTTCATTAACCCGGACGATGACGTCGCGTGGGAACTCCTCATTCGGCAATGTTTTCCTTTTAAAAATGATGAAAGGGGGCAGCTTGTACCCATCGGCTGTGCACGCGAGCATCACAGTGAACCGCGAGTGCTCGTTGCCAGTCGTTAGAAGCTTCACTTGCTTAGCTCCTTTCTCTGAAACAGTACGATTTGAGGGCATGTCGAACCAAACTGGCGTTTCGTCGGGACATTGGGGCTAAGAGCGAAGAGCTCAAACTCCGCATTCAGCCGATTGAAGTCTAGAGCTATCGGCGGCACGTTCAGAAGTATCTGCAGCGTTCTTGTGCTAGTCATGAAGTAAGCCCCCGGTAAAGCCAAAAGCAGGCTCTCTGCACCGATAACAGGCGCGTGCGAAGATCGGAATGGAGACATTCAGTCCACTACACGGGCGATGCGTAAGCAAGTGTGGGCAGCGCGACCTGGCGATAAATCGCCCCCACAAACAGGGAGGCGCCGGCGGGCCGCAAAGCCACAGAAAAATGCTGAGGTGCGCAGAGAGCTTCTCAGCACGCTCCTTGAGCCTGTCGCCGGGGGGCATGAAGGAAAGAGTGCGGTTGAAGACGACACCCAGCACCTTGACCACAGGCCACCCAGCACCGTCAAGGCGAACTGCAGGCATTGTGCGTCCCGTGCTCCTACGGGGAGGGGAAATGAGAACGCACACGTCTTCTCCCGGATGATGGTAATCCTCGCCCTCTTCGCTCACGACGCGACTTGTCTGAGCACATCATCCGCCAAATCCTCAAGCGCCTTCCTGCTGGGACCAGGCACAAGGATGACAACGTCGTCCACATAAGCCTGGACCGACACGCCCGGTGGCATCTCCGCCGAAAGAAGGCCACGCACCACCACGTTCCACAGAAGGGGCGACAGCGGGGAACCCTGCGGGCTGCCTAAGGTGGGACGCGCAACCTTGTCGCCCACACAGGAGTGGTACACCACCTCTTGGTCAGATAGAAACGACCGGAGCAGTGCGCAGAGATTCCGCGGACACCCCCACGCGCTGAGCAAGCTCAGGACCAGAGGGTGCCACAAACTATCAAAGGCCCCGTTGAAATCTATGGCAACGAGCAGCACGTGCAGGCCAGCGTCCCTCAACGATCGCAATTTTGTGACCAGGGCGTTGAGCGCGTGAACCGCTCCATGACTCGTGGTGTACTCCGCGACTAGCGAAAAAATGGTATAGCCGCCCGTACAGCAGATGCTCCAGCACCTTTCCGAGCGTCGAGTTCATGACGACCGGGCGATAAGATGACGCGGTGTCAGGCGGTTGGCCCGGCTTGGGCAAATAAAATTATGCTCCCGCGGTGCCACGAAAGGGGAAAATGACCTAATTTTAGTGCCGAATTAAGCAGAAATAAAAAGAAAGTTGGATGACGCGACCAAAGCTCACGACCCAAACGCGGCGTTATCCTGTCCAGTCGCGACGCCGTACCCATCTTTACGCGTGCCACCGCCAGCTCCGTCTCCCCATACGTGAAGGTCACGTCGTCGGGACCTCCCAGTGTGGAACCCAAAACTGCCGCTCGCAGTGCCGCGTGCTCGAGAGTATCCCGGGCAACATCGTCCGACGGGACCTGTGCACGCAGAAGAAATTCGGCTGTCTCCAACAACGATGTCGTGCGCGTGCCATCCGGCCGTGTGAGAGGAGGCAAAATCACCAGTCCCCTCACCCGACTGAACGCTTGTCTAAACGGATGGTCATATAAATTCTCTAGCGTTGCCTGTCGCGCCAACTCACGCGCAGCTGCAAAGCGGTTTCGAAACACAGTTAGTGCCTTATTGAAGGCGGTTCTATATAGCGGGCAGAGCGACTCCGCCCTGCAGCGCTGATATCTGCGCCGAAGCGCGCGAACCCGCTGGCGCTCAATCTGGAGCTCCGGGGTCCACCACTCCGCCCGCCGGACCACTGCCCCACCAGGACAAGCGCGACGAGCGGAGCTGCGGCGCTCTCGCTCAAAAATGAGATAAAATTTATCGACCACACACTCGAGCGCCGCCCTCGAAGTGAGGTGCGCACCCCGAACCACCCTGAAGAAATCATCCTCGCAAGGTTGCGAATAAGTCGCGTGGTGCCCAGATGAGTGAGGCCGCGCTCCCCAGATCCCCCGTCAAAGCCAATGTGTACATGTATGTGTTTGTGTTCTGATAATGTGTCTGTGTCTGAAACGGACCAACACACTCCCGCCAACACCAAACTCGGCATAGCGAGAGTGACAGTGATCCAACTCTCTGTGTAAACACTAAACAATTTCTCACCCTTAAGGGTGCAAATCAGTTTGTCCCCAGACGAACATTCTTTGCACCCAAATGGGTGCTCGAAAAAGGGTGCTGAGAAAGGGTGCAGACATCAGCACCCTTAAGAAAGGGTGCACAGCATGAAATTTTCAAGGGTGTAAAGGTTGCACCCTTACTAAAGGGTGCAACCATAACACCCTTCAAAATGGGTGTTGGAAGGGTGCTCTGCATTGAATCACCGAACAAGCAGTTGGCTACACTGTAAAAAATAAAACACCTTTAAAGGAGTTTCCAGGTGTCTATAACTCGCACCCTTGCACCCGGCCCAGAAAGGAGTTTTGTGACTTCAATACATCTTTAACGTGGGGTGTTTCAGGAAAGAACCAACCCGAAAATGATAAAACTTGACTCAAAGGTTTTGAGGTGTATCACACACTTTACCACCGAGCCACAGGCGTTTTACGCTTCTTACACCCCTACACCCTTCAGGAAAAAAGCATGCAATGGGTTCATAATTTGGTCCCACTTTTATTACTTTTCTTAAGCGTTCTTTAAATTTACCATTATAATGCCTAAGTAATGCAATATACCTGTACTACTGGAGCTCTTCATAGCAGTAAACAGGCTGTGTGCACCTAAAGAAAACGTTTATTGACAAACAAATCGCAAAACTGCAGAAATGTGGAAAATTTTTATTAGAACAAAACACATCCATAAACAATACTGCAGATTGGGCGAGTTGGTTAACATACATCTTGAAAAATTTAGCGCGACACACAAGGACAGAAAGAGTAGACGACACGAGCGCTGACTAACAACTGGAAGTTTATTCGAAAACACGTAGAATTATAAAGGAAGAAAGTGCGATAAAATCGTTGGTCAAAAACCAAAAGAAGAAAACTAAACACAACAGTCACCGCCAGCTCCTGCTATCAAGACGCAAAGCACTTGTCCAGATAAGCTACCTCTTTTTCCCGTATAGTAACGGACGGTTTGGCCACGCACGTGTTATGAGCCTTGGCGATACTATATGCCTCGTAAATTTCCCTACACAACACGTTGTCATTCTTGTACACAATCGTAGTGTTGTCAAGGTTCGGCGAGCACTTGCTGGTCCCGAGATCCTTGCACTCACGGCAGTGCAAAACAAGGTTCGAAGACACCGGTTTCCTGCAGTCCAGTGACTGCAGGATAGCAGGAGCTGGCGGTGACTGTTGTGTTTAGTTTTCTTCTTTTGGTTTTTGACCAACGATTTTATCGCACTTTCTTCCTTTATAATTCTACGTGTTTTCGAATAAACTTCCAGTTGTTAGTCAGCGCTCGTGTCGTCTACTCTTTCTGTCCTTGTGTGTCGCGCTAAATTTTTCAAGATGTACATCCATAAAACAAGGCACAAGAAGCTTCTCCAATGAATTCCTCACTGCCATCCAAAGAACTTAAAATTTTAAGGTACAACAGCACCATACCTGCTTTTATTGGGTTTATGGTGCTGCAAGAATAAGGTTCCATTGCACTTACTCTACCACCCAATTTTTTCAGAGCAAACAGAATGAAGAATTCATGCCTGTGCAGCCTTATATACCAGCCTGAAGAAGGCTTGGACTGTGACGCTAACTCCCAGGAATAAGCAAAAAAGCAAACTTAAGGCAGCTTATGCTGAACACCGATATTCCTGACATTATGGCAGTTGTGGAGTGAGAGCCGCAGTGGTAAGCCTGCTGAGTAGTCATCCTCCCTCGACGAACAGGTTCTCAGCTACCTCAGGATTGTCTTCGGTGAACAGCATACATGGTGCGAGTCTGCATTTCAGACAAAAACAGTAAAATATTTCATATCAGTTTACAGTAGAATCTCGATGATACGAATTCCTCGGGAGCACACGAAATATTCGTATCACCCCGAATTCGTATGAGCCAAAACAAGCAAATCTCGACATGATAATGAACACACTTTATTGGCCACAGCTACTTCCGGCCGAAAAAGTCAGTTATGCTCGCTTGCACTTTTTTGCCCTCGAGGTCGTTGACGAGACACGCCTGAAAGGCATAAAATCGTGCAGCAGTTTCGTCGCTCACGTTGCCGCCACTTACGGTGCGGCGCAGAACATTGAGAGCGTTAAGGCTTTCTGACGTCGACGGCAGCTGATCGCACTCGTCGGCGTCTTCATCATCACTCTCGGTCTCGACTTCATTCACTTCGTCGACCAACTCTTCAATGGATCTTAACCCGCAGGTCGCGACGTTGTCGTCCGCGGTGACGAACTCGTGTGCGGAAGCTTCAGTTTGCAGACTCCCCTAGCCTTCAATTCGAAAGTCCTCATCGGGCTCTTCATTTTCTCCCGTCGGAGCCGCGTCCCGTCCCGTTTTAAACCCACATTTGCGAAAACAGTTCGCGATGGTGTCTGAGGTCACATTATCCCAGGACATGGCCAAAAAATGCAACGCATCGAGCAGGCTGATTCGCAAATTCTCATCTTTGCGGTCAATCTTTGCCAGGAGACGCCTTACTAAGAGTCCTTTAAAATGATGCTTCACATTCCGAATTATCCCAGCGTCCAGTGGCTGCAAATGGCTGGTAGTGTTGGCAGGCAGGAACCTTACGGTGACGTTGTTGAAGGTCGTTTCCTTTGGGTGCACCGAACACTGATCTAAGAAAAGCAAGATCTTTCGGTTTTTTGCAGCCATTTTTCGATCCAGGATCGTGAGGAACTCACGGAAAAATTCCGCGGTCATCCACGCTTTCTTGTTGCCTTTATAAAAGCAAGGTAAACGTCCTGCCGATCGAAAGCACCTCGGCTGTTTGGACTTGCCTATGACGGTAAGCTGAATTTTCTCCGAGCCGTCGGCATTCACGCAAAAAAGCACGGTGATTCTCTCCTTACTTTTTTGGCCGCCCTGGCAAGCCTGGCCCTTCACATACAAGCTCCTCTCTGGTTGTAAATTGAAAAAGAGGCCCGCCTCGTCAGCATTAAATATGTCGCGCGGTGCATAGTCTGAAATCAGCGCCGGCAGCGTGTTCAGCCAGTCGCTGACAGCTGACTGGTCCACTTTTTTTCCTTCACCGCAAACGACTCTGTAGAGAAGTCCATGCCTCTCTTTAAAACGATGCAGCCATCCCCCGGAAGCTTGGAAATTTTCGATTCCCAGGGAAAGCGCAATGTTGTCCGCCTTCTCGCGTAGCACCTTGCCGTCCACGTTGACGCCGGCCGCTGTAACTTCGGCAAACCATGTCAGCAGGACCTCTTCCAGCTTCACGTGTGTAGCCGTCTTCGCCTGTTTGACGTTCACGCCGAAGTGCTGGGCATTCTTCATCACAACGTCTCGCTGCCCAACAATGGTGCACAGCGTCGACGGTGCTATGCCTAGCTCCTTCACCAACTCGACACATTTCTTCTTCGGGTTCTCGTCGACCTTCTTGAGTATTTCAGTTTTCTCCTTAAACGAAAGGGCCTTCCGTTCTCGCGACATGTCGAACAGCAAACGCTTCGGTCTTTCCGCGCGCACTAAACTTCTGCCCGTCAGGTTCAGGTAGTCCACGTTGCAAAACGCACAGGGCAGCAGCAGCAGCGAACACTGAACAGACGCATGCAGCAGCAGCGCGCAGCTTCCTGTGATGGCGATGGCGATTCGGCTTTTCCTTTCAGATCGGGTCGCCCTGCGCGAAAGCGTGGCGTAGCGAAAAAAGAAAGAAAAAAAAAAACTAGCGTACGCCGATGGCTGCCAGGAAATGGGCGACGCAGAGTTGTCAGGCACGTGACTCGCCCTGGCTAGGCAGGTTTCGTGGAGGTGAAGGGAGACCGGTGTGGAGAGGAGGGCCAGTGGCCGCTCAGCCAGCGGAGACTGGAGGTCAAGGGAAGCGGGCGTGGAAAGGGCCAGCTACCGCGCATTAGCCATGGTGGCTACTCTCCCCCTCCGAGACCAGCCGCGTCGCCCTGCTCGCGTGCGCCGGCCATTGGCACGTTCGTATCATCCGCGAAGGCTTGAGAAACTGTTCGTATAATCCCAAATCATAGCGTATTCTATATAACGTACACCATCCAAAACACTTTTGAAATTCGTATCATCGCGAAATTCGGATCAACCGTAATCGTATCATTGTAAAATCATGCAAAGCTAGCGCACGCGCGGTATCATCCCTTTTGCCAGAACAAGTAACGACAATTCTTGGCAGAGCAACTCACCACGGCGACATTTTGGCAGCCAGCGACAAACAAGCGGCTTAAACGCTTTTTACAGCATTGAAAACGAATAATGCAGCAGTACGACAGGTCACCGTTCGAGCATTATATGCTTCGAATAATGCACGAGTACTGCTTAACTTTTCAGATGATTGCGTCGTCGTGCAGAACGCTGTTAGCCTTCGTGTCACGGGCACTACACCAACCAGTGAGAGTTCAGCACGAGTGCTGCGTAGCCGGCACACTCTGCCACGTAGTCACACAGAAGAAAATATTCCAGGCCTCATTTCGAACCTTTCAACCGTGACACTCCACGCATCTTTGTGCCTGGACACCCATCCTGCACTGCACAAAGCGCACAGACTGAAAAGTTAGAGACCAGAAAAATGACCCTTTGCCTCGAATAGGCTATGTCGACAGCACTACGTGATTGTGCACCCTTGTGCAAGAAGAAACACACGCAAACCACATCACATTTCACGACGGCTCACAATCCCAGTAGCGAATTTTAACAAGCGTCAAAGCGCGTCACAGCGCCCGAGCCGCCATGAGGGTTATACAGAAAAACAGCTACCGGCAGCCACCTGGCGGTGACAACCAGTTTCTGCTTCGGTTTCGATGTGAAAAAGTTTTTTTTCCTACTTATTTTATTTTTGGTAATATAATTGGGTATTCAGCCATCTCGGTGCCCGAAGAAATTTCAGCGCTTGCCAGCAATTACCACTGGTAGAAACGCGCGGATTAACGACCTGTTGCTTGCGCTGCTGTTGCTTCCACAGGCAAGAACATTAATCAGACATCCTCCGCATCTTACTCCCAAGTATCTTACTCTCACGGAACCACATGGAATGATGTTTGGTACCTATACAGAAACAAACTTTCTGAGCTTGCGTCACAAAAGCATGCTTGCAGGTCCAGGGCAAATCAATTTTTAAGCTTTCATCATATGACATTCTAAATTGCTTGCTGCATGCTTCTACGCATGCATTGCCCTCACTGAACTTTTTTCATTATCACATGTTCCTCAATTACAAAGTGTTAATTTTTCTGTGAATGTTTGCAGTGTAATATGTTGCATTTGGTCTTGTTTCCACTTTTTATGCTTTTTTCTGATGATTAAAATCATTTCTTATCGAAATAGATTTCACCCATTTTCATCTATAGTGTTAGATGAGGTCCTCAGATTATATTGCTTTTTACAATAATGCCAGAAGATACTTAAGCAAGGCACTTAAATATGACACAGCACTGAAGAGATGTAATCAAGAGCAAATTGTTCTATGAGTTGTTCAGTGTAAGTGATTCTGGCAGACTGGTAGTGCGCATATGTGTTACACAATCCTAAAAACTGCTTGAGGAAAACACTTGTGTTTAGTTGGCAGTTTTTTGCCAACTAGATGTAAAGATATGCGCATCTGTTCGAAGTAATGTTAAATGGAGAATCTTTATGCGTGGCTACCACTTTTTTAGTTGTATCTGTGGTACAGACGAGCCTTAAAAGGCAGTATATACTTAAATATATGGTCATTACAAGTAGCCTCCTTACACCCTTTCTACACCCTATGCAAAATGAAGGGTGCTTGGAGGAATAGCAAGCACCCTTTCAGACAGTGCTGAAGGGTGTATAGGGCAAAATAAGGGTGTTATAAAGGTGCATCAAAGGGTGCACATTGCCGGAGCACCTTTTTAGCACCCTTAGGGGTGTAAAATTTTTTACTGTGTATCCAGACAATGCCTGCAAGGAAAAATTCATTATGGAAAACAATGCTAACAACTTCAATAGTAACATACACTCCCTTGACAAAGGCAGATAATACACATCATGCAGATTGGGCCACATTTTCCTCATTTTTGGCATGTGTGGCACAGGGAGCCTTGTATATATGCATATCAGAATGCACATGAGTGAGTGCATATGGGGCTATAGTTTTGGCATAACAGAGCAAATTTATTAATCCTTTAACTGCCAATTCATTTTCCGAAAAACGCACCAAAATCGCCAATTTTTTTAAGTGACTATAATATTCTCCATGTAATTCTATTTCTGAAAATATAATACTTCGATGGTTTCTGGTTAAAATTAACACAGAAATTTCAAAAAGAAAAACAGTTTACGAGGGTGGCTTTCCTACAGTGCATGCCATAGTAATGGGTAGAACTCATTGAAATACCGCGTACTTATTTCATATTATGCGCTGTGACACAAAAGAATGTGCATAGACATTGCTTCATCCTAAAAGGAAGGCCTCTTTCAGCCTTGAGATCACGGGCCACAACTTCCAAAGCCTGGAGTGCGGGTGGGTCGCTTCATCCACGGTTTTCATATCGGTGAAATGGAGGCAGCGCATCAATGTGTTCAAGCGGTTCCTGCTCATGGCCTTCCTGAACACTGGTGTCTGCAAAACTTCTCTTGTAGGCCAGTACATTTCCACTCGAGGTTTACCAACAATACCCTGGAATATTATCAGAGCAAGGAAGACCGTGATCTCATCGCGGTCTGCCGGTTTCTATGCAGATCGCCGATCAGCAAAGTACTCTACCGCGTAGCGGTTCGTCTCTGTGACGATTACGTCAAAGATGTCCAAGTCAAAAAGTACCTAAAACCAGCCGAGAATGTCGTGCTCGTCAGTGGGCTGGCGCAAGATCCCAGGCACTCGAGAAAAATGAAAGCGTGGAGGCGCGAGCGGTGGGTTTTTCGTGCTCACACGCTGCCACAAACGTGCGGCGATTCATCCTCGTCGTCGTCGCCGCTTTCGTAGTCATCCGAAGCCGACTCCAGCGCGTACAATGTCCGAGTCACTTTCAGAAACAAATTCCATATTCTCAGAAATGCTGCTGTCACAACTGCTTGAAGAAGCAGCTTTTTTTCTCGGGACACTGCCACCACCGGCATTCCTCATGGATGACGCCATTGTGAAATGGCTCTTTTGAGCCTTCAATTACGCACCAAAGGCGCAAAATGCGTTTTTTTATGGTCAACTACCGCCCTCTAGTGTTGGAAATTGCAACCAATGCAACTGACGACCGTAACTCGTCTTTTGAGTTGGCAGCACCGCAATATCGGGCTGGACGAGTGTGACTCGTCATTGGCGATTTTGGTACGATCTTCCATGACGAGTACAGCTCGGGGTTGGCGGTCAAAGGGTTAAAACACCAAAAAACACTTCACACAATGCCACCACATACCAAAGAAAAACACACATCACCTCGAATATACTTAATTACACACTTTTTGCGACTTTATTGAGGAACTTTGTTGCCACCACCCTTGGTGTGCTCAGTGTGAGGCCAAGTAAAAGGCGCTCTAACACTACAAGCGTGTTGTACAATTTCCGGTCGTATTGGACATTAAAGAGCCAGTAGGCCGACAGAACAGCCGCCAGCCCCTCCTCTGCATTTTTGACCATAAACAGTTTCTCCCTATCCACCTTGATATGAAGAAATTCCGCCTCTTCAATGTGCCGTCCTGTGAAAACTATGCAAGGCGTTGCAGGAACGCTCAAGTCCTGTGATGGCAAGAAAATATTTCATTGTTAGAAACAGCCCAAACAGCCCACGAGAGATTAATTCAATCCCATCTCTCCATGCTTAAGTCACCTCCTTCGTAAAGTTATCTGTGTGTTGTACTTTTTTAGTACAATACAAGGAATGTTAACAGTACGAAATGGCTTGTCTTACATTTACGCATGCAATTTTAGTTTATGCGCAACGTTAACTTTTGGACCCCAGCCAGCAGTACTCACAATTATTAGATGGCAACTTCATTACCTTTATTTATTTATGATACATTTGCTAACCAAAATTACACCATTACACTAAAGTAACTACATTGATATTAAGCTTCCTTTGTTCAATGCATCACAGTAAAGCTCAGCAACGTCTTAAACCAATGCTTTCAGCTAAGCCCATTTGTACTACACATGCTAGAAATTCTAGCAGCACAAAATCAAGAAACTTACCTCCTCTCGCACAAACAAAGCTGAGAGCCCGTTCACTTCTTTCACACTTGCAGACAGTATCCGCAAAACTGCAACTGTTAGGATGTCTGCAAAAGCAAAACATTTATAGGGAATGCTCGAATGCATTTTTTTAGTATCCTCCTAAAGTTCCCTAATTATGTGACAAAGGCTGTTTAGAAAGTGATTTGCTTTGTAATCTGTGCCCACAAGTAACGGAACATTGCTACTAGATTAACGGTATCTTATTTATGTCTGCTGCATCTTGAAGGCCATTCCAACGGGTCTTAAGATATTGTCTAGTACTTGACACAGTGCAAAACGTTGCTTATTTACACATGTAACTGTGCTATATTACAACAGTTTATTTCTGTTTCGTACACCAAGCAACATGCCATCAAATTCTTTCTATTCAGGACCAAACACGAGTTGCAAACATCGAAAGAACCAAACCTTTAAACACGGATGAACACTACTGCTATGCCTCTAAGATGAAACCCTGCAAAAATAATTTGCTAGAGAGTGTAGGTCTAAAATATACCAATAAAGCTGTTGTAACACTACTCACGTCGTGTTCGCAGCCTCCCTGGTGCCATCTCTCCAGCACTTCGGAGAGATTCCATGATGGTAGCTTCGCAAGCAATCAGCTGCATATGTGCTAATTTCACAACTTTGTTGATCCCTTCTGCTATGGTTGCTGAAGGGTTGACCTTTGTCAGTTTCTGAAAGTCGCTGCAAAACTGAAAAAAAAATATAAAAGTGCTTTACAACAAGACCCCAACACATACAAAGCAGTGATTTTACTTTATAATGGCATCAACTGAATATAAGGCAAGGAACTGACAAATGTGCAGTTCAAACAAGCACTCTGACCGCACAAAATACTAACACAACCTTATTTCTGGAGGTGTACTTGGGCCTGAAAACTTTGATTCACACACAAAAGAAAACCAAAAGTTATGGTGCTGACTGTTTAATCTTGGCACAAGCACAGCCTTCATGACACAGCTAATGAGTCTTCTGCCCAAATGCATTTGGGCACTAGCTTTTTCCCTACATCAATTTTTGGAAGCAGTAGCTGAGCGTTTTCTTGTACTACAACAGAACATGAGCACGTAGAAGAGATGTCAAATCTCAAGAAATTTTGGAAGCTAGAAAAAAAAGCAATTTTTTGTTTTCTTCCCCAGAAGAATGCAACATTAGGGGGGAAAAAAAACCCGATAAAGCACATTTTCATTTAACAAACTTATCTTGCAAATCAGAAATAAGTAAAGAATTTTGTTGGCGTCAAAGCAAAGCTACTGCAAATCCTTTTCAGGAAAAGTTAGTGACAATGCATAGAATGCAGTTGATGCAAAGGATTCTACCCGGTATGACGGTTCAGTGACTAACGTTCGGCCGCCAATTCCAAGGGCGGCAGTTTGACCTCGGATTAGATTTCAGTGGAAGCGGAATGTAAAAACGTCCGTCTGCTATGGGATGTGAATGATGTTAAAGAATCCCAGATGACCTAAATTAATTTGGAGCCCTCCACTACCGTGTCCACTACCTTGACTTGCTTGAGAACATTCAATCTCATAATCGAAAGAGTATACCGGGGGCACTGAAGTCTGCTTTAGTGGAGAAATGCGGAAGCAATGTGCACTACTGCTGTTTCTGTTGGTGCGTTTGTGCAATTTAGTTCGCAGTGGCCACCAGACCGCACACCATTCAGAGCTCCTCCATGGGCCAATCCCCATACTATATGCAGAATTAGTCACTCTGTACTGAACGTTCACAGACGCTGGTGAGTGCTCATGCCACTGCCAGCGCAGTGGTTAGGCGAAGCGCCAATGCATTGGCAAGCGGCTCTACCTGCCACAAGCACCCATAGGGTGCGACCCATGTTGCTTTCCAACTAGGAGTGCACACTTTCTATTCACACACTCGATGCACAAAACACCGCGTCATGAGCCAAGAAATAAATGCTTTCACATTAAAAATGGCAGTCATTTCCTCGGCTAGACAATGTCAAAACCGCGTGGTAGTTTGAGCTGCTTTCATTGATATGCTTCGTTTTGTTTCACTTGGTTTTGCCTCTTAAAACGTTGCCACGCTAAGGTGTGTAGGGTGTGTCTTCCTTCATGGGCTACCCCCCCTGTTACCGTCCAAGCTTACAACCTGATTACCACCTGCGTGGTTCTTGCTTACTATGTTCTTAGTACCTGCCCAGTGATTACTGTTCAGTTCAGTTTATTGCAGTTTAACGTCCCGAAGCAACTCAGGCTATGAGGAACGCCGTAGTGAAGGGCTCCGGAAATTTCCACCACCTGGGGTTCTGTAACGTGCACTGACATCGCACAGCACACGGGCCTCTAGAATTTTGCCTCCATCGAAATTCGTCCGCCGCGGCCGGGATCGAACCCGTGTCTTTCGGGTCAGCAGCCAAGCGCCGTAACCACTGAGCCACCGTGGCGGGGCCATTGATTACTACTTAGTCGCCTGAATGTGCAACATCAGCATAAATTACCCATAGTGCGTCCCCCGCTGGAGGTAAGCAGTGAGCCCTGGCTTAAGAAACACACAACAGCTAAATGCAGGAACTGCTAGTAGAAGTGCAGTCACTAAGTCTAACTACAGCAGTAACAAAATTATTGCATCACTATGACATCATTGCTGGGTAAAAAAAAATGTATGCTCATGCACCTTTTCTTGCATTAAGGTTCGAGAGCATGCGGGTACACAACGCTGTGTATGCATTCCCCCCGTAGAGCAGCTCAGTGTGCACGTCACCGAACTGTGACCAGTTTTTTTTTGTTTTTTTCACAACACAGATAACATTGGAATCAGGAGTAGCAGACACATGACTGACATCAGCAGTTGCTTGCTACAAAGACATTGCCAAGATGTGGATGGCTGATTCCCAAACTGCTCATTTAGGCAAAATTTTATAGTGCATACAGTGAGGTGGTACTGTGCAGAAAATTGAGCTTCGAAATTTGCATTTTTTCTTCAATTTTTCATGTTTTATTCCCAGCACTCACATTTAGTGTGCATTAAAAATTTGTTTTTGACCAGTCGTAGACCCTATATTACCTTTTCAACAAATGCTGCCTCGCCTAAGAAGCAGCCTAACATAATATAAATGCCGTCTCTCAAATATAGCAGTAAGAGTTAAACTTACCCTTTCAAAGCTCATTAAGTAAGGGTATTTCTCCTTTGCCTCTTGAACTGTACTTGTTGAAAGCTCGGAAATCCTATGGCAGGAAGTCAGTGACATCCTTTCCTGCATCTGCAGTTCATCTGGAGAGGTTTTTCGGCACTCGGACATGAGCCACTCTGTGTGCATACCGAAGTTGGTTTCATTCTCCCCAGAAATAGCAGCGATTGCAGTAGCCTGAAAGAAAAAACAGCAATATAACCAACTTTGGCATGAATAGACGTATGCTATGCATATAAACATATACTAATGTTTGAGCGGTATTGTCTAAGAGCTGGTCTCATGTACTGCGCTTTTATGCGATACATCGTCGCGCCTCCTCGTCACCACCTCCCCTCGCTGCCGCGTCCCAGCGCGGCTCTGTTCTTATAGCCGCCGGTGACCGTTGCGGCAGCCAGGCATTCAACCGCTCCAGTCAGGTCATGCTACGGACCACCGTTCGGATTGGCTCGAGCCGACACTAGTGAGGAGGAGGAGGAAGGGTCTGTGCCGGTGAGCCAGGATGACTCATGCTGCAAGCCGCGACATGGCGGCGAGTCCGGGCTTGTTTTGCGCGACGGCGGGCCTACCTCTCTGGTTTCCAGAAAGGCCAGCGGAATGAGAGTTCAGGCACAACAACGTAGAGCCCTCGCCTCTCATGTGCCCATGGTGGTGGTGAAAAGCTTTATTTATAAAAGCCTAAAAAAAAAAAAGACGAAAATTATGCAGCAGCATTGCGGGCAGCCTGAAGGCTGTTGGTTGTGGCGTCCAGGCCACAGTGTAAGAAATATTTCATGTGTAGTAACAGCACCTCCGCGGCCACGGAAATCTCGTACCAACTTCGGCGCTTCACCGTGAGATGGCGCTACTGCACAGGAGGCTTTCAAATCTGCGCCGTGACACGTGCCACAGAGTAAGAAATATTGACGCGTGCTGTCAACAGTTCTAGCGCTGTCGGTGATGCGTCACCTGTGCGAAATGAACTTACTTGATTTTAATGGTACTTTTCAGCGAAACTGGTCAGCTAGATTTCCAGGCTATGACCTGATGTTACTTTAAAGATGCGATGGCGTCTGAAACCGCGATAATTTTTGGCGTGTGGTCCGCTTTTCCTGAGGCAACGAACGCCTAACATGGCCTGTTATTGTGTAGATAGAAAAGCACAATCGAGCTGCAACAATTATATCACAGCTAGCCATGTCTACCAACGTCCACTATTTCGCATCGCCATGTTTGCTTTCCATGTGTGTGTAGAACAGCTAGACAGTGATGTGCATAGCTCGGTAACAGGTCATCATTCTTACGGAATTTAGAACCAAAGGTATTGGATGGAATACTGACGCCCACAAAAGTACTGACAAGGAGTATGTGTTTTTTTTTTTTCTCGTGGCACACAAACGGCTTTTCACTACAGGTAGGTGTTTGTTGAGCTCGGGTTAAAAAGAGGGAAGCAGCTGCAAGAATTTCAAAGGCATATAGAACGCATTTCAATTTATTCTCTGAAAACACAAGCAATTAAATGCTCCAGTTCATTACGCAGTTATGACAACAAACAGGCCCCGCGGGCGATAATTCACTCTGTGACAATGCAACGAAAAGAGAGTACTTCAAAATTTCAACGAGGATAAAACAGTTTTACTAGCTCCGATAGCTTGCGCAGCTTTTGAGTTTTGTTTTCAGCATTCTTTTTCAGCTGCTTGCAATACTGACGCATGCGTAGTGCTACGTAATAATGCACGACTTGTGCCATTATGTCGACTTTATGCTGACTGCATGGAAATGACATCTTATGATTGTCTGGAATGTAGTCGACAGTTATGTCGTAGACATTCTTATCAGAAGCATTCTTCTGAAACTGTTTTTCTATTTCATTTAAGAGAGAAAATATGGCAACATTTGCATGTAGCAGCCCGCCTCGTGTTTTCTGCAAAACTAAGGCTGCTTCAGGCGTGGTCACGTTTGCAGAAGCCGTTAGCCCAGTTTTGCACGCTGAGCAATCGGTGCATTTCAGCAGTTTCCTGCATAGAAACCCAGTCACATAATTAATTATACAATCGGTTACACTTGCTGAGTCGGTTTTGTTGTGAATAAAGTCCTCACATTCATTCTCACTTCTACAAGACCATCAAGTTTAGCCTTCAGCTCATTTCTGCGTGGCTCGTAAGGTTCTTTGAAGGCTAGAATCATGTCGGACAGGTTTATCAGACGCGAGTCTTCATTTTCATGTACCTGGCAGTTACCATATCTAGGCGGTCTCAACAAGCTGTACACAGAAAGCATGCTGTACAGCTAGGAGAAAGTTGGTAGACACGGGTGCTCCTTTTGCCCACCAGCTTGGCGGATAATACCGAATAATTTTCCAGCACATCTTGGTTCAACTTCGCAGTTAAAACATACTTAAAATTGCATTTCTCCAACAGGTACTTGGAAAGTTGCATGCTAGAGAGCATAGTCACTCTTAAGCCCTCGGCAGTTGAATTTGACAGAAAATCTCTGTGGTCAATACGTCCTGCCTTCACGTTTTTTTCCCATTCATTGAGCCAATTCAGAAAAGATTCCAGAACAGCAAAATCTTGACTGTGCAGTTTTAACCCTCCTTTTGGATGTTTTCGATTCAATGCATCGAACAAATTGTTCATTTTCACAGTAAAATCAACAGTGCCCTTGACATCCTCTAGACCTGGCGTACCTCTTTTGGAATAAAACTCTAGCTCATTGGCAACGCTGAGGCTGAACAGCTGTGTTGCTAGTTTCACCCGCATCTTTTCAGTAGTTGTTGGGTTTAGATGTGAGTATGAGAGTTTAGGACAAACCCTCAATTTGCCTTCATGCTTAGTGTCTGCAACGTATAGCTTGTCATAGACTCATAGTGTGACCAGAAAACACGGGTACTGTTAACACAAAGCACTTTTTCCCCATTTCTATTGCCTTCAAAGAGATGACTTGACTACACGCATGAAGAAGATAATCCTTGGCAACCAAAACATCACCACACAAGTGAAATCATCACGAACAAAGCAAGGCCCAAACGTGAAAAGCAAGCGCAAAAGCAGCACGCTACGAACACAGCGTCAAGCCCCCTTGGCCCTAATGCCATCTGGTGGCATGGAAGGGAAATGGGTACTGGTTTTCCTCTCCGGCCGCCGTGTGGACAGCACGGTGAGCTGTATCACCTGAAATATTTCTTACACCGTGGTCCAGGCCGTACCTGGTCGCGACGTCCTCCGCTGAGGTCACCAGCCAAAGTTGGAGCTTCGCATGTGCTCATCGCTGCGCGTCCCGCTGCTGCCCAGCTGCCCGAAATGGGTGTGCCCTTTTTGTTTGGGGCATGTTATAGCTTCCAGGTGTGTTCTTCTTTGCTGCTGCTGTTGACAAGTTATCAGACAGCTTGGTCTTGCACTGATCGTTCGGGGTCGTGTTGTTTCAACTTCAGCAGCAACTGCATATGCGTGCAACGTTGCTGCCATTTATTCAGAATGCAGTAGTATGCCTTTTCCAACATGAATAAGTGTCCACGCAAGAGGAGGGCGAAGTTGTTTCGCCGCCAACGCTTCAGCCGCCGCTTGGGCGTGTGATGTGATGTTGTATAAGGTCGCGTTCATATGCATGCTATGTACGATGAAAGGAGAAAGTTTGGCAAGCATTAGCAGCAGACAACCGTCTTCTATCGAATCGATAGTCTTACCTGTAATCACAGCAGGTGTCCGTTCCACATACACTCGGTGTGGAAAGATCGTGGGGAGACGATCCATGTATCCCTTGCAACCGCTAGTGGTGTTGAAATGCACACCACATATTTTGTGGTGTTTCGAAGGCTTCCACAGGGTAAATCGCCATTGCGAACCTTGCTGATTTATCTGGCGCACCCTTTCTAGTTTCAGCTTCTTGTCCTTGGGGAATACATTGAATGAAATGTTGATGTCCTTTCTCGTGCTGTTACTAGAGGCGGGGAAGCAGCACATTTGACCGCCACCGCGATTCTCCTTTGCAGACATGTCGAATGTCTAAAAAGTCACCACAGAATTGCAGCAAGACTAACAGATAACCACCACAGCAGTGCGCTGCAACATTTTGCTAGACACTAACAATGCGCACGAGAAGACGCACGATGCCTGAACATGGCGGCGCAACACAGCAACACGCTTGACAGCAGCCGACACGGGAGGCGATCGCTCCTTTCTCCCATCATGCTTTGCGCGGATCCGCTAGGGGATGGCGCGGCGCTGCAATTTGTAGAAAGGTCTGCATATGAAGTAAGTTGGCCATTATTGCAACTAAGGAAAACATAGCCAGATTTTTTTCTTAATTTTTGTTTTGGTGAATGGAAATACGTGGTGTAATAATTTTTCACCTCAAAAATAATTGCTTGGAAGGTAGAATAAAAGATAATCACGTGCTGTTGGTAGGAGCTCAGCCCATGGCCTCCTTAAGCTGGAACCGCATGGAGCGTTTATCGCACGTGAAAAACGCGACGCGCGGCAAACGCCCGCGTTGCCGCCGACGCATGAGCACCCGCACGAGAAAAATGAAGGCCGCGTTTTTACGGGTTGCCAGACCACACAACTGCCAACAAGGTGAATTATCTGTTACCGCATATATAATATGCCCTTTAAATTACAGGACACTACAATAAAAACAATCTTCATGTAATTATACCTCGTTAAAGGTTGTCTTGTGCATGTTGGCCGAACACTACATGCGAACGAACACGATGCGTGAATGCACGTGGCTCTTTGGACGTGCTCAACAGTAAAGCCAGCTCCTCCGAGGAAAGAGCAAAGTTCCCCCAAAAAGGTACCGCCGAGATGCGCGGAGAGCAGAGCCATCTGTTGGCAAACCGAAAAACCAAAATGACACGTTCATGATGTAAACAGCGCGAACTACAAGGGACAAGAAAAGAAGGGACACAGGACGAGCGCTGACTCACAACTAAAAGGTTTATTCACTGAAACCTTCTTATATGAAAAAACAATCAAAGGGAAGAAACAACACAAAAAATTAAAAACCATGAAACGCACATTCGTCAGGTGCTCCCGAGAAAATTCATCCCCCTATCGCAAAGGAAAACAGATGGTTTGCTGACGCAATTCAGTTGATCCCCTGCGATGTGAAAAGCCTCGACAACTTCTCGTGTCGTCTGATCACTGTGGGTGTATAGTACACGTGTTTGATTGAATAACGCAGTGCATTTTTTCTTTCTTTTTCTTTTTCATGACTTTACATTCTAGACAATGTTTGACCAAATGTGAAAGGTCATCACCAATGTTTAAGTTGTTCCTGTGCTGTTTACATCATGAATATCTACCAACTCGCCCAACTGAACGTTTTGCTAAAATGACACGTGCCTGCACGCTGATTGGTGGACGCCGGCTGTGACGTCAGTGGACGCACAGCGCGAGACGTTTTTTTCTACAAGCGTAGAACCACGCGGCGGCGCGATTTCGTGTTGGATTATGCTGAGCACGCGTCAGAATGACGCGCGCGTCCCACCATCCGCGCGGCAATCGCGCCCAAAAACGTGCCATGCGGTTCCAGCTTTATTCAGCGAATGTCACGGGAAATGTTTGCTTGTCTTCTTGTGCTCTGTGAGGCATTTATAAAAATGAAGATGTGATTAGCACTCAGACACAGCGGCTTGCTCATGGTTCCAAAAACAATTTTGGATGATAACAGAATTCTGTTTTGTATTGCAATAACATAAATTCATCCCTGAAAATGATTTGCTTCTATGGAGATTTCTAATCCATTCCACAAAATGGACCGGAGTTTGTATTGACAAGTCTTTTTGGAGGGCAGTAAAAGCCATGAAAAATTTTTTTTAAAACCAATCATTTGTCGTTTCAGATGCTAGGAATCCGCTTCTTTCATTCTCCACGATGTGCCTGTCACCAATTCTCCGTACAGACACTCTTTAGGCACCTGCGCACTGCCCATGGCCATGAGTCAAATGGGGTGTGTGGCTTGAGTGGCTGCATGCAAACGTTTCGCCACTTGTTTTCCTACAAGAAGCGTGTATACCGAAAACATGCTTCTTGCTTGGGAGGAATATGCTCCCGTGGCATTGTGCAGGCGGTGATGGCACGAAGTGGTACAAATGCAGCACCTGATGTGCCTCCAGATCATGAAGAACCCTTAGATGGGCAGGCTGAACAACGTGACTCCAGTTTGACTTTGGTTATCAACTGGCAAAGCAACTTTTCAAGTGGAAGGAAGGCGGCTACCTGAATCCACTGTGCTTGAGTTAGCCAACGATATTGATTTCGTGGAAATGATTGCAGACCACCAGCGCACACAGCATCAAAACGGGCCAGCCATCGGCATAAAAGAAATTTGAAAGCAGCAACTTGACCAGCTGCGTACAAAATCTGGCCGAACAACCTATTGGAAGGCGCATTTTTCACTTGTTGAATCCCGTACGGTAGTGTTGCGTGGAAGCAACACCATAGAATACGTTCCCCTCTGGGAAGTGCTCAAGTGCATTCTTGAACGTTCAGAACTTTAAGATGAGTTCAGCATTGACTCCTGTACAGATGGTTACATGAATTCTGTATTTGATGGAAGTGCTTTTCAAAACCACGAGTATTTTGCAGGCAATACAAGTAAACTTTGCTTGCAATTGTACAGTGGTGAGTTCGAAGTGTGCAACTCGCTGGGCAGCAAGAGGGGAAAGCATAAAATGACAGCTGTCTACTCAGTGCTGAATTTTCATGCAAAGTTGTGGTCAGCACTGTCAGGTATTTACCTCATACTACTTTTCAAAGATACATATAGCCACTTATGGATTTTCTAAGAATCTTGAGCCATTCATCACAGATATCAGGATACTAGTAAATCGTGGCATAACTGTGAATGGAAACCTTGTAAAGGGATCTGGTCTTCATTTTCACTGGTGACAATTTATCTAGCCATAGAATTGGAGGCTTCAAATGTACATTCAGCCAAGGAAGAATTTGTAGGTACTGCATTGCTCTGCGGTCCGAAACTGACTACAAACATTTGGAAGGTGATTTTGTACTTCGCTCACCTCAAGGGCACACCACCACTTGAGTATGCTGAGCGCAGGGCTGCCGACTCTGCCATTGTGTGGGGTCAAGGAGCCATGTGCTCTTTCGTGCCCCGGCTTTGATCCGACACAACACCTTCCACCAGATATAATGCATGACCTGCATGAAGCAGTCCTACCATTTGCTCTGCAGCATATAATATCTTCATTAATTGAAAAACAGTTTTTTTCACTCGGTGATTTGAACAAAAGCATTTCACAATGGGTTTATGATCCACATGACATCCGCAACAAACCAGAGCCCATTGCTGAGCCTTATCTTCAAGGAAGAGCAGTTTTAAAGGGGTCGGCAACACAAGTATTTTGCCTCTTTCGCTACCTAACCTTTTTTGTCGTGGATAGCGTTCCTTCAGACAGTGCAGTTTGGCAGCTTTACCTACTTCTCCGAGAAGTCGTTGACATCGTCATGAGCCACAAAATTCCGGTTTCACATATTGCCTACTTGCAAAGAAAGATTCATTTTTTTTTTGTCTTGACTTTAAGGAATTGTTTCCATCAGCATCACGTCCGTGTAAAATGCGCTACCTTCTACAAGTGCCTCTTTATCCAAGTGACTTTAGTTGCGCTCAGCTGATGTGAGACTTCTTGATGCAAAAGCGATCGGATGCTCAGCACCCGTATCCTCACGGTGAGCCAGCACAGCCCCTACTCCTTGTGGTGATGCATCGCAAATCAGCACCAATGTTTTCCTAGGGTCGTAGTGTGCCAAAACCGCAGCAGACACCAGCAACTCCTTGCTTTCCCGAAACGCGCGTTCCTGGTCAGCACCCCACATCCACGGTGTCTTGGCTCCAAGTAGTTGATTCAGTGGATGAAGAACAGCAGGCAGATTTGGCAGGAATCGCCGGTAGAAATTTACCAGTCCCAAATAACTTTGCAGTGACTTCACACCGCTAGGCCTAGGGGCCTTCAGCACAGCCTCGGTCTTTTCAGGGTTAGGATGGAAACCAGCCGACGTGATAACGTGGCCCAGGTATTCCACTTTTGGATCCATGAAGGTGCACTTGTCAAGCTTCAGCTTCAGTCCGGCTTCCTTCAAGCGATGCAGTACTCGGCACAAGTTCTAAAGTTGATCCTTATCATTGCGCCCAGTCACCAGGACGTCATCTAAATACACGACCACGTGTGGTAGTCGGTGCATGAAGTTGTCCATCTCCCTCTGGAAAATCGACGGTGCTGACGTTAAGCCGAAAGGCAGGCGTGTGTATTGGTACAGCCCCCTTGGCGTGTTGACGGTCAGCAGTTTCGAGGACGCCTCGTCCAGCAAGTAGGCATCTTTGAGGCCCAGCTTGGAGAACTTCTCACCCCCACTCAGTCTGGCGAATAGATCCTCAACACGCGGTATCGGATAGTTCTCCGACACAGTCAGAGGGTTCACCGTGACCTTGAAGTCACCACAGATTCGAATCTGTCCGTTGCACTTGACAATAGGCACAGTGGGTGCAGCCTATTCTGATGCTCCATACGGAGCAGCTCCTCGTTAACACGATCGATCATCGCGAACGGTACAGATCGAGGCTTGAAAAACCTAGGCTTGGCATTGTCTTGAATGGTGATCTTTGCAGCCACGTCTTTGAGAGTTACTAGTTTGTCATCAAAAACACAGGAGTACGCAGCCAGTACATCTTTAAGCGACGACACAGCATTGAGCTCTCTTGCATTGCATAATTCCAAGCCAAGACCCTTCATCCAACCGCGCCCCATGAGGGACGGCAACCACCAGAAACAACGTACAACACCTCCTTGCACTTCCGGTAATCGTGTATTTCATTTTACCAGCATCATGAATTTATAAATGGCATTTCTCTCTCACATCCATACACATACGGTATTGTGTGTCTTTATTGTGAATATTTTCAAAAATTTTTTCGCCTTAACCGCTAGCTCATTTGTGGTGAAACTGCACACAGAGCATGCATATTATGGTAACTTTTGTATTGTAGCAACTTTAACAACGGTACTTACTTAGTTGAGCCGTGCATGATGCAAAAGCATAATCGTCTGCGAAGAGATCGGTGAACCAGAACCCGTAAATGCAACACAATGACAAGCAACTTACAGCAGCCTTGGAGTCATCATGTGTTCGGTGGCTTGCCACAAAGGACCGCCATGGGGCCGATGGACAATTGGCTTACTAACGGGTCAATTGCTGCTCTTTGGGAAGGGACATTGTCAGTTTAAATCCTCATGTAGTGGCACCATTCATCTGCAAAAAGAGAGGTAAACTCATTTCAGAATGCCCACACATTCAAGTGAATTTCAATACTAGGAATGTCCTAATGAAATGCTGGCAGTTGCTGAAGCGAAGAATTTACAGTACCACAATATTCTGGTTTGAATACACATTAAGTGACATGGTCAGTGTCCTGTTTAAAACAAATGTCTCTTTTCTGCGTTCAGGTTGTCGCAGGTTGTGACCATCTTCGAAGTTGCCGACAAAGTGATAAAGATTGGGGTGTTTAGGGGTTAGGGGCTGTTTCTTAAGAACAGAAGTGTTTTAGAATAATCACAGCCATGTCTTTTCTGTAGGCCTTATTGTAGCTGCCATTTCCTTCTGCTCATATTTGTAACCACAATGCCCTCTGATTTTATTGCTATTTGATCTGGGCAATTTTCCTGAAACTAAAAGCTTGCTGCTCTCAAGACACACATTCTGCGTAGTTCCTCTTGTTGTGAACAATTCTTGCCATTGCAGCTCGCCTTTTACATGTTTTTGTTCTCTGCTCTTCAAGTGTTTATAGTGCCAATATCCTTCCATTCTCTGTGCACAGTAACGAGCCTGTTCTTAGAGCCTTTGCAAGAGCACTTTCACTACCTCCTTTCCGCACTTATGAGCCTAGATATGGCGCTAGATAAGCCCAATCTAGGGTGGGACTTCCCATAGCACTATTTCTAGCTCATGAGTGTTTTGTGTTTTCTTTCCATGCTCATGGAGATCAGATGTGTGTGGCATATGTCTCTGTGAATAATCACGATCGATTACCTTGTAGCACTGGCAGGGACCGGCCATTCGTTCAATTATGTGACATGAGCTCATTAGAGGCAAAACGCTTTCAGGACATATGCTGCTGTGATAAAGCAAAAAGAGCAATTGGTGCTCGTGTAAGAAAGTTAGGGTGAGATGCTACTCAAAGACACTTTTTCCGAAATTCACGACCTAGAGCAATGGATCTCCAACTGTTAGCATAAAGCAAACAAGGGAAGGGGAATGAGGGGCTCGTTATAAATATGAAAGAAGCCAACAGCCACAGAAACCAAGGTGCAGAGGGGATTTTTTTTGAAATTTATTTATTTAATTTGTGGTGCTGATCAGTTTAGAATATTGCTGAATATGTTATTATTTCATGCTAATTGATTAGAAAAGCAGAAGAAAAACAACCACATGCCGCCGGTGGGATCCGAACCCACGACCTCCGAATTACGCGTCCGGTGCTCTACCTCTGAGCTACGGCGACGGCTGTCAAATCTTCTGCTTTCGGGGGTATTTATGTTTACAAGTAACCTAACCTTGAGAGTGTTCATCAGCGCCACCCACGTTCATAAGCGGCGGACGTGGAACGTCCTGAGTTACCGCAGGTGTGACGTAGAACGTCATCGAACGAAGAGGGTGGAAGCTGCGTGAGAACCCTTTTAACAGTTTTGAGAAACTGTTAGCATAGTTTGTTATGCTGATTTCAAATATTCAGTTAGCTTTATTGCGTTTTTTTTTTGTACCATGACCGTATGCCAAATATAGACCTTTTTGCCCTGGCTTTTTCTCGCATTAAACTTGTATAAATACATGCCATTGATGGCGCTTTTTTCTCCATATAAACGTAGAGCACTGAAAAGTAATTGTAAAGCACATATGAAACATGCTAATACATGTGAAAAATTGGAATGTGGCAATTTATTTCTGAATATGTGCCCAGTATCGATATTTAAAGGAGATGATCGTACTTCTCACACCTGAGAGAAAATACTTGAAAGATTTCATATGTGAGCATCTGAAGTACCGAGAACAAGATGGGCGAACTAAAAAAGTTTCTAAAAATTGCATTTTGAGAAAGACACATTTTAAAGTTAGAATAACAAGTTTATTTACAAAACAGGGTTTGCTTCCTAATGAAACTTTGACACAAGGGGGGCTTATTGTTCACTGCCACTAGAAACTTCCTGTACTATAAGTTTGTTCCTCTCGCGGTCTTTTTGAGCCGATTCTTTGACACATATTTGTTTTTTTTTTTTGTTTTTTTTCTCAGTGTATGGTGATGCACTTTTGGTTCCGCTGTCAATTTGCTGGACATTTTTTCTGCCGTGTGCCTTTCTGGACATGCTAAGTGCAACCAAACTTTGAGGTGGACTCACACTCAGCTCTTCAAGGACACACACAAAGCTGATGGTCTTTTATTCAGTTTTGAGAGTTAGCAAGCCGAAAATCGCCTTTCACATTAGAGGCATCCCTGGTCTGGGATGCCACAGGATAAAGCCGCCGCCCCCACCCGTTGGACTAGAGACCTTTGAGACTCCAGCCCCGAGCAGTTGGATAGGGCTGCCACCTTTGCCTCTCTAGTGGGGGAAGGGAGTCTTCTGACATGCCCACACAGTGTGAAAGTTATCGCAAACTTCCCCACAGTATGGACACCGCCCGCCGAATTGAGGGTCAAAATGTTTGGTGATTGCGGGACACATTAGGGTATTGGTCTGCAATCTTCGCAGTATACATTCGCCAGCTTTGCTCAGCTTCCTTTCGGGAGCCGGGAGCAAGCGGTGACGTTCGCAGCAGTAGTTAAGGTTTTTGCGGAACCACAGAAGCATTTGCCTAACGTGCTTTGAGTGAAAAGAGCTGGGTGAGGTGCCAAAGCTAAAGAAGTTTTACTAACGCAACCATTCGATTTTCTGGTGATGTGGAATGCTTCAGCGACTTCTCTGGTAGTCTTGTCGATGTGAAAAAATTTTGTTTTGTGTCGTCAAAGAATGGCACCCATTTACACACACTCCAATGACTTGCCGGGTTCGTGTCTTTTTTCTGCAATGAATTGGCATGCTCCATAAGTCTAATATTAATGCAACGGCCTGTCTGGCCTATGTAAGTACAACCACATGATAAAGGAATTTGGTATACAACCCCCGTCTTGCAATTAACGAACTTGCTATCGCTTTTCATTTTCATTGAGGTGCAATATGGCAAGCTGTGTTCATCAAATGGACAATCAGCGGGCCAAAAGAAGCTATAAAAAACTGAGCATTACACAAAGCAAATTTAACCTCTCAGACAAGACACTTGGTGTGTGCACCACTGAATTCCAAGCAGAGTGGATCGTGTCAGCTAGGAACAACTGAAGACATAATGTCTGGTTCTCCCCCGACAACTGCGAAATGTCCTTCAGCAGTCCTGCATTGGTTACAGTGGCACAGAGCTTCTAGTGCACAACTGTTCCTGCAAACATAACAGCAAGGAGTATAACATATCAGTGATGCTATGGGTATGGAAAACTGCTTAGTTCCATTTTCATTTCAGCTCCCTGGAAGCATAAGTGTTTAAGTCTGTAATGGTGTGCTGAAGAAAATGGCTCAAATACCTTGAACAATATGGAATACATGAAAGAATTTTAATTTATTGATATATACCTTACAGGTCTCCAGGGAGGCATTCAGTAAGGGGCTAAATTCAAATATATGTATATATAAAGCAGTGCGTGTAAAAACAATATCAAACTCTGTGAGTACAAACACTCAAGTTCAAATAACTGATTGCAATTCTCACAATGAGACAAAAGGCACGCAGAAAGATACAATGGATCGTGAAACAAAATAAGTAAAAAATAAGCATGCATAAAAGTAACAGCACAAAAACACGAGCAGATCTGCGGAAAAAGCAGAGAAGTTAATTATCGCACGGGAAATTTTAAAAAAAGGGGCACGACTCATAGCTACAGAAGTAAACATGCTAGGTGTTATCAATAAAATGTCTGACTAGATGATCATGAAATGTATTGTGGTTGCACTGTGGGGCAGTGCAGTTTGGAGGACCATTCTACATGCTTCTAACACGTGGAAAAATTGAAGGCGTCGGCACTGCCATAAATGTGTGTGTAGCTGAAGTTATTGTGCAATCTGCTTGTTGAATATAACTGCTGTTTTGTAGGTGCGATAATATTGACCGAGTTGTGTGGATTAATTTGTGAAACAGATAAAAGGGCAATGTCTCGACGGATTCTTAATGGATGGAGTGAAAGGTCTAGCGTTATTTGGGTTACGCTTGATTGATAACTAATTCCATGAAATAAAGCGACTAGCCCTATTTTTCACTGCTTCTAACATGTTCATTAAGTATTTCCGATGAGGAGACCAAATGGAAGAAGCGTACTCAAGCTGAGTTATAACTGCTGTTAAATAGGATAGGAGCATAATCTAATGATCTTGGAGTATAACCAGAAATGGTAGTTTTGTGATCAGGCTACGAGAGACTTGGTTTGAGGTGAACGCCTAAGTATTTATATTGAGTAGCCCGCGTGAACCCTAGCAGAATTTTTGCTAATTCCGCTCAGCGCCTCCTATATTTTTTAATGCCCGTCAGACCGGGTGCCAAACAATGGGAGCTCGTGAGCCGCCGCGCTTCACACGCTGGCCACAGGTTGGCGCTGCTATCTGACACTATCGCCAGGCCGGCCAGGCTGTGCTCTTCGCTCGCGCAGCATGCGTGCAGCGCTCTCAGAGGATCGCGCTAGTGCAATGATGCTCGGTGCTGCACTTTTCTGTTTATCGAAAACGATAAGTAGCGGTTATTCTTTTCGTCATGGCAGTTGAGTGGTTATGGCAGTTGCTGACCAAAAAGACGCGAGACCAAATCCCGAAAATGCGGCGGTAACAGTTTGATGGAGGCGAAATGCAAAAGCGCCCATGAACTGTGCAACATCATTGCACATAAGAGAACACAGATGCCTGAAATCATTCCGGAGTCCATAAATACGGAATCTCTTTCTCTCATTACCTCTCTGAATCCTCTCAACAATGGCACGGTTCAGATTTTTCACTGAGGGGGACAGTTACTACATCTTAACTTGTGTTACGAAGTGCCAGTACTCGACTATTTCTGTATCAAGTAAGAAATCGGGTTTTACGATATGAGAAGGCCTGTTAAGAACAGATTTGAATGCATGGACAAGGGAATAGCATATATTTTCCACATTGGAGCAATTCATAGAACAAAAACAAAAGTACTCTGCACACTACAGTTTCAGAACTTTATGCGACAGTGGTTTTTTCGTGTACATTTTCATCACAGAGTTCTTATCTGTAATATTCATTGCATGATTCGTGAGCAATGGCTTTATGAACTTGCGGCACAAAAGTTCCAGGAACTGCTTCCTGTGACCTGCAGCTTCGTTTTTGCAGTGCAAAGCAGGGTTGTCCATCAAAATGCCAACAGCGCGCTCCACACTGGATTCCAGAGATTTTTCTGATGTACAGAACAATGTCGACAAACCTTTTGAGACTCAACAACACAGTAATTAGCTTTCTTGTTGGGTACTTCAATGCCCCCCTATCCTCATACGCTATAAGTCCATCCACAGGTGCATTTCCTTTTGGTTTTTCGACAGTGTCAGCGCAGTCTTGGCAGCTCAGTTGTTCCGTCATGACACGGGCTATATACCCTCCAATCAGAGCTATGCTTGCGATCTCTGGGTTGGGAAGCCACTGCTTTGGACAGGTGCAGACCTCTCGCAGCCGATTTTCGGCCGCTGGTGAAAAAAATGGCTTCTCCAGGCGGTTGACGTTCTGGGTGCTTGAGCCTGAAACTGCTCTGGCAGCACAAAACGATGTCGACGCATTGACATTGCTTCCGATTGATGTAGAAACAATACCAGTCTTCAACATCTTTTCCAGGCCACTGAGCACACTTCTCATGTCCATTGTGTCGTTGCATCCGGCTGTCCTTCGAAGAAGACCGAACAACGCCTTGATGGGGTCACTAGAAAATTTTCTCGTGAGGATGAAAATGAATTTTTTTTCTTTTAGAAGAAATTGAATGCACATGACATTAGATACTGCTGTACGAACAAGTGCATGATACGTTTCTTTGCTCAAAAAATTATCCGGGTGACTTGCATCTTTTAGAGTCTTGAAGTATGCAACGAAGTATGCAAGTATGTCTTCCAACCTCTGCAACCTTGAATCATTCGGGTCACTAAAATGTCGAGTGTCTGGGTCATTCTTGTGAATATATTGCTGGGTGTTACTTACATCCATGAGGACAAACCATCTGTGCACTGCTATTATGAATTCTACAGTGGAACTCACTGAGTATGCAAGGAAGGTGTCTTCCAACCACTGCAACCTTGAATAATCCGGGTCACTAAAATGTCGAGTGTCTGGGTCATTCTTGTGAATGTATTGCTGGGTGTTACTTACATCCATGAGGACAAACCATCTGTGCACTGGTATCATGAATTCTGCAGTGGGACTCACTGTTTGAAACATAACACCGCATGTATGTCCAGCTTGATCCTTCATGTACTGCACTGCTGCAGTCACAGGGGATGAGAAAATCTGCACGGCGTGCCTGCAATTCATTTTCTCCAGATTTGAAGGATAAAGGTGTTTACGTGTCAAAAATCTTACTGGTTTCACTGTGGATCCACTCTGCATTTTGTAGAGTTCTTTCAAAGGTGCTGATGAAATTTCTTCCCACCTATACACTTCGCAAGAAACTGCGATCTTATATTCTTTAAGATATGGCACTGATCAAATGCCAAGAAGAGCTGTCTAAAAGGGTCAGCTGGGTGTGGAGCTGATATCTGCATCTGCCCTTTGCACAAAATGTCCATTGCTGCAACATTAATTTTACGGTTGTCGGCCACAAGACGAACAATCTCAAACCCTAGTTGTTCAGTTTTCTTCACAACATGTGTGATGACCGTAGCGAGGTCTGATCCCGTGCAGCATTTCGTGAAAAAATAACCGACTGGAATTTTAAAATGCGCAGCTAGGCCGCACAGCAGGAAACACAGCTGCGAGTTTGCCAGGTGGTCATTTTTGTCACTTGTTCCATATTGACATTCCCGATGAATGCATCACGCTGCTTATTGTATTCTAACCTCTGCCTTATGCGCATCTCGTCGACAAGCTGCACATTTTTGACTGCTCTGCAGGCAAGTTTGCCAGCTCTGCTTCAAGCCTTAAACGCACCAAAGGGCTGAAACCAACGTCACCAGTTGACGTACCTGTATACTTGTGCGAAGTATTCCTGCATGGCAAACGCAGCAGCCCTTCAGAACGGATGTATTCATAGGCTTTGGTGGATAGGTTCCTGAGAACAATGCAATACCTTACAGTTGTCTCGCCCCATGTTGCTCTCTTCTTGGTATAGCTTTTCACCTGATCCACAATAAACGCAGCTTTCTCACTTTTCTGCTTGGCGTCTGCAGTGACATCCAGGAAAGAGCTCACATTACAATCCTCTTTCAATTTCCGCAGCTCCTCTTTATATTTGTCGACTGTATGCCTCAGTCTTGCGACCTGGAGACGAAGAGCACGCTCCTTTTCTTTGCATCTCTTGTGACACAAAAAACTGTTGGCGCTCATTCTGGCCGATTCTGTCTGCGTGCCGAACGCCCGCCTTGCGAACACAAATGGCTGGAGAGAAGCCGGTGTTGTGTGCTCCTCGCCGATGGTGACATTCAAGCTGGGGACAAGCCGCGGCGAGCGAAGCTGGGGCTGCGGTGTCACGAAATGGCGTGCTACTTGGCTCCGCGACCGCTGTTGAGATGTCTTCAGGCTCCGCAACGCTGTCAACGGGTCTTAAGCCACTCGCATCAGCCAATAGTGTCGTTTTGCGTCTTTTCTTTGCAGAGCAGCCGTTGGTGTTTAGCCCCGAAGCGCGCTTGCGACTGCTTGGGTCACTGCGCACTATCGAAGGTGCAGGCTGTTTGTAAGATGGATAGCAGGGAAACACACTTGGTACTGCTCCCTTCTTTAACTGGCGGATTTTAGTATTGTCTTTAAAATCCGAGATCTTGAAGTGCTTGCTGTACACAACTAAATAGTTCGATGTAAAATTTGGCTCCCAATCCTTACGTGAAATCACCTTGATCCACTGTGGTCGCAACTCGAGGCCAGCCGGGATCTCGTGAAAGGATATCCCTGGATCTTTCTTCCTGGCACTTGATGTACACATCGGCACGCAGCAATACCGCATGGTGAACGCGGTCGATGAAAAGCACCAAAGTCGAAAAGTGGACGTTTCTCGTGCATGGAGAGAGCTTGCCCATCCAGCGACGCCTTGATTAGCAGCGCGAGAAGGCAGCGAAGCGGGACGGCCGCCGACAGCGTAGTGTCAGCCAGAAGCGCCGCGGGTGGCGAAATCAGGCGAACGGGAGAGAGTGACAGGAGAGCACCCGCGGGGCGGCAGGGAGCCTTTCTGCCGGCCATTGACAAAATATAGGAGGCGCTGCTCTGCTGCATGTGACAAAAAAAAAAAAAAAAGATTGCACAGCAGTGTTCTGATTTCTGCCTGTGAATCAAACTAAAGAAATAAGAGGCATCACTGTCACAGCCCTTCGGAAACATTTTTTACAGCTTTTCGAGTAAAACCTTCCTGTACAAAGAAAATGTTCAGTGCTAAAATCTGTACTTGTTTAAGCCATTCCTATGGGACAGCTTCTTGTGTAGGCAGTGATGATGTGATCTTTCGTTACCAACCCAGATGGTCCTAACATGTCTTGTTAAAGTACTTCTTGCTGGGCAGTTGGTTCATGGTTTTTAAATTGACAACAAATGCCTTGTTAGGCTTGTTGATGCAATTAGAGGTGCAATGAGTACGTTTATTGCTGACGAACTTAATATGTATGGTGGCAAATGCTTCTTTTGTCTACTCAAGCATAAACAGAAGAACCTTAATTATTTGCTCAGCCTAACATTTGTGGATAGTAGAAACATGGAAGCATGCTCCAAATTATTCTGTCATCCCCTTTATATGTCCCAGTAGTACAATAAATAAAGAAAAACGACTCGCTTCACAAAATAAAGAAAAATAACTCACTTTACAGGTAATGCACCCAACGTTTGGCTCGTGAGATCGTTATGCAGATTATAGCTTAACTAAACGCGTTTAGCCATGAAGGAGCAGCACAACAAGATTATTGTCCCACCGATAAGTTCAGGCGTTCAGTAGAAATGAGTCACTTGCAAATCTGCGTTGCTGATTAAGTTGAATTTAAAGTTGCGTGATGGCGAACAAGATAGAATGAAATCTACCAAGGCTTTCTAAGTACAGTATCTGCACATTTGGGGTTTCCGGAAAATCATTAGCTGACTTTTCCAGATGCTCAGTTGGAGAGTAACATCACCATCAGGCAGGGCAACACAGAAGTAAAGGTTGTTGCAGTGCGCTAGATCCACCCATGCTGTACTTTGAAGCCAGTCATTTTCGAGTCTCCAGTTTTGAGAGCTCTGGACATTTAAGTAATGAATAATGTTGAGCAAAGCAAAGCAAAGATCTACGACATTCAATACAGATGAACCTCGTGTCTTGCCAAAAGCTTTGACGAAGCCTCACCTTTTGCTTATGAATGTGCACCAAATGATAACAAACCAAATTGTCAAAAGCTACAACTGAAACAGCATTTTGACACATAAAAAAAAAAGTAACAATTGAATAATAGTGCTTTCTTGATTCTGTCTAGACAGCAACTATTAATGCTGATCACAAAGAGTTGCGGAGTGTATTCACTGTGGCAAAAGCTTCACACAGAGGGGCACCCTGAAAGAGCATGTTCCCATCCACTTGGCTGAGAAGCCGTTCCGATGTCATCTATGTCCCATATCCTTTGCCCAGAAGGCAGGCCTACGTAAGCATGTGCGATCTCATGAGAAGGGAACTCTGTAGTATTTTTTTTTTAACGAGTAAGTTTTCACGGAGGCTGTGTCTTAAGTTCTCTTAGTGCACAGTGTATTCATCTAAAGGCATCTGCTATTGAAATATGTTGCAGGGTGTTCTGCTAGCATTTATTGTAGAAGTTATTATCACCGTCATACATTTCTGCGATTGCGAATTTCAGCCGCGACGAGGTCATGTTCTTCAAAAATAATTTTGCGTGCAAACCTTTTGACAGCATGCCAGCTATCTAGTTAGTGTTTGATGGCCACTTCATTTTCTCACATATATTTTCTTATATGCCTGGATGCCTATCAGTAGTTAGTACAACTATGAGGCCCATGCTTTGCAGGTCTTCCAGTCCTTGCATGAAGCCTGCCCATTCTATATGTGGACTCGTCGTCACTTCTGGGGACTTCAGCATGCAACAGATAAACTTCATCCTCTAACTTATGAAAGAGCACAGGATTATAACGGCAGCAACAGTTTGCAACTCATGTTATTAAAATAGAGTTTCTTACCTCTCTAACTTGCACTTCTACAAAATAAATCACCTCAGCTGTTTCAGCAACCGTGAAGGTGTGAGATACATACTTTGTCAAGTGTTGAGGCGAATTGCACCTTCCATCTTCAAGCACATGGAAGCTGTGGCCACCTTATGCTTTGATAAGGGAAGCATGTTCCATTGTCTATGCCTACACATGTCACTAAGTTCCAGCTGTGTCTGGTTTACATCCGCATTCTAGTTGCCTTCTTTATAGATGGCAGGAAACAGTCCTTCTGGTGCAGTTGTCTGTACCGACACTTTAATAACAATGGATGCCAGGAGGCGCAAGACCTTTGATGCTCTGACACCCTCTAAGTAGGGTATCTCCAGGCAGCAGAATGTTAGGAAACTGCCATGCCATTGCTAGAAGGCTTACTGTGCCATTTCTCCTGATGTTCAAGGTCACAGTTGTGCCGTAAACTGCGTTTGAATGCTGCTGTTCTGAATACACACCCCACAAATCTTCAGCACTGGCACCAAGACACTTTCAGAAGCGACTTTTTTTTTTTTTTCACACAGCAGTGTGAATAGTAGATTCCTGAAAAAAAAATTTTTGCTACTTAGAGAAAAAGGCACTGCCATTTCAGTAGTTGCAAATGTATGTCCAGTTCTGTGCTGTGAACATATGCTGGCTTGTAGCTGCAGTATTTTGAGATAAACTGGACTCTCATCGAAGGTTGCCGGAGGGACTCGATTGCATCTCTGTTTTTGGAATGATGAGGTGTGACACTTTCGTGGGAGCTGCACAAAAAGTAGGAGACTCCAGACTCTGTCCTCTGCTACAAAAGCTCTCCCGCACTATCTTTTGGGCACGTCAAAGACACTCTGAATGCTGAGGCTTCTTTTGGAAAAGAAACTGGCCGTCCTGAGTCCCTAAAAAAAGAAGAATACGGTAGGTTATTCTCTGTAGTCATCATTGAAGAGGTCGTTTGAAATGTTTAGAAAAAAAAAAGAAAGGCATGCAGCAGAAACAAATGAAACCTTGGTAAGGAGAGGTGTCGCACATTGCAACTCACTTGCAAGGTGCTTCTTCAGATGATAATGGAAGCATTTGGGAGGCATTCCTGTGATCTTCATGTGGTTCTCCTTAAAACAAAATATTTGTTTAGTTCAGACCTGCTATAACTGTAGTACTGAAGGATTATGGCAGAATCATATTTGGTAGTTTTAGCTAGTGATAGTTCTCTTCCCAATCCTTCCTTCACTTACCGTTGATGAGCTTCAGCAGCTGTGGTGTCTGTGGAAACTTCTGCATTTGCTCCCAACTAAGGGCTCTCGTGGCCACTCTGAAAAACACTGCTGGCAGCTTTTTGAGGAGCGAAGATTTTCTGAACACCCTCGAGTCATGGACCTTGCTTGAGCAACCTACACAAGTGTCAACAAACCGATGATTCTTATCACAGACCGCCTGCAGCATCAGTGATAAGTAGTGGTGTCTCGTGCATTTGGTTGCTGCTTTGTTACTGGGGCACTGAATTTCCACATAAGATCCACGTAAGCTGGGAACTCCAGATACCTGGGGAAAAAGAAAGTAAATGGCAACATTGCACAAACGTTGCACAAACATTGCAAAAGGTGTTGCATGACTAGTCATGTAGCGCCTTTTTTACTATAGAACACAGGAAATACCACACCAAACGAATAATGGCTGCAGAGAAGAACGCAACTGCTATCTATGGCTATGCCCCCATTTCCCCTATACCATAAATAGGCCTTCGTGCCAGCCCCATTTTGTAATAAAGAATTAATTAAAATCACGCAGTACATATAAATGACCTACCGTTTTTTTTTGTGTGTGTGTTTGTGTGTGTGTAGCTGCCGTGGCTATTCCCCACTTTTGTTATCCCATAAATAGGTCTTCATGCCTGCCCAATTTTGTAATACTGAATTTATCCAACTCATGCCATGCATACAAATGGCCTAGTGTGTGTGGGGGGGGGGGAGGTGGCGGGGGGGGGGGGGAGGGGGTGTGCCAAGGGCCAAGGAATGGCAGACAGACTTATTCAGTATGCAATTAGAAGATCTTTCCTTGATTCGTGACCAGACAGTGTTGTTTTCACCAACCATCACAGCAGCTCTGTCAAAGACAATTCCAACACAATCCGATAGGCACATCTCATACTTACAAAGTCAACCTTCGACAACATGAAAAAGTGCCTCACCAGTAGACTGAACTACTGGATAAAGTCCCAGGAAGGCAGTTGGAACTTTTCTTGATTTCTCACTGAAATATCGTGCTCACATTGCGAACAGCTTCTCAACCACAACGTCTGTGGTCTCATCAAGCTTCAGAGTGAACTTTTTGCCTTTGATGTCAGCCTTAACTTCGTCTTTAAGTGAGGGGGGGGGGACAAGACGGAGTTAAGATCAAAGCTGTGCATTTTGTGCAATGAAGACGCAGGTGCTCAAGAGTGCTTCCTTTGCCATTTTTTTTTATCACTTCCCTTAAGTGGTCAATCGCCAATGTAGGGCAGTGGCAGCAAGTTGCAAGAGCTTACTTCAACTCTACACATTTCAGATCATCTGACAGGTCCGGCTGCTTCCTTGGAGAATTCAGTGTCTTAGAAAGTGATGCAGACGTCATAACTGCTTTGTGCTGAGCCCCCTGTGCATGTTTGGTTAGTGTGCCGCGGTGTGGTTGCAGAGATTTTCGACATAACTTGCAGAATGGAAGCTTGGTGCCTTGTGATGTTACACTGGTCTGCCACGGGAATTCTTTTTCCCAGGATTCGAGGTAGTTCCTGTTGCCGTCATAGGACTTTCGCAGTAAATCCGCCTGCACGGTCTTGGCCTCCTGTGCTAAGGCCTCGAGGTTTGTAAAACCGCGGCCCCGCAGATACGGCTTGAAGTGTGGATGGCACTGCCTGATCACACGCGAGACCTGATCTCGGTCGGTTGCCGTTGAATCGGCCCTCTTGTACAGCTCCTGCATTGCGCGTACGCACTCGAGGAAGCTTTCCTCTGGGTGTTGGGTGCGCAACGCAAGCTCCTCCAGCATCTGGCGCTCATACTCAGGTGGCAAGAACTCGGCGCAGAAACGGTCTTTAAAGCCCGCCATTGACTGTAAGGTCGGCTGGCAGCGCCTCCATCGTGCTGCGCTCTCGATGAGTGCTACAGGCAGGACCTGCCCTAGCATCACGTCATCTGGGACGCCCAGAGCCGTCTGGTAGTCCTCGAGTTGTTCTAAAAACTCAACTGATTTCGCATCCGTGTACCCGGAAAAGGAGCGGACCTCCATATTTATCCGCGGGCGCGATGCTGTCGCCGATGCCACCGATGCTGCGGCCTTGTTGGCGCCAGCCGCTGAACCGTGCTGACGGGCTAATGCGGCAAATATTTCAGTCACCTGCCCTATTACGGCTGCCGCGTCAGGAATCTTCGCCGCGTTCCTCGCTTCACTCCTGGCTGCCCCGCCATCCAAAGCCGTGGCTGAAATATCCCTCTTGGGAGGCATAGTTTTCTCGAACTGGCGGGGGGAATGCGAGGATCTACCCTGCGTGCTACTTTTTTCAAGAAAGCTTGCGTCAGCTGTTCAGTCGCACCGGCTAACAGCTCATGACAACCCAGCGGACAAAGGCATTCATATACACAAACAATCTATCTACAAACACATGAAATATACAACAGAATACGCCTGAAAAACTACATAAACAACACAAAACCCCTAACAAATTTAAAACACTGCACACGTCGCTACCCCGCGAACATTCCGCCTGACCTGCTCCTTAACCCTAGCGGTCCGGCGTGGCTCCAAACAAAGAGCGCCTGCCACGAGTCTGGCTGCACGTCCCAAAATCGGCAGCGAAATCGTCCACAAGGTGCTAATTAAAGCCACATGTTGGGCGCCATTATTTGTGGGTGATTCCTCTGCGCGGGGATGCACAGGCAGTGACTCGAGGCAGGTCTTTGTAACAAAAAGGTTTAATCTCACATTCTGTTGTGGCAGGGGAGTCGGGCGTCGTTGGGGCAGCAGGGTCAGGTGGTCCTCGGGCAGGGCAGGTGTCAAGAGAGCCGGTGTCAAGAGACTGTGTCAAGAGACGGAGCCTCGGCACGACCTTCCTTAAGTAGGCTCCCCCGTGTAGCCTTGTTCCCCTCGACCCATCACTCGGGAGGAAGGGTTGTCGAGGCTACCCGCGACGAGCGGCGCGGGATTTGAGTGGTCCCGCGAGCGGACCCTACACGCTTCAGCAAATCACCTTTTTCGCCCACTGCCACGGTCCACCGAACCTGGCAACCACTTCCTTATGAACCCCTGTGCTTCCACCACATCCACCCCCATGTTCTCACAGATGGCATCTGCATAAGATAAGCGTACATTTTAGGCCAGCAGAAAAAGTTTGCTTGCTCACAGAAATCAAGATTATTTCACCAACAGAGAAAACAGAAAAGGCCAGAAGTACATGTTATTACACAAAGTGAGTCCCAAAATGAAAGGACTGCACAGTATCCAAATACAAATTGAGGAAGAAATCCACCTGAAAGCTCTTCTAACCAACTGTATGAAGCTGCTGCAACGTCACGGTCGACCACTTTGCACTACTAACATATGGGAGCGCAAATGGCTGGCAGGTACAAGGCACGACTGCGACCCGTGACATGACTGGTGTGAGGGGCTTTCTTTGAAAGGCATCTGCTGATTCCTTCCTCAGATGCACATGGATGAAAACTGCAGATGACATCCCCCATAAAAAATTACAGTAACAAAATATTCATCTGTTGTGAAAAAGAAAACTGGTAAAGTATCATATGAAAAAAAAAAGGAAAACAAAGTGCAGCAGAACATGTTGCATGTTCTTCCACTCATCTTTTAAATTTCAATTAAAAGTTACTGCATTCAGTAACAGCATACCTGTTGCCACCTTGCACAGCTTCAAGGCAATAAAGGACCTCTTCCTCTTGTGGCCATGGAGGCTGTACAACCTTTGTACAGCCACCCCCATGATGGCTGTCATCACATTGGTTGCCACCTCCCTCGGGCCCTTGCCCCCCCCCCCCCCCCCCCCCTCCCCCCGCCCCCCCCAGGCAGACCAGTTGCTTTCGCTGAAAAGAAACACCACAGGTGCACAAGCTATTAGGCATAAGCATCAATTATAATTTCATTTAGTTTTACAGAATCGAATAGCTAAGACAATTGTGTGACTACCTGTCAACGGCCCATGCGAGTACCTACAATGATAATGCATAATTTCTGTATGATACAATAGCTTGCCTAGTTGCTACCAGCAGAAAGCGCCAGACATCGAAGTCACGTACAAGGCGATGGGATGTGAGCCTTTGAAACGAAAAACTTATTTCCAAAAGCCGTGCAACATGAGAAATTCTAGTTTTTCCAAGCAAAACTGACAGAGAAGCCATATTTTGCTATTCAGTGACTCCACTGCATTCTGAGTTTTGCCCTGAACACAGCGGGCCAGCAGCTTCTCATCGGTAAGCCTCTTATATATGGGTAATATAGCTTTCCCCTGGGCTTTTGTGAGCAGGGGTGTGTGGGCTGGTGCAGCTTCACCTAAGGCTTCGGCACGCCTATGCTTGCACCAGGATGCTGGTCCATCTGGGCAATAATTATGGCTGCTCGCACCATCTGATGAGCAAGAATGAAAGTAGGAAGCCCAAATTGCCTGGTGCATTCCTTTCACACTGCCCCTGTTGCTCGTGATAGCAACCTGATAATAAGTCGTCAACCTCTGAATGGCAGGTTCCTTCAGCTTCTCCCCTCTTGGGAGTGGCTCTTTCAGCTTGCGAAGAGCAGTCCCAAGGCGCTTCGCCACATGATTGGTGGAGTCCTCTTTTTCAATATCCACGACACCACCATAAACATTTGCTTCTACAACTGCAGTGTAGGCTTTCGAGTCACCATCACTGAGAAATTTTTTAAACCGCAATGGTGTGTCGTAGGATTGGCTCCTTCGCCATATCCGCACTGCAGCTTCAGCTTCCATTGCATGGGACGAACAATCAACATTTCGTTCACAAACAGGGCCATGAAAAGCTTGCCAAATGTCTTCATTTGGCAGGGCCTTGTGTCTGCTGCACGGTAGGCAGAAGTTGGACAGGACTTCAAAGTCCAAACAAAGTCCAGCGTCAAGGGACACAACAGTTCCAATCCCATTGTGGCTTTTATGGCCTCGTTTGTGCCATGTGCCATCATACATAACGGCAATTTCATCGCCGCCTGCTTCACTCTGTGTGATCTGCCTGGACCGCGCAAGATTTTCGGACACGGCACTCATTGCCGCATCACGAACTTTCCGGGTGATCGCAGAAAATGACTTGTGGTGCATTGGCTTTTGCAGGCCAAGAACTGCAGAAAATCGAACTAACTGCTCGTAGCCCATCCCTACCGAGCGCGCTGCCACAACAGTTTTCACATTGACAGCGAAGGCATCGCGCGAGCTCCCGCTGTCATAGGCTCTGCTTGCCCTCGGTCCGTCGTTGCCTGCCACACTCGAGCTGGCCTTCCCGCCTGAAGAAACTCGCCGTGATGTGTATGTCGCTGAGAGAACACTTTCGGGGCACGCACTGTTCTTGCAGCGTAGCTCCAGGTACGACGCAAGTCCTTTGCGTTTGTCGGCCGATTCGCAGACGCGCATTTCCGACCGTCGGCACGTCGGACAAACCGCACCGCGTGCAAGAAGGCTCAATGCCGTCAGGTCCGTGATCACAGACGACTCCTCATCTTGCACTCTTTCTTTGTCGTCAAAGAGTCCAATCTTCTTTTGCGATGCACTGACGTATTCCAACGTCGCGTCGAACTCGCCGGATGAATCGGCGTCGCTGGCGCTAGGCCTCGCGGCCGCGGGTTCACTTGCCGTTTGGCGAGTCTTCACGGTCGATTTTCATCGCCGTCCTCTAAATTTATGCTTGGATGCATGCTTCACTGGCCGGTGACTACGCCTGCTACTGCCGCCTTCATCCATAACGAATATAAATATGAGAAATGAACGTCGTTTGGCTACGCAGCTCGAAGAGAGAATGGACCCAGCAAGTAGGCTTCGCCATACGAAGGTGCGCAGTGGCCAATGGCGATCCCCGATCCGCACCACGTGATTTAAAAACCAGTCACAGCTCTCGAAAAACTCGGCACGCGCATGCTTTTTATTATTATTTCTTGCACTCTAGCAGCCCGGGCAACCATGGTTATTGGAAGAAAGAGGCTGGCTTAGCTCCGCATGCGGCTGCCAGTGGCGAGCGGCCGTGAGTTGTCGGCCACGAGACGCTAGAAGACGGCGTACTTTCGGACTTTTAACAGTCACCCTGTGCTCTTTAAACACAATTTTGACCCAGTTAGAGTTCTAATTCAGCTTTAATTATTATTTTCATGATAGTAGAGACACTAGACAACACGCGAAAACAAAAAATCGATTTTTTTTCGCAAAAAACCGCGTTTTCGACCCGCATCTCCCCATGAAGGCCAATGTGATGCTAATTAAGAGCGAAGAGCGATAAAGATTGTAAGAGAGGGGCAAAGAGAGACGAGCGCCGAGGAGGCGTCAATGCTTTCGCATTCTCCCAGTGCGGGTTGCTGCAGTGATCTCTAATGTTTTCTTCTTAAGCTGTGTCTCTCTTAAATAAGTGCAAGGTCAGCTGTCCTATCATGGAGCAAACGTACAGCATGCAGCGCTATTGTTTACCCATTTCAACCTGCTTTAATCGCGTCGTCTAGCTCGACACTTAGTAGTGCCATGCATATATGTTTTGGTGCTGTTTTGCTAATGTCATATACTGACAGAAACTTTCAGGTACTGCATTCCAGGTACTGACACCCGTTAGGACCAGGAGCTGCTTATAGCAGACTTATGCAAAATGTTTCAGTTGCCTGCAAGCTGCTTCGCCAGGGCATTCCTTACAGCTCTTCCTGACGGCTCTATTCGGCTACTCGGGCATACTGGCTGAGGACGCCTTTCGTTTGCGCTTTGCACCGCACTCAGCCAGCCTGCATTACACTGATCATTGAGTCGCTCTCAGATATTATGTAGCACACAAGCAGCACGGATCACATTGTTCACGTTGTGAATATCGCACTCAAGGCCCTTTAACAACATTCTGAAGCATGCCTTTACTCGTCCAACCGCATTTTCTACAACACGTCTGGCACTGGATAGATGGTAGTTGAAGGTCGGTGCGGACGACCCAGCAGCACCAGGAAAGGGGTAACGTTTCATTACATGCCTCTGCAGAGCGAACACCTGGCGAGCGACGAACGCTAGACCAACTTGTACCCCTTGAATTTCCTTTGTTTCTGACTGAAAGAGATCACTGGATAAGATACGTGGAAGACGTGAGGTCTGAAACACTGCAGAGTCATTATTTCTTCAGAGACTCCTACTGTTGGTGTACAAGAACTTGTAACTGTGTTCAACCATAGCGAGGAGGATGGTGCTGTACTACTTTTTATAGTTATAATAATCTGCCACCTCCTTCTTTGGCAGGCACACCTCAGTATGGCAGCCATCCAATGCACCAACACCTTGAGGGAAGCCACAGATTGCTGCGAACTGGCACACATGTTTCTGCAATTCATGAAACTTCGGGAAGCGTACAAATCATGGCTCCAAGTTCTGCACAATTACTGCACAGAACTCTCTGAATACCAGATTGACGGAGGCAGGGCTCACGCCAAAGAGGTTAGCGACAGTCCGTTCTTCACCTTACGTTGCGAGGTGGTAAAGGCAAATTGCCTCTCGTTTTTCCAGAGTAATTGCCTTTCGCATGTTTGTAGCTTGCCGCCGCATGCTCTCGCACACACCCACAATGTATTGAAATGTGGAGCTGTTGATTCTGAAATTTTTGTGGAAGCCACTGTCCAGAAGACGTGGCAACATCGTTTCGTACCACGAGTTTGGGCGCAGGTACATCCACAAAGTCATATGCATTGAACCATTGCCGCCAACAAAAGGTGTTAAGATCGCCTTCGTTGATGCCTGCTTTTCGCTTCCAGCATGTCTATGTTAAGCTGCTGCAAGTGGAGGCGTTGAAGTGCTGCCTGATGCACTGTGAAAGCAGCCCAAAATTCAACGTCGGCATCATCTCCAACGTCCGCCACAGACTTGCTCGAAGCCATTACAGCCGCAAAAACACTGCAACCAAGGTGCCGAAGAAAAAATTTTATCGTTTCCCTTGGGGATCTTATGAAACAGAAAAGAGGGATCGCAGGACTAAGGCAGTGCGGCAGGCAAGGTAAGGGCGACTATATCTGGAGTATAAGGGCAGCCCTTTTTTATGGGGAAAGCTGTATCAGGAAATAATTTTAATTCTTTTACCCTTTTCTTCGTGCACTGTTAGCCCCCGACGGAAAACCCTTGCAGCCGATGCGGTTTTGTACATTATTTGCAAAATGCTGTTGGGCATTCATTTAATCAGTGCTTTCAGGAAATAGCTGAAATAAATGTCCTGTAACTTTGGTATATACTCGGCAAGAAATGCTTCATCCTTTTTGATTGTTAAGAGCTATGCTTCCCTGAGGACAATACACATAAAGTAAAGCAGTGTCAATTCTCAGAACGCAACTGTAAGTGCCCATTCCCGTAATGAATGTATGGCACATAGCTGACCAGTGTGCCCTTTGGACACCCCTCCCTGAGTTAACATAGAAGGAGGAACTTGCCTTTTTTCGTTTTTTCGAATAATATGAGAGTGTCTTCGGGGAACAAGACCTTTCCGTTGGGAGAAAAGGCTTGTAAAGAAGCTGACAGGGATTACAACAAGTGGTCAGTTAACTTGCAACACTGGTCCTCCTCTTCACGGCACCAGTTAAATCGAAACACTGATCCTGGTCACGGCACCAGTTAAAGAAAAAGGTCGGATATGCCGGTTGGTCTGATCGAAAGCACTTCACGTTTTCGTACGCTCGTCCGGCGACACGTTGCCAGTTGGGGCAACAAACTCCAAACTTCTTTAGACAAAACTTATTTATTGAAGACGGGACCGAATACAAGAACTTGGAGAAAAAGGCGATTTAGAAAAAGGCTTTTAAAAAGAAGGGCTGTAAGAAAGCGGCCGAGACTGGGACTCAGCGCGCTCGTCCCTGCTCTTTGTTTGCAGCGGGTTTTAACCCTTCGAAAATTGGGCGGAGCTTTATTGACTCTGCTCTCGCCCAATTTCAACCAATCCCGCCGCAATGGCACTGTAGGTACAAGTAGGTGGAGCCCAGTGCTCGCCAGAGCCCGACTCTAGAGGCGCCAGTAAGTCCACTGCTTCGGGGGTTTCAAAAGTCGCCGACCTTACTGTCCCCCACCCCCACTTGACAGCTCATCTCTCTTCAATGGGAGACGGTCGCCGACCCCTTGGTCCCCGACAAGGCGGTCACGGTCTTTCCCGCAGCCTTGGACAGCGTCCGAAGCGCGTGACCCACTGTCGCCATTCCTAACCCGAGGGGAATTAGCCTACGGGCACCGTAGGCTTCTGCCTTAACATGGTCAGTTTAAGCCGCCATACAGCACATTTTCAATTGCCAAATACATTAAGCAGGCCACGAAGCTTACCGTAAAAAGTTGCAGCAAGGACATCGGCTAAATACTGGAAGTCGGCAGTTCTTGTTTTTATGCAGTGCGCTGTTGAACTGCTCATGCGCACTTTTTCATTCTTGGTGCCACCTGCATCAGTGATTCATAGCTTCTGCTCAGAAACAAAAGACAACATGTACCGCAAATAAATAAAAGCAATCCAAACAAAAACAAACTGTTTAACCGCTGCCTGGCCTTTTGTAATGAGGGCAATTTCGATTATCTCATCAAGATCTTTTTGGACGACTTTTTTGTAGAAGAACATCTCTCTTTTGTTTAATGTATGCTCCATTTCCCGCCTTCTCATTTTCAGCGGGGAAAGGACTGTAATTTCGAACATTGCCCAAAGCCGTCGCTTCCCGCTCACAAGGGCCTTCACTAGCTCTGCTTCGCAATTATCTCCAGTCGCTGTCGGTTCTGAAGCCGCTGGTCCGCATTCTTGCATTTTAGCACAGCTGCTGTCAGTCCATGGAACATGCTTAAGGGAACAGTTGAGGTCCGGAAATTTCTCAAGGTAAATTGCTGGATCAAGGGGTTTCAGGTTTGGCGGTTGCTGGGACCGGCCTGCTCAAAAACGTAAGCATAGTGCAAAATAAAAGCTGCATGAAAATAACATTTGTAATGCTCACCTGGAAACAAGTCCTCTGTGTTTATTTTTTGTGTTCAGCATTGGTTTTGACGGTTTTCGCCATTCACACGGCAGGTCCGTGCATGAGGTATTATCGTGGCTGTTGATGAAAATCACCAGTGCCACACCATCCACGGACTCCAGCTTTGCAAGTGCAGCTGGCCGTCGAGATCTCCCGTGGATTTTCGAGAGCAGATAAATAGTGCGCCCTGTTATTTTAGCCTTTCCTAGAGCAGTGCCGGAAGCTGTAAACTTTGCTTACCTCAAGGCGAATGTCGTAGTCAACATTTTTCATTTGCGCGACGCACTTGCCGCTGATATTGGACGGCCCTGCTGAGGCGATTGCTTCCTCTTGAACACCATACACATGACTGCTCTTATGAAGCTGTTGTACACTTTTCAAGCTCTTTGTTTTGAAATATACATCCAGGTTCTCAATGCGTTTAAATCCGCATCAAAGGAGGCGTTCACTCTCTCGCCGAAGTGCCATTCTCGCAACGATGTCTCTATGCGTCTGCTATGCGGACAGGTTGACGGAAACACACTGGGCATCCAGTTAGTGCGGGAAGTGCCGTGTGGGGGCGCTGGCGATGCGGTCGCTGCTGGCTCCACCATAGCAGTGCACGGAGCCTATACCAGTATTATGTTGAAGCAACGCAGTTACTACAGTGTGATCCATGTAATCTTTAGCGCATCATTCAAAAGAACAAAACACGCCAGCAAAAATTTCGTGTCTCTACTCCTTTTAAAAGCGTTATTGAAAAACTTCCCGACCAAATCGTCAAGCTTTTCTTGTGCATTCACCTGGCATTCCATTAACTGGGCTTCCTTGTCTGAGGCTGCTGCCAGTGGAGTCTGAAGCTGGCGTTGCTCTTTAAGCAGCAGCTTGAGCTCTCCGCCTTCCTCTTGCGCGAGCGCTGCCTCTTGTTGTTGGCTGGCTCTTCATCTTTGCACACAGCTGTGCACGGGGCATTCTGTGACGAACCTGGCACATCCCGATCCTCAACTGTGCTCCTTGGTGGTGTTGAAGGCGAGGTAGCAGCATCCCACCGCTGCCACCAGTTGAAGGCGATGTTCGGGGTCGCGGCTCGACAGATCCACGGTCTGCACGACGTCCGTTCCCACCTCCAGGCCAGGAACAGGATTGCCGCTGAGCGACGGAGTTAGAACGTGGAAAAAGAAGACTGAATTTAATTACATATTTACATGAGTGAAGAGCAGAAAGTGTGACTGCTTCGACCGCATTCGTCGTCGAGTTTTATACCGTCCTTCTTCCCTAGTTCCTCTATGACGACGCTGTCGCCAGGGTGGGAGTGGCCTAAAACATTCACACGTGCGGACAAACTCGTACACCTGCACTTGTGGATGTGCCTCCGTCATGTGTTGAGCATGGGAGAGGAGGACGCCTTCGAGGAAAGTCCACAGCGGAATGCGACGTTCTCGTATCTGCCGACGGCTCCCCTGGGCTGCCGACACATGTCTGTCAAACACATCCGTCGCTAAAGGTCTGAATGCGAGGTCGAGTAAAGGACGGAAGCGTAGGCCAGTAGTGGCAACGGCACCGCAGATATATCACTAGCTGCTGTCCGCCACTGTCCCTACTCGCTGGAAACAACAAGCAACATGGCCAACATGGCGCCGTAGTTACCACGGCGCTTGTAAATCCGGTACGAGAGTATGGCGTGGTGAGATCGCCACAAAACAAATAATCTTATATTTTAAAATACCAATAATGTTATGAAGCAGGTTTAAGAAAAGAATATTGATCGTTTCTTATCCCCATTTGTTTTTGCTGTTAACTTGCTGGGACAGAGTACTCCATTACAGCCTCAAACTACAAACTCGAGCGGCCTTGATTCAAAGTTCCTTTGAACTAGGTGTCCTCAGGCGCGTCCGTGTGGCAGCACGCGTTCTTCCTTGGGGTCAGTCTGCCACAATTTTGGAAGGAAAATGTTTGTCCTGTATCCTTAATCTACTAGGGAGTAAATATAATTTTTAGGTCCTTTCCACCACCATTGTTATACACTTTGGCTAAAATTTCTGCACAAAACAATTTTTGTATGCGTTGAGTTTGGTGCATGGTAGCCTGAGATGCTTATGCACCAGTAAACATAACACAATGCAATTCTGGAAGACTAAAATGAATCCAGAGCCCTCCAACATGGCACACCCTATAGCACTTAATAAAGCGGCTTCTCACTACAAAAATTTATCGTCTGCCAGTATTGTTGAACACAGGTTTGTCATGCTACAGTAAGAGTTGACCAATATGCGGTAGCTTTCCCACAATACTGTGCCATCCAACATTCTGAATATTTTCACTCTATGAATGGCCCTTTCAACATGCACTCTAGCCCTTGCAATGTCGGCTGTCTTCGGGGCCTCAGTTTCAGAAAATTGGATCTCCTTTCTTATGTATGGGGGCCTGATAATGCCGGCACCACGAGATGTACAGCCTCCCTGATTTTTAATAATATAGCGCGAGCGTCGACCGAACTGCTGGTCAGCGCCTTATAACGGCGATAAGCGTGCAACAAGGCGAGAGTTCGCGCACGCGCACGAAGGCAGAGCGTCGTCTGCTAGGCTGTTCCAAGCACGAGGACACACGCCCTGCCGCAATATCAGTTCGCAAGATCCCGCCAAGCCGTAAAGCGCATGCGCATTATTAATATGTGAGACTGCATGAGACATGATTTCTTTCTCTCTTTTTTTTTTGTTTGCCTATTACGGGAGGCCAGCCTGGCGATGCAAAGTGATAAGAAAAAATAAAAGTAAAGAAATATAGCAGCACATTGAAACCATTGCCTGGATCGCGATAAGCGGGGTTCCAACCAGCTCTTTAATGAGCCTTGCAGTGTCTCGACGGTATAAAAAGGCACCGCAGCTCTCAAACGCCCACTTCGGCGGAGAATGCCTCCTTGCGAGTTATCATTTTTCGGTTTTTGTGGCTCTGGACCAAGGCCCACTTATGCTGTCTTTTTTTGTTGTCTCAATTCTGTAAAGTTTACCCGCTCACTCCTGAACTACTTAAGCAAAACCACGGAGCCACGAATGGTTGCGCCTCCTTTTTTTTCTGCAAGAAGGTTGCCGCTTTCAGCATGCGTCACCTGAGCTGGAAATGGCAGTCGCCACGTTAGGAGCGATGAATGCATTGAGAAGCGTGGGGTGTATAAGCTCGTTCTTTCAGGAGAGGAAGGGGTAGTAAGACACAGCTGCATGTATCCGCGAATGTAGAACACTTCTGTGTATTTTCATCAAATAACCTTTATTTCCTTGGTGCATTTTAGAACTGAAACAGGGCCTTGTCTCAAGGCTCTCACACATCATACATATAAGTTAATAGCGCTGAAACTCGCCTCCGGACTGAGCAACACCCGCGATGCGCCTGGGCAGGGAGTCGAAGAGTGCGGGTACAAGGTCCACGTCATCCTTAAGGGCATCCCATGCACTCTTCACGGCTTCCCACAAGCCGTCTGCCGATGCATCGTGGAGACTCATCTTTGACAAGTTGGACTTGAGGATACCCCAAACATTTTCAATTATATTCAGGTCCGCTCCCTGGGGAGGCCAAGACAACGTCATGATGCCTAGTTGTTCCAAATGTTCCTTCACGGCGCGTGCAGCATGCACCGGTGACAGGTCATGCTGTAGGTAGAAGCAACCATCCGTGAAAGGGCCGTCCAGAAGATGGGGAAGAAGCTCCTGATCAATAATTTCCAGGTATGCCTCAGCACAGAAGCGGCCCGATATACGACGGAGCGGGCCAAGGCCGTTCTTAGTTATTACGCCCCAAATGTTTACGCTCGTCCTGCCACTAGACTTGACCTTCTGAACATAGTGTGGATCATACCTGCAACAGTGGAAGAAAATTTTATACACAACATAAAGTGTGTCAATGACTCCTAGACAATATTAAACGACACGTAATGAAAATATTACAGCGACAATACACCCCCTCTTCACATGGAAGTATAATCCATCCACAATCTCAGCAAACATCTTTTAAATTTAACCAAGTATAAGTAATTCTATTTAGGAACCATTTTACCCGCCTGTGCTGCATCATCTATTTCTTGAACAGTGATAGCTGACATTGATAATCACATGTCACCCCGGGAAGCAAATGCCATATACTTTCGCAGGTTTAAGCCAAACATAGCCAAATCGAAAAAATGAACAATGATAAATCACCAACCTCATGAGGTCTGGCCGGTAAACTTTCTGTTGCTGGCTCCATTTTGTGCAAACCGTGGACTCGTCTGTGAAGACAACATTTTCCCAGTCCTCCACGGTCCATTCAATATGGTCGCGTGCAAACTGTAGCCTTTTCTCCTTGTTAGTCGCCGAAAGCTTCGGCTTCTGCACCGCAACTCGATTGCGAAGACCTGCTTCTCGAAGTCGGGTACGCACCAAGTTGTCACTCACGTCCACTCCAGCAACCTGCTTCAATTGGCCAGCAGTCATGAAGGGCGCTACACAAGCCGCAGCAACAATGGCATGGTCCTCTTCTTCCGTTGTCTTGCGCTTCAAATGTCGAGGAGCGTCACAAATGCGCCCTTCGTCGCGATAAGCCTGAACTATTCTGCTTACGGTAGCCTGAGTGACTCCAACGCTCTTAGCAATTTCATTCTGAGACTTCCCGCAAAGCGACATTGCGATGACGCGGTGGCGTTGTTCCAGTGGCACGCGTGGAGGCATTCTCCGCCGAAGTGGGCGTTTGAGAGCTGCGGTGCCTTTTTATACCGTCGAGACACTGCAAGGCTCATTAAAGAGCTGGTTGGAACCCCGCTTATCGCGATCCAGGCAATGGTTTCAATGTGCTGCTATATTTCTTTACTTTTATTTTTTCTTATCACTTTGCATCGCCAGGCTGGCCTCCCGTAATAGGCAAACAAAAAAAAAAAGAGAGAAAGAAATCATGTCTCATGCAGTCTCACATATTAATAATGCGCATGCGCTTTACGGCTTGGCGGGATCTTGCGAACTGATATTGCGGCAGGGCGTGTGTCCTCGTGCTTGGAACAGCCTAGCAGACGACGCTCTGCCTTCGTGCGCGTGCGCGAACTCTCGCCTTGTTGCACGCTTATCGCCGTTATAAGGCGCTGACCAGCAGTTCGGTCGACGCTCGCGCTATATTATTAAAAATCAGGGAGGCTGTACATAGATAATCAATGAAAACACCTCTTGTCAACCATGATGTCAGTGAAAGACTCAAACTTGTTGAGAAGGCCACAGTGCATTGTAATGGCTTTGTCAGATGCTCGTCTACTGAATGCATTACTAATAGAAGTGATTGTGCCTCTTGGACTGACACATACAAGAAATATTACAGTATAAGTTGATTTGTACAGGGAGTAGGTTAGCAGCCAACACGCCACACAACTTGATCGTTCAAGTGCAATTTCTGTACAGCCTATGACCCCTCTTACTCTGCTGTACTTCTCAAAGTGCACTGGTATATTGTTTAACACCTCCTCTTTTGGTACCCACTCTGTGGCTGATTCAAAAATTGCTGCTAGAGGAGGAAGTGTGCGAAGAAAATACTTTGCACAGATGGTGCTCTGCATTGAAAGACCACACCAGCAGATGAAAATTAAATGGCTTGCCTCAGAAGAAGAAACACTAGCAGAACTCTATCCTTTGCAGTGGCTTCCAACTTGTCTCTTTGATGCCTCTCCAGGAGCTAAACAATCTTGTTCAGAATGTTCACACTTGGAATACCAGTGAAAGCAGTTTAGAGTCTGTAGTTAGAAGTTCAGTGATTTTGAACTTTTGTGCCATGTCATGCAGCACATTGGCCTGTGTTGCCTTGTCCGCATTCTGTGGTTTCTCTTACTGATGGAGAAGGTTGTGCAGGTCCGCTTCTCTGGGTTCTAAAATGAAAAATAGGGTGGGGGCGTTGATTGTAGTTACCGTGATAGTATAGTGGCACTAGTACTAATAACAGTAGCAGTAGTACTGGTATTAGTAGTAGTAGTAGCAGCAGCCAATTTGGTGGAAAATTAAGCACTCGAGAAGTTGGTAGGTTGAAGAACCAAGACCTCTTCATTGCCGAGAGTAAGGAGGAGGGTTTGGGTAGCAACAGGGCAACAAAAGAGGTAAGGTACCAGGTTAGCATTCAGAAAAGGTAGGTTGGGGCATGATGAATCTAGAGGTAAGTGGTAGAGATAAAGAAATGCCATGGTGAACAGGGTATGCGTAGGAATTTCTCGATTAATGCGGAATGAGGTAACAAATAGTAGTATGAAACTCTCAAACACTGGTAATGTCATGCCACCGTAGATGTTATGAAACCAATGTGCCCCATGCAATAGTTATGGTAATAGTTACGAAAACTTACCTGTGAGCATTTCTTCATTTCCTACATAGATACCTGGACACGAGCTTACCGCAGGAAGCCAGTCCTGGATAGGTCTATCTGAGTGCATGGACATAAAGGAACTTCTGCATAAACAATTTCACGAGCCAAGCATATACAATTTGTTTACAGACAACACACAGTCCGAATGACGAATATAAAACAACACACCCATTTCTGAAGTTGCTTGTGTGTGCCTGAATACATACAAAATCATATCGCCTCTCGCCATAAAACAAGCTCAGTTCAGCACTGGTGGCACAGTTACGAACGTGGTGACAAGACACAGTTGAAGCAAACACTTCACAATTTGCTTGAAATGCTGTCTTACACACACTATTTTCTAACTGCAGGCTGGTGGCAAAGACACTCAAATACTGCGAGATCTACTGTCGTGTTTGCACAATGAACACAGAGGGCCTGGTGCTGTGGAAATGTGTAAAACAGAGCACGAAATGAGAAAGCCAGCTATGACAGATGCATGACAAATGTCAGAAGTCTACTTCTTGTTTTTGTTTCCTAGCAACCTGGTGTAACCTTCGCCAACATGTTATACTGTGACAATATAGCTCTGAGCACATCTTCTGGAAAATGAAGTTGAATTGAAACTGAAAATGTAAAAACAGCACTGGAGGCATTACATTGGTTTAAGTAGTGCACTTATACTACGTGGCTGTACATCAGTGACACTAAGCAGTAAATGAGACGTCCTGTGGATGATGGCCCACCCTCATTTCTGCTCCTCGGAACAGCTACAAGCGAAACGAGCATGACCACCCATTCATTTTTCGTATTTATTGTTTAATTGTTTGATGTAATCTGTTTCTCGAGACGCTTCTCAAGCCTGTCTAGCCGGGCAAGCAGATGGTCACGCTCCTCTGCCCGGGATTGCACATCAAGGCGGTGCCTATCTTCTTCCAGGGAAACTTTTCGTTCTTCCAGGGCCAGCCGCTGTCTTCCTAGTTCCAGTTCCTCTTTCCTGAGACTAAAGTCGTAGTCCTCGCGGTGGGCCAGGAGCTCCAAGCCCATCGCCTGAAGACCTCGCACTCCTATTTGGACAGCGAAAGGAAATCTTAACAATGTTGCTGAAAATAACGCTGGCATGAGGTCAGGCTATTACATTACTATATCTTTGTCAGGGTCCATGTGGGTCCTTGAAAACCCTTGAATTTGGAAGAAGTGTTTTCAAGGGCCTTGAGAGTCCAGGAATTTTAATGGGGTCCTTGAAAACCCTTGAATTCTGGTGTGGTGAGGGAGGCGGCCGTGGAAAAACGCTAGCATGCTTTAAGTTTTGTAAATTATCTTGTTGGAGATAACTTTACCGGAGCTCTGCCTTTGTGCCGTCCCTTCGGCAAGAACTCTGTCTAAATGCAGACAAAGTCCCACTGTCTCCGCCCGACGCCGCACATGGCTACCGTCACCCCGTAACCTAGTGGTAGTAGTGGTTTATTTACAAAATAAAAAAGTGATGCAAAAGAGTGTTGCCGGCCGCGGCAATTGCTATCTTAAGCACCCGAGCTGCAGCCGGCGGAAATGAAAGGGAAAGGGAGAGGGTAGTGAGCAGAAGTATAGACGGGAGCGACAGCAAGAAAGGACGGGAGAGCTTGTACACTATTTACAAAATACAAAAGTAATCAATTTCGCGTCGCTCGCGCGCTAATGTCCAAGCATTGTCCGAAAATAAGTGCGCGCGAGCGGCCACTGCGCACAATCACAAAAGAAGTAAACTCTATGTACATAGCTGCGCGCACGTAGCGTCCTGTCTCGGCCTAATCGCGCGCGCGACACACTGCACTAGCGGCCGGGGTGGGGCGCCCGGCCGCGTATACCGTCCGAGGTAGCACCAACGGAGTGTTCGTGTCACGCGTGCACTACCTGGCGTAGAGCAAGCGGGAAGTCAAGCCCGCCTGCTCGATGAACACACAGAGGCTCACCATTGTTCTGTCGAGGGTGCGCGCACTGCCGCACGGCCACAGTAGTGCTTCGAGACTGTCCGGGATGATTCCCAGTGCCCTGTAGGCCGCGAGCATCTCGCGACGCGGCACTGCAGAAGCGGTACAGCGAAGGAGCATGTGCTCCAATGTCTCCACTGCGCCGCAGTCAGCGCACGTGTCGCTCGACGAAAGTCCGTGGCGCACCAGTCTTTCCCCGGGCCACACGCAGCCGACACGCACTCGGATGATCATCACCCGCTGGAGGCGCGACAGTGAGCGCGCGCCGACGAGAGAAATGCGCTCTCCTCGCGCGATGCGAGGGTCCGGGTGTTGCTGACGGAGGTGGTCGTAGGTCACCGCACGCACGTCTTCCAGGGCGAGCGGTTCGTCGCCGGGAGGAAGCTGACGTGTGGCGGTGGCGAGCTCGTCGGCTTGCTCGTTGCCACGGATGCCACAGTGACCGGGCACCCACTGCACGCGAATACTGCATCTGCGCTCCGCGAGGCGCTCAATGCGCTTGCGTAACGCGCACAGCAACGGGGTGCCACGGCCGGGAGTCTGCAGGCGGCTGAGGGCGGCACGGGAATCACACAGCAGAGCACACCTGGGTGGCGGCGGAGTAAGGGTGAGCACCAGGTCCAAGCCCAGGCGAAGACCCAGTAGCTCCGCCGTGGTCGAAGAGCCCAGGTAAACCACTCTTTGCTGGCGATGCAGCTGCAGGGCGGGGATGGTGGCCGCTGCGGCGAGTGAGCAGCTTTCGCTCACCACGGAGCCGTCAGTGAACACAAGCAGATGGTCGCGCAGTTGCTCGTAGATGACGCCCGCAACCTGCCCCAAGAGCAAAATTTGGGCACGAAGCGAAAAGACACGGTGCAAACGCAGTTTGGGCACGGAACCTGGTGCACCGTAAACATAGGGAGCCTACACAGTTGCGACACAAGCGGTTCACCGGCACACAGCAAGCACGCGTGCGTCGCTCCACTAACGCAACGCAGGATTCACCTAAAGCTATTCTGTAAAATTTTCACCACCATAGAAAAAGCATCAGCATCGCCCACAGCTGTGCTGCCATGCAGGAAATTTTCTATATGGAACAGCACTTATACATGCAAGAACCACTTTCAAATATTTCAGGTGCAAGACATAGGCATGACTTGTGCCACACCGTCTAGGTGCACGTTCCAAATATACAACATGCAGCTTTTCTACAGTCAAAAGTGCTCCCTGCAAGAGATAATATATGCAGGTTTCCTTGACATTACTGTCTGAACATACTGGTGATAAGATGCTTTAGGGCACCACTCAGAGTTTTCTCTTACCTTTTGTTGCAGCTGTCCTGACCCTTCCTGTGCAACAGGCACAACACTGGTTTCACTGTGCACTTCAGTACCAATTTGTACTGCAGTGTTATCCACCTGTTCACTTCCCAGAGATTGAGGGCTCTTTGGGGACGGTGGCTGCCGGTATTCTGACTCGCACAAAGTCATCAGCAGTTCTGAGGCTGGTGACTCAATTTCTGCAAGAAAAGGGCATTGCAGAAAGTAATAATGTGTGAGTCACTGCAATAACAAAACTGCAGTGATGATGTACTGGGACAGTGAAGAAATCAAAAGCTTTCACAACTTTTTTGTACATGCACAGATTCGCTGTATGTTTTATGTTCATACACCCTTAAGCAGCCCATTTAACCCAGATCGAAATGTTTTATATGCCATCACTACTCATTGCAGTCCTGCAAACACCGATGCCAAAAATCTCAACAAGCAGAACACAGTGCAAACGAGGATTACGGCAGAAATACTTGTGAACAAGACCACAACACTTGCCGCTCATTTCGCTGTCCTCGTTCTGGCTCGGCTGTTCAACACAGGCTCTCGCCAAACCAGCGTCCCTGGTTCTGTGGGCCGTCCGCATTGCTGCTGTGGCCGATATTGGAGCTGGCAGCATTTGACGCACAGCTGGCGCCGATGTGTTGCCCTTTCTGGGAACAGTTCTGACGATGTGAGCAAATTCCCTCGCCAGGTCAGAAACCTCCTGGAGCAACTGCTCAAGCTCGGAATAGTCTTCTTCGGTGCCTGATCTGAAAAGGAAATTCAAGAAGCTCAGACTAAGTGATCAGAAGTGCTAAACAGTGGTAATAAAGGCAGCAAGAGGACAGATCACGAATTGGTCGACTAGAAACAGCAGTGCCGCGATCACTGCTGCATGCGAATATAAGGGAATGAAAAGGAAAAACAGATTCAAAGGACGGAAATAGGCGGGCTCCTTAGCCACCTCGAGCGCCGAAGCGACAGGCATGGCCGCGGAAACGCTTGACAACTAACGCACTAGCTATAAGTAAAAAAATCTAAAATCACTTTCGCAGATTAGCCCGGTCTTGCTGCCGGAAATAGCCGATAAGTAGGTCCACTCTATCACGCACGGCGCGAAGAGTTATCTTCCGATTGATCGCAGCCACAACATTCTCCAACACATTCCGCCACATACGCGGGTTTTGGAAGGGATTTAACGACACCACCTCGCGCAAGAGGCACAGATCTTCGCTGATACGAAACCTCCTTCGAGGCGTTCGAATCGAAGAAGGATCTGTGCACTCTGCGGAGGCGGCAGCAGCGCTTGAGGCAGCCATGTTGGATGTGTACGTTTGGCTCAAGTAGCGAGAGTCCAGAAGGCTTTGCGTAAGGCCTGCTCGTCGCGCGGGAGCGTGGCCGAGAAGCCGTTCTGCGCATGCGCAGTAGCGCTCCCGCTAGCTCGGTGAGCGGAGCGACTGCACAAACCCACTCAACTTAAAGTCTCTATTGTAGCGTTGGAATGCCAAAGCGCAGTGCGTAAGCTTTGCACTTGGGGGCACGCTGCTTGTAAGAAATGAGAGCGGATTGTGGCCAGTGATGACAGTTGTGGTGGCGCCAAGCACCCATGTCTCAAGTGTTTTTAATGCCCAAATTGCCTCGAGTGCCTCCCTTTCTATTGCAGCCCACCACATTTGCGAGGGTGTGAATTTGTTTAGCAGTTGCTGCTGCCGACGCGTCTGTAAAAAGTAGATTAGGCTGTAAAAGCAGATAACCGTGACTGGCGTGCATCAATGAGTTCCTGCTTTGTGCGCCGTGGCATGCGAAGTTCACTCATTGGAGAATTGTGGCTGCTGCTCCTGCTGCTCTCACTCCGTGTCTGTCTGAAAGAAGGGCAGGAGATGCAACGGTCGACAACCTCTTCCATCAGTGCTGGAACATATCCTGCAAAAGAAAACAGTTACGTAATGTTCATCTAAACTTGATGTACACACCATAAGTTGTTGCATTCTTGACTGGGCACACAACTTCTTCTCCTTTTCTGGCCCTCAGTTGCTTCCTTTTCCACCTTTGCTGCCCATCCTTGGTGACTGCTTGAGCTCGGCCAGTGTTTTCATTGTGACGAAGGATGGCTAGCTGAGTCCTAATCATGAAACAAAATATGTAGGGGACAAGTACAAAAGTATAGTTACGCTTATTTTGCAATATAAGTAAGCAAAGTAGCCATGTGTGAAGGATGTACCTTGCACGCATGATATCAGTCGAAAATGCCACAGACTTCGGGGCAAACTTAACACACTGTGGAAAGACTCAAGGTTGTACGTCTGTCCAGATGCCGAAAGTTTCTCGGTGTCTCTGAGAAAAACCCTTTCAGATGCAAGGGCATAAGCTGGTGTGCCTGAAAATTTTCAGTTTTTAGTGGATGCAACTACAGGCACAAAACATGACTGTACCTGGTGACAACCATTTCCCGTTCGGTATGCTACATCTTGGGTAGCGGTCACCATGCCCAGAATGTACATTGGCAACATGGTTCAGCATGCCTAGAAAAAACACATTCACGAACAAACAGTGATGTAATTCTGTGCTTGCAACATGTTTACCTCATAATGAGACCAACGCACTAAGTCAGATGGCAGTTGTCATCGAAAGTATAATCAAGTAGACAGCTAGCTTTCACAACAAGTCACCTTGGAAGGAGGTAAGGAGTGACATAGGTGTGAAGGGTTGCATTCCTTGCAATACATGCTACTCAATATCAAAAAAACCTCAGTTGTACTAATTTCTTATTATAAACATCAGATATAGGCCAGGAGAAAGGTGAAACTTAATCAGGGAAAGCAATCTGAATCTTTCAGAACACTCCCTTTTCAAGTTCAGGATCATTTTTTCAGTTCGCACATCTAATTAGCATGGCAAACCAGAATGCCTCTGAAAATTTCACGACGCTTTGTACTGCTAAAACCTTGAATTAACAAGTGCAGAAATGTCGCTGACTGTGGTTCACAAATGAAAACTTCCAGGCTCTTAAAATTGCCTTATTGCAAAGGAATGATTTTGCAAGCTTACTTTTCCATATGGCCACCAGCAGTTTCCCGTCCCCCGCACTGACAGTGACGCACCAGTATAGGTGGTTCACTATTGGTTGGACCCAGGGACGAAGGTCACCGCAGCCTGCCTTCTTTCTTGCCGCAACCAGCTTTTTCATTGTAGCAACGTCACAACTTCTTGAGGTTCAATAGCTATTGAGAATCTTGCGGGTTCTCCACTCAAAAGCATTTATAAGTGCCTGCATGACAGGGGTATTAGCTGCTGTAACAAGTAAAATTGTGGCCTCACCTAAATGCTATACAAGATAAGCAGAGAGACAGCTGGCATGCTTGTGGTTCCTGCTCGTGTTGCCAGAATAATCTGTACATTTTTACATGTTTAGATATCAACGATTTTTCACAGGAAGGTTCATTCTCAAAATGCAATTATCATAGGCACAAAATGCTGCCAATGCATTACACTGATCACTTACTCTGCAACATGCCACATATCAAACTTGTGGTCCACACTTGGTTCATGCACTCGCATGTGCTTCTCGACACCTGGGTGGTGGTCAGTTGTCAGTGGTGCAGCAGCCACATCTTGGGACCTCAGCTCTTCCAAGCCTTTGGCAAGCGCGTATTTCTCCATTGCATTACTAGTTAATACTTCCCTACTCTGAAAACGTGATGCATCTCAGAATTATACAACCAGTACAAAAGTGGCAGCTCACTGCCACATTCAAAGAGGCCAGACAGAAAGGTGACACCCACCTCTCCCAGCTGCAGGACAAAATGAGTGACTTTGCTGGAAGCTGTGTCCTTGAAGCTGTAGGTCAAGTATTTGGCCGAGAAACCTGGCGAGTCACATCGCCCATCACCAGCCAAGTGAAGTGGTCTTTCTAGTGCCTCCAGCACACTATGCTGTTCAGCTTTCCACATCTGGTGAATGAAATTATGTAGGATGAGCTTGAAAAGAATACAGAAAGAAATGCCTTACATGCAGCCTCTGGGATACCATGTTGAAGTATGGAATGCATTGTTGTCACTCTATATTTCTCAACCTTTGTCACAATCTATTGCTTCCAGAACAGGAAAAAACTTGGTTACCAAATGAAGTGAAATTAATTGTGATTTGGTTTGATTTGATTATGCTACAATAATGCAACATGTTCTCTAGTGAATGCTGAAGGAAAAAATAATGTCAAGAAAAATGTACCTGCACCATACAATTATGCACACAAGTATCAGACAATACACAGCAACTTTCAGATGCAGTAGTACTTGTTACATATGTGTGTGGTAGCTGGCTGCAAGGTGAATATCTGATACACATAGTATAGGTGGCTGGATGGCACACAGATGCCCGCTTGTTGCAGTAGCCACAGCACCTTTTCTGGGCTGGCTCCAGAAAAACATATGGCGGCAGACAGCAGTGCGTTTCCCGGTGCCTTTTCGTTGAGCATGGGCTGGCTCATCCAAGTAAATCTGTGCTGCTGCATGCATACTGTTGTCACATGAAGCGCAGAGCCAGTAACTCTTGCCGACACTTTACAAGGTGCTTGGTACTGTCTGCACACTTCAAACTGCATCAAGTTTTCCTCAAAGATGATGAATTTTCTCTGGGAGTGTGCTGGTGCACTCGGAGACTCGGATCCTCTGCAAAAATATAAGTAACATCTTGTGTAATAAATCAACAAGAACAGTCGCAATTACTATTACAACAGAAATTGGGAATACTGTTTAAAGATAATCACTGCAATGAATGAGTGAATGGTTCAGGCTAAGGTGATATTAAAAAACACTCAAAAATGACTCATCATGTGATGGCTCATAGGTGTCATCAGCAGGAAATTTCAATGGGGATGGCTCAACTGCTGACAGTGTCAATGAATCTAGATGATTCACTGGTGTTGAGCACCGTACCACGAAACCTTCTGCAAAAAACTCCAATGATCCGTTCAAGAAATCCTCAGATGTGCCATCTGCTTGGCATTTCGTGGTGCCTGCTTCAGGGAGCAACCCAGGCTCTGTCTGTGTCCATTCATCTTTCACGGCTTTGATCAGGAAGCTGGCCTGTACACCTGAGAGGAAAGTGAGGCATTTGCAATGAGTCTCCCAGCAAGTTGTCAATGTCCTGACAAAACAAACATTGAACAAATGAGCTATGCACATGCACTGCGTCACTCTACTGCCAAATACCTGACTTCTCAACCAGAATTAAGCTCCTATAAGTGGCGATGAAGGAATTCTTCAAACTAAAAAGTTACCTATGGACTTCTTTTCGACCATAGCAGTATCGCGTCTGTGTGGAAGCAGTGGCCAGCCTGCAGTAGTGGTCTATTCTGGCAGAACTTGTTGACAGCTACAAGGAAATGTTTGGGCAAAAATAAAACACTAGTGCATCAACATACAACCTGGTCACTCAGAAAATGTTTTCACGTTTTCAAGCCTTTTTTTTTATATTGGCATGATCTTAAAGCTTCTTGGAATTTTTCACAACCTCTTCAAGCTCGCGAAGTGAATCAGCAAGGCTGGCCTTTCCTTGTTCCAACAAAGCTTGGCCTCGTTGGGCCTGCTCCAAGCTTTTGTTCAACCCAGTAGAACTGACTTCCTGAGCCCTCTTCAGGGTTGATTGACATGATGCAACCTTTTCTTCGAGTTGCTTCCGTGACCGTTTTCCAACACAGTCATCTCCGTCATCCGATGAATTGTCAGGATTCTTTCTTTTTAGGTCCGCTTCTCGGCTTTGAATTCTTTCTATGTATCTAGCTCACGCTCTTTTTACGTGTGTACTGTGCGATGTCGGTGCACGTTGAAGAACCCCAGGTGGACGAAATTTCCGAAGCCCTTCACTACGGCGTCCCTCATAGCCGGCCGGAGTCGTTTTGGACGTTAAACCCCAATAAACCAATCTTTTTATGCTTTGAAGAAGCTGTGATGATAAAGGCACCTTTGTGGCATCGCTGCCGTATCTTCACATGTCGTAAGCCACTGATGCTCTCGATGCATAGTGATGCCCTACTTTCAAGCATTCGTTTCTTTTCACTGAAGCCACACTCACAATCAGCATTGCCGTGGGGTAGCCATAACAGCGCTTTTACCAGCTTTGAAAGCAACGGGTATTTAATTTCATCAGCTGCACTCTTTTGTTGGAACAGCTGTGCCCAGCGAGCATCTATACGAGCTTCTGCAAGATGAATGTTTTCGCTTTCTTTGACTTGCGTCCTACACCACCATAGCTTCCTCGGTGTCCGTACCCATTTCGGGTTTCATTTTCCAGACTGCCGGGTCCTCCACATTGAGACTCTTCAAGTCTTTTGGACTTTTGTTGATGTACACTTCAGTTTGCAAAAAGCGACAGGATTCGCTTCACTAAGGATATCATCTTCATGTAAAGCACATGCAACAATGGTTCTTCCTTTTGAAATAACTTCTGGAAGCCCGAGGAAAGGTCAGCACAATTTCTCAAAAACAGCACCTTTGCATACAGGGATTTGTCTGAAAATCCCGAGGAAAGCTTGCTGTGCAGGTTTTGATCATCCAAGCACCTTCCAGATAAATCATCCTTGTGGAAGTGTCTGGAAGGCTTCAAACTGCTCCTGTATGCGACAAAGGGAATCTTGAAGCGTCAAGACCACCTCCCTGATTCAACTGTGATGTTTACACGTCTCTATATAGGAAGATTTTCTGCTCATGCTGCAATCATTGTGACCGCTGTAACTTGTACTAAATGCCATGCACTTAGTCATGGCATATTGGTATGAATTATTAAAACAGTGGCTTTGGAGAACATTTGTTGAACAAGGCAAGGACAAAGCTCTTCCGTTACTTGGTCTAACATTAACAAATAGTTGTGTTCACGTAAAAATCCTGATGTTCTCCTGTTTATAAAAATGGTTTACTTACGAGGTGCATGCCCTTTGTCGGGCATGCCCCATGACCTGGCTGTCATCTGGAGAGCATGTCATAAAAGGAGTTGAATAATAAACACAGCAAAATTAGAACTCAAATTCTCCATTCACCCACTGTAACCGCAATGAACTATTTTACTACTAAGTGTTAGAAGATCAGACTGTACAAATGCTTACAGCGTGGTGGCAGCGACGACACACTATTGCTTGGACCTGCTGTGTCTGGCTCCAAGCTGCTGCTTGAACCTGTCAAGGCTCCCGCACTACACAGGTTCATGGCTGCACTGTGTGCAGGTGAAGAACTTGCATCTGCAAGTCAAGGACACATCACCAAATAGTGTTTTGCCTCCACAATTACTTGGCACTTTCAAGCGAATTTACAAATGAGACATTTTGGTGTTACCAGCCTGCAGTTATTATTGTACAGGAGGTTCATATGCCATGAAGGAATGTCCAGCAAACACTGAATTTCCCACACAAAGGGGCCCATGCTAGTTAGATCCTAAAAAATATGCACATACTAAAGAAGCTGCCATTCTTTTAGTAGCAAACATGCTGCAGACAGATGACGTCAAGCTGTTCAGAAGCAGTAATAACATGCATCAAGTTTTCTAGTTGACACAATTTCAATTAAAGGGGAGAAGGGACATCGAATTTCACTTGTGTCCGTCATTGCTAATGCATATAACAAATACTATTTACCAACATTAACATTTTAAAGGAAGAACTGCCTCAACATACCATGCACTGCACGACCAATCTACTGAAAAATTTGTAATATCAAAATCATGGTGCTTATTGGAGCTTCTAAAGAGTGTGCAGCCAGAAATCATATTTCCCATGCAGTGATGAAAACAATAGCAACATCTATTTCCCCCATCACCGCAAACAAGATTAACCACATATCCACACTTGTGAGCCTGCACAAGCAGTGGCAATTTAGCATAACTCTACAACTAGCTGGCAGTCAGAAGTGCATGCTTTTTTGAAGATCAAAACTGAGCTGATGTAGTTCATAAAGAGGTTTGCATGAGAAGCAGCGGTTGCCATTTTGGCATACAGCTTCAACTGTGCAGGCAGTGATAAGGCGATTAGACATGCACGCAGCACCTGCCTGCCCCTACATCAAAAATGGCAGTCATTGTAGCATGAGTGCTCCCTCTACAAGCACCTATATAAAAGCTTATAGTGTTGGATGTTACAATTACTCTGTCAGCATGCTTCCTGGTGAAAAAAACCTCTTTGCTAGACCAATTCTATGCTCTCCCCCATTTGTGCCTGTAACTTGAGTAACAAACAGCATTTTTAAAGCAAGATGAAGAACCAGTGAAGACAGGTCTATGTTTGACAACTCCCGCAATTTACCTTGCCACAAATTGTTACTCGTGGTACACGAAAAATTTAAGTTACATGATCGGACACCAAAATGATACTACTGTCTTGCTAGCCAGAGCACAATCACCACATGAATAAAAAAAGTACAATGAAAATGAATTGCCAGAAGTGAAGGCCTTATCTTCTATGCCCCTCTTCATGATGCTGTGTTCCACTAAAAAGAAAAAGTTAAATCTTATACACAGCGAACAAAAGCAAAAAGAACGGTTTTGCAGGACCAACAGATTATGGCTAGAGTTCTGCACTGTTTGTGCACTGTAACGATACAAGCACTGCAGACAACTGAACGACGTGCATAACACTAGTTCAAACCTCATAATGCTTTTCAATCATATTCAAAACATCCAGGCTTTGAATCGCATCACAACCAGCCGGCCATAAAAATAGGAAGAAGGGTTAGTGTGGAAGTACTTGCCCTGAAATATTTTGCTTTCCAAGCAGCGCTGGAAAGATTCCACTTGAGAGACAAGGAATTCCTTGTCTCTTTGCAGCCCCTGAGCCTTCTCCTTCCACATTTTTTTTTCAGCATTTCCTCGCCGAAGCTGTTCATATGAGCAAAGTGACTCATCTTCACCCAATGAACTTGATGTCGAGTAGTGCCTCTTCCGGCTCTGAAAATTCAAAATAAACTATAAACTATCAAGTAACATACATTGGGCCATCAGCCTTAGGTTTACTTATATACTGCTTACCTGCCCGTGGAAGGATGAGTCAGAAGGCGACATTTCCTCCTTCTGTGCACTCTTCAAGTGCTTTTCTAAAATTGCATTATAAGTAGCACTTCTACTGCTGTCTTTCGTGTGCTTCTTTTTCATGACAGCCTAGTGCGAAGAGGAGGCACATTAAGCACTACAAAACAATTTAGAAGTGAGTGCAGGCAATTGAATATTTTGATCATTATATGAGGCTTGCATGCCACTCTAGCTGGTGAGCATACCTGCTTTTCCTTTTTCTTGTGGCTTTGAATAGGCTCGACTAAAATAACAATCTGCTCAGGCAATCACTCGAACGCCACAGAGCGCTGAATGTCCGATTCTGTCTACGCCAGTATGATAGACACATCGCATGGTGATAGTGGTGTTTACATTCCGAACGTGGGCTATGGGGGGGAGGCCGTTGGAGAACTCGAACTGATTTACACTACCTGGGATAACTGAACGTGCACTGGCATCGCACAGTACACAGGCGTTTTTGCATTTCACCTCAACAGAAATTACGCCGCAAGCGGGATTCACTCCCGCGACCTTAGAACCAGTAGCCCAAAGCCAAGTCACTGTCACCCAGAGCGGTGGGTCTTGACACATAGTTACAACTTACCGGCTAGTAGGAGGAGCTGCGCGTCATAGTACCCGGTGTCTGATCCGTCCCCTTCTTTATCGATCCAGAGTACCGATTAGACAGACTTGTTGTTGAAATCCTTTGTTATCGTCGGGCGAAACTTTTCAATATCGGAGACTTGTTGTTGAAATCCTTTGTTGTCGTCGGGCGAAACTTTTCAATATCGGACACTGGCACCACGTGCAGCTTCCTATCAATGTCCGCAAGGAATCTTACTAAGGCAAACATACTGGGCCAAGAATCTTAAGCCTGAATCTAACCTCAGAATATGTTATGAAATAACTAGGCCTAACAACACACTGACAATACCATAGAGTTGACAATACAGCTACCGGCAGCACAGCAAGTGCAGCCAGTGACAGCGATGGAGATGGCTACTGCTGGTTGTGTTCAACGCGGTTCAACGACGACAGACAAAGTTAGAGATGTCGCACCAAATGCGCAAAAATGATGAGGCAAGTATTTCTGGTGCTTTTTGTGAGGGTTTATTGCAATCGTATAAAGATACTGGTTATATATATAATCTAGAATATGCTCAAAACTTACTTTTTGGGCCATATTGGCGAAATCCACAGCTGCATCAACATCGAAATCACCATTGGCCGCACGGTGAAGTGTGTATGCTCGGTTTGTTTTGATGTTTTTGATGCATGTTTTGATGTCTGTTTTGCGATCTGTTCTGACCTTCTAGTCGCTTTATCGAAACAGTGTTATGCAGCCTCGCAAGCGTTAATTAGACACCACACCAAGTGTTGCTGATCTTCCAAGCACGACAAGGTGGAGATGGGGACAAGCTAAATTGAATCTGCTCCCAGTCCCTGCAGCCGATGATCAGTCACGGACTGCCAGTAACACAGCATCGCAGTCAACTGACAAGCACGAGGACAGCACAGTTACCGAAACAACGCCATCCCTTGAAAATGGCACATATGCAGTGCCGTTACAAACAAATGAACAGCAGCAGGAAAAGCCGACACACATCGCACCGCCCTATAATCCTGCTAAAGAGCATGAAAAGGCTAGAAGTGCATGTGACACGCAGTCGCCCGACGACGACGTTGACCAACGCGAAGAGGCAGAACTGAGTGCCCAGCATCTGCTGGCGCTTGCTGTAAACTTCGCAGTTGAGTTTGCATTGCCTTGGAAAGCAGTGGAAGCTCTACAGAGGCTATTGGCATATGTGCTTAAAAGGCAGGACCTGCCGGAAAGCAAATATTCTTTCAAGAAGAGCGCTGGCGGAAGTCTGGAAGATGCCAAATTTCATTTTTACAGCAATGAGTGCCAGACACTTATTGCGGAGACATCGGGCCGCTTAGAACGGAGTCCGCAGAAGGGGCTCGATTTGTGGTGAGGGATATTGTGGATGAAAAATGCTCATGGATAAAAATTTCTTCCTGAGCCTACCACGGGAGCGTCAGATCAAGTTGCTTTTTGCTGACAAACAAATATCCGAAGCGCTCCGTGATTGGAGCGCTTATAAGTATAAATATAAGTATATAAGTATAAATATAAGTATTAATGATGGAACTTGTGAGCAAATGGCAGACATCACAGATGGTCAAGCTTATAGGAAGGTTCGTCAGAAGATGTCGCCTAATAATTTGACCGTACCCCTTGACTCGGACAGTAGTCCTATTTTTAAGTCGTCCAAGTATAACATGTGGCCCGCCCAGGTCTTGGTAAACGAGCTTCCTGTAAATCTTCGTCACAAAAATGTGCTCACAGCCATGCTCTGTCCCCAAGATGGAGAGTATTTTTATTTCAAGTTTTTGGTTCAGCGTTTATTCTAGGTTTCTATGCTTTATATTTATGGACTGATGCACGATCCTTGCCTGAAATCAAACTTATTGCTGTGCATACTTCAACTGACTTATATGTCTGCCGTTTGGTTTTCAGTCCTGTTATTGCCTCTTTTACACGTATATTTTGCTTCTAGAATAACACATTACAGAACTGTCACAGGACTTCTCACTAAGAAATAAAATTCAGACAAAAAACAGTGGTGTGATTGAAGAACCCATTTATTGGCTAAAGTGCACATAGTTGCAGTTGTCAAGTCACAGTGTGCTAATATGAAACTGCAGAACTAGTTTTCCTTTAAATTTTCATCTTTTTGCGAATGCAATCTATGCCTACAAACCAATTTATGGATGCCACAGCAAACCAAGCAGGCCTACTTCCGAATTATTGGTGCTTGCATGTTTACAAGGGCAGCACACACTGAAACCACTTTGTTCATGTGTGGGACCAGGCTTAGCGGTACTCTGTTGCTTAGAATATGGTATATCTTCAGCCTTTGAATAACTCTTTCCACATGGATGCGCATAGACGCAATCTTGTATGTCTTCTCCATGTCTTGTTGAGACAGCTGTCCACCATCCCCTCAATTAAAAGGATCCCCGCAGGGAGGCGTCTGCAGCATGCAGACGTTGGTGAGTGGCGACACCACGGGGTTAACCCGAGCATCCGCAGGGACATCCCCACAGGGGGATGATGGTGAACAATGCGTCACCACGGACCCGAGCATCCGCGCTTAGCCGTGCGTGGCATCGCCGTGTCCGGGGAAAAGGGGATCCTGGTGGTTGAGCCGATGCCGAGCGTTTGGACCTTTAAGGCCCCTCGGCGGAGGCAACACACCACTTTGGCCCCAGCTTCCTGTAGACGGCACCTCCGGCCTGACCCGACCGGGGGAAATCGGCAGTCGCCTTTTCCTGTTCTCCTCTCCATCTTTCACTTTCCTATCTCCTTTCTTACAACTCTCCTGTATCCTCCTCCCTTCTTGGTTTTTTCCTCTTTTTCCTGGCGGCGAGGGTTAACCGTGTGTGACCAACTACCCTGTGTTGAGTCATATTAGGTTATAGTTAAGGTGTACAGCTGGCGTGGGCAGGACTTTCTTTCAAGTTCCTGTCGCGTCCCCTTGTTGGACTCCATGGTGGGTGGCTGGCACCATGACCGAAAAACATTAATTTTTTATGGCTCCCGCCCTTTCCAAACTTGATCGCTCTCTAAAAAGAGTGCGGAACGAAGCAGAGAATTTTTTTTCGAAAAAGAAAGCAACATTTGCCAAATTCCATGTCATCCACAGTGAAGTTCAAGATAAACAGGCCAGAATTCTTTCTCCATTCATGGTATCGAAATGCTTAACAGAAGCTTTGGGCCCCGGCTACAAAGTATCAAAAATGACCAGTGGCGATTTATTACTGGAACTCCGAGAAAATGTCCAAACCACCAAACTCTGTAACATAGTGTCTATTGGGGACACACCTGTCTCCATCACTGCACACCGATCACTCAACACTGTCCGTGGCGTCATCTCAGAAAATGATTTTCTACATCTCACAGAGAAAGAAATGCTGGAAGGACTCTCAGATCAAAATGTCATAGATGTATACCGCATCAAAATCCGCAAGGACAATAAAGAAATAGATACCAAACACCTAGTTCTGACTTTTAACACATCCACATTGCCCGAAACCATCGACGTTGGATACCTCAAAGTAAATGTAAGACACTACATACCTAACCCCCGAAGGTGCTTTAATTGTCAACGGTTTGACCACGGATCACAGAGTTGCCGCGGCCGCAAAACTTGCGCGAAATGCGCGTCAAAGGACCACCATTCTGAGGAATGCGACGCAGCTCTACGCTGCGCTAATTGTGAAGGAGACCACGCTGCGTACTCCAGGGCGTGTCCGTCCTGGAAAAAGGAAAAGGAAATCATCACCATTAAGACCAAAGAAAACATTTCATTCAAAGAAGCCAGAAGGCGTTTTGCACTTAACAAAACATTCTCCTTCACAGCGAAACCAAACTTCGCTGATGTGGTGCGCAGGGGCGTAGCACCACACAGCACTCCGGCACCTGCCGCGGCCAGTTCTACTGCGCCTGTAGCAGGGCCACCCACGCCCCAGGCAGGGACAGCGAAAGCTGCTCTGCCAACTCCAAGCCAGGGAGTGCCGGCCCATGGGTCGACATCCCGCAGGACTTCCCCCCGTCGGGGGAGGCCTGACACAAACACATCCGCGGCTTCCCCGCGGTCTTCCAGCACCTCCAGTGAGGTGATGGAGGTAACTCCCGATCCGCCCGCTTTGCAGCGGCGGAACAGCTCTCTTGAGCGGAAAAAAGGCAGGGCCACCATAACGGCCCCAGAACATAAGTAAACCCCCAATCGTTCATACCCCAAACATAAACATGGCTTTTATAGTTCAGTGGAACTGCCGAGGAATATTGAGAAATTACGATGACATAAAAAATATTTTAGGGGCAATGTCACCCGTAGCCTTATGTCTCCAGGAAACCAATCTAGGTCCACAACATATGAACATCCTGAAGCATTATAAAACTTTTAGACGCGATCGTGAGCAGGCAAATAGACTCTCGGGAGGCGTCGCGATTGTCATACAAAGCGGCGTCCCTGCTCAAGAGATCAGGCTGAAAACAAAACTTGAGGCAGTTGCAGTCAGCATTGTCAGCTACAAAACAATTACAATCTGCTCTGTATATATTCCTCCACATCTCACAATAACAGTCCACGATCTACAAGGCCTCATTGATGAACTTCCAGAACCATATTTAGTAGTCGGGGATTTTAACGCTCACTCCCCTTTTTGGGGAAGTGAGCGCTGTGACTCTAGGGGTCAAATAATTGAAGATTTTATCCTCACAAACAATGTATGTCTTTTAAATACAGGAAAAGCCACCTACTGCTCCCCTGCTTCGGGGAAAATGACCTTTTTAGATTTGTCTTTTAGCTCACCTTCTGTTTTTAATGATTTTAAATGGGATGTCATTGACAACCCATATGGCAGCGATCACCTCCCTGTACTAATCACTTTAACATCCCCACCGGAAATAATCCCTACAAGGCCACGGCGCTGGAAGCTTCACCTCGCCGACTGGTCACTTTTTACAAAAAGTGCCACACTAGAAAATGAATTTTGTGACCACCTCAGCACAGATGAAATTAATGAGAAGTTTACTGAATGCATAATATCGGCCGCAACACTCGCTATACCACAAACAACAGGACTTGCACAAAAGAAGCACAAAGTGTGGTGGACAAAAGAATGCACATTAGCAAAAAAACAACAAAACAAAGCCTGGAGCGCTCTGCGTCGATATCCCACTGCAGAGAACTTACTTACCTTTAAGAAGGCAAAAGCCAGAGCGCGGTATGTGCGAAGGAATGCTGAGAAAACCTCTTGGCAGAAATATGTCTCCTCAATAAACAGCTCAACAACATCAAAGAAAATGTGGGAAAAACTTCGTAAATTTACTGGTGACCATACCCCTTTTACACTTCCTCTCTTGACAGCACCCGGGACACAAACATCTTTAGAAGAACAGGCCAACATTTTGGGCGAGCATTTTGCTGAGATCTCAAACTCATCGAACTACACAAACACATTTCAGAAACACAAAGCAATAGCTGAGAAACAAAGATTCCCATCCGGAGCAGGTATACATGAGGATTACAACCAGCCTCTCACACTACAGGAATTAAAAATAGTATTATCTTCTGGAAAAAAGACAGCACCAGGACCAGACAACGTGCATTACGCTATGCTTGCACATCTCTCCGAGGCTGCTGTACAGGCACTGTTAAAATTCTTTAATAAAATCTGGATAACTGGACATATACCTGACGAGTGGAAAAAAGCAGTCATAATACCTTTTCTCAAACCCGGAAAACCACCAACAAGTCCTAGCAGTTATAGACCAATAGCCCTCACCAGCTGCATTGCTAAATCTTTCGAAAGTGTAATAAACATTAGACTAACCTTCGTACTGGAATCTCGGCAACTACTAGATAAACACCAATGTGGGTTTAAGAAAACATGCTGCACCACAGATCATCTTGTCCGCCTAGAAAACACCATCCGGGAGGCGTTCATCCACAAGCAGCACTGTATTGGGGTCTTCTTCGACTTGGAGAAGGCCTACGATACTACGTGGAAGTTCGGCATCCTCCGTGACCTAGCAGAGCTAGGTATCCGCGGCAGGATGTTGAACTGCTTGAACGACTTCCTGGCTAACCGCACATTCCGAGTCCGCCTAGGAGCAACTCTCTCCATGACTTTTACCCAAGAGAACGGCGTACCCCAGGGGTGCATTCTAAGCACGACACTCTTCATAGTCAAAATGAATTCCTTAGCTAAAGTAATACCCAAGTCCATAATGTATTCAGTTTATGTAGATGACCTACAAATAGCATGCACGTCCTCCAGTATATCAACCTGTGAGAGACAAATACAAATCACACTAAATAAACTAGGTTCTTGGGCAGACAGAAATGGATTTAAATTTTCCCCTCAAAAAACAGTAGCTGTTCTTTTCTCATTGCGACGAGGCCTACAGGTCGATCCCAGTCTATACCTGAATCACACTGCGCTACCAATTAAACAAGAACACAAATTTTTAGGCCTAACTTTTGACAAGAAACTCACATTTCTACCACACATTAACAACCTAAAAAAGAAAGCTTCTCAAGTCCTCAATATCTTAAAAGTGCTCTCACGGAAGCGGTGGGGGTCCGATAGAGCAAGCCTTTTACAAATATATCGCTCTCTGGTGCGCTCCAAGCTGGACTACGGGTGCATAGTATATGGTTCGGCAAGAGCATCCTACTTAAAAAGATTAGACCCCATTCATAATCTTGGTCTGCGCCTATCATCTGGAGCATACAGAACGTCACCAGTAGCCAGCCTATACGTTGAAACTAATGAGCCCGCTCTTGAGGACCGAAGAATCGCACTAACATGCACATACGTCTTAAAAATCCGTTCTCTTCCGAAACATCTCTGCCATCCGGTTGTCACCAAGTGCCCATCTAAAAGATTATTCATCAACAAACCACATTCTATCAGACCATTACTATTGCGCTTTGAAGACAAATGTGAAGAGCTAACAGTACTAGACTGCTTACCGAATATTGCACAAAGGAATGAATATTTGCCACCATGGTACAGCCTGCCTTCAGTATGTGACTTCACAATGACACATTTAGATAAAAAGCAAACGCCAAATGATTACGTATTACAGGAATTCTTTGCACTACAAGAAAAATATGACACCTACATTGAATTTTATACCGATGGCTCAAAAACAGAAAGTCACGTTGGAAGTGCAGTAATCCAAGGAAAAAATAAACAGATAATGCGACTACCAGACTGCGCATCGGTTTTTACTGCTGAGTGTTATGCCATCTTTGTAGCTGTAGATAAAATAGTAAGAGAGAATATCAAAAATAGCATCATTTACACCGATTCCCTGAGTATGCTTAAAGCACTGCACTCCAGAAATGCAGCTGAACCTATAATAGGAAACATCATACATAACATAGTTAAAATCACAAAACAAAATCATAACATTAAATTCTGCTGGGTTCCTAGCCATGTTGGAATTGTAGGTAATGAGAAAGCAGATGTATGCGCTGCACAAGCCCGGAATGGCCAAATAAAGCAAGTGAACATACCGCACAGGGATTGTTTAAAGTTTATATACAGTAAACTCAAAAGTAAGTGGCAGGCTGCATGGCAAGAGCACGTAAACAACAAACTACATTCTGTGAAACCAATTTTAGGGGAATGGCAATCATGTAGGCATCAAGAACGTTTTACCGAAGTTATTTTATGTCGGCTCCGCATTGGACACACCCACCTCACGCACAGCTTTCTACTAACCAAACAGAACAAACCTCTTTGTGACATGTGTGGTGCTGAACTCACGGTGAACCACATTTTAATTTCATGCATAAAACTAGAAGAACTAAGAAAGAAATATTTCACAACATTTTACAGGGAAAGCATCCCATTACACCCCATGCTACTCTTAGGTGATCGAGCACTGGTTGACATTTCATGTATTTTTAGGTTTCTCAAGGAAGCCAACGTTTTAAACAAACTAAGTACTTTTAAAAAGCTTCACCATTAACAAAAACTCTAACCTTGTGTTTGGCGCATCATAGCCTCAGTTGCTTTTGCGCCATTAAAATCAATATAACTAACTAACTCAATTAAAAGGAGGCATAAGTAGCACTGCACCTTTACCCTCTACGGTTGTTCCGTATGCTCGGGAATCCTTTGTCACTTAAAACTAAGTCACCTGGTTTGATAAGCTGCAGGAAGCCGGAGTCCTGTGTTATGAAAGAGTCTGTATGCCATCCTCCATAACATTTAGAAATGAAACTTATCATGCCATTAGGAATTATGCCGATCAAAATTTTGAGCGTGTATCCTCCTTTGTAATGTGAATACAACACGTGTTGGCAATTAGGATTAGACGGTGTTTCTGTGCGGAGCTCGGTGCAATCTGTTATTAGGGTGCAATTTGGATAGTTTTCTTTGAATGGGGGAGGCAAAGACAGCTTGATTACTTCCCTGGAAGGCATAAAGACCCACTGTTTCAGGGCAATGCTTAGAATATCAAGCGTCTTTCTAAACACAGTTGATGCTGTGGTGGCTGTGACACTGAACATAGCGGCCAAGGCACTGTACGTTATCCCAAGCCGTACAGGTATTTGTCATCCGGAGACCTCATTCGAAATGTGGCATTGTCCTTTCGGGTGGGGATCTCCACTGGACGGGCTGCTGTGCATACCACCTGCCGGGCCCTGTGGGCTAGGCTCCAGCCCCTGTACATGCCGGTAAGTGCTATTATTATGGTGGCCGATATGGGATATAAATATGTAGTCAATTAAGCCAAGAACTGCAGCAGTCAAAAGATGTTTGCTGTATTAGTTATATTGATAGCAGCTTTCTGATGCACTGAAAGCTGCGAATACCTGCTGGGTCGCTTGATTTCAATTGGACAGTCTGTGCCAGTCTCTGGATGATAAGTTTAAGGACTATATAATCAACATTGTTTACCTGATGCATATCCTTTCACAGAGCACACACAGTGGCATGATTTTTTTGAGAATGAACATAGAGCAGGCAATGTTTCCAAAAATATTATTAGCTTGTTTTAACTGTGTTGCGATTCTACATCCTGCAGTTACTTTTGGTTCGAGATTCATGCATTCCACAGGCACTCATTTGGTCGTAAAAAAGAATAAGCGCCAGACTTTTTGATTTTCCTTGTAGTAATTTGTAATACCACTGTGTCCAAGGCACAGTTAAGGTACTTTGAACTAGGGCTTCATCACCCCATGGGAGCATGCACATTCTCACACGGACACAGATAAGCACATCTGGTTCAAAGAAACATGAATCAAGGCAGCTTTCATCCATTGCTTAGGAACTGCAAGGCAGTTCCTTGCTGTTAGCCTCTTCTGTCTTGGTTAGGTTAGTAATGCTATGTTAGGCCGCTCAAACCTCATACATCAATATTGCTGTTTGCCTAACATTCGTCCCTTACTTTTTATGCATACTTTTCAGGATCCTGATCTTAAGACATGGTTGCGTGTCTCTGAGGGATGTAACAGAAATTGGCAGTTCCCAAATTGCGTTGGAGCTGTCGACGGGAAGCACTTGTAGATTCGGGCCCCTGCCAAGTCCGGCAGCATGTACTTTAACTACAAGGCAAGTTTGCATGCAAAATTTATATTGGTATTTTAGGAATTCAGGTCGTGTGGCAAATGCATTATAGAATTGTGTTTATACTGTAAATCCAATCATACTAGTCTCTGCAAACCTGCAAAAAGAACAGCTTTTCCATCAGCTGTCTCTTTTCACTCCTGTGCGCCAAGTGACGAAAATGAACATGCTTATTATTAATACGTTGTATTAATACGTTGCAAACGTGCTAGTCACAGCTAGAAAATTGCTCTACTTTTTTAAGCACTTAAACCTCTTTTCACACTGTATGTGCTAAAGCACCTGGTGATTGTGCTGTGCAAAACTTTTAGACAATTTAATCTACTGAGAGTTGGCAATGCTTATGCCCCAGTGGTTGCATTTCATGTGTTGTTAAGAGATCCCGGGAGTCACACTTTGAATGCTGTGGGGTGCTGTGCGAGTTTCATTAAAGTAAACATTGCACATTTCTTTATTTCAGGGCACCTTCTCAATCGTTCTGTTTGCCGTAGTCGACAGCAACTACAGGTTTGTTGTTGCTGATGTTGGAGCCTACGAAAAGCAGAGCGGTGGGGGAGTGCTTCTGGAATCCAATTTTGCGGAGCGCCTTGAAGCAGGAAGGCTGGACATGCGTCTGCCTGGAACAACTCTTCCTGCACCCTGTGTTCTCGTCGGCGACGAGGCTTTCCAGCTTCGCCATGACTTTTTACAACCATATCCTGGGCGGGGATTGGAAGCCAACCAACGGATCTTCAACTACCGCCTCAGCCGGGCAAGGTAATACGAACGAAATTGGTGCTATTAAAACTGTCATGACCTTATGTATGTTACGAAATCACAATAATATACAATCATTTAATGCAGGAGTTCTCAATATTTTTAGCCTCAGAGAATCTTAATGGCTTCCCAAAGCTGCTGGGTAACCACGTACATCTTGGCTTCTGTTCTTTCCTCCCGCACATGAATGAAAGAAAGGGCATGCAGGCACACAGGTGCTAATGACTGCGCATTCAAGGCAAAAACGCAATAAACTGTCCTGAAGCACTAGAAGTATCTTGTCACAAAAAAAAAAGAGACAAGCTTTGTTTATTGTTCTTCAGTTGTTCTCTGTTATGATGAGAAGAAATCCTTATTGCACCATCTCCAATGACATCTCAAATGGAACTTCTCTGAGTACCTTGTATGTGTGTGAATGCGGAGACCTGTTGGCATATAGTGCATATTGTGACACCATGTGGCTAATGTGTGGAATAAGGAAGAGGTAGATGATGCATGACAAATATCCACCTTGCTTTTTGTTGTCCCACTGCCAAGTCTACCTTGCCTTGTACCTTTAAGCACGAAATATATTTGAGGAACACTATGCTCAAGGGCATCTCACTTCTGCTTCAGCAGGCCTTGCTCTTTTCTCGTGGTTTGGTTGATGTGTCTGGCAAGTGAAATAGTTATAAGGCACTTCTCTTGTTACTGTCACTAGACGGGTTGAAAGTGGTTGTTGCGGTGCGGCTATATTCATTCTTTTTTGATGGTGATTGTTGGTGGTGTGATGATTAGGCGAAATGATAGAGGCCCGTGTACTGTGCGACGTCACTGCACACTAAAGAACGTCAGGCCCCTACTACAGCACCTCTCTTATAGCCTGAGTTGCTTTGAGATGTTAAACCCGGTTAAAACCAAAAACCACACAAAGTATTCGCGTGCTTCAGCCGTAAATAAACTACTATAAACCTGGCCGTGGTAGTTTTTGCACAACAAACTGCTAAAGGTTGCAGCATTACCTTTCCATATTTGCAACCACAGTCTGTGTTGCAATGCAACTTTTTTTTTTTGTTAAGACGACTGTTCACTGCAATTGCAGCTAATTGACGGAAATGTTTGTAGGTGTGAGGAAGTGTTTTTTGTCTGGGTGTCAATGAAATTAAAAATATTTTTTTATGGTACAGGAGGTGTGCGGAGAACTCATTCGGAGTCCTGGTGACCCACTGGCGGATATTGGAAAGGACGGTGGGAGAGGAGCCAAAGAACGCCGAGGAACTAGTGAAGGCATTGTGCGTCCTGCACAATTTTTTAAGGGTGGACAATGTAGGAGAGGGCTGCTATTGTGCACCAGGCTATGCAGACTCTGTGAGTATGAGCGGACAAAGAATGCTTGACCAGTGGCGGCAACAGCTTGCGCAGCCTCCTTTGCAAGTGTGGCACGCTGCAGTGCAAGGAACTTCGGAACCAGGGCCCGCTATGTGCGGGAAATATACAGGCAATATTTCAGTGGTGTTGGCCAGGTGCCGTGGCAAGACGCTGTGCTTTATTAAAGAATGGTGCCTTTGGGGATCATTTCATGTATTTGGCAGTTCTCTTGTTATCACAGTAGACTTTCAATAATTCAAACTCGAAGGGACCCCAGGATTTTGTTTGAATTATCAGAACATTTGAATTATCGGAAGTTCTCATATATATGACTCTGATCAAGATTACAGTGCACATTATAATTAATTATCCACTTAAATCATATTTTAAGCATTTCTACTTTAATTACACAATAAAAACAGCAGAGGTGAAGGATCCAGAACAAGTTTATTGGAAATATATGGCTGACTAGACGGTTTGAAGAAATCATGAATTGTTGATTGCTTCTTCTTTACATGTACATTAAGAACAAAGTTCTCTACTCCAGTAAGAGCAGCCAGTTCTTTTTGAGCATTTTCTGCTGCAGTGAGAAATTTGCGGACCTCGGCAATGTGGTGGAAGGCCTGTGCTGCTGTCACAGAGGATTGCTCTTCTGATTCCTCTTCACTTTCACTGCTGTAGTGTGCTGGCAGCACCTCAGCTACCAAGTCATCCAGAGTGTCTTCCCTGCACACGCAGAGGTTATCGTCAGCAGCCGCAAATTCACCGAGGTCAGCAGCTACGTTGTGTGCTTGGAGTGCAGAACAGCGAGGTCCTTGCATCCTCGCTGTCCATTTGGAGGCAGTCTTCATTTCGAGCGCAGTCAGGCAAAGTATCACTGCTGTGGCCTGGTATGCGGAAGGCATGCTGGAAGCAGTTCCGTACCGTTGCTGACGTTACTGCACTCCATGCGTCAGCTAGCATTCCCACAGAAGACGGCAGTGTTACACTGTACGACATGGAACTGTCCATGCATATTAGCATCCTCTTAAGGAGTAGCTTCCTGTAGTTTGTCTTAAGACATTTGATTACCCCTTGATCCAGGGGCTGGAGGACAGCAGTTGTGTTTGGAGGGAGGAATTCAAGACGAATTGCCTCCAGCCCCTCCACGTCACCGTGAGCGGGACAATTATCAACAATCAGCACTTTTCTTTTATCGTGCTTGAATAGCACGTCAAGTTTCTGCAGCCAATCTTCAAACAAAGATTGCGTCATCCACGCATGTGTATTTGCTGCATAAGAAACAGGTAGAGTTCGGACGCCTTTGAAGCACCTCGGACGTTTTGATTTGCCCACAACGAAAAGTTCAGGCTTGTGGCTACCATCCATATTGGCACAAACCATGACAGTGAGTCGCTCCTTGCTCAGCTTTCCGCCGGTGCAACGCTCCCCCTTGCGACACAATGTTTGCTGAGGCAGGCACTTGAAGAAAAGTCCCATTTCGTCAGCATTATAAATGTCAGCTGGGGAGTATTCAAGAAGTAGGCTCTGAAGACGCGTCTGCTGCCAGTCGGTAGTAACCGCCTCATTGACTGCTGCCGCTTCTCCACTTACTGTTTTGAAAGTGAGGCCATGTCGCTCCTTGAATCGCGACACCCATCCGTCACTACACTTGAAATCTTCAATTCCAAAGCGCAGAGACAGTTGTTCGGCCTTCTCTCGCAGGATCGGTCCACTTACAGGTAGATTACAGCTCTGAGCGCGCTTAAGCCAAAGGAGAACCGCCTTCTCAAGCTCCGGATGCGCCGCCTCCCTAAGCCTTTTTCTGTCTGGAGTGAAACGGCTTGCGTTGTTTCGCAGCTTGTCTTTCGCTTTCACAATCGTTGTCAACATACTTTTGGTGATCCCATATTTCAATGCCACAGAAGTCTTCGTCACTCCAGCCTCAACTTCTTCTATGGCTGCCAATTTTTCTTTTACAGAGAGCGTCCGATACTTCCCACGCGGAGACATGGTGCTACCGACGCGGGCAACCGACGAGGGAAAGAAAAGCACGGGCGGTCACGTGATTCGGAATCGGCCGATGCTACTCGCGTCACTTTCGCACCCTTTTTGTTTTTGTTTTCTCCTGCTCTTTGTTTTTATGTCAGTGGCCGCAGTTTTGAGCGTTTTGACAAGCGCAGGTGGACAGTTGTTTTTTTTCCACAAGTTTTGAGGGTTATGTGTTGTTTTATTTCAAATTTCCTCCATTGAACTGGCTAGCAAGCCACAGAAATTTGAGCAGCAATGCGCCCTTCGGGAGTTTTTTGTTTCGTTTTTAACGTTTGTTTGTTAGGCTCTTCTTTGCTTTTTTGTCTTTTTAATGTCATAGTGCGCTTATTTTCACATTTTCCACTGTTGAAGTGATATAAGAACTCAGATTTTTCACCAGTGGCGGCAGCGATAGCCGATAATTTTCCGGTATGGGCAAGCAAAAAGTACGAATTAACCGATTTGCGGTGTTTGAATTAAGCGGCCTTAAATACATTGAAAACATGGCGAACCAACCAAAAATTTGATTTTTAGGTTTATGTTTTTAGGTTTCTCAAGGAAGCCAGCATTTTAAACTAACTCTAAGTATAAAAAGCTTCACCTTTAACAAAAATTCCAACCTTGTGTTTGGCGCATCATAGCCTCAGTTGCTTTTGCGCCATTAAAATCAGTATAACTAACTGATTTTTGTTTTAATTAACTGAAAGTACGAATTATCAGAGTTTTAATTATCGAGAGTCTACTGTAAATAACTTATTGCTGCGAATCTGCTGCATGATCAAGATTTTTTTGGCACTATATCCAGTGGCATGGATGGAGTGGATACTGTACCTGCTCTTGCAATGACCACTGGGTCTGAAAATTGTCGCTCCTACATGGCTATGTTCATTCTTTTGGTGTGGGCACAGATATCTCTTGTATCAGGACTCACTTAGGTGTATGTGGGTTTTCAAAATCATTTGGTTTCATCTTCATGTTCCTCAGGGTCCAATTTTGTTTCTCTGGATGTTTGCTTCCGGGTTTTCAGTCTCCTCACGGTCACCAATAACAAAAGCTGAAAGCATTTAATGCTTGGCTTAGCTTGCTTTTGTTTAGACACTAGCTTGTCACTGCCCTGGGGTCAGAGCTCGAGGCTTCGGCTATGCCCCATTGCTTTTGCAATGAAAGGATTCTCAAAACAGAGTTCCTTGAGTGGTAAGTGCCAGAAATATGGCTTAGTTAGGAGCGAGTAGGTCCTGTTTACAAATTAAACCTTGCCAGTAAGAAATATATTTTGGGGTTGAAAAAACATGAAAATAGCCACAACAGTACAATGGTGTTCACTGAGGGGAAGGGCTGCATGAAGTTGTTCTGACTGTCTTAAGGAAAATGATAGTGCAGAGTCACAAATCTCTTTTGAGATATTTTATTTTATCTGAAACTATGGGCCTTCTGGGTCCATCACTTGCATAGCACGGGTAGGCGCTCTGAACTGCATAATTGTTTCCAGAAGCTTAATCTTGCAGTACCCGTGCAGATCCTCCGGTACTTTGTTGAGCTCCTTTGCTAGCGACAGGCAGAAGTGCTCATTTGAATCCAATTTTTCCTGCAGCACTTCGTTAACGCTTGCAATCGCGGCGTCCAGTGCTTCACTTTTTCTTTTTCTGCGAGTTTTCTTCTCTGCAGAAGCTGTGGTGTAGGGGCAGTTTGATGCTTGGTTGGATAGTGCGGCCGAAATTATAAGGGGTGAAGGCAATGATGGACAGGGGGACTGGTTTGCGGACTGGGTGAACGGAGAGTTTTGTGACTGGCTTAGTTGACGGCTTGGTCCTGCTTCTCTCTGCATATCCATGAGGAGCTGCTGTGGGGGTGTGTTCGAACCCTCTTCTTCAAACCCCGTCAAAATCTCGACGGAGTTGCTTTCAGCAACTTCTACTGCGGAAAAAGCTCTAACGTTGCTGGAAGATCTGAGAAAGAAAACACATTTGTCAGCACCACCATTCATCACCATAGATGGGCTATGACACTTCTTCATATTTAGCTACTGTCCTTATCACAACCTGTGTACCAAGGTGTCTTTCTTTTTTCATAACTTGACCCTCAACATAATTTGTCAAGTGCCCTTTATGAAAGCAAGCTTGTAACCTCAGGTGCCTTATATTGCTCTTACTATATCAGTTTATAATCACCATTTGCCTCTACTACACTGTAATTTGTATGCTTGGTTTTTACTATCATTTCATTGCCTCTATGTGGCCTTCAGGCATATTTCATGCTTGCGGCTTTGTCACAATGTTCATGTTAACCATACTAGAGTTGGTCAATTTTCTCACATCAATTAGGAAGATATGGCAGATATGCGATATCTTTTGTGACTTTCATTGTTTCCTAATAAGGCTGTTTGTTTTCCACCAAAACTAGGAAATATCCTGCGATGCTGTACTACTTCCCACCTGAATTCTGAACTACACTCTCATGTCCTCTAGTTAATTTTCGTTGAAGCAAGATAGCTGTTCCAGTACAGGGTTCTGTACTGCTCTCTGTGTCTTCACTATCAATTAGTCGAAGCAAAATTAGGGCATAATATGTAGGAAACGTAAACAGTGAATTTACAGGACACAGAACACCTTTAAAAGTGAAACATCAAGAATCGAGAGGAAGAATTGTACATACTCACGAGGCTCGATGATGTCCCGCAGGAACAGCATTAAATCATAATGCGGCCAAGATGTCGTTCCATCTCCTGCTGCCGAGCCACTTTTTTTTTTCATTTCTTTGCTCTTCCTTGAAAATGTGTTGTGCAAATTGCGCCACCGCTGGCTGACTGTCTTCACGTCAGCTATAAGCACAAAGAAATGGAGGAAACACTCTCAGGGAGGCAACATATCAATGAAGATTAGGACAGTGCAATTTTGATATCACTTAACCAGAGTGCTCGAGTTGCATGCTGCAAAACAAATGAGGTGAAATCTCATTGCAGCGATTTTCAGAATGCAAGATCGTTGTGCCTGTGCAGTTCTCAAGAGTGTGTGCCTTTGCTCAAGGACATGAAGTATGATTAAAAGCCAGCGCCTGTACTATACGGTTACTTTATTTCCTTCACACAGTGTCATTCGAGCACTCTAGACAAATTTAATTGGGTTTGTACTCGTAGCATACTCCTGTTAGCCAAAAAGCCTAACTATAGAATACCAAATATGTCGAGACCGTGCAGTGTTATTTCAGCACTTTACTTAATTATATTTACCAAGCTATTTACGCTCTGTCGTGCACAATGGGCATATCATACCCGTGTGGGAATCTCTTATTCTCAGTACAAACGTTTAAATGAATAGCTACTTGTTCTAACGACCATAAAACTATTTCAACCACTGAAGGCTCTACTGACTGCTTACTGCAACAGACCTGAGATAAAGCCAAGTGTGTCTGAAACAATCTCTTTAGCACTGCATTCTAACTCTTCGAATCTATCGCTCTGAAATCTTTTTCTTCCATGTGCATTGTATATATTCTTGAATTTTTATTTTACAGCACTGTAATCACATATAGCAGGTGAAGCAGACATTATTGTGAAGGTTAATTTGCAGAAGCATGCATATTGCATATGCTACTTGGTTGTTTGTGTCAGATGCAAACACAGAGTAGACCACACCATATATCATCATCAGCCTACATCCAGACAACTCTGTCCTGTGCCAGTGACAGCCACATTACCGCCAAACTTAAAGACCTCATCCCCCCAATGAACTTCCTGTTGCTCCTTACCAGGGTTTTCTCTTCATATCCTTTGTTACCGAAATAATGAGTTATTTTGCACTTTATATAGTGCTGCATTGTTAGGAATGTTTGGTTGTTTGTACCTGCTGCCTAGCATTTGTTCTACGGACATTTATTCTTTTCTCTGATATGGCTCTGTAATTTACTATTAATGTTACCTTGTATGTTGACAGTGTTCATGTGATTGCTTGTACCTCGTATGGTGTTTTAAGGCAATTCAATCAGAATGGCTGTGGAGTTGAAATAAAACATGGTTGCTTCTAAATTTTTCATTACTAACAGCTGTTGTTTTACTGCAGCTGCACACTTCAACAATTGCTAACTGACACCACACTTGTTAGCAAACATGGGCGAACAGCCGGCGCGCTGCAAAGGGGCATGCTTTCACAAAAAGCGACACGTTTTCATTAAAAAAAAGACACGATGTTGGTGTTGGATGGATGGATGGATGGAAAAAACTTTATTGTCAATAAATTGGTGTTCCTGACCCTTACGGGTCACTTGGCGCCGTGATCCATCCTTGGTCCAGGATGCCGCACTTGACTGCTGCCATCGTGGCTCGGCGCACAAGGAATCATTGCGCTTCCTTGTCCTCGCTGGCCAGCAAGTGCTCCCACTGCATCACACTCGGGTTTATTCTTGGCTCTAAGTCTGCCTTAGGGCAGGTCCATGTGATATGTTCTAGTGTAGGTTTACCCTGACACCACGGACATTCGTCTGCATATTGTGTAGGGGAAATCTTGTGTAGTTTGTGCAGGTGTGGGTAGGTACCGGTTTGTAGTCTGCGCCAGTCTACCGCCTCCTCTTTGGTGAGCCTTCTGTGTTGGTGTTGGAGGGTAGCTCGGGAACGGTATAGTCGACATATTTCCCGTCATTTGCAACACAAATTGAATCCTTCTTTCTCTTCATTATGACGAGGTTTCAAGCGCCGAAAAAAACGGGTACGAAAGAGACAGGGCACGGCGTGCTTTCACGTCCCTTCTTTTTTTTGGCGCTTGTAAAGGTAAACTGCCAACTGAACCAAGAAATAGCCTTGTTGCTTTTGCAGGCGATTTGCCTCTGTGTGTCTCCGAGAAAGCTCGGAGCAACCGCAGTCATAGGCATGCTGAGCATGCGCGCAGCCCATGCGAGGTATGCAGCTGATACTGCGGTTTGATGCGCGCTTCATCACAAGAGGCAGTCGCTCGCGCAGAGCTTATGCAAAACCGCGCAACTGCTGCTGCAGCACAGTGCGCACTTCACACTAGGGTATTCAGGCCGCTGGCTCGAACGACAGACAGTGCAGGCAAAGTAGTTGAAGAAACAGGCAAAAGATTTGTAGGTGCATACAATGCATTTTTTTTCCTGTGTAGGTACTTACCAGCGGCTCCCTCGAGGCCCATCCCCTTGGCGACAGCCGTCCAGCTTGCATATCGCCAGTCGATGTCCTTGTACAAGGGGCTCCTCTGATCCCAAATCGCTGGATGCCTTCGCACCAGCGATATTAGCAATTCATTCTCGTTTATCCGGGACTGTTTTAATCCGTTCATGCTGGCAATTGTCACAAACTCGCGTTTCACGGAGATGGCACGTCTTGTCAGGTGGGCAGTCACTGGTAAACATGCTACCACCATGTTAGTGTTAGCGAAGCTGACATCATCATGACGCTGCCGCTCTCCACGCTCTTATTGGCTGCCGCTTCCCGTCGTTGCGTTTGCCGCGCACGGCTCGTCGTTGACATCCAGCAGGTTGGACGCATGCGACGAGCTGCGTTCGGTCGTTGCAAACGACGGTCGCAACGACGCGCCACAGCGAATTGCACGCACTTTTTGCACATGTGTCCCCACCTGAAGGAAGAGATTTGGGTGCTCCTCGCAGTCTTGCTATTGCAAGGAATCATCCACAAGCCCAGACAAGTGTGGTACTGGTCCAAGAACAAGTTGTTGTTCCTGCCAAGGGGAGCATTGATTCCAGTCAAGAAGGATAAAGGATTCATGGAAACCCGCATTAATAACCTTGAAAGCTTTTTTGAGAATATAATATTGCTTAGGCTAGGCTGTGAAGGGAGTCGTTTCGCAAATTTACCAGGATAACATAAGTCTGCTGGACGATGCCTTTATGGCACAGTGGATATAACCGAGGCTGATGATGTACAGCAGGAACTTCCTCCTCCTTGCACAGCTGTCTCCTCAAGACGGAGTGGTGATATAGTGCACTGTTAGTGATGTCTGTGTTCCGCATTTTTTGCTTTATTAGCATGTTAGCATTTTAAATAATTGAGTCAAACCCACAGTATTGGGATTGAAGCTCAACCTTTATTGTTCTTGCTGCTCTTTGATCAGAGGGCCCTTCAGATTGCATAAGCCAGCACACACGAAAACAATCGTGTTGATATGTTTCCTTGACTTGATAGGCAACACCTGCTTAAAAATTTGGTAAGCCTTTATCCGATTGATAGTGCGTTCAACAAGGATGCGCAGTGCGGCAATTCGCCTGGTTTTTGTCACTTGTTTGGACAGTTGACTCTCCTAAAAGACAACAAATATGAGCATTTCAAACCCAGAGGTGCATGAAAGCTTGCAATGTAGAGAACATAGTCTACATACCTCTGGTGAAGTCCGGCACATTCATGCGGATTCCTTGTGCTTCAACATGTGGCTCAAGCTTGAATCCACGATCTGCCATAATTTCGTCGCCTGGCAGTAAATAATTCTCCGCACCACGTCCAAACTATATATTTATCGGAGGCCCTTTCACCATATCCTTCTGATACAAACATGATTAGCCCATTGGACGCTATGACTGTCAAAAACTTCATAATGTTTGATCCTTTGTATGCGCTGTAGCTCTGTGCCCTTGCCATTAATTTCTTGGGTCTTTGCAGCCATGCCTTTGTGCAGTCAAATATACATGTGCGGTAATGGCCATTCTTCACTAAGGTGTTCGGCATACTCTCATAAACTACTGACCGAAGCAGCCACACCACTATATCTTTCATTACTTTAGCCAAGGTGGACATCATACTTGAGAATATTGTTGACACAGTGGCAACTGAAATGCTGAATTCTCTTGCAAGGTCCCCACAGAAATTAATACAGATTTGACAGCAGATTTATAGCCATCAGAGGCAAACAACTTGCTGGCAGACAAACACAAGAATGGCGAAATTGGCCTATTATTTCAGCACATCGTGGACCTGTATGTGCATGCATGCTTACTCCTAGTTCGTTGCTGGTAGCAAAGGCATCTTGAACATTATTGATGACCTGTGAAAGAAAGTTCTACAGATGGCTGCAATTTAGCTTCAGCAACAAAGGAATGATGAGAGCATGCATACTTACACTCTCTTCATGGCTGAAAGACAGGCTGACCGAGGGATGTCTGATACAAACAACCTGCCAACAGAGAAGTACATGTAGCTGTAAGTCTACTTTTTCAGCACGTTGCAAAGCATCAAAGAGTGAATGCACACTAACACTGTGTTTGCTGATTAGGAAAGGCTTACTGGGGAACCTCTGTGTTGGATGAGACATGTTATGAAACAGTACATTAACAACCCTGATCTAAAACTATCGTAGCATGTGATGATGTTTAACAAGGTTCTCTGTGCAGTTACTCTGGCTTCACTAGAACAGTCGTAGCTTGTCAGAACAGGTTCAGTGCAAATGACATGGCAAATGCCTTGCACCTTTCATGTGCCATATGTGAGTGTGTTGCTTCAGACGTCACTTCTTGCATGCTCAAATCCTATGAGAAAATTTCTCTCAGCGCTACATTGCGTTAGGCAACAAATTCCACAATTCTCAAAATCGTGTTCTGAAAGCCAGTGCACTGCACAAATTCTTTTCCCTGCTTTACATGGTGGTATCAGCATAGATACATGCCTAAAACCAACTGCCTGCCAATGTATAATTAGATATGGTACTTGATGCCTTTGTTACACTGTAGGATCTTTCTAGAAGACTTGCTTTTGTGAAATGGCTTTTCTGTATTTTTTGTACTCGAGCCTCATTTCTTGCTCAAATTTCACAACTGTGCATTCATCTGAACCGAATATTTGAGAAAGCTGTGTTTTTATTACTTTGGAATACCATGCCTCCTGTCTGTACTTCAGCCCGCTCCTTTAGGAGCCTAATAAATGCTCACAATATTGTGAAATAAGGAATGCATATTTCTGACATTGTGCGATGGTGTCTTCTACACTGCATCAGATGCTTCAGACTCATCACTGAGGCTTTCTTCCCTCTAAAATGCGAAGCAAGTGTAACGTGAGCAACAGCTAGCAAGGCAGCAATGTGGGCTAGTTGGTTGTACATTTGATGGGAATAACCCTCTACACAATGAAAAACGACAACTGAAACGAGGGCGCTTGTCCTGTGTCCATCGTTTCAGCTATCGTTTGCTCATGTAAATGCTGGAACTCACGTTACATTTCACTGGAATAACACACTACACAAGAACAAAGTCAACAGTCTGACCTTTCGTTTGACAGGTGGTGGACCACGGTCATCGCGCATCAGGCGTCTGCGCCCGTGGATGACCTGAAAAGATTATTATTTTCATTAACGGAAATAAAAAGCACTCCTGTAGATCACATATGGTGCTGGTAAAGTTGTGAAGCTGCAATTTTACATTATCGCCAATGTTTTAAAGTTCAATCTGCGGCCAACCAGCGCATATCGCACTGCTGCCGCTAACGTGCTTGGTGATCGAGAAACTAATGAAAAAAAAGCGACAAATGCTGTCGGTGCTTTTACGCACGTAAAATGCAGTATACTAAACATTTAAGCCCTGCAGCAAGCAAATTGCATGTTGCAAAACGACGATAATTGTAGCATGGTACTTGCCTTTCGCTCGTAGCCGAAGTTCAGCATGGGCAGTGGGTTTAGCTCCGTTCGCTTGCCATCGACGAAATGCAGAGAACATACTCACGAGTTTGTAGTCGGGGCAAAGTCCTTTCTCTTAACCAGCGATGTCCACTAACGATTCAACTCGAGGTAGACAGGAAAGCGGTGCAACATGAACATGTCACACCTGCGCTGAGCCCTCGACACAGCATGCTTCGCGCAAGTCCTATTGGCAATGTTGTTCCTTTTCCGCTGGTTGTTGCCACAACATACGACTACGCAGTGCTGACCAGATGAAGTTCGCGCCAAGTATAGCATCGCGGCATCAGTTGACAAGCGCGAGAAAATCGCGATAAGTGACGGATGTCTGTAAACAATTGAGTTACGCTAAAGTAAGCTAGAATTGGGTAGTGAGCTCACTCGTTGGCCGGCGCCATGCATTGCGCTGACTTCAGTTATGTTCGCGCACAGAGCTTCTACGCCCCTCCACGAGGTGGTGCCACCACCGCCTTCAATGTAGCATCCGTACGAGCGAGTGGTAGGGCCACTGAAGTTGCCTTCGGAGCGTGCGTTGTTTGTTTGCTTCGAAAACCCGTCGCGCTGAATTCTCGATGTGCTGAAGGTTTTGTTTGTGAAGAGATGTGATCTTTCCAACATGTGACTGCCTTGTGCGATCGAGATGTCACCCCGACAACAAAACCACTGTTTTGCTCCAGGCTGTTGGACAGGTTATGTGCACATGAAGGGCGGAACGAAGCCGTCTTTATTTGGTGTTCCGAAGGATGCGGTCTTCAGAAAGCGATGGGAAAGGAACCTTCATCAAGCTGACAAAGCTCTGAACACTTGTGCAGTCTGCGAGTTGCACTTCGAGCCGCAGTATGTGTGTGCTACAGGACTACGTGCACATAATTGAAGGCAAGGAAGTGTGCACTCCACGTGAAAAACCTTGCCTTAGAAAGGATGCTGTACCAACAATTCTCTCGAATTTGGCATAGCACTTGTCGAAGAGAAGACCCACTCAAAGAAAGACCCACTCAAAAGAAAAAGCGGCCAGGAAGTTGTGGTCCGGTCCAAAAGAACATATGTTCTCGTACCAGTGCTGTTGGTGGCTGTGCCGGAGACTCGACGGAAAGGCACGCGGATTGCGCACAGCTTCTGGAAGCACGTGCAGAAGAAAATGGAGATCTGCAAGCTAACATGGATGCAGATTTATTTGGTAGCTTAAAACTTCCGTTTTGGAGCAAGCACCACTTCCCAGGCCAAGACGATGTCGTTTACTGCACGTCTGTTCTGACCGCTAAAAATAAGGTACAGTCAGAAAAAGTAGTGATGTTCATTCGCTCCGCTTCTGACGTATACTGCAAGGTGTACGCTAGAGGTACTTTGCTGAAAGAGGTCCCAGTGCGAACTGAAGTGCAGGCTGAGACGATCCTCGAAGAAACTGACTCTATAATCTTGTGTTGTGGCGCTGTACCCCAAGAAGGTTATAAAGAGCCATGGTTCACTAAAAAACTAAAGGACCACATTGTTTCACGCCATGGATCCTACTTCAGCACGAGCTGTATGACAAAGGTTGTCAAAAAAGGTCTCTATCTTGCGACATTTTTTACATGCATGTTGTTTTGACCTACATACTGTATCATAGCTTATACTATTTATTGTTACACCCTCCAATGTAACAACTCTCCTTGTCTAGGGGCACACTGGAAGCACAGCGCACCAAGGCGTGCTATCCAGTCGGCCAAAAGCTGTGAGCTGTCATGCAGAAGAGCAGGTGTCTTGTTCGCCGTCTTTTGTGCATCAAGGAAAACCTCACCAAAATTCAAGCAAGCACTGCCGCTATAAAAACAGAGGCCCTCCAAAACAAGATCCTAGGTCTCCCACTTAGCAAGAAGCAGTAAAACAGTGTTTCGCAGCTGCTAAAGTAAAGAAAGATGGGCAGCAGTACACGAGGAGTTGGATTTTAGAGTGTATCTTGATGAAAATGAAAAGTCCTCGCCTTTATTAGCATCTCCGAAATAACCAGATACTCTCTCTTCCCAGCAAGTCGACACTGAAATGCTACATGAATTCTTACCGCACACGTTTTGGCTTTAATGAGAAGATTCTAAGGCGGCTAGAAGAGAAGGCAGGAAATCTTGATGCCTGCAAAAGGCATGGCACCCTGCTCATTGATGAACTAAAATTGTCTCAGCACTTGGCCGTGAAGATTTCTGGAGTGATCGAGGGCTTCGTAGATTTAGGGCCCTTCACAACAGAAAAGCACAAGGGTGTACCTTCTGACCATGGGCTCGTGATTCTTTTCGTCCCATTCCAAGGCAAATGGAGCCAGATTATTGGATGCTTTGCCACAAATGGCAATATGAAAGGGAACATGCTCGCAAAGGTCATTGTTGAGGCAACCATTCTGCCTGAAAAAAGTGGGATGTTTGTCGACTCTATTACGTATGACGGGGCCAGTCGGAACCGGAACATGTGGAAGACAATGGGCATTGGAGCAAGTGCTAAATCAGTGAGGTGCAAGGTGCAGCATCCCAATGATGCGTCTCAAAATCTGTTTTTTGTGTCGGACTTTCCGCACTTAAAGGGACTATGCAAAGAATTAAAAGCCGCTTGTAAATGTTTTCAATGCTTAGAAGTGATGCTCAGAGCATTCGCAACAAGTATGAGTCTTGGGAACTGAGCCGGCAATTTATTACAAATTTTTAAAAATCGTGTTTTTTAAAATTCGCGGGCCTTTGGGGTCTTCGTAGGGACCCATTTTGAAACCAAAATCGGGAAAATAGACGTCACTAGTCCCATGACGTCAGCAGGCCACCACAAGCTGTCATTCGCTCGAGCCGCAGCAGCCACGACATCACGGGCACAGCTCCGGTAGCGGTGAAAATCATCTGCTTGAGCCGCCGCGCAACCCCCTCGGGCAAGCGCGAGCCAGGGCATTGCCTTCGCGCATACGGTTTCAATTTACCTCTGCCGCCTCTTTCTGTCGCGAGTTCGGGAGCCACTCGCAGTGCCTTTTCCGATCGCCCAAGATGAATACGCCTTGCTGTGTCATCAGCTGCAAACCTAGTGACTGGTGAGGTGTTGAACTCAGGCATGTTATTCTTAGAGACGTGCGTGAGCGAGCTACCTGGATGGAGTGCATCGGACTGCCAGCGTCGCACGCCCGCCGAAGACTCCGCGTTTGCGGTCGACACTTCGCACCTGATGCTTACTACTATAACCCAGCGCTCGTTCGACAGTCAGGCATGAATGTCAAGCACCTGAAGCTTCGACCGAAGTCCCTGCGGACACTGTTTTTCCCGCCAGGAAGGTGAGTTTCCAGCTTACAGCGATTGGTATAAACGTTTACACGATATGCTCTGCGATGGAAGGCAATTTTATCTTCGTGAATTGAAAAAAGGTGCTGCATTTACTTAGGGCACAGGACAAATTCGAAGCGTTAACTGTCGCGGAGGGCCTTGGCCTGACGGCTACGTACTGCTGTGGTTCACATTCGGTTGCTGCATGCAGACTTGGTCCCGACCTTCCTTCACTCTCCTGTCCGTTTTATGACCGTAATGCCGTAGGTTCCTTGTGTTCTAAGTCGGGCGGCGTGATTTTGCGATCCCGCAGCCGGGTGTCCAACACCATTTGACAGCGAGGCTCAGTATACATGGTGTTTTGTACCAAGACTTGGCAGCATTGGTGTGACGGCCGAACCAGCGTACAAAAAAAAACATTGTGTGAGCCAGGAACAGATGCTTCTATGGAAATCTGCGAACTGCCCTGTGTTCCGTGGACGGCCCTTTACTTTACTCTGTCGCGGGCCTCTGCCATCTGACATTTCCGCGATGGGCCAGCAAGTTAATGGCCCTGCCAATTAGCTGGAAAAACATCCTTTGAGAGGTGATCGATGCACAGGTGCAGCGAGAAAGGAAAAAAAAAACACGTGATAAGAGCACTAACTTCTCTGTTTGCAAAACCTACATAAACATAAACAAATGCATGGGAAGTCAGTCTTGTCTAGTTTAGCAAGAGGCTCCATGCAGTGGCACGTAATTCTACAAGTACCTAGGCTTTAACTCATGGGTCGAGAAGTTAGGTCTTTTAGTGTGTTCTCTGTGTGAGAATTTTTTTTTTTTAGTTAGTTTGACTTTCTGTGTGACTCAGGTTCTGAAACTCTGTTTGCGCTTGTACATATGTAAATATATTTCCTCGTTTCATCTTCTGCATTCATCAGTAGTCTCCTTCAACACCGCCGAATTCACCACCTTTGGAGCGGCTTCTGATCCCCTCCGAAAAACGCGAAAGAACCATCAGAAATTACTGGTGGTTTGAAAAATCATGCTTTTTTTTCAGCTTGGCAGCATCCAACAGCAGCGTGGTGGAATGCAGTCCACTACTCTTGCTCCACCTCACGCTAGCCTGGTGAGAACTGGTATTGCATATGGTACATAAACTTGTAAGCAAAATGTGTCTAGTGCCAGTGGCTAATTTAACCTTTATTAGCTACCATTTGATTTTTGCAACTAATGTTTACTTTCAAGCACAATGATGCCTCTATTAAAACTACTGAAAGGGCTGAAAGATGGAATTCATAAAACACAGAACGAAGAGAACGTTGTGGGAGAAGTCTCAGTATGTTCAGCCAATGTTTCGGCAGAAGATCTCGTCTTTGTCTGGGCAGTGTTTAGTAGGTATTCAGAGTTGCTGCTGAAATATTTTGAGTCGAACAGTTTTGCAGCCTCCTGGAGGTGAATGATGTCTGCTTCAGTGTACCCGTGCTTGCTTCACAAGAGTACAAATATTCTGTGTTTGTGCGTGCCTTACTTTAGGAACCAGCGCACACTTGCACATGTTCTGCTGACAAATTTACACGGGTAACACAGACCACGAAGGAGAGCTTGCGTGCAAGCGAAAGAACAAAGGAGTGCCAGTCTGTTGGTAAGTAAAAAAAATAACAGTAAAGCAAGCAGTTTGTTGAGCTAAAGTATTCCGGTACTTTATGTATGTCTGTACAGCTTTAAGGAAAATAATGCCAGCCCAAAGAAGATTGACACAGGGGAGTGGGATTATGAGAGGAAAGAGGTTGTACTCTTTCGTGTCATCTTCCCAGTTTCCCGCGTGCATCTGCTTTTGACTGGTGTTATCTTCCTGGACACAGTGCACCAACTATCCCGTGTTTTATTTGTATAGCTGCACAACTGCATGCAGTAATAATTGTTTTACACTGTGGTAGGTACACAGGTATCTCTGGGCCTGAAGGTGCTGGTTTCGGCCGGGACCCAGACCGATCCGTGTGCCTTCCAGGAGGCTCCAGCAGAGAAATTTGTCGGCAAGCAAGCCGGTAAGCACACTGAGGCACTGTAAGGAGATAGCGCCACCCAGCGGCGTTCGTGAGGAGAAGAAGACAATGCACGAGGAGCGCGTGCGGAGGGGTACGCCGGGACAGGTCGAACAGGATTACGTGGCAGAGAAGAGAAGAGCGCGGTGGACGACGGACGTGGACGAGTTCTGCTGGCTCCCCGAGTTCCGGGCTTGGGCCTTAGCCGCAGACGTCCGGGCCACCAGACCTGGACATCCATCGTCGAGAGCCTCAACCACCAGGCCCAGGCGCCACTCTTCTCCGACCACCCGTCAGCTGCTCCACACAGGCCGCCTCTGGCGCCTACGTGACTTTTCCGGGATACCAGACCTGGGAACCGTGCTGGGAGCCCACGGACGCCGACGCTGCGGTAGCGTTGCATCAACATTGGAACGCCCAGAGACTCCCTGACTGCCCGACACCCAGCCAGTCCTCCCCGCTCGTTGCTCGAATAAGACAAGTAGTGTGACTTTCCTCTTTGACTTTCTTTTTTCTGCATTTTTCGTAAGCACTTTGTTCTGTTCCCCCGTGTGTTGCTGCCTTGCTCTCTTGTTCCTTTCCTTTTTTTTCACTCGCATACTGAAATTGGTTTCCTTTCCGATAAAAGCCGCCTCGTTTATTGTTTGTACTTTTGTGTTTGTTTAAAATAAGACCTGCAGTCTCACAGATCCTCACAGGCACTCTTACTATCGCCTACCAACTTCAGGTCTCGTGGTGCCTCAACACCACTGCCGACCATTGCCTCAGCTATTGAACTGACACCGCTGTCCCCACTTGCCTTGGTGCCTGTGCCACTACAGCTTGAGGAATCTTTCTGCGACTGGCAGGAAGATGATGATGAGGAAGAACAGCCGGCAGAGCAGGACACGATGTACACGCCATCATTTACTGACACCTTCAGCAGGTATGCAAAAAGTGCCGCTGCTACCCAAACTATCACCTGCTCTCATAGTCTAGAGCATGCTTGTAGTTAGCATAAAGGAGCACTACTTTCTATACAAAAGCACATTAGCCATTAGTTCTCACTGCATTGAACTGTATATTGTATTGCCAACTGAACACAATTAATGGGCCTGCACCTAGACTGAGACCTCCAACAACACTTCTGATGTGATGCTGAAGGCAACTTGTTACACTGAGGAATTATGCAGAGTGTTCTCATGACATATGCATGAGCTCAAGTGTTTGTTAATACTAAAGACAGATAACATGAGGTACTTCGAAGCACAACAGGCCTGGTAGCCTTTTTCCCACTCTTGACGAGTCTTCCTGATCAGCGTTGTGAAATAAGCAAGGGCTCATTTTCATGTATTGGTTTTCTTCAGTGTTAAACATCATGACCTACTCCCAGTTTTCATGACTGCGATAAAGGAGATATAAGTCCATACCAAGTTGTATGTACATAAAGCCTAGGTGAGCGAAAGGAATGTGCTGCGAAATGAAATTTACTGTATTTTATTTGCAGCGGCCAAGGAATGGATGTCCAGGCACCCGTCCATACTGAACGGAAGTTTATTATATTTGAGAGCTGTGTGAGAGAGTTATGGGCATGTGTCATGTGTGCAGCCAAATGTGCTGCTGTGACTTCACTGTAAGGGGCACCCTACTATAGTGGAGGGTGCCTGTCCTCAAGGCTACCACTTCAAGTGGAGAAGCCAGCCACTTCTAAGTGGTAACCCAGCTGGCAACCTTCTCTTGGCTGCTGGCATCCTGTTTTCCGGATGTCCAGTGGGGGCAGCACTTCGCTGCCTGGGCTCCATCGATGTGCAAGAGATATCACATTGCACTTTCTACAATTACCAGCGGGGATTCCTTCTGCCAGCTATCAGTGAGGTCTGGATTTTTTCGCACTTGGGCGCTTTCATATTTTAACAGTGTGACTGCACCCCAGTCTGTAAACTGGCATGGCAAACAGCGATATGTTGTTGTATGTGCATAATGTAAACTTCACCTGTTAAGAAAATGTGCCAGCAAATGAACATAATAGCGAATGAACATAAGTAACACACATATTACAGCAAATCTCTATGCCTGTCTTTTTCACAGCCCACATCAAACAGGCATGCATGCACCTACACTCCTATAACTACGGGATCGAAATATGGAGCATGTGATAAATGTAAATATTAATTATGTATGGATGTTACGAAATACTTTTTAATAACTTGATTACTTTTGTATTTTGTAAATAGTGTACAAAGCTCTCCCCGGTCCTTTCTTGCTGTCGCTCCCCTCTATACTTTTCCACACTATCCTCTCCCTTTCCCTTTAATTTCTGCCGGCTGCAGCTTGGGTGCTTAAGACATTAGATAGCAATTGCCGTGGCCAGCAACTCTTTTCGTCACCTTTTTTTTTCTTTTTTAAAAATGAATCACTAAAAAATAGGAGGACAAAAGAATGTTTGATTTTTCATGCAGCTGTTTGAGCAATGGCATGCCTTGCTGCTGGCTGATGGTGTGGCGGTGGACCTAGCAGGCGATGGGCGGTGCGATTCACCAAGCTACAGTGCCAAATACTTAACATAAAGTGTGCTGGCCATGCAGCTTGGGTGCATTATTTATACTGCACAAGCGAAAGTTGGGGAGGTGAAGTTTGGTATCTCAGCTTTCAAGCAGTCAGATGAACCAGTACAATAAGCTTATTGGGCCCCTTTATGCAGTCACCTGCGGTCCCGAACAGTGTGTCTATGGAAAAGCAGGGGCTCATCAAGTGCTTGGATGCACTTGAAGAGAAGGGCATCGCCGTAAAATTCCCTAACCACAGGTGCTGTTACAGTTGCTGCTTGGTAGCAAGAAAAAAAAACTTAAAAGCATGCAATGGCACCAATTCTGGGAGTCTAGTTAACCATATTCATTGCAGTGACAGTGAATTTGTTAAGCTTCACATGTTAAATATGCGGTAAGGTATTGACACTTTAGACAGTCCAGAAGTATAACTATCCACTTTGGAAACGCACTGTGGCTTGTACCACTTGCTAGCCAGTTTGAATTTTGTGAATGGCGTGAACTTTACAGTGAACTTTACAGACAGTGGCAAAGAATAAAACTCCCCGCAGGGAGGCGTCTGCAGCATGCAGACGTTGGTGAGTGGCGACACCACGGGGTTAACCCGAGCATCCGCAGGGACATCCCCGCAGGGGGATGATGGTGAACAATGCATCACCACGGACCCGAGCATCTGCGCTTAGCCGTGCGTGGCATCGCCGTGTCCGGGGAAAAGGGGATCCTGGTGGTTGAGCCGATGCCGAGCGTTTGGACCCTTAAGGCCCCTCGGCGGAGGCAACACACCACTTTGGCCCCAGCTTCCTGTAGACGGCACCTCCGGCCTGACCCGACCGGGGGAAATCGGCAGTCGCCTTTTCCTGTCCTCCCCTCTACCTTTCACTTTCCTATTTCCTTTCTTACAACTTTCCTGTATCCTCCTCTCTTCTTTGTTTTTTCCTTTTTCCTGGCGGCGAGGGTTAACCGTGTGTGACCAACTACCCTGAGTTGAGTCATATTAGGTTATAGTTAAGGTGTACAGCTGGCGTGGGCAGGACTTTCTTTCAAGTTCCTGTCGCGTCCCCTTGTTGGACTCCATGGTGGGTGGCTGGCACCATGACCGAAAAACATCAATTTTTTATGGCTCCCCCCCTTTCCAAACCCGATCGCTCTCTTAAAAGAGTGCGGAACGAAGCATCAGACTTTTTCATGAAAAAGAAACAAACTTTCACTAAGTTTCATGTTATACACAGTAACTGTGAACAAAAGCAAGCCCGAATCATATCCCCATTTCTTGTTACCAAATGCCTAACAGATACCTTAGGGCCTGGCTACAAGGTATCCAAAATGTCAAGCGGCGACCTACTCCTCGAACTACGCGAAAGCATCCAGTGCTCGAAACTTGCAAACATCGATTCCATAGGGGACATCTCTCTCTCCGTGACTCCCCACCGATCCCTCAACTCAGTCAAAGGCGTTATCTCCGAAGCTGACTTTATCCACCTAACAGAAACTGAAATGCTTCAAGGACTATCCGAACAAAATGTAATAGACGTCCACAGGATCAAAATCCGCAAGGATAACAAGGAAATAGACACTAAACACATGGTCCTTACATTTAACACCAGCACCTTACCCGAAACAATCGAAGTAGGATACCTGAAAGTCAACGTAAGACACTACATACCCAATCCCCGTCGCTGTTTCAATTGCCAGAAGTTTGGCCATGGCTCACAAAGCTGCCGCGGCCGCAAAACCTGCGCGAAATGCGCATCAAAGGACCACCAGTCTGAGGAATGCGACGCAGCACTACGCTGCGCAAACTGCGAAGGCGACCACGCTGCGTACTCCAGGGCGTGTCCGTCCTGGAAAAAAGAGAAAGAAATCATTACCATAAAGACAAAAGAAAACATTTCATTTAAAGAAGCCAGAAGGCGTTTTGCAGTTACAAATACATTCTCCTTCTCAGCAAAACCAAACTTCGCTGATGTGGTGCGCAGGGGCGTAGCACCACACAGCACTCCGGCACCTGCCGAGGCCAGTGTCACTGTGCCTGTAGCAGGGCCACCCACGCCCCAGGCAGGGACAGCGAAAGCTGCTCTGCCAACTCCAAGCCAGGGAGTGCCGGCCCATGGGTCAGCATCCCGCAGGACTTCCCCCCGTCGGGGGAGACCTGACACTCACACACGCGCGGCTTCCCCGCGGTCGTCCAGCACCTGTCGCGAGGTGATGGACGTATCCCACAGTCCGCCTGCTTTGGAGCGGCGGAACAGCTCTCTTGAGCGGAAAAAAGGCAGGGCCACTATAACGGCCCCAGAAAATAAGTAAACTCCCAATCGTTCCTATCCCAAACATAAATATGGCTTTTCTAGTTCAGTGGAACTGTAGAGGAATGTTGAGGAACTACAATGACATAAAAGATATCCTAGGGTCAATCTCGCCCGTAGTCTTATGTCTTCAAGAAACAAATCTAGGTCCACAACATACAAATATCCTGAAACATTATAAAACTTTTAGACGCGATCGTGAGCACGCAAATAGACTATCTGGAGGCGTTGCGATTGTCGTGCAAAGCGGCGTCCCTGCTCGAGAAATCACACTCAAAACAAAGCTTGAAGCTGTTGCGGTCAGTGTTGTCAGCCATAAAACAATTTCTATCTGTTCTGTATATATTCCTCCACATTTTACATTAACAGTCCACGATTTACAAGAACTTGTCAATGAACTTCCAGAACCGTATCTAGTAGTTGGGGACTTCAACGCTCACTCCCCTTTTTGGGGAAGCGAGCGCTGTGACTCTAAGGGTCAAGTAATCGAAGATTTTATCATCACAAACAATGTATGTCTTTTAAATACAGGAAAAGCCACCTACTGCTCCCCTACCTCGGGGAAAATGTCCTTTTTAGACTTGTCATTTAGCTCACCTTCTGTTTTTAATGATTTTAAATGGGATATCATTGACAACCCATACGGCAGTGACCACCTCCCTATACTAATCACTTTAGCATCCCCACCGGAAATAATCCCCACAAGGCCACGGCGCTGGAAGGTTCACCTCGCCGACTGGTCGCTTTTTAAAGCAAAGGCAACTTTAGAAAATATAGTTTTAGAAAATCTTACTATCGACCAGATAAACGAAAAGTTTACTAATTGCATCATAACTGCCGCACTCACAGCTATTCCTCAGTCGTCAGGAGTGACGCGACAAAACCACAAAGTATGGTGGACAAAAGAATGTAAAGAAGCTAAAAAACAACAAAACAGAGCTTGGGGTAAATTTCGTAGGTATCCGACACATGAAAATCTCTTCATTTTTAAAAAGGCAAAAGCTAAAGCTCGGTACGTCCGTCGCAGTGCCGAGAAAGCTTCATGGCAGAATTATGTTTCATCTATCAACAGTCAGATCCCATCTAAAAAAATGTGGGAGCAGGTTCGAAAATTAAACGGTAGCTTTTCACCATTCACAATTCCGCTTTTAACAACACCTGGCACACAAACAAGCGTAGAGGAACAGGCAGACATATTGGGGGAACATTTCACTGCAGTTTCAAGTTCATCACACTACACGCAGTCCTTTTTAAAATACAAAAATACAGCTGAAAAACAGCGGCTGCCAACAACTGGAGGTGCAAATGAAAAATACAATAGTCTAATTACCCGCCAAGAAATCAACAGAGTACTGTCTGCCGGAAAAAAAACTGCTCCAGGACCCGACCATATACATTATGAAATGCTTGCACATCTTTCTGAGCCTGCCATAGAAGCACTTTTGAGATTCTTCAACACAGTTTGGATGTCAGGGAAAATACCTGTAGCCTGGAAGAAAGCTATTATTGTACCGTTTCTTAAACCTAGTAAACCCCCAACCTCTCCTAGCAGTTATAGACCCATAGCCTTAACCAGTTGCCTCGCCAAATCCTTCGAAAGTGTCCTAAATATAAGACTAACCTTTGTTCTTCAATCCTGTGAACTGCTTGATATCCATCAGTGTGGATTTAAAAAAGGATGCTCCACTACAGATCACTTAGTCCGCCTTGAAAATACTGTCAGAGAAGCTTTTATACACAAACAACACTGTCTTAGCGTCTTTTTTGATTTAGAAAAAGCATATGATACAACCTGGAGGTTCGGGATTCTCCAGGACTTAGCTGAGCTCGGCATCCGTGGCAGAATGCTCAACTCCATTAAAAACTTTTTGTCTAACCGCTCATTTAATGTCCGCCTAGGCTCGACCCTTTCGAGGGACTTCATTCAGGAAAATGGAGTTCCTCAAGGGTGCATTTTAAGCACAACTCTCTTCGTTGTAAAAATGAATTCTATTAGAAAAATAATCCCAAGGTCCATTATGTATTCAATGTATGTTGATGATCTGCAGATAGCATGTACATCTTCCAATATATCCACATGCGAACGACAAGTACAGCTTACAATCAACAAAATGGCAACATGGGCAGACAAGAATGGTTTCCAGTTCTCAACACAGAAAACAGTGGCCTTACTTTTTTCACTCAAACGAGGCTTGCACACAAATCCAACATTACACCTCAACCAAACCGAGCTGCCTTTCAAAAACGAACACAAATTTCTAGGCATCACCTTCGATAAAAAACTTACTTTCCTGCCTCACATAAATGCACTGAAAAAGAAGGCGTCGCGAGCACTGAACATATTGAAAGTCCTATCACGCAAACGCTGGGGTTCTGATCGGGTATGTCTTCTACACATTTATCGCTCTGTAGTACGTTCCGTTTTAGATTATGGTTGCATAGTGTATGGATCAGCAAGGCCATCGTACTTGAAGCGACTGGATCCTGTGCACAATTCTGGATTGCGCCTTTCAACTGGTGCGTACAGGACGTCACCCATAAATAGCCTGTATGTCGAAACCAATGAACCACCACTTGCAGACAGACGAACAATGCTCACATGCTCATACATTTTAAAGATCCGTTCCCAGCCTAAACACATCTGTTACCCACTCGTTACAAAGTGCCCATCCCGAACACTATTTACCAACAAACCTCTAGCAATCAGACCACTTCTTCTCCGCTTTGAAGAGAAATGCCAAGAACTAGACATAATAAACGTATTACCTAATATTGCCTGCAAACCTGATCCACTCCCGCCTTGGTACTGCCTACCATCTGTGTGCGACTTCACATTAACACAATTTCAGAAAAAACATACTCCACATGAACAGATATTACAAGAATATTTAGCACTCAACGAAAAATACAGAGAATACGAAGCATTTTATACCGATGGATCAAAATCGGCGCAATACGTGGGAAGTGCTGTAGTTCAGAATAATTGGGAAAAAATAGTACGGCTACCTGAGTGTACATCCATTTTCACCGCCGAGTGTTACGCAGTCTTGGTGGCTGTAGAAAAAATAATAAATGAGAACATTCAGAACAGTATCATTTACACTGATTCTCTGAGCATACTAACCTCACTTCACCATAGCAATGCAGTGACACCACTAATCGGGGATATCATACATAACATAACAAGCGCCACAATACAGGGACAAGACATAAAATTTTGCTGGGTTCCCAGCCACATTGGAATCGCTGGCAATGAGAAAGCAGATGAATGTGCAGGAAAAGCTCGAAACAAAGAAATAAAGAAAGTGTACATTCCCTACAAAGATGGTATGAAGTTGGTACAGTGGAAATTAAGAAATAAATGGCAGTCCCAATGGAATACCGAAAGAAATAATAAGCTACATTTAGTAAAACCCATTCTAGACGAATGGAAATCATGCTCACACCAAAAACGATTCATCGAAGTTATTTTATGCCGTCTCCGTATAGGACACACACATCTCACACACAACTTCCTGCTAACAAAGAAAGACAAACCTGTTTGCGAGCAATGCGGACATGAACTTACCGTAAACCACATACTACTATCATGCACAAAACTTGAATCATTAAGAAAAAAATATTTTGCTACATTTTACAAAGAACATATCCCATTTCATCCAGCGTTGATTTTAGCTGAATATGCACTCGTTAGTATACTTGATGTTTTTAGCTTTTTAAGGGAAGCCGGTCTTCTTCAAAACCTGTAATTTTCTGACCCTGTGCTTCTCTACTTAGAACGATACACCTCAGCCACTTTCTCAGTCCTGAGAGGGAGGCTGAGGTTTTTTATCTCAGTAGTTGGGGGCCTCGAGATCCTTGGCAAGCCAAGGATGTCCACGGAGGTCAACCAACTTTTAAAAGCTTCTACAAGCAGCCATTTCTAAAAAGTTTGTATTTAATCAGCCAGGTAATAAAAATAACTTTTAGGCCCTTTACACCACCGTTTTTATCAACTTTGTTTTCACACTCTGCTCAAGCATATTTTTTTTTTCCATACCTTGTTCTTGGCGCATGATAGCCTTAGCTGCTTATGCGCCAATAAACCCAACACAACACAAAAAAAAAGAATAAAACTGATTTAACTTCTGCCACTGCCTTTCTGTTTACTGGCATGGGAAAATGCTGAATTGAAATGAGAACTCTCAGGTGCTGAAACTGTTGGTTGGCTGTTGGTTTTCTTAGTACAGACCAAGGCTTATTGATTAGCACAAAGCTCATGGAGTGAACGTCTACTTTTCCAGACCGACACCCTGGTGTGAGGAGCTACTGCAGAGTCGGCAGGCCACAGATGACACACTGGTTTGATGTTTGGCATGTTGCCAAAGGTGAGTTGTAGTGTGCGATCTCTTGGGTGGAGACGTCAAAACGTGTGATAATTCCATGCATTCTAGGCCTCAAGAAGAAGCTGTGGGCTTTGAGCAAGAAGCACCCCATCATTGCAGAGTGGGTGCAGTGCATAGTGAACCGCTTATACTGGGTAGCTGGCGTTGCTGAAGGCAACGGGGTCCTCGTGGTCAGCATGTGGAGAAGTCTCCTCAACCACATCTGTAACATCCACGAGGGCCACGATGGACCCTACCGCAAGTGTATGCACAGCCCATGGGGGACAGGCACTGGATGAAGCCTAGTAAGTGATGCAAAAAGCTTCGTGTTGAACACTGTTTATTTTATTTTTTATGCTTCTGGTGAACAGCTTGCAATGAAACAAAAAAAAGGTGTTGAAGATTTTGCGGGGTCGCAGCGGAGCACCAGACAGAGACGACCAGCGTGGCAGGCTTCTAGTTCCGGACTGCCCGTGCCGGGCGTGCGCCACGAGCACGCGCTGTCCGTCTTTATTTTCCTCTAGCGCGCGCTGTAACGCCGATCTCAGCGCCGGCGCTTTATAGCGTCGCCGGGCGCTACAAAGGCAATGAAAAAGGAGACACCTGACTGCGGGCCGTATCTATGACAAAAAGAATTTGCATGCATTGCGCACTGCATCATGAGTAGGGTTTTGATTTTTCGGTTTTATTTCCTGAAAATTCGGCGCACCTTTTTCCGCAATTAATGCACTAATCTTGTGTGAGCAAAAGTCAATTGAAATTTGTCTCTGAGTAATGCACCAATCTTGTGTGATCAAGAGACACTCGAAGTTTGTCTCTGTATCTTGTCAGCATTAACAGTTTATACCAGTAATTAACATGCAAATGGTAGTACTTGGAGCTGTAGTACTCTGAGCTAGATATGCAGCATCTATACTTTATGAACAAATATGCATGCCAAGATTTATATTTTTTTGTAGCCTCGGAAGCCTTCACGAGCCTCAAAGCAGTCATAGAGTCTGCTCCACTGCTGCGCGACCTTCAGCAGCTCTCTCCAGCGTTTCAAACATTCTCATTGGAGTCCTTCAACAGCGTGCTCATCCAGTTCGCTCCTAAGGCCAATGCTTTTTCGCCGGATATGATGTAGGCAAGGTACATATAGCTCTGACAGGTGGTTTGCAATCGTGTAACTCCTTAATACATTTTAGGACCCAGCTTGCTGTCCTACACTTCAATGAGAACTCCGACAGAGAATAGCTGAAACCAAGAAAGGAGAGAAGCAGTGGAAGGTGAAGTCTTCCAAAGCAAGAAAAGGGCATTTCACAGTCTCCCCCTTGAAAGAGAAGCTCGGGTATGGTAAGTGGTCATTAAACTTGTGGTAAACTTAATGTCCACTTTGAAAATGCAGTGCACAAGACAGTGTCATACTAATGAACAATTTTTATTGACTGAACGTGGCTGTATCTGCTCCAGAAATGACACCCTTAATTTCTAGGCTTTTGAATAAAAGCAGGCTGCTAAGTCCACTACGATGAAAACAAGCTAGAATAAAATACTGTAGTGTATAAATGTTGTACAGGGGCTTGTGATGTGAAACAACAAAGATATCTTCAGAAGTGTTAATTGCTGGGCTAGTCGGTACTGTAGTCGGGCCACCCTTCCTTCTGTGCTCTTCTTCTTTGGCATAGAGCCATTGCGCTAGTGTCTACGAACATGTCCCGACTACAGTACCGACTAGCCCAGCAATTAACACCTGTGTTCATCCTTGCTATGCACCAGAAACTGAGAGCCCTGTTATCTTGATGAGGAGATAGAAACAAATAATAAGCCTACATAACAATGCTGAAATGCACTATATCTCCTTGCAGATTACGTCGATGCCTTGCTGCAAACCTCGGTATCCCACTGCAGGGAACATTCCTACTGGGAAAGCTTCGACAGTTGCCAGACTCTGCTGACTAATTCTATGTCCAGTGGCTATGAAAGGCCAGCAAAGGAAGATCTGATTATATCACATCATTGCCCTTTCAAAACCCCAGAAGCTGAGTGCAATACCTAGGCACTCTTCATGTGGCACAACTTGCGCAGCCTCTCATTGTTCGACCGAGCAGAGCTGTTGACACGACGAACTGCAGCGGGGGCCAAGTGTTGAGCATCCACCTTGTGTTCAGGAGGTGCCGGATTTGATCCTCAGTGCTGCCGGGTAGCTATCGGTGATACAATGGGTACATGCTTTCCCTTGGTTTGGTGGTCGGCTTAGTTGGGGTGAAATGCTTGGAAAATGGGTCTTTGACGCCACCTTGAAAAGTAGAAAATATATTGTGTCATGGTGTTCTCTGGTCATAGATGCCCTTGCGCCATAAAAATCCATAATCATCAGACCTGGCGAAGGCACTGACCATTGCTTGTCAAAACAAAACAGGAGATGCTGAGGTGTAACAACTTGCAAGAGGGTGTACATACATGTGGGCAGCTGCCATGACAGTGGCTCAAATAAAGTGCTGTGAAAGCCTATAGTTCTGTTGCTATGTGTCACTAAGAACACAGCTCAACAAGACCAGCTACTCCCATTTGTAGATGATTTATACGTACAACTGTAGCTATACCTAGCTGCAAATTAGTTGCAAGCAATTGCACAGTTGAAACCAAGCACAAGATAAATCTTGCTTGCTTCATGCTTCCTGATTAAATAGATAAGATCAGTTTAGCGGCAACCACTCACAGTGGTAGCTAAGTGGTTTTGATACAGGGCTTCTGCACACCAGGAAGTGGAATCAAATCCTGGCCACATTTCCACAAGGGCAAAGAAAAAAGATGCTGCTCCTCAACTGCAATCGAAACATAATTCAAAGCGTCGGCACTCACACCTGCTTACAAAGCAAACAATACCCGTCCTGCGAAAGGCGTGCAATAATTTGGCACCTTATATCAATAAAATGCCATTACTCCCACATTTATTCATGACAAGGCACAAAACAGGCAAGAATCCTGATGAAAAAAATGAGTTTTTTATAATGGAGCAGCTTAAAAATAAAGAGCACTAACATGCAGGCACAGTAATAAACTTCAGAGGTCAGCATACAGAGAAGCGACATTCACCTTGAACTAAATGGCAGGGTGTCTGAACCCTACGTAGCTGGCAGAAGGGAATTGGTGCCTAATGCGAGTGACGACGCAGGCTGGCAGCACCACTCTGTTCCCTATGCCCAGCGTGCCCCAGATCCAGCGCGTGAGGAGCCGGTAGGCTACGCTGTCTGAAAAGAACAAGTGTTACAGCAGGGCATGAAGCCACGTTTTTTTTTATGTGCTGCCTCACTGCTACGTACATATTCAAATCGTCATCCCCCTCGCCGTCAACACCATTCAAGAATTCTAAAAACGCAGCACCTGTGGGGCGCAGCACAGGCTGTTGAACGCAGGGTGCTCGGTGATGCAGCAGTCTTCCTGCTCGTTAACTGCCTCTGGCACGCCATGGCAACACAGTCGTTCTTCATGGGTTGCCGTTTCTTCGCAACGGCCGCAACTGCACCTGCGTATGCACAATATGACAAAGAGCCGAGGTGCGTCCACCCTATCCTGTCATGCACCGTTTGCGCTAAGCGGACATGAAACGGTCTTCGTGAAAGAGAGCTGCGATATTTGTCATCTACCTTCGAGCATGAAATAGAAGTTTATGACACAACGCAAATGTAATCATGCATACGTTACTAACCACGGGAGGTCGTCGTCTCCGCCGCTCTCGGGCAAGTCTGATGAGCCCGCCGAGTCGCTAGTGTTGTCGCTGGCATTCAGCCGGTACGGCGTGAATGCATAGGGCTCGATGCCCATCGCGGCCATAACAGCGAGCAATCGCGCCTCGAGGTCCGGGTCCGTTCTGCTAACTAGCAAAGAAACCCGACACGCGCCGAAATCCAAGAAAGCGCAGAGACCGGAGAGACGCTGCCGACGCACGCTGCTCATCGGGAGTTAGGTGCAACTACCGGAATCCGCAAACCGAACGTCAGCGAATGATGTATTCATGGGTGGAGCCCAGTACCGGAGCTGTTTTATTTTTTTCTGTTGCCCCGCGCATACGAGTTGAGTGGGGAGAGGAGGAGCGTAATTTTAATAGTCTATAACTTCGTTGTTATTGATGCTAGCTCAAAAATTCTTGCGCTGGGGTGATGAGTGATGGATTGCCTATCTCTCTTCTGCTTTATGTAATCTCAATTAATTTTCTGCATAGTCCCTTTAATCAAATGCCTCAGAAACTCTCCGTTGAAGACCGGATTTAATACCCCACCTGGCCACGCAAGCTTTACGATGGATTGACTTCATTTTTGTGCCTATTGGCATATGCGCGAAAATTTTGCATGCGCAATTTTTAAGCATATTTTAAAGCCTCTTGTTGGATGATTTTGTTTTCTTCATTAAGCACAAGACAGTGCAATTTCTTACCAGGTTGTTATAGAATATATAGCCAAAAAAAGTTATAGGGCAGTAATATTGAAATAACATTTGATAACAAGACTCCGTATTTTCATGCAGGTCTCCGTACAGCACGTGAAAGTGGCCCAGAAGATGGACTCCTGCAATCTGAGGCTGAAGACGATGCCAGGAATCACAATGTGTCACATTCAGCCAAATGGGTTCAAAAAAATGAGGGTGTCTTATGCCTTTCAGCTCTTTGGGATGAAGGTTATACAAGCACTCCATTTGTACAAAGAACAGGAAGAGGAGTCACGCTCCTGCAAGATGGTGAACGGCATTTTTAGCAGCGCTGTTCCACGCGTGCTGTTCCCACTGAGTCGCCCGCTGCTCTGTGGTGACGGTTTTACCGCCTTGCTTTTGTGGCTGCAGGACCGGCGGTGCGCTGGCGCAATGATACCTTCTTGTCAGTAGAGTTGCGGGGGCGTCATCCAGGCTCTCCAAGTAATCACTGCGGCGATCTGCAAGATGGCGAACGGCGTTTTTAGCAGCGCTATGGTGACTAGAAGCTGGGAGGTGGGAGCTTTGCGGCCAGCGGCGCGCCGCGCAGGCAGCAGTAGTTCATGACGGCACCAGGTGTGCGCAAGTTCTCTCTTAGATGCATGCTCTCCGTGGCGTGGGCTGGCGAAGGCGTTGAGCCCGGTCGGTGGTCTTATTTTGCTGCTTCTCATCTCGTTCGTCGGACTGCAAACTGTGTTTGTTCCACCCGCCTGTCTTGTGAATAGGTCGTGTGCTGTAATGACTGCAGATGGCTGCAAATTCAAAGCGCCAGACTCATTGTTTTGCCCCTGGGTGCACGACGGGGTATGTTTCCGCAAGAAAAAAGGGAAACAAAGTCTCCGTTTTTTCAGTGCCAAATGACGAGAGGTTTCAAGCGTGGCAGAGAGTGATTCCTCGCGTGGACAAGCCCTTGGAGAAATCGTCGGTGCTCTGCGAACTGCATTTCGATGAAAGATTCATCGTACGGAATTACACCCACGTTCTGAATGGAGAGGTGGTGAAGATTCCCCGTGGCCGGCCTTGCCTCAGTGACGACGCTGCACCTACGTTGTTTCCCAACACACCATCTTATTTGTCCAAACGACTACTCCCGAAAAGAAAGTCTAAGACATCCAGCGGAGAAATTCTGGGGAAGAAAAGGAAAGTAAGTGACGATTCACCACAGGAGGCAACTTCGTTCGACGACACAAGTACTGGCGAAACAGCGGTTCATGACACATGTAACCTACGGGAGGTGGAGCATCTTAGCGGAGACAACCTACCGACTGAGTACTGGTCGAAAAGCCTTATTGCCGGAATGCCAGAAACAATCGCATTTAGCGTTTGCGCGCCAGACAACGATAGCTTGTGCTTCAGAAAAGTCGTGTTGTGTTCCGCGCACGGAGGTCGTGACCACTGTTCAGTGTTTGTTCAGGGTGTATCTGTAAAGAAAGTGGACATTTTTGACGCTGTAAGTGTGTAAGGCCTCCTTCGCTGTGTAAACGAGATGAATTCATGCGCGGGATTGGAGAAGGACTTGGCGGAAGAAAAATTTCCCAGGACTGGCCAGGACAAGTATAGAATTCATGGAGCCAGGCTGCACAGTGCGAAATGCTTCAGCGCATCACAGAATGAAGGACCGTGCCTTCAGTGCAAATACCTCCGTAAACTTCTCTTAAATCAAGCCTCCTATCGAAGGATGAGGGCAAAAAATAATAATCATTTGACTGTGTTCAAAAACCTGCTGACACGTAACATGCAGCTTCGTCGCGAAAGGAAGAAGGTGCAAAAACTGACATCCTCTTTGAAAACTATGAAGGAAGAGAATGCATCCATTTCTCATTCAAACCTTCAGCAAAGCATTTCTGCTTTACCCTTAAAACAACGGCAGCAGGTGAAGGTATGCTTTGATGCTTCCAGGAGGAAAGGCATTTAGGGATGAAGTACAATGAAGAGTGGCTTCTTGTAGCATTTAGGGATCAAGTACAATGAAGAGTGGCTTCTTGAATGTAGTGTAATGAGAATGAAGAGCCCCAAGTTGTGTGAACACATTCGTAAACATAAAGTAATGGTTCTGCCAAGTAAAAGCTGCCTCCTGAAATACACCAAGGATTACAAAAGCAGTTTGGTTTCAATGAAAACATATTCAGTGCAATTGCGGAAAAGACTAAAGGCATGGATGAGTATCACCGGCTTGGAGGCATCCTAATAGATGAAATAAAACTGTCTGAAAACTTAAAGGTAACCAGCACAGGAATTATTGAAGGGTTTGTTGACCTTGGTGCATACTCTTCACAAATCCAGAGCCAAGAGACCTGCGGTCATGGCTTGGCAGTGCTTTTCCAGCCATTTTCTGGAGATTTTCAGCAAATCCTTGGAGTATTTGGCTCACTTAGTAACGTGAAGGCAGATCTGCTTTCAAGGATTGTTGTTGATGCCACGCTTGCTGCAGAGAGGTCCGGCCTTTTCGTGGACTTTGTCACCACAGACGGTGCCTCATGGAATAGAAGCATGTGGCATGCACTTGGGGTGAAAGGGTCTGCAAAGCGGACTGTATGCAAGGTGCAGCACCCTGCAGATTCTGGGAGAAGTTTACAGTTTCTCTGATTTCCCGCATCTACTGAAGTGCGTCCGCAACTCTGTCGTTTCAAAAGGCCTTGAAGCACCAGAAGTGAGGGTGAGAATGGATGTCATCAAGGAGGCATGGAAGTGTGACAACAGAGACGTTGTGAGGCTCAGAGCAATGCCACATGTTATACAGGCGGTAATTGAGCCAAATGGCTTTGAAAAAATGAAGGTAAATTTTGCTTCTGCTCTTTTCAGCGACGAAGTGAAGGGCCTTTATACATATAAAGAACAAGTGGAAAGCATGTGCGGCACTGGGTCAACTACTGCTACTGTAGCTTTTACAAGAAGAATGCACAAACTTGTTGCTGCAATGACAACCAGGTGCAGCAAGAATGCTATGCGTCCAAATTCTGGATGCCTGTCGAATGTCAAAGACTTCCTGGTATACATAGATACTTGGGAAGCAAAAGTCGGCAAACTGGACTTTCTTAGTGGTCCAACCGCAGAGGGTCTTCGAGTAACCCTTGCCAGCACTATATCCCTCCTTGACTATGCTACTGGCAAGCTTGGTTACAAATACCTGATGACTGCTCGTTTAAGTCAAGACCCTTTAGAAAATATGTTTGGAATCCTGCGACAAATGTCTGGATGCAATGATCATCCAACATCGACACAATTTTTGCTTTCCGTAAACTGCCTCGCATTTTGCAGCTTGGCAAAGGCACCTGCAGGCGGAAATCGCTCCACGCATGATCAAGAGCTTGCTGTCTGCCGACGCCGGTGCGTCAAACAACATAAATAACAAGTTCGATGAGCTCATGGACATTGGGTGCTTAATGAAGTGCACGATGTGCTTAAAAGCACCAATTTGCCCGACCACACTTGTCTTGTTTCAATCAAGAGTGATGCCCGCTTCACATATTATGCTGGATATGTTGCCTGCAAGATGTTGAAGAAGACAAAGCATGAGGATTGTGCCAAATCGTTGCTTTGCTCAGCCACTAGATCTGATCGTCCGAACGATGCCTGTTTAACTATGGAGGTGGACAGAGGAGCATTGCTGTATCCTTCCAAAGAGCTTGAAACCCTCATCTTGAAGATGGCGGATTCATTTACTCATTGTTTCACCTTTAACAAGCTCAAAGCGAACAGCATTATGGATCTTGTATCATGCTTGGCAAGAAATCAGGTGAACTTTGTTGGCTGTCCTGAACACAACAAAAGCAATGACGAATTCTGTAATCAAATTTTATGCCATTACAAGACTGCATTTCCTTGTTCAGGCTGAGAACAAAAACAGACCAGGAAAAAGAGAGAAGGCACGGCTGCTAAAACTACAACGTGTTACATAGTTTGCTTTGTTGCCTGTACATATATTGTTCAATTTCTGTGATCTACAAATGCCTCAATGTAAATAAAAGTTCTGTGATCTGCAAATGCCGCAGTGTAAATAAAGGATTCTTTTTCTGACCGTTGCTTGTACTGCTGCAGTCTCCCCTGGCGCTTGCATTTATTTTCAGGGGGCTATAAGTGCCTTGATAAGTAGACTCCATAAACTGAGGCACTGATCCATGACCGGTTAAAAAGTTATAGGCAACAAAAATAAAACAAGCAATCTTTGAAGTCCACAAGTGACTTTCATATATCCTTTAGCTGATCAGGTTGTGTCCATTGCTTCAGCTCTGCGCTTCACGCGTCCAGGTTATGTCCGTAATTTTATTTCCCAGTATAGTTTGCACAGAGAACATAAATCTGCAAAAAAAAGCTTATACTGCATGCAAAAACAATAACTGAGGCGCAGTCTAAGCGCGCGCATAACATGTAGCGATGAGGGCTGACCGATCGCGCCTCTGCGCATATCTTGCCTGCGATGCGATCTAACTGCCGACAGCAGCGCTGCCGCTGCGTCCTGAATGCCTGCTTCAACTCGCCCGCTCCGAAGCTGCCACCTCCCCCTCTAGTCGCCATAACAGCGCTGTTCCATGCGTGTTGACGGTTCCACCGCCTTGCTTTTGTAGCTGCAGGACCGGCGGTGCGCACGCGCAATAATGCCTTCTTGTCAGTAGAGTTGAGGGGGCGTCATCCAGGCTCTCCAAGTATTCACCGCGGCGATCTGCAAGATGGCGAACGGCGTAGCAGCGCTGTTCCACGCGTGCTGTTCCCACTGAGTCGCCCGCTGCTCTGTGCTGACAGGGTTCCAGCGCCTTGCTTTAGTTGTTGCAGGATCGCCGGTGCGCAGGCGCAATGATGCCTTCACGTCAGTAGAGTTGAGGGGGCGTCATCCAGGCTCTCCAAGTAATCACCGTGGCGATCTGCAAGATGGCGAACGGCGTTTTTAGCAGCGCTGTTCCACGCGTGCCAAAGGCGTCCGCAGAATTTTTTGCAGGGGGGGGCCCCATTGGTTGTTGGCGCCGGAGGGGGGTGGTATGTTCGTAGCAAAAAGGCACTATTTGTGGAGTAAATAGTCCAAGGTTCGACGGAACACCGTCTGGTCAGGGTGAAGCATTATTTATTCACAAAGGAAAATTGGGTCACTGACCAAGTCAAAAAATGAAAAATGACGTTTCGGGTCCCATACGGGGCCCTTGTTCACAATAAGGCTGTCACAGAAGAAGGGATGGTTATATACGCTTCAGAATCTTCTGCAAACTTTTCACGTAGATATGATGTAGCGTGCCCTGATTCTTGTTTAGCGTGTTGGCCGTTGTCTGGATGATTAGGGATTCTAGATGTAGTCTTGCAGATAGGTTTCTTTCCGTCGCCAGGATTTCCACCTCATCCAAGCCTATCTCGTGGCCAGTGGACAGCACGTGCTCTGCAACTGCATTTTTTGCAGCGCGCTTGTTTCTGACGTCGGCCTGGTGCTCCTTAATGCGCCGCTGGAAGTTCCCGGTTTCCCCGATGTAGACGGAGGGGCAGTCGCTGCAAGGTATCCGATAAACAACGCCAGGGAACTTGGGACGTGGTAGCGGGTCCTTCACGTTGACCACATCGGCTCGAAGCTTGCTGGTTATTGTGAACAAGGGCCTCGTATGGGACCCGAAACGTCATTTTTCATTTTTTGACTTGGTCAGTGACCCAATTTTCCTTTGTGAATAAATAATTTCGGAGTAAATTTATTTATTTATATACAAATAAAATAAATAAGTAAAATACACACATGAAAGAAAAATTACAAACAGCAAATTAAAGCGAGGCTAGGAGAGATACATTGGAGTTTATCAACGAAGAAACAATTAAAATTAATAAAAATGCAAAAAGATACTATCACTTCGTGGAGAAGAGTGCTCAGTCTTGCTGCATACGGGTTCTCGACACACCCGGATTGATGACCAGCACACAGCACAATATGTTCACAAACACGCAACGACAGTCACTCAGTCAGTCTTCCTTGAACAGAAACTGTAGGCGCCTCGGATTTTTCTGGGCGAATTGCATGATGACACTGGTGATAAATTCATTTCTGTGCTTCATTACACGCTCTCGGTGCACACTCATCATACAAAGGCCGTCCAGTCTGTCGTTTGTCATCGTTGAGCGTAGCCACGTTTTCACTCTCCTCATTGTACTGAAGGAGCGTTCGACCGTACAGGTAGTAACTGGCAAAGCCAGAGCCACCTCAATGGCTTTTGCAACACCAGGGAAGAATGTCTTGGCCTGATGTAGAAGCTCGCAGTAAGTTATTTCTGATGGGTCCCCAGTTTTGTTGCACCACATCTCGTACCAAGAGATGGCCTCTTCCTTGAAGTTGTCGATGCCGTAAAAGCACTGGAGTTCTTCGGCGAGAACAGCGAACTCAACACGGCTCAAGTGCTTCATTTTTGATGGATACAGCTGGAGAAGTTTGAAGCTCCTCTCATTGCTTTCAGAAAAGCGCCGAGCTAAAGAAGCAGTGAGGGAGTCCAAGTACGGCACATATATTGCCACACGGTAGTATTCCTCTGGCGACTGAATCCCGTAGTTGTCTCGGTGGGCCTGACGAGAGACTTGTCTTGGTACAGATATCACCACATTTAAGTGATTGGCTGCCTCCCTTGCTGCATTCATGATGTTAGAGAACTCCTCTACAGCGTTTGTCCGGTGGCCGCGAAAAATAGCTCAGTGATGTGGCCATGCACAGAATGGAAGTCCATGGATACACCTTGCAGAATGTTCGTAGCTGGTTCGAGCCGAGCGCTGTACTTCGCTACAATATGCAAGCAGACGATGAAAGATGAGCTTGTTGTTGCGCAGTAGAGGATGTGAGCTCGTTGTCTAGTTGCAGCGTTCGAGCATGATTCCGTGGACGCGAGCTGCTCGAGTGCTTCGATTATGGCCACGTAGTGCTGAGAGAAGATCCTAATAGACTTGTACTTTGCAGACCATCTTGTCTCACACAGCATCGGAATGTTGGGCACCAATTTTCTCCGGAGCACGCTCTCGCGGAAGAAGTTTATGGTTTGTTTGATTATCCCAATTGTGTTTCGAATTTCAGAGACGTCGTTCAAATCGTTGATGACGAGATTTAGTTTGTGACTTGCACAGTGGAAAAATAGTGCCTTCGGGAACTGTTTTGGTATAATTTTGTTCACTCCAGCTTCTTTTCCAGCCATTGTAGAGCATCCATCGTACCCCTGTCCAACGAGGTTCGAAAGAATCAGTCCGACATTCGTCAAAAGCTTCAAGATTGCCGCGGCGATGCAAGCGGAGTTTAATTGCTCCAGCTCTACAAATCCCAAAAACTGCTCTCGAACGCACACTTCGACTTCCGCCTTGTCAATAAAGCGAACGCCTATAGACATCTGCTCTTTTCCTGAAATATCTGCAGTTTCGTCAGCAAGAACGGAAAAAGCAAACGCTTTGTTAGTTTCGGTAACTATCTGCTCTCTCAGGATGTCGCCACAGATTGTGATGATCTCGTTCTGGACGCGGACAGAAGTGTACTTGGCATTGCCAGCAGAAGAAGCGAAGTGCTCCTGAAGTAGAGTATCTCCAGCTTCTACACGAAAGTCAAGCAGATCATTGAAGACTCCACTATCGGACTGCTTGCCGCGAATCGGCAAGTCATGCGTCGCGCAAAAGACAATGGTGGAAACTATTGGAAATAGTTTCTCACGGTTCCTTTCAACTTGCGCGTGCAGTGCCCTGTTCAGCTGCTGTACAACGGGTAGCTGCTTGCCTTTCATCACATCCATAAAGTTCTGTGAGGCCGTCATTGCCTCCTGGTGCCATTGGGATTTTACGTGATCCCTGCACGCCTCGTGCATTTTTCTGTAATTACTGAAAGCGCGCACGATAAAACTACCTTGAGTACCCCGTTGAACACGCGGAGGAAAAATGACGCAAAAACGACAAAAGGCGCCTTTCGCTGTCGCTGAGTACGCAAGCCAGGGGGCGTAATCTCCCAGCCACTGATGTCGAAAAGGCCTCTTTCCAGGTGTTACATCCTTCTTAAAATCATATGTGACATTTGGCGACCATGGCTTAGTAAGAAGACGTAACTTCAAAAAGTCCGGTATGCCAGTGAGTTTAGCTTTGCCTAGAAACTCTCCTAAGTCATATTCTTGAGGCAAGTTATTTGTTTTCTTGATGTTGTCTCCGGACTTCGATCCCAAGCAAGGAGAAAGGGAATCGTTTCGGCTTACTGCGTGACCGGAGCTCGCTGGTGGAGTTCCTTCCATGGAGACGACGACGCCGGCTACTGTCCGGTGATGAAAGGTTGCATCGCTCTGGTCAAATCCGGACTTGAATCCCAAGAAAGGAGAAATGGAATCATCTCGGCCTGCTGCATCACCTGAACTCACTGTTGACAGAGTCCCTTCCGTGGAGTCGACGACATCAGCTACTGTCCGGTGATAAAAGCTTGCATCACTCTGTTCAAATGCTACACCGTTGTCACATGTCACACCAGAATCTGCAGGGGCGCATTTGGATAATGCTTCGTCAGACAACCGCTGACGCTTGAAGAAGCGTCGAATATCCATCATTCGGGACCGCGCGAGACAAAGCTGGCTATGGAGTTCCTCGGGGTTGGTAGTGTTAAAAATATATACACATTGATTGGAAAAACGGTTGAATGCGTACGTTGAAAACAAAAAATGACTATGTATGCAGCGAAAACTTATTTACAAGATAAAGGCACGCTCGCAGCTTCATACACCTCGCTCCATCTTGCTCGCGCAACCGCACAGTCGAGTATTTGCACACACACTACTCGCCGCTCGTCGTTTTCTCGTCCGCTGTCTTGGTTGTTCTCAGCTTCGTTGACAACCGGCCGCTAAAAACACCGAAGCACAAACAAAGAGGCGCGCACACGCAAGGAACGCCGCGCGACTTCCGAGGGGAAGGGACGCTCGCCACTCCGGTCGGAAAATTTGTTTTGTGTGTTTTTATGAGGTTCAGAGCCCCAAAACGACTCAGGCTATGAGGGACGGACGGTCTCTTTACCATGCACTGACATCGCACAGTATACATGGGCGCTGTTGGGATTTGAGGCCCAGCCAGAGGTGACAGGCGAGCCAGGCAGGCGCCATCGGGCTGCCTTGACCAAAGGCGCTGGTTTCCGGAGAAGACGCAAGGAACGCTGGTGTGGGGGCGCCTCTGGAGACTGCGTCGCCGTGAACAAAAGCAGCTAATCCCCTTTGCCGAAAATTCTGAAAGCGGCGCTTGTACCGAACTGCGCTCTCCCGTGGATCGGAGGAGACAGCGAGCGGCGGCGGCGCCAACTCATCGCCCGCTTGCCCCTGAGCAGTCCGACAAAGCGGGGATGGACACGGCTGATTTGTCCCTCCCTCCTGAAGAATTCATCGGTGGCCGGGGTGTGCACTGTCTGCCTCTGTGTCGCTATCTCTCTAGAGATCAAAGAAACAGGCACACATCTCAAGACGGCTCGAAACACATGCTCGCCGGTGCCGCTGTATGTCTGCAACGACGCGTCCCCGGACGCGGCACTTTGCAGATGTGACCCAAAGCGTGGAAGCAGGGCCGCTTTTACTCTTTTGGCTGAGCGCACCGCCGCCCCTGACGTGCGGCCATCACTCACGGTTCGAGTGAGTGATTTTCCAGGGGGGTGCAGCCGCCCCCCCTTGCCCCCCCCCCCCCCCCTCCGGACGCCCATGACGCGTGCTATTCCCACTGTGTCGCCCACTGCTCTGTGCTGACAGGGTTCCACCGTCTTGCTTTCGTAGCTGCAGGACCGGCGGTGCGCAGGCGCAATGGTGCCTTCTTGTCAGTAGAGTTGAGGGGGCGTCATCCAGGCTCTCCAAGTAATCACCGTGGCGATCTGCAAGATGGCGAACGGCGTTTTTAGCAGCGCTGTTCCCACTGAGTCGCCCGCTGCTCTGTGCTGACAGGGTTCCACCGCCTTGCTTTCGTAGCTGCAGGACCGGCGGTGCGCAGGCGCAATGATGCCTTCTTTCCAGCAGAGTTGAGGGGGTGTCATCCAAGCTCTCCAGGTAATCACTGCGGCGATCTGCAAGATGGCGAACAGCGTTTTTATCAGCGCTGTTCCCACTGAGTCGCCCGCTGCTCTGTGCTGACAGGGTTCCACCGTCTTGCTTTCGTAGCTGCAGGACCGGCGGTGCGCAGGCGCAATGGTGCCTTCTTGTCAGTAGAGTTGAGGGGGCGTCATCCAGGCTCTCCAAGTAATCACCGTGGCGATCTGCAAGATGGCGAACGGCGTTTTTAGCAGCGCTGTTCCCACTGAGTCGCCCGCTGCTCTGTGCTGACAGGGTTCCACCGCCTTGCTTTCGTAGCTGCAGGACCGGCGGTGCGCAGGCGCAATGATGCCTTCTTTCCAGCAGAGTTGAGGGGGTGTCATCCAAGCTCTCCAGGTAATCACTGCGGCGATATGCAAGATGGCGAACAGCGTTTTTATCAGCGCTGTTCTCACTGAGTCGCCCGCTGCTCTGTGCTGACGGTTCCGCCGCCTTGCTTTCGTAGCTGCAGGACCGGCGGTGCGCAGGCGCAATGATGCCTTCTTGTCAGTAGAGTTGAGGGGGCGTCATCCAGGCTCTCCAAGTAATCACCGTGGCGATCTGCAAGATGGCGAACGGCGTTTTTAGCAGCGCTGTTCCACGCGTGCTGTTCCCACCGAGTCGCCCGCTGCTCTGTCTTATAAAGACGTATCTTTCTATATTTGTGTTCAAAAATTTTGAATTTGTTTTTAGGTTTGTGTTTAGGTTTTTAGTTTGCCGAGTGCGGCAAACTTGAAAATGCAGCGGCCTACCGAGGAAGAACTCGCAAATAGAATGTATCGCCAGCTGTGCTGAACATGAGGTCGTGTTTAGCGCCAGGCTGATCGAAAATCCGAACGACTCGAACATTTCCTCTCAAGGCCCGTCGCACCCGACACTAGCACTGCGCTGAGTCTCACGAGGTAGAGGTGAGGGAGGACGATGGTGGATGTGGGGGAGGGGGGAGGAAGAATCATGTCTGAGGGAGTGTCCATTTTGAGACAGACAAAAATGCGGAAACAACTGGAGTTAAAAAAAACAAAAAGAGAAAGGAAAAAGAAAAAAACAATAAAGGTACAGACAAGTGGCATGCAAATATGTAAGGACAGTATTGGGTTAGAGAACAAAGCTCTCACACAGATAGAAACAAACAAAAAAGGCATGTGCATTATGGCAGTGACGACAGAACTAATACGCACCAAGTGCGAGTGCTCGAATATGATATATGTGACAGCTATATAAGGAGGAATGGGCAATATAAAGGACTTGAAATGCTTTGAAGTGGTTAGTTGGTACATATTAGTTCAGTTCAGTAAAAGAACTGAACTAATACGCACCAAGCGCTAGTGCTCGAATATTATATATGTAGCGTGGCTTTTTGGGCTTGTTGGTACATAGTTCCAATACACTGTAGCGCAGCAACAGACGAGTACACAAGAGACGAGAGACGAACACCACGAGCGCTAATATCCACAGAAAATGCAACAATGCTGTCATCAGAGCGCGACCGAACAAAGTCTAAAATTTCGTCAGATTTCTTAACCATAAAAGGGTCGTCAAGCGGTAAAAGGTTAAGTTTGCTTTTTAAGTACATCGAAACCGTTTTTTGCCATGTGCCAGTTTCAGAAATTATCACCCTGAATGGTTTTTCCGGTTTATGGGTTTTTGCACTGAAAAACACGTCTAAAAAATCTTTTCGTGCATCGCTTATTTCTTTAGCCAGCTTGGTAAGGTTTAACTTGTTGCATAGCTTCTTTGCTTTAGCTTTTACTTTTGACATCATTACTTCGTTGCGGCAGTTAAATACAGAAGACACGGCTTCGTCAGCTTTGGACTTGTGAAGTTCACAGGATAGAATCGTGAAACCACCTTCTTTGTCAGCAGGCAGCACGACCAAGTCCTGTTCCTTGATGAAGGACTCGACACGCTTGAGGGGTAGCTTGGAAGATCCTGGCTTTGAGCATTGCAAAACGTCGACTCCTTCTGAAATGCAGCGGTCGTGTTCCAGTTGCGTAGCACGCTGCGATACTTGGCGTACCATCGCAAGTAGTTGTGCAGCTGACGGCTTGGGCTCCACAGCAAACTTCGGTCCTAACGATAGAACCCTTGACACGTCATCCGGTAGATCCAGGGCCTCCAGGGTGTGGACGGTGCTCCGGGCTGTCTTCGTCCTGCTCGCAAGGTCGGCCCGTAGTTGTGGCAGATGTTGAGCCCACAAGCATTCGGTAGCTTGAGCAGTGATACGCTGGTATTCACGAAGAGTTCGCCCCGTTGATCGAAATTTCAAGAGCCCCTCGCTACAGCGTCCCTCGTATACTGAGTCGCTTTGGGAAGATAAACCTCATAAACCAAACCAAACCATTGACAGGTTGTTGGAATGCTTCAAGTTCTCTGTTAAAACCAACGATAGCATCTTGGCGTAAATGCGCAGCTGGAAAAGCAAGAACCTTGTCTCGTCATGCTCAAACGTGAAGTGTACACACGCCACGAGTAAACTACTGCAAAGAATCATTATCATACTACTGCCCACTTTGTTAAATAGGTTGCAACAAGTGTCATTTCGTCCTTTTTTAATACGAATTTCATTACTAAGTAATTTTCGTCATCATTACCTAAGTGTGGGGTATGTTTTGGTCGTTCCCACATAACTTTTTGATGACTGTTTCTTCATGTCTACTCACATTCATTTTCGATACTTGCTGTGGCCTCCATAACTCCTCAAAAAGTTGGTAATAATTCTGCGTTCTATCTTTTTCTTTACCTATGAATCACTTGTGCCATAGCCGTATCTATAAGACGCCAATCTGCAAGGGGGCAGGACCCGTGTCATGCCGTTGTCGTGGCTTTATGGCCTCTCTCCTCCACTGAAAAAGTAATTACAGCAAATGTATCAAATTGTTCATTTCGTTTTATTTCCTCCTCTTTTACACACCGGAATCTCAATACCCCTTCGTAATACATTGGCCACCAGCAACCGGCTCTCTGCTCTGAGCACCTATACTGGCGCCAGTGACGAGCTCCATCATAAAAAATAAAATAAAATCTGCATGGTCCACTGTACAAACACAAACAAGGCAAGTAATATTTTGGGTGACTCAATATGCGCTGAGACTGCGTTGCTTATTGTCACGGATTACTCCAAAACACATAACGACGCATCTAATATTCCCTCAAAATTTTCTCATTAATGTTCTGCAACAGTCATAAAACACAAACGCATAGAGTAGACAGGGTTTTACGCAGTTCAAAATGCGAAGAAAAACTAAATTCTACAATGAATTAAATGTGGCTAAACAGCACACAGGACTACCGAAGCGTACTTCAGGAGCAATGTAATGACGATTGGGATTGTCTTCAGTAACCGTAAGCGAGAGAGCAGCCACTTCACAAAAATACTGATAGCAAACTTAACGTTGGCCCGCCACTAGTCCTTCTCGACAAGGAGCGGAACACACAAGAAGCGAATCAGAGCGAAAATGTTTAAACACAAAATCTTTGGTGGGTTTTGGTTCTAGCAGCCGACATGTTAGAAAATTCGTAGCAAGTCTACCTGAAATTGTTCCTTGATGAGAACTTAATACGCAAAGAAACAATACGGAACCACATTGTCCTGATGTTCAGTTCAAGCCAGCACCTCAAGCTGTATTGTGTTTTCGTGCCTTCTTACTCTTCGATGCGGCCTTTTGCGGAGCCCGCAAATCTTGCGGAGATGATGCAGACTTCTCCAGAGGTAATCGAACTTCCTCCGAAGGTTGCGCAAACTTCTCAAGGGGTGCTCCGGCATCTTCCGAAGTGGATGTAGCCTTTACCAGAGGTGGTCCAGTGTTCTGTGAACGTGATCCAGCTTTGAGCTGTGAAGAGCCTGCCAAACGACTAGCTTTTGAAGGTGATCCGCTCTTTCTCAAAGGCAAAACAAGGTTTTCAGCAGCCGTTCCGGTCCCTTGCGGAGGGCATGTGGCTAACGCAGGGGACGGCGCCACAGATGTCGCTTCGCGTTCCGCTGCAGGCGCAACAAGGCTTGCCGGCGCCTGCTTTGACTTCCGGAACCTATCCGGCTTGCCTGACTTTCCCACTTTCTCAGATGCTCGAAATGGATCGAGGAAAGCCTTCAGGGCCTCCATGCGCTCCCGTGCGTCCAACGTGCCAGGATCCGTGTCTTTCTTTTGATGGTAGAATATCTCGGGAAGCCACTGAACTGCCACCGCGCTGAACAAACTCAGTACCGTCATCAGAATATTCAAAGCTAATACCCGCTGGTGTCCGCCGACAGCGCCAATCAATGTGGCCAGAAGGACTCCCGCGCGGCCGACGGAATAGGATATGCAGAATCCAACGCTTCTAATAGCAGTGGGGAACACTTCGCCGGCATAGCTATAGTTGACGCACATAGCCACAGTAGTGGCGCTTAAGACCATTAATGAGGATAATGGCATCGCGATAGTCAAATTTAATTCGTAGGACACTGTCTGAAACACGCCAGAAAGAGAGCAGCGCCAGCATTTTTATTGTATATTAATGACATTACCACTGAACTTGATCGGAATGTGCAAATCAGGTTGTTTGCGGATGATTGTGTGCTCTTTCATGAATTAACTTCAATTGACGACAAAATCCATCTTAACTCCTGTCTCGCTAAGATTTTTGAATGGTGTGAAACGTGGGACTTGAAACTTAACTCTGATAAGACCGTCTTTCTTCGCTTCTCTGGCAAAAAAGCTCCGCTTTCTTTTAACTACAGGCTAGGTTCGTCGCCTTTGCTGGAAGAGACTAAATACAGTCAAGCCCACTTATAACAATATTCAAGTGCCATGGAAATACCATTGTTATAACCAATAATTGTTATAACAGGGTTGTGCCGAAAAAAATAAAAGATGACAAACTTCAGAGCATTTATTGACAGTAAATACCCAAAGGGGTTTGATTGTTCTAATGCCTGTAAAAGCTCGTTAATTCGAACTTCAGGAAACCGGAATAATGTTCACCGTTCACCGATGACCAAAGCACCGCCATCGCTGCGCCACCGGGAGCTTCGTGCACCACCACGTCACAGGAATCAAGCCGGCTTTCCGGAAGTGATTCTTATGGGAAATTCAAGAAGCATGCAGAACCAAGGGTGTGGTGACAGCTGACAAGAGAAAGAAAAAACCGCGCTGGCTGCATGCACGTGCACTGCACCAACTGATTGGGGGTACGCATGGCGTGCGTAGCCAATGCAGCAATGCAGCAGCTCTCCTGACGGATGACGCCTGCCTCTTGCTTTTGTGGCGTTGCTGCGCCAGCTCAGTTCATTGGTCAGCCCCACACATGCGTGCTTTTGTGTCGTAAGCATGGTTTTGCTGGTGTGGTTGTAGCATTTCCTTGATTTTTTTCTATAATGGTTGACACTCAATTACCAGATTTGATTGTTATAACCAATAATGTGCCTTGACAGCATTGCTATAAGCAGTTTATTTTACCATAGAACACATGGCAAAGCTGATGGTGCCATGACTCACCATTGTTATATCCGATATATTGTTATAACCAGTATTGTTATAAGTGGACTTGACTGTATAAGTATTAGGGTGTCACACTTACTAACACTTTATCATGGAATTTACTTATAGATAAGATCTGCTCTTCCGCACACCGCAAGCTATACTTCTTAAGACATAAGCTTAAAAGTTCTCCCCCTAGTGTAAAATTACTTGCTTACAATTCACTAATTAGACCGAAACTCGAATACGCGTGCGTTGTCTGGGACCCATTTACTAAACACAATATCACCCGCCTAGAAAAGGTACAGAGAAAAGCTGTAAGGTTTATTTACTCTAAATTTTTTCCGTGTGACTCACCCTCTGAAATAATGCAGGTTAATGGTATTCAATGTCTTGCACAACGAAGAAAAAAATTACGTTTGGAATTTCTTTACTTGCTTTGGAATCAAGAATTAGCTATTAACCCTGCCCCATATCTGTCGCTTTCAACATCGAGGTATAAACGCCAGCATCATCCTAATTCTCTGACGCCGTATTTTGCACGAACAGATTTATTCAAGTTTTCATTTTTTCCCCGCACTGGAATGATTCTTTATTGCCTTTCACCACACTTTGATGTTTACTAACTTTGTTATTATTGTTTTGTTTGCCATTTTACCCACCCTGCTTGGACCTGTATAAGGTTTGCAGTATTCAATAAAGAAAGAAAGAGAGAAAGAAAAACATGACCAGGCTCTTAGGGCAAAAGGACGAAGAGATGCCGGAATAATGAAACATACACTCTTAGAACTAAAGGAGTACAGAGGAGTGCCCAGAACACACTTTGGAGGAGTATTCGCTTGTCCCATATTCCACTCCTTTTTCCAGAATAAAATTACTCCCTCTGGACAAAGAGTGATTGAACACCTACTCATGGAGTACTGTCCTACTCCTGCAATAGAGTACAGGCACTCCTCCGAGGGAGTAAAGCTACCACATTCAAGCAGCATCCTATTACTCTTTCAGGTGGAGTTCCAGGACTCCGTTTATTAAGAGTGACTGTACTCCTTCAAGGAGTATCAGCCCAGATGTTATTTTACTCCTTCGAAAGGAGTTTCACTTGTTTTCAATGTATCCTACCAATTTTCTGATTTCACATATTCTTCAGAGCAAGTTATTCATATCTTTTGCAGGATCCACCTGCTCTACATCTACAAAAGAGTAATGAGCAAAATAGATTGTGATCTTTGAGCAGAATAATTTTTGCTCATACAACTACTTTATGGCTACACTACAGTTTGCACATTAGTATGGTGCTCAGTCTGTGTTGGGAATAACAATGCTTCAATAAATAGTGCCACAAATGTACAACACTCAACTTTTTATTTTTCACTCATTGTTGCAATTGTTGTGGCTGCCCGAAACACACTCGGGAGGCGCTCGCTGGGATCAAGTCCCATCAGCGTTTCAAGAAGCAGACAGGTCCGCTTTGCTTTTGGGGTGTACTTGACATTGAATGCCCAGAACACCGCCAAAAGCAAAGCGAACCCATCTACTAAATCCACCGCAGTGAGCTGTAATCGCTCAAAGGAAACCAGGATGCTAGATGATTCTGCAGCTTGCTCGGCCGAGTGAAGGACCTTCGGGTACATATGCATTTCTCCAGGTGCCTGCAAATATGAACGACAATAATGCAAGTAAGGGTCAAATTCAATGCCCTTTTCATATTATCCTGCATATAACCCCATGAAAAAAGAATGCAACTAGAATGTAGTGATCGTGTGCGTCATGTTGCCACTAATGTGCACCTAAGGCAGTAACATATTGTGACCAAGTGCAGACACCTTTCATTGCAAACCTTTATTCACAGCTACAATTTTATGAAGCTCAATACAATTATCACTGCACTAGTCCTTTCAAAAGCTGTGTGCAAGTAAAAGAAGCACATATTTACCAAATGAAAATTGCAACATGAGCAAGCTCTTCTGCAATTATCAACATGATCAGCCTGACTACGCCTACTGCAGGGCAAAGGCCTCTCCCATGTCTCACCAATTAACCCTGTCCTTTGCCAGCTGCGGCCACCATATCCCCGCAAACTCCTTAATCTCATCCGCCCACCTAACTTTCTGCCGCCCCCTGCTACGCTTGCCATCTCTTGGAATCCACTCCGTTATCCTTAAAGACCAGCGATTATCTTGCCTTTGCATTACATGCCCTGCCCAAGCACATTTCTTCCTCTTGATTTCAACTAGGATGTCATTAACCCACGTTTGTTCCCTCACCCACTCCGCCCTGTTCCGATCTCTTAACGTTACACCTATCATTTCTTTTTCCATAGCTCATTGTGTTGTCCTTAACTTAAGCTGAACCCTCTTCGTTAGCCTCCACGTTTCTGCTCCATAGGTGACTACCAGTAAGATACAAGTGCGGCATACTTTTCTCTTGAGGGATATTGGAAAACTGCCATTCATGGTCTGAGAGAACCTGCCATATTCGCTCCACCCCATTCATATTCTGCTAGTTATTTCCCTCTCATGATCCGGATCAGCGGTCACTACCAGCCCTAAGTAAATGCATTCCCTTATCACTTCGTCATTGCTAAAACCACACCTATTGTGCATGATGGTTGCTTGTGACATAATACATTGTGCAATTTAAAATATATAGTAACCTTGAATCTGGAAAACACTTTAACCAATGACAGTTTTCTCGCTGAAGAGAAATGGCTGTTGCAGTTTCTCTTTCTCAGATACCATTAACTGAATTTCATGCTCTAAAAATTGTGAAGGAAAAATTATAAATTTTCATCTTAAAAGTACAGACAACAAATTTCAGTTGCAGATTTTTTTTCTTTTTAATGATGCATAAGGCATTACTATCCATGGATAACCACACAGCATTTGCCTATGAATGCTGAATAATTTGTAATTAAATATCTCCTCTCTCCTGCTTCACTTTTAAAAACTGAGCAATGGCAATGGCATCAAAGATCAGTATAAGCCAGGTGAGGCATGAGGAAAACTGCAATATAATTGCTGCCTCTTCATTCGTTGTGATTCTAACTCTTAAGGCGGGCTGGCTTTAGCATAGCAACTAATTAAAATGATGAAGTAGCGATATCATAGCTTTTTTTGTGCCTTCCATGACCTATACTGAACACTGATGTAATAGCAATTGCTATGCTATTGAAACTGAAACAGGCAAGAAAAGAAATCTGATTGTAATTATTTAGTAATCACAGGCGAATACCATGCAACAATTCTATGCATACGAATGCCCAGCACGTCGCTACAAAGAACACACAACCAAAAATTTGTTTATACTCATTTAAGGTAATACTACTTCCCATGCAAGAACACGACAGCTTTGTGTAAAGTTTTTGCTTTCATAATAATTAAATCTATCAAATGGCAACTTAGACAAAGCATGTCTGCTCTTTATAAGCACGCAATACTGACGTTGTTTGACACTAGCATTTGGCATGAACGAGAACTGTGATTACTTTGCACATTATGTGCCAGTTCATACCATTATGCACAGTTTAGATTTGCAAATGTAATATGTAATTCCTATGACTGCCACACTAGTGCACTGCAAGCCAATGAAGCTGTCTTGCAATGTGCTCACTACTTTTACGCAACACTGATCACTTCAGTATATCTGCACCGTCCTGTTAGACGGCCACGGGATAGCTAAAATTAAGGCTACTTTATGTGATGGAAACCAATGACTAGACAACAAAGATGAAAAGCCTCAACCACTGTCCTGGTGCTGGGATGTCTAATAAGAGCCCAGAAAGACTCGGTTTCAATATGCCAAACCCTCTGCATAACTTTACCCTGTGCGAAAATACCTCGCCCCACCCTAGCTTAATTTCTGTCCACGTGCAGAAGACACTGGGAGACCATGTGCAGCATGCGATCTGGGCATGAAAACTTGCTACAAGTGAATCATTTGTAATCAAATTACTGGGCCTTTATTTAAGCCAGAAACTCAAGCACTCATCAGAGCAATCCTATAAGGAAGGAAATGTGAACCAGCAAGAATATTCCACTGCACAAAAAACCAGGTTACATTTATATGTCACTATTTTGAAACATTAAGTCTTAGAAGCAAAAAAGCAGGTGCATACCAGCTGAGCAATGATTGCAGCAGGGCTTTCCTTGACTAGTCGTGGTATAGCCATCAAGACTTCTGCAGCATAGTGATCTGCAGCAAAAAAAGGAACTTAACAATATACATGGACCGCATGCAAACAGTACAGATCTTTACATGGCTGAAAGAAAGTATTGAGTGATGAGCCACAATGCTGAAAACCACACAGAGCTCCCTGTTCATGGCTAGGTATGGCAAGCTCCACTGGCATGCATCATTTGGAAATCTACCAAAACAAACAGCAAAGGACATGCAGTTAACCCCTCAAAACAGATGCTTCCAAGGCTCACTGCACCTGTTATAAATATTACCCTAAATATTGCAGTCAAGCTGCCCGTGTACTGTTCTGTCAGTGTAATATTGTGGTCGACGATTGCCATGGGCTCAAGATTACACGCGCATCCAAATTCTACTCTAAACTATCACAGAGCCAGATTACGATAGCAACAGGCATATGTAGTCACCTGGCAGCCTCCCAGGAAGAGTGCAGTGGAAAGTGCCTACGCATGCTGAACACAGTTGCTATTTGTGGATTTTTTTCCCCATATTACAAGCTCTCAAGTTGGGGCGTGTGGCCTTTAGTTGAGTATAAATGTTGTCCTATGTTTTCCCTGCATGGCTGATGAGACTGACGAGGCTTTTTGAGGGATTGCATGTCATAACACGTTTCCCTTTTGTCAATAACCAAAATCTGCCTATCATTTCTTGCCATCCTGTTTGAAAGACATTTGTTGTTTGCCTCTGGCATTCGATGCACTCATCAGAGCATTCTTTTTGCCTCCTCACCAACACCGTTGAGCATTTAGCCTTCACAACGACCTCTATTTGTGCTCTTTCAGCCACTTGCACGGCTTTTCATGAGGCATTTCCTTGCATTTTCAGTTTGTCAATGAAAGTGGCCACACACAGATGCACAATGAGGATGAATAAATGAAGTAGAGTTCACTAATTCAAGTGTATTAAATGCCTGGGGAGATGAAGATCACAAATATAATTCATTTGCCTTAACGGTACTTACTTCTTAAGATTTAAACAAACGAAAATAACACAATAAAAATGAAAACTACTGTTCGATACAACTCAAGATCAGAGTGGGAAATCCCCTCACAAGAGACCCCCCCAACCAGTGGCAGTGATCCGCTGTTATGACGTTGCAATCAACTTTTTGATCCTGCCAGGCCACAAGCTGTTGGCTGGCAGGTGCAAGCCGACTGAGTGTGATGTCATGCTGCACTGCAACAGTGTAAGAAGCCAGCGCCACACTGCGGCTCCATAAGATGCACGGGGTGGCGGATGAGGAAGAGAAAAAGGAAAATGATATGTGGCAGAGAGAACGCGTGGCAAAGTAGAGGAAGAGCGCGGTCTGCGACGGATGTGTACGAGCTCTGCCGGCTCCCCGAGTTCCCAGGCTTGGGCATCAGCCGCAGCCGTCCGGGTGACCAGACCCAGACAGCCGTCATCGGGAGCCTCAGCCACCAGAACCAGGCGCCTCTCTTCCTCTCCGCTGCATACCCCGGCTACCTGACCTGGGGGCGTGCCCGGAGTACACCAGGTGCCTAAAGACTGCCCTGACGCCCAGCCACACCTCCTCGCTCTATGCGCCAGGCTCATCACTGGGACACAAAAGAAACGTAAGTGTGCTTTTCCTTTTTAACTCTCTTCTCGCAACTGTTTTGTTTTCCTTTTCTTTTTCTTCTTTGTTCTCTTGTCTCTTGGTTTTTTTTTCTCGTTTCATTTCAATACTTAAATAAGAGTTTCCTTTCCTGCAAATGCCGCCTCCTTTATTTCTTTCCTTCAACTAATGAATTTTAATGCGTAAATTTGACCTGAAGTCTTTCCCCTCAAAAATTAAAATTCATGAGTTAAAGGAAAGAAATAAAGGAGGCGGCATTTGCAGGAAAGGAAACTCTTATTTAAGCATTGAAATTAAACGAGAAAAAAAAACCAAGAAACAAGAGAACAAAGAGGAAAAAGAAAGGGAAAACAAAACAGTTGCGAGAAGAGAGTTAAAAAGGAAAAGCACACGTTTCTTTTGTGTCCCAGTGATGAGCCTGGTGCATAGAGTGAGGAGGTGTGGCTGGGCGTCAGGGCAGTCTTTAGGCACCTGGTGTACTCCGGGCACGCCCCCCAGGTCAGGCAGGCCGGGTATGCAGCGGAGGGGAAGAGAGGCGGCCCGTGTTGAGAAGCTGTGGGCTGGGAGGGGAGAGAGGCGCCTGGTTCTGGTGGCTGAGGCTCCCAATGACGGCTGTCCGGGTCTGGTCACCCGGACGTCTGCGGCTGATGCCCAAGCCTGGGTACTCGGGGAGCCGGTAGAGCTCGTACACATCCGTCCCCGACCGCCCTCTTCCTCTTCTCTCCCGTTCTCTCTGCCAAGTATCACTTTCCTTTTTCTCTTCGTCCGCCCCCCCACCGTGCGTCTTATGTAGCCGCAGTGTGGCGCTGGCTCCTTGCAGACTGTAGGCCAGCCACAATGGTTGGAAGGCCTCATTTCAGAAAATTTGCCGCTGTGTTCTTGGGTTAAGTGATAAGAGACAACAGCAAAGCATAAAACTTAATTCTAAACTTGTATGTTAAGAAGCACCTGAAACATGCATTAAAACTGCTGTTGGAAACACATGCAATAACTTTTGTTAACATGCTTTTTGAGAGGTAAGTAAGAATAAGAAGCTAGTGACAAAGAGAGTTAGTGCATGCAGATGTGTTTCACGCTGAAAAGCGCAGGTCCACATGTAGAAGGGTGTGATGAGTAGACTTGATATGGAATGCAGGGAAGCATGGTCAGCCTGTGAAAATAAAACAGTAGTGTCAGTAGCCGCAACTTTTAAGAGATGGCACCTTTCAAAGTTTTTGCTGGCCATAAGTGATGCTAAATGCTTATTATGGCTGCTTCAGAAGACTTTAGTTTGGACAGGCTCTAATTTGCTCCCTGAACGTACTAATATGATTGTTCCATGAGATTAGATGCATTTTGAACACTAAAGCTTTCAAGACTGCTACTGAAAGACTGACGCCATTAAATGTTCAGTACAGCACAACAACAACCTCAGTAGAGAGGCTGGCATCATGACTAATTTTATGTTTTTCCTAATGTCAATTAGATATTCAGACCACATGGAAAGCTCACACTCATTGTCGAAGTCTTGTACTGTATGCTTGCTTCTGCAAGCTAAAGCCAGTATTGTTTCGCCGTATTTTTCCACAAGTTCACACATTTTTTGTTTCCCATTCACACCAGTCAGCCTCTGGAACTCGCTGTGGAGCTGAAAAGGACAAAAGAGAGGCCATGGTTCAGCATTTACTTACATTGGATGTTGTTCTTGAAACATTACTGAGTAGCTGCATGAACTACACTTGTATTTAGGCTACCCTCTTTAACTACTGAATTAGTGAATGCTGATTAGTGAATGCAGAGACCGGAGCCAGTGTTCGCGTCTCAGCCATGAAAGAGTTTTAGTTCAGAAAAATTGTTTCTGTCAATATAGCCATTATGAAAAGGCTGGCTTTTTAATTCTCTTCGTTTAAATAAGCATACTGATTCAGGAATAGTAAAAGGTATGAAAAAGTTGTACAATCAACAAGGACAGGTTATAGGGACTTGCTGGCACCAAGCTACCACGTGTTTTAAGTTCAGTCTTGCACACAAAATATGCCCATACACAACGGCTGTTAAATTAGAGTTAAAAGAAAAAAGTCAACAGAAAAAGAACCATGCCAGTAGGAGGTGAAGCACATAAAAAATGGCATGTTCTTCCTCATTATTGCAGGTAATGCATTAAAAGTGAAATAAAAAGCTCCATAAGAACAGCGACCACCTTATAATGACATGGTGCAGCACGCATATGAAAACCGAAGCCAGAAAGTAAGCAGGCGTTGAAAACAAATCCCAAACCAAACTTAAAATTAATTTCAAAAATGAAAAACAAATAATGGCACTGCAAAAGAAGATAAAACTATGAATTTAAATTTGTTTTAGAAGAGGTGCTTGTCATGGTTATTTTCCTTGCCAGGCTTTAGTTTCACTATGCATGTGTAGCACTGCCATTGTAAGCTGGTCTCTATTCTTATCGAACCTTAGTCTTTGTTCCATCCTTGCACAATGTCTCTAAGAATGCAAAACATGGCATTTCTTAAAATTTATTTTGCTGTAAACAGCTACACTTCCTATACTTTCTAGCATCACTGTAAAAAATTCATAGCATATCAATTAAAGCACAGTAAAATGTAAGATGGCATTGGCACTTAGTGACAGCAGCTTATTCATGCAATCAAAAAAGATGTTGCACTCGCCTCTCGCTCAGTGCCTAGGGCTGGGTATACATCAAGTAGTTCTTCCAAAGCTGGTTTTTTTTTTTATGTAATCCCTTCGAATCTGAAAAGTTTTATCCATTGACTGTCTGATCTTCTCGGCATTCCCACCTGCCATGCGGATTTCTTTTTTCATCAGTTCAATGTGCCCTGCAAGGCTTCTTTCGTCATCAGAATGCAAAAAAGGGGCATTCCAAAACGCTCTCTGCAAATTAAAAAGCAGACATGACACATACGTTTACATACAAAAGGTATCACAAAAGACAATTCAGTAGTAAAGTTCCACTGAGGTTTATGATTGGCTTTAGACCATGCCTATCGTGTGGCTGCTGGGCTAAAATTTTCAAAATAGCTGTACAATTTCTCTGTTATAGTAAGCATTACAACTGCAGCCCTTATGTGAAATTGCTGACTATTACCGACGTCCTCCTACCGCGCCAAGCTTAGACTACATAGAATGGACATGACAAAGAGAAGAAGTCCAGAATTCCAAATAAAATTTCATTAAATGCACAATAATTTATATTGACCACTTTGACAAGGGGGCAGCCATGTTAGAGACATGGTGATCCAGTTATGAATATTATACCGAAAGAAAACAACTCGTCGAATAAGGACACAAGATCCACATGAGCGCTAACTGAAATTTTACTTACGTACAAGATGAGTAAATAGGCAGCAGGAAGGAGCGGAAAAATGTGGATTGGTGCGTGGTCACCAGGAAGCAGTGTAGCCACGTCACAAGAGTGAAAAGATTATAAAGGACGGCGCAAAACTGAAGTTAAAAGCAATAAGAATCGACAATATAAAGGGCTGTGACAGGTAAAGAACTTTGAAGAAGGTAAAAACGATCATGGCGAAACGCCGGGGAAAAAAGTGAAAATTGTAAAGGCACAAAAGATAACGAAAAAAAAGAAAAGAAAAAAAGAAATGTTTACCGCTGGACAAGATTTCACTTCACGTTAACATATATCACTAGGTAGCCATCCTGGGCGACACCACCAGAGAAGTGCAACAAAACAATTGCATAAAAGTTTGCTTACAGACAACACATGATGCTCATGAAATGGCAACAAAAGATGGTGCAGTGCTCATGCATTCCTGTAGTGGGGTAGTCCAGGCTTAGCACAGACCGGACTACAAGCTTATCTTTTATACTTTTACTAAAGCAGAAACCAATATTTTAATAAAAAGGCATGATTCGGAGGGTGTGTTTACCTTTCTTTCAAGGAACTGTGGTACCTCAGTACTGGTCACATCCTTCCCACTGGCAGAATTGTGTTCTTTTGCTTTTCGCCTTTTCGCATCCACTTCAATGAAGCCTGCTGGGAGTTTTCTTCTGGTATTTTTGGCTTTGAACTTTAGGGCAGTCTGCCATGTGAACTGCAAAGTTGTTTTTTAAGCATGAAATGCTTTTAGCTCCCGTTGTCGGCAGTGTGGTGACGTCACGCCGAGACCGAGAGCCATCATCCGGGCACTGAAATCCACTCATCCGGGCACTGAATTCCAGTCATCCGGGCACTGAAATCCACTCATCCGGGCACTGAATTCCAGTCATCCGGGCTCTGAAACGAGAACATCCGGGCACCGTACGAGACTTAACGAGATTTAACGAGACTCTCTAAGCCCTCCTACGCGACCGGCATGCAAGCGCCGGTTGGTCTCCAAATGAGACAAAAAATAACTGCTGCCAGTGCCTTCTCAATGTTTATCAAGATATCAGTGGAGCTGTGGGTTTGATAATGCACGGAATTATAATTTCCGATTTCTAATAACGCGTGCAAAAAGCACATAAATGCAACGTTACACTTCGTTGTCATACGTGATCCGGGGGAGAAGCGCTGCGTTCAAAGGTGGTGGGGTTCCTCCCTTCCTTTATGGTGGGTTCGGGTGTCCACCGAGATGGCAGAGAATTACTGCGCCATTTCCTTTCCTCAAAAAACCTTGCGTTCTCCTGTGCGGTGCGGTTCGGGTGTCCACCGAGATGACATTAGGCCCGTAAACATTTCATGCTTACTCTACTCTCGGTTACGGGAGGTGCAGAGATTTTTTTTAAATGAAGACAGATCAGTAAATCAGTACTTTCGCTTACATCAAGAATATAACAAGCAGTAATTGACACAGTAAAATGCCATATTTGAGAAACAAGGTATTCTGTGCAGCCAAGGACTTGTACGTCCAGACACAGATGCAGAAGCAAAGAAAAAGAAAAGTTGCATGATATTTCTTTTAGGCTACTTGCATCAGTGAAGAAAAGTCAGCCCGAAAATTTCAGAGTACAAAAAAGAAGCCCAGGAAGTCCAATTATTTTGTTGTGCAACTAAGCGAACATTAAGAAACAAAAATATGTGCAATGATGAGCTGCAGCCAATGGAAGGCAGCGCATTTTTGCTTTTCATAAGTAACTGCATTCAACTGTCATTCATTTAAACTAAGAAGCTTGATTTGGAAACCCACCCAACACACAATTGCTTTCAGTTGCTAGCAATTTATTATTCTTTATCACCGACTAGTTCCAAGGAGATAAAGGCAATCAAACATGTTGTAGTCTTAATCAAAAAAGGGCAATTTCAGCAAGCTTAAAGTCGCATTGAGAAAAACTGCAGCAGCATTCAATTTTTGTTCTTAGTAAAATTGAAACGTTTGGTTCTTGTGGCTCTGCTAACATTTCTTGGTCAAAAAAGATATCCAATACAGAGAAATTCGATCTTGAAAATGAAATATTTTCACTGCAACTCAGCATAAACTTGTGATGATGACACTGTGACTATTATGCGGACTTCGTGAACCCTGACTGGAAATGCATGGGTGTGCACTATCATTTCAGAGGTGAAAGAAAAAAAGTAAGATAATCAGACTAACGTCATTGCAGGTTGCTTGAGAAAGCGACCAGTGGCATTGAGACTTGTCTGTATTTCATTTTTTGGTCTTCCCTAGATTATGGGAGCGGTGCATTCATTGAAAGTTGTCTCTCATTAAAATATGCAAATCAATTGACTCAGGCTATATCTAACATTGGCCTTCACTGTTTCTTAAAAATGCACAAGCATTTTCCATTGCTTACACATGTTTCTGTAAAAGATTCAAAGCCAGTATGCTAGTATCAGGCATCTGTTAAATCTACACATTGGATGGTCATGGATGGCGTACAAGCAGACTTTTCATGAGCTCAGACTTAAGAGAAATTACTGCTGCTATGCAATTAAGTCAGATGAAATCCTAGATAAGCTGCGGACTGAAAACAGTTACGAATGCACAGCTTGAACATATCACAGATGCCACTTACATGCATCACTCATAATTTCCACTCCTGAAAAGAAGCCAACCTCAAGACTATGACAGTGAGCTAAATTCCATAGTCACTATAATATCAGTACTACGTAATTTGATTTTACAAAACACCAGATCTTCGGTAATGATAACTATGTGACATGTACACTGTCAATGACTTATTTACATTACTCACCTCATTATTTCATGAGTTTGGTTAAAGTGTCAGTTCTAAATTTCGTGAAGCAAAACTGGCAGGCCCCTTAGTGCTCCTTTCTTCCCTGCATACTACACCTAACAAGCTGTTTGCAATGCTGCGAAGTCTGTGGCAATATGAGCCAATTCGAACGCTCTGCACTGCGAAACATGTTCCTCCGCATCTCACCCCACAACTCGCGGCTCAATCACTGGGAAGGAAAGAACACCAGTGACCAGCTGTGCTGAGCAGGAAGCTGGGCTGACTCGGCAGACCCCATGCTGACGAACGGCAGTGCACCGTTTCACAGCCAGCCTCTGCTGTGCTGCGTTCGTGTGAACTTTCTTTGCTAATTTAACCAGTGAATGAAACACTCTCTGTACTTTCAAGGCAACATCCCTAATTACACTTTCTATTACTGCAATAACTGTTTGAAAAAAGAGTCACAACGCCACTCAAATAGTTAATGACTATTGGTTTCCTTCCTCAGCCCTGAGAGCTCGAACTTTCAATGTGCGGCAAAAACGACTTGTGAGATAAAGAATAAATGTGCAAGCTCTTGGATGCTGCATAGGCAGGAAAGTGGCTCAGCAATGCATCATGCCTCGTTCTTGTTGCAGTGGTCGTAACAGAAATTCGGCAGAATACATAAAGAGAAAAGCACCAATGGCTGTTATTCCTGAAAGGGGACATTTCTCAAAGTAATCCAAATGCCTGCAAAACCCTCTCAAAGTAATCCAAATGTCTGCAAAGCTCTGTATCTTGAACAAAGACCTAAACATTCCTTTTTATGGCAAACTGATTCACATAGCAAATACAATTTGTTTTCCCAAAGCCACCACCAGCTGACAGCTTTTATGCTCGTTGCAGCTGCTTTAGAGAGGAGAGGCACTCAACACAAAGGAAAAAAAAAGAACAAACTTAAGCAGTCAGTAGGTAAGATTACTTTTCAACTGCTACCTGTCAGCACTCACCGACTGAACAAGTTAGCCATGAGGAGAGAAGGGAACCATTTTTAGAAATTTGGAAAGAGAGAGCTCATGAGGAGTTATTGCCACATTTTTTTAATAAAGGAACAACATGCCAATCTCAGACACATCTCGTCTGCAATATTTTGCCTCGAGTTATTCGTGGGAACAATTTTTGCAACTTATGTGATTTATAAAAACTTGAAAAACAGATCACAAAAATAATTTATTTACAGCATAGAGGTCCAAACTGTCCAACCACTTAAAGACAACTGTGAGGAAACAAGAAAACTACTCACATGTCCTTCACCACAGGCATCCCTCAGCTGGGGATATCGCAGCACAAGTTCTTTTGCTACCTGAGCATACAGAGGTCCTGGGTACCTGCAACAACCAAAAGTATAGCGACAATCTCGCCCCTATACAGACTTAATAGTTCTAAGTTCTCATCCCTCCTCATCTGGGCACATGGGGCAGTTGAATTTAGATGAAAAGATTTTAGAGGCTTCCCCCTTTTCAAGTAATGTGACACTCGTCACCCAGCCAATGTATACATATCCTACTTTTCATACGCAGCCTTGGGCCAAAGGTTTGTACAACAATGACAATGGCTCGATTCCCTTATCATGAGTAAAAACTATGGATTGGATGCATATAAGGAAGCAGCAAGCAGGGGAATCACTGCTGCGACCCAGAACGAGGAATTAGTCCTGACAATAGCCCACTGCCTAGAAACAAGTAGGCGAATGACAGCTAAAAATGGCAGCCTACCACCAAATGACTAGACGTTTTAAATGCCGTGTGCTATTCACAGGCGTGCAGAGTGGTAAAAACATTTGAACATAGGAAGTCTGAAGTTCCCACACATACATTGAGTGCATTCCATTAATGCTGCAGCTATTTATGCAAGGCTGGATATTTAATACATATATCTAAGCATGATCACCTGCTGCTTTAATGCGTCTTGAATGTATTCTTTGAGCAGCAGCATCAAGGTATTTTATCGCATTGCGGTAGCCCAGATTGGAATATGAGTGTTGAATTTAAAAATACCATAAAGAGCAACAATTCTTTTAATAAGCACTTTAAAGATGATAAAATAACCCTTATATTTAGGTTGATAAGCCGAAGTACCCTCACACACAATTATACATGCAGTTAATTGTTCACTTACAATGTATATGATGACATCTCAAACCACAGCCAATCCACGATACGCTTTCGTAGAGCATAAGGGACGTCGCCCTGCTTGCAAAGAGACAGCTGAGCTCTAATGTCAATTGGTGTCCTTGGAAAAGTGAATGGCACCATTGCTTTTTGCTGATAATGGTTTCCTGATGGTGCAGCCATTATCTCTGGTTCATCATTGCATTCAGACACTGCAATGAACGAGGCAACCCTAGACAGAAAGCCACATGAAGGGAAAAAGAAACAAAATCAGAAATGGAAAATGCAAACAGAATAAAGGTTACAGACAGGACCATGATGGCTATTATGACAATAGACATATATAACTTGATCACAGTTGCCTTCTTGTTACTGTATATGTTTGTGAGCAAGGCACTCTGGCTAGACACAATCGATGAGTACTGTCGTCAGCACACTTAACACGAACGTTGGATTGCGTGTCCTTCACTGGTATCACAGCCCCTGAGCGCTGGGCGCTGAGTCCAAGACCATGCTGCATGGTGTGTTTCTGGAAGTTGGAGACAGCTCGTGCCCTGCTTCCACTTTAATATTGTCTCAGCCGCAGTGGCCAGCGCCCAGCGGCGCTAATGTCAGTGGAGGGCACGTGCTCCAGCGTTCGTGTTAAGCGTGCTGACGATTGTACACTTGGGCTGGTCACTGTGCATACAGGGTGGTCCACCTCAGACTGCAAAAAATTTTAAAAATTGCCTTTTTGAGTTAGAAGAGTGCTTTTTTCGGCACAGCATTGTCAGCGGTGGAGTATATTGGAATATCGCTAAGACATGCCGACTAGCAGGCTGGTTAACTAATATTGAATAGTTATCTTTTAACTATTACAGTTAGGGTCCTTAATTATTGACAGGCATGTAGCCCACCGTAAGTAATATCCATATCAGTTTTAGAATTTCAAAACTACAGTTACCCTTGACGCTGTTGCCCATCACATTTTGGCTACATCACGTCAAAATCCATGCACTTTTGAGAAGCTTGCACACAAAGCAACCTCTGCAGTGCACTAACTCGTCGAAATATCCAAAATTTGTTGGGCCACAACGGTGAGGTTAGCCGCATCTTCGAAATTCTAAAAACTGATATGGACATTACTTACAGTAGACTACACGCCTGTCAATAAATAAGGAGCCTAACAGCAATAATTAACAAGTTAACTATTCAATATGGGTGAGCCAGCCAGGTAGTTAGCATATCCTAGCTGTATTCTGATGTACTACACCGCTGACAATGGTATGCCGAAAAAAAAGCGCGCTTCTAACACAAAAAGCCTATTTTTAAAAATTGTGTACAGTCTGAGGTGAAACACCTTGTATACAAAAGGCTTCAAAGCACAATATATAGGAAACAGCAGATGACTGCAACAAAAAAGTGCTTCTAAATTGTAAAACAAAGCAGCTACATTAACAAGCCACTCAACTTGTGTGCGTACAACTTCCAAATATACCAGCTTTTTTCCACAGCACTTTTGAAACATACTAAAATAACTTTTGCTATTGTGCCCTCTCAAATGCTTCCACAATGATGCATCTGCCATGGTAGAGGCATTTTTAACCTTCATGACAACCTCACAGCAGTGGCCACCCGTAGTGACAACAATGCAAAGTAAGACATGAGTGACTGATGCTACACAGCTGTGCTACGCTCACGCAGCCATATACACTCGTGCCTTGTTAATACGACCACCATTAATATGGACAACTTAAACGACGAACAGTTTTTCTGGGAACCAAATTTTCCAATATATTTCCGCCTTGTTAACATAGAAACTTGCTGTCCAGACAATAGAAGGGGGAAAATGCACAGAGCCTAATGGGGCCCATGCATTTTTGCCATGTTAATATAGATTGTGATAGAACAAAATCTCTACTGCCCCGATCAGATGTTTAATTTTATGCATTTCGACTGCAGGACACCAGAGGAAAGCTGAGAAAAAGTGTAAACGACTAAGCGATGGCCCTTTTCTTTCGTTCTTTCATGCTTTACAATACGAAGTTGCCCCGTTGGTGCACCTTAATTAACCGTATCTCATGAGTGGCTGAGAAGAAAACTCTCTCTGCAGCTTGTGCCTTGCAGAAAGCCACATTCAGCCGCTTTCAGCTGAACAAGTGACAATATGCTGTTAAACTGATCATTGGCTGGAAGGAAGTGTTGGAGAAGTCTGCACTGAATTCCAGAGCCACACGCTGCACAAACGCAACAGCAACATATCAGTCCTCACAATAACCAAATTAACCATATTATGCATTTGCAAGCATAAATAATTCATGTAAGATTAAAAAGTGACAGCAATAACTAACCCACATGCACACAGCACACAAGGTAGCAGCTGAGCTGCATTATTCGTGCCAAACCACACAGTGATAGGTCATGCACCTGTGGAGCTGTGACTGAGCTTATCATTTTGCTTGTCACAACTACATTCACCTCAGGATAGACATTTAATTGTAGTAGCTCTTTTGCACAAAGAAAGAGTGCAGGTGACAAATATGACTTTCTTAGGCTGCTTACATAGGTTTATCTGAAATGGTACATATGCCCCACTTCAGGTGATACCCATGGCACGCTACATTTCTGCTGCCCTGCTACCTGCAAGTTCTGTCCCAGTGTGAACTTGTCCAGCACATTTAGTTGCTCTGCCCTTTAATATAAGTAGGCAAATTCTGACGAAGTAATCGAAACAGGAAAAATCACAAAAAGAAAGCGGCTCCTAAACGACTTGTTATTTGCCTCATCAGGTTGTACAGTATATGCAGGCAAATAAAGTGGCGCTTATCTCAACAAAACTTTTCTGCTGATAACATCAGTGGTAGTAGCACAATCTTTGAGAACGCTTGCGGAAGGAGAACACACTTGCGACACTTACGAGCTTCCTGCGGCTTCGTCTGAAGGGGTGCCTTCAGCAACCAAACATATATCAACTACCCTGATTTTGCAGCCGTCCTCTAATACTGTGTTCTCGTCGACGTCGACATGCGTGTCGAACGCCTTGCTGTACACCTGAAAGTGGAAAGAATAAAACTAATGCCCTGGCCATACCACTACTCCCTCGGGTGTGACAGTAAAGGCCGGTGTATGTGCGCGATGATAAAAAAAATCAGCAGCTGTCATAAAATTAATGCACAAGAATTCATGCGCAAGAAACTGTGGTTAAAGCACTTCCAGAACAAATCTGTTTGCACTTATTTATGACAACGAGAACTGCTCAGAGCTGTGCTTTCAAAAATTCAGGCGCTTTAGACACAAACGTAGCTTCCGCGTATGCATGTCTTGTAGCACCAACGCTTCAGAATTGAAGCGGCCGGTGAATATGCTCAGGAAAAAGCAAATAGAGAGCACTTGGATTTATAAGAAAAGCTACCTTGCACAATTAGCAATTTCGCGACAGTTCCTTCGAAACAGTGACGCGTACTGGTTGCGGTATACCGAAGCAATATACCTAGCAATTAAATGTGCGCTTTGTTAACGCGCGGGATTCTGTGGCGGCAATGCTATAGCTCCAATTACGAAAACCTAACTCTGCAAAAATTGAGTTTTCAAAATACGTGCGAATGCAGAATACACTTTCGCGCGCATTTAGAACTTTCAGTTGTGAAACAAAGTCAACGAACCGTACCTGAATGATCGCATTGTCACCCACGGACTGCAACGACGAGTGCGCCTTAAAAGCCACTTGCAGGTCACTTCTTTTGGTGCCGCACACGGAAATCAAAAAGTTCGCAGGTCCGCGGCTAACGAGGAATTGGATAGCCATGGCCGAGCCAGCGCTGCCAGGTAACGGCAGCGGTAACGGTGCAGCGGAGAGAGCGGGGAAAAACGCGCGCGAAACCAGCGAGCGCGGCATCAAAGTTGAATAAGCAGAGCCGCAGTTACGCCGCGCAAAATGGGAAATTGTTATGATGAAAAAATGTTATGATGCAATTCAAATTACTAGACTTCTGTTCAAACTATTGAATAAACAGTTAGTAAAATTAAAACGGCTATGGTTATTGAAACTTCAGATATAAAGTTTGAAAGAGCGGTAGGCAGTTTCGTATGTTTTACAGTTACCAGCGCGACGGATGCTGGAGATAGATAGATAGAGGGAGAAGATAGACAGATAGATAGAGGGAGAAAAGCTTTTTCTTTTATTATTCGTGCTGTTTGCCATTAGACATAAGGAAAAGGGAAAGAAAGTTATAAAAAAAGAAAAGCTTTCACACGCGCCCATGGCCATTTGGCCAAGGCCAGATACAAGCGAAAGAGAGAAATTGTTTCTCCTTCTAGACGCGTTCAAAATGGCGGCTCCGCCGCAGGTGCTGCTGTATCGCTGTCAGAAATGTGCGTTTTTCGACACAAAGTACATGCTTCTTTTAGCGCATATTCGTGACGCGCATAGCTGGGAGCCGAACTTCCGCGTAACGTGCGGTATTGAGGGGTGCCCAAAAACGTACGTCATTGTTGATTCCCTGAAAAAGCATGTCTACCGATGTCACCGGAGCGTTGTTGGCATCGACGCGCTGCCGCAAGACTCTGGCAATGCCTACAGTAGCCGCACGGATATCGGCAGTGAAGACCAGGTGGGAGCAGAGCCTTCTCAACAGTCTTCGCCTTCAGCAGACACCAGTAACGTCACTGCTGATGAAGTCTATAACGACGCGTCGCTCGAAAGCCACCGTCGTGCAAGCGGAGATGATGCTTTCGCGCAGTTCCTTGCTCGAATGCCAAAGAAACTGTGCTTATATTTCTTTAAACTCACGGAAGAGCACAAAATCCCATACTCGGCAGCAGAGAATGTTTTCGCCGACTTCAGGTACCTATTGAAAGAAACGCTGCACGGTTTCTCTATTGCAGTTCAAAACTACTTGCCACCAAGTTTCAGTTTGAATGAAGAGATTACTAAGCTCCTCAGCTGTGACTTTGTCGACAAGATGTTTTCGTGCTGTCGATCCAGTTACACCCGAGAACTGTTTGCCAAGCAGAATATGCCATACACAGCACCACAACAGCACAAGTTCACCCCACAAAGTGTACCAACGTTTCAGTATGTGCCAATAACAAGAGTGCTGAAGAATGTCCTTGAAGTGCCGGATATTGCCAACATAGTTTTCTACCCTTCACCTTCGCAGTCATCTGCATCACATTACCAGGAAGGCACTGAAATCCTGAATGATTTCAGAGATGGAACAATCTATAAAAACAACTTGAAGGACGTGCTAACCACTTCAGAAGCGGATACTATTTATTTGTCTATGTATGCTGATGAAGTTGAAATTTGTAATCCTTTAGGGTCCAAGAGAGGCCTACATAAGCTTTTTCTTGTCTACTTTACTATTCTGAACATTCCTGCTGCGTATCGCTCACAACTCAAAGCCATTCACCTTGTGCTTGTAGCTCGGTTCAAAGATGTGAACAGGCATGGCCACAACAAGGTTTTCTCACCTTTAATAAATGATCTGCAGCGGCTAGAAAGTGAAGGCCTCACACTGCAAACAGAAAGTGGTGTCATTCAAGCAAAAGTTGTGGTGCTTGCTTTTTGTGGAGACAACCTCTCGATGCGTAGTATAGGTGGATTTAGTGGTTCGTTTTCAAGGGGGAGGATCTGCCGTTTCTGCATGGCACATTCTGAAGACATACAATGCATAACCAACGAGTCAGCATGCAATTTGCGTACAGATGACATTCACGCAGAACATCTTGCATCCATTGCCGTGAATGAAGACCTGAAGCGTATGTATGGTGTTAGTGGGCCTTCACCACTCTTGTCCTTGAAGTACTTCTCAGTGTGCAATCAGCTGCCACCTGATCTAATGCATGACATCTTTGAAGGGACTGCATCTCATGTTCTTCGCAGTGTTGTCAGTGGCCTTATAAATGATTCTGTGCTGTCTATGGATGACCTAGACAAGGTTAGTACATTTTCTTACGGGTACAATGACAGGAAGAACCGACCAGAACCTGTAACGCAGTCTTTTTTGTCTCCGAAAGGAAGCTTGAAAGGTACAGCAGCCCAGAAATGGTGCCTTCTAAGGCTTTTGCCCTTCATTTTTTCATCTCAGATACCTGAGCGCAACCAGCACTGGGAAATTTATCTGGAATTTCGAGAAATCAGTGATATGGTGTTGGCTGAACAGGTGCCAGTCTCATGGCTGCCTTATCTTCAGCAAAAGATCGAACAGTTCATGCAGCATTTTGTGGCCACATATCCCAACTCGGGCATAACGCCCAAGATGCATTTCATGGTGCACTACCCAAGAATGATCAGCCAGCTTGGGCCACTCATACAGTACTGGTGCATGCGTTTTGAAGCCAAGCACCAGTACTTCAAAAAGCTGGCTTCTCGCTGCATGAATTTCAGAAATATTTGCAGGACACTGGCGGCCAGGCATCAGCTCTTTCAATCATATCAATTGAACAGCCTGAGCATTGGCAGCAACATGGCATCTACTGGTGCGAAAAAAGTGCAGCACAATGATCTCCCTGCTGTGCTCCAAGACATGGTCGGGGAAGAGCAAATCTGGCAAGCAACATCTGCCACGTTGGATAATTCAATGTACAGAAAAGATGATATTCTCATCATGGCAAAAGGAGAGCCCCCTAGGTTTGCCCTTGTGGACTCCATATATATGACTGAGCAAAAAGTTTTCCTTGTAATGGTGCCACTGAGAGTGGTGCAGTTTAGGCGGCACCGCTACTCCTATCAAGTGGCTAGAAAAGAAGAATTATTCATCAGCCATCCTGGACAAGAAGTTTCACCACAGCGACTGGACCTTTATTTTCAAGCGGAAGTGATGCCGCGATGTGAAATCTTCTTTTAATGATGGCACAGGTACAGAACAGATGAAAAGCCTGTAATTGCCACGTGCACAAGTTAACACCACTCAAATAAGAGGCTGTTGTATACTTATTACTAACATTTTTCAAATATTGAACTTGATTATCAGTTACTACATTGCAATTTCTTGAAGTGTACATGTCATTTTTCATTGCTGAACTTGCACTCTTGTTTTTTGAAATAAAATGTTTTCATTGAACAAAATAATTAAACATGGTGCTTTTGATGTCAAAGCATTGCAACTTGAAGTAATTTCATGTTGAGTTTTGCACAGCTAGCAATTCAGTGACATTTTTTGTTGATGCTGCACATACTGCTTCAAAAAACATGACAGTAGTACTAAACGCTTTGAGCTGTTTATTTTTAACCATCATTGGCCTCCTAAGTGCTGCAAAAGGTTTGCTAAAGGTTTCCTGCTAAACTTAAGCACGTGAATCATTGTTACTGAGATAAAGGCAAAACACTGTTTTGTATTTTTTAACGAGTCAGAAATCATTCAGCACTGTTCTTATTCAGACAGGGAGACTATATATCAACATAGATAAATTACATAAAAGCTTATGCGGCATAAAAATAATCATATAAATGAGAGGATATGCTCGAAAACATACAAACTATGCCAGCAGACAAGACGGGGAAGAGTCGCTGGGACGAGCCCAGGCAATGCCACTACAGGCAGCTTTGCAAATATTTCCCTAACTTTGCTTGGGCAATTAAGCAATCAAGCACCCGCACAGTTTGCCAGAACAAATGGAGCTTTTTAGATGCTGATGGAATTTGAGACAAAAATGAAGGTATTAGGCTCTGTCTCTGCACACACATGCACATAAGCGCCCAAGTTAGCATATAAACTAGAAGAAATGCTCGACTGAGCTGCACCAGTGCACCATCATGCATGACATAGAGAAATAGTGGGGATGAACACAACGAGTGCTATACAGGCAGCTTGACGAAGCTTTAATGTATGGGCAAGTCAAGTTCACACACATCGCAGCCCTAGTGAGCTTTTTGCATTCTGACAGGGAAGTCAGACACAAAACAGATGAGGGTATTAGGCTCTGTAGTGTCCATAACTGCGTACATGTGCATGTTAGTGCACACATAAGTAAACGTTTCAAAATGTATATAAATGGGATTACAGCCAATAACATAACATGAAAAGAAATTTACATACAATACGTTGAGCAGACTGAGTTTGAAGCGATGAGAATAATTAATGAATAAAGATACGAAATAGTCTGTAATTTGAGTATGAACAAGCAACTATGCTCATCACAATGTATTGCATATCGAGGCTACCTCCTCAATCACCACTTTGAAATATGTTTCTCAGCACTCACACTGTTGTAAGCCTTTGGATTGTGAGTTATACCAGGCAAACTGTGTGCATAGGAACACCTAGATTTTATTCTGTTCTCAGAGCATGATGCTCACATTTTATGTGAGTTAATTGTCTATGGTAATAGAGCCGTTTTCTGAGCGAGATGTAATCAGGCAATCACAAATGCATTGGAAATGATTCTTATTACTTTATTTCAAAATCTGAAAAACTCTAATTGAATACATTTGCAGGAGAATATTGTACTAAAAGCAATTTCTCATATGAAAAAAAAGAGTAAATAATTAAGTGGTTAAGTGTCAGACTAGCATGATGAGTACTAAATTTGCTGAATCATTAGTTATGTTATTTTGTGAGCAACGACCCGAAGAGGTGTCTAAAAAATATTACTCTGCGTGTCTTATAATGATACATTTCATGAGATAAGTGAATGAGTTCGATGCCGAATACTTTGAATAATTCAGAAAACAACTGCGGCGCAATTTATGATGTTCGACGCTAAGAGAAAAAAAAATGTCATAAATACTTGGGATTCGCGTGGTTGATGGGCTTTTGAAAATATTTACCTCGTCCTGCCGCTAATACATGATGTGGCAGCTTTTAGAAAGCTGCCGCTATAGGTATGTATACAGACGATTAACCCACAGTATAAAAAACCAGTCGTAAGATAAAGCTTCATATATATCCACTTACCGCCCGTCATATCTAACCATATCCAACTCACGCGATACGGAAATGTGCATGTTTTCGACGCATTAATTCATGCCCGTTCGTGCGCATCGCTTAAGTAAAACTGATGTCGTTGGTGCATGCCCTCAGCAAGCATCGGGCATGAGCTTGCTTTACATAGCGTTTGTATTTAGTTCCCTGACTTTTGCCGACGTTCGGGGTGGACTCAGTGACCAAAGAAAGCCTATATTTGTTTCCCAAAGCCTTTGCATCTAATGAGAGATCCTATAGAAAGCCAGTCAGATGTGTCCGTACTTCCGCGAAAATACAGTTAAACGCAAATTTGAAGGAATGCATGGCGAGCGCTCACAGCAAGATGAACAACTGCCTCGCTGTAGATTCTTCTTTGCGGCATAAGCAAAATAATACCAGTTGCTTGCTACGGTATGCGATGCTATTGTGCCGCCCGCAGAACCGCATGAACGTTATCATTTGTTTAGTTCCTTTGGCAGAGGAGTAAAACAAGCCCCGAACTCTCTCAGGGCATGCAGGAGTGGAAAAGCCATTTTACTCTTTCTTGAAGAGGAGTGAAAAGACGCTTTCACTCTTTCTCGTATGTAGAGGGAGTAGATTGAGGCCTGCAGGAGTAGCGAGGCTCTTTTACTCTTACTGCAGGAGTAGCAGTTCTTAGAGTGTAGGGCATTGTGGGGGTACAACAAATATGAAGTACTGAGAGGCATTTGGAAACGAATAATGGTGCCGGGGCTTACTTTCGACAATGCGGTTCTGTGCTTAAGGGCAGAAGTTCAGTCGAGATTAGACGTAAATCAGAGAGTTGTTGGAAGATTAGCACTAGGTGCCCACGGCAAACCACAAACGAGGCAGTACAAGGAGATACGGGCTGGGCATCATTCGAGGCACGGGAAGCTAAGAGTAAAATACTATATGAAGAACGCCTGAGGAAATTGGATGATAACAGGTGGGCAGCTAAAGTATTTAAATATTCATACAGGAAAAGCGTTGACTCACAGTGGCGGAAAAGAACTAGAAAACTAACCACTAAGTACGCCGGCCATGAGGACAGAGACTTGACTTGAATTGCTTTGAGATATTCTTGGGGGGGGGGATACTGGTCCCGACGTATGCTGGCCAGTTGGTGACATCACTCTTGGGGACCAGGGGACGGGGTAAGGGGATGTAGGGGGAGGGGAAGGGAGGGGGGATGGTCGTCGCCGCGACGGGAGCGGTCCGTGTCCTCGCAGGGGGAGGGCTCTTGAAGTCGCGCCGCCGCTGCAACAACAGCTCGCGGAGGGGAAGCCTCGGTGCACTGGGATAGTGTGCAAGCACCGGGCTGGGGAGGGAGCCACGATGCACTCGGATGGTGTGCAAGCATCGGGCAAGGGGGAAGGCAGTCTCCTAGACCTTGATGTGGCTGGGAGAAGCCGAAGATCTAGAAGGGTCCAGGTCCAGGGGCTGCAGGTCCAGGAGGCCGCAGGCCTCGGGCTGTAGGTCTAGGCTCCTCGGGCTAAAGGAGGATGTCAAGGCCGGTCTCCTTGAGGTAGGCCAGCAGGATCCGGCAGGCGGATAGGACAGCAGCTGGTCCTCCGTGTCTGCTGGCAGGCCGAGGGCACGGTGGCCTGCAAAGAGACTGCTAAGACTGCTACGAGGCAGAGCAAAAATAGGGCATGCACCCAACAGGTGTCCCAGGGTGCCTGTATCCCCGCACGATGGACAGGCAGGGGAGGAGGCCATTCCAACTACGAACTTTCGTGTCGGCGTCCATGAACACCCGATCCAAAGTCGCAGCAGGAGGGCACGTTCCCTGCGGGGGATCTTGTCTGGGAGCCGGTGGAGGGCCTGCACGCAGAGATACGCCTGTCAGGGTGCTTTGTCCTTACCGCCTGCCTCAGAAGCTGCCGGGCAAAGTGGTCACTGGCGACCCACCGTTGTGGGCCGTCTTCGCGAAGGAGTCGGCGTCCTCGTTGCCCTGGATGGCGGTGTGGCCAGGGACCCAATGAAGGGACACCTGGTAGCCAGCATCCTCAAGGGCGAGCAGATAGGCACGCAGGACACTCGTCGACGTCTGCAAGATGTGGGGCCTGCTAAGGATCTGGAGGGCAGGCCGGGAGTCACACAAGACAGCGGTGTGGTGGACCCGATGAAGTCTGCTGCCAAGTGGAGTCCCGCCAGCTCAGCTGCCATAGAGCTGCCTGGGAAGGACAGTCTGCAGGACCGGGTCTGCTGCAGTTGGGGCAGTGCCAGAGTAGCTGCTGCCTGCCCTGTGGCTAGCAGGACAGAGCCATCGGTGAAGAGGAGGGTGGTCCCTTTACACTCTTCCAGGAAGGCTGCAGTGGTCTGCGGAGTGCTGCAGCAGGGGAGTGACGCTTCGTCACTCCGTCAAGGCCCAGGGTGACCTGCAGAGGAGGTCGGGTTGGGAAGGGGGGGGGGCGAACTGGGAGACCCTGGGGAGGGCCTAGTGTCTCCACGTAGAGAGCGTGGAGCTTCCCCATCTTGGAGTTGGAGTTAGCCTGCAGACGAGCACGGGGCCTCGCCATCACGAAGGTGGGCGAGCCGGTCCGTGTGGGTCAGGCCCCTCTGCAGGAGCAAGATGTTCAGCGGGTAGACGCCCGCCTCTGCCAGCGTGGCCGGGACCTGCGATCGCGGTGGAACACCCAGGAAACGGCGGATCCATTTTCTGCGAGAGAGTTCCATGCGAATAAGGCGGGTGCTCCGGAGCGTGACAAGGGGGAGGGCGTAGAGAATGGCTGATGTCGCCACTGCCTCGAAGAGTCGGATGGCCCAGGTGGGGGTGCAGCCGTTGCCTCGGGCGAGGATGGAAAGGACTGCTCGGCCGACTCGGTCCATGTGGGACAGGAGGGCCTTGTCAGCAGGAATCCAGGAGAGCCGGTGGTCGATGGTGAGACCAAGGTACTTCACCTGTGATTTCCAAGGGAGGTTTGTGCCGTCAATCTTGAGGGTAGCAATCCGAGCCGTGGCTTGTGCTCCCCTCGGATGGAAAAACAAAGCCTCCGATTTCGTGGCTGAGAGAGACAGCCCCTTGGTCGCCAGGAACCGCTGCACCCCGTTGAGGGCACGATGGAGGGCCTCTCTGGCAGAGGTGATCTGCCTCCTCGGAGCTCGGACCCAGAGGGCGACATCGTCCGCATACACAGAGCAAAGGACTCTGTGGCGGCGGTCCCGCTGGATGGAGCGAGGGAGGCCTGCCATGACCAGGTTGTAGAGGAAAGGGCTGAGGACAGAACCCTGAGGGACCCCGGTGGTGATGGGGCGAGGACTGCTCAGGGTGCGGCCAACCTGAACCTGCATAGAACGGTTGGAGAGGAAGGAGGTTATAAACCGTCGGAGGTTACCTGTCACCCCCAGCTCGTCCAAGGCCATCTCGATGGTGCTGTGGAGCAGACCGTCGAAGGCCGACTGGACGTCCAGGAGGACAAGGCTGGCAACGTCTCCTTGGGACTTCGCTTCCTCGAGGGATGACACCACGTCCGCGATGGAGTCTGCGGTACAGCGGTGCCTGCGAAAACCTGTCTGGTTCTCGGGGAGGAAGTTGGAGGCCTAAGCGATCCAGGTGAGGCGCTGGAATGCCACCGACTCCATGGTCTTGCAGGCAGCTGAGGTCAAGGAGACAGGTCAGTAGGAGGACAGCTCCCTAGAGGGCTTGCAGGGTTTGGGGATAGGGACCACGATGGCTGTGGTCCAACTCTCCGGAAGGATGCCGCTCGACCAGATGTCGTTTATTTATTTATTTATTTCATATACCCTCTGGGCCATTGGCATTTGAGAGGGGAGTGGTTACAGGTGAAAAAAAACATAACAATAAAATAAACGATATGGGGCTATTATCAAAAAAGTTACAGATGTGTCTAGTCATACAATGTTAGCTAAGGCGTTCTTGAAAAGCTGGTAATCTTTGATGGTTGCTGTTGGTGCGGAAAGGTGATTCCACTCTGCTGCTGTTCGAGGTAAAAATGACTGAAAGAAAGCGTTAGTTCTGCAAAATGGGACACCGACTTTGTAGGCATGATCTAATCTTGATGATAGGTGATGCGGGGAAGAGAGTAATTCACTGCGCAGGTGTGGATGATGAAAGATCTTATGGAATAGGCAGATACGAAACATTTTGCGACGTGAAGCTAAGGATGGCAGATTAAGGCTTGATTTCATTGAAGATATATGCTAGCGGTCCTATTATAGTTGGAGAGAATGAAGCGGGCTGCGTTATGTTGGACCATTTCGAGTGAATGAATAAGGTTTTCATGATGAGGGTCCCTAATGGATGCGGCATATTCTAGTTTTGGACGTATTAATGTCTTGTACAATAGCAGTTTGAGGGATGAAGGAGCTCTGGCGAAGTTGCGGCGGATGTAACCCAGCATACGATTGGCGTTGTTAACTATGTATGTGATATGTAGAGACCAAGTGAGAGTGGAAGTGATGTGCACACCAAGGTACTTGTATGAGTGTACTGATTCTAAGGGAATATGATTCAGAAAATAAGTGGGGATACTTCTGTCAGTCCTGGATACGCGAAGAGATTTACACTTATTGATGTTAAGTTCCATTAGCCATGTTTTACACCACGAAGAAACAGCGTTTAAGTATGATTGAAGGGTAGTTATGCCGTCGCTCCATGTTATTTCCCGGAAGATTACACAATCGTCAGCAAATAAATGGATATGTGAGGAAACAGAAGGAGGCAAGTAGTTAATGTAAATTAGAAAAAGAAGAGGACCAAGGATGGAGCCTTGCGGGACGCCGGAGTGAACGGGATTTTACTGAGATTTTTAATTATTGGCTGATACGTACTGCGAACGGTTAGTGAGAAAATATTCAATCCAAGTAAGAAGTTTGAGGTCCATGTTCATTAGCTGTAATTTGTAAAGTAACAGTTTATAGCACACTTTGTCGAAAGCCTTAGAATAGTCAAGAAAAATACAATCTGCCATTGAACGATTATCAAGAATAATGTTTAGCTTGTGTGTGAAAGAGGCGAGTTGAGTTTCGCAGGAATACGTTTTACGAAAGCCGTGCTGTGAGTTCGAGAAAAATGAGTTAGATTCGAGAAAGTTTGCAATATATGAATATAGGATATGTTTTAATATTTTGCACGGTATACTGGTTAGAGATATAGGTCGGTAATTGAGAGGACAATGCTTGTCGCCTGATTTATAGAGTGGAATCACCTCACCGACTTTCCAGTCAAGGGGCAGGCATCCCGTCTCAAGTGATTGCTGAAAAAGTTTTGCTAATACAATGGATGAATAAGCAACAGTGCTGTGCAAAAATTTCACGGTAATTAGGTCACGACCGGGAGCAGAGGAGAGACGCAAAGATTTAATCACAGTTTCGACGCCACACGATTCAATTGTAAGCGGGAACATATCATGGTAGTCGTAACAAGGTGCAGTGGGTAGCGGGACATTGCGGGTTACAGAAAAGTTTTGGGCGAATGTGTCATTAAGAACGGACGCGATCTGACTATGAGGTATAACAATTCCAGAGTTGTCAACGAGGGTTATAGTGTCATCATCTTTTTGGTTTATAAAGCGCCAGAATTTCTTAGTATCGTTTGTTAACATTGACGGCAGCGTGTGGCATAGATAGTTATTCTTAGCGATCTTTAGCGCTGATAGGTATTCGCTGGAAACTAATTGATAGGCACTCCAACGAGCTTCGCTCGAAGAAAGCTTGGCTGACCTGTACAATCGCTTCTTTTTGTTTGATAGTCGTCTTATGTGAGCATTATACCAAGGAGCGTCCGGTTTGTTAATTATTGTGCGTAAAGGAATGTACTTGTCTGTCAGGTGCGCAACTTTTTCTACGAACATCGCCCAGTTAGCTTCTACTGTACGTTGGTCAAAGTCCTGAAGAAAAATGTCAAGAAATGAACATACTTCGTTATTAATCGCGTCAAAGTCTGCTTTATTGTAATTACGGATAGTTACTGGTCTTTTGACATGTGTAGGATGTGCGAGGTATAACCCAAAAGAAAGTAAGGAGTGGTCGCTCATTCCTGGAACGTGAGTGATGTTGGAAACAAGGTCGGGATGTGAAGTGAGAACAAGGTCAAGTGTATTAGCAACAGGGTTCGTTGTTCTTGTCGGTTCAGTGACCAGCTGTCAGCAGGCGGTCCTTTTCCGGGGCATCCAAGTTCCGCAGCATCTGCAATATGAGCCCGTCCACCCCAGGAGCGCTCTTCTTTTTGGACCGATGGAGTGCCCTGTGGAGCTCGTGTGGGGTGATCGGGTCACTGCACAGGGATGTCGCGCCAACAGAACCTGCAAGGACAGGAGGACATGGGATTGGACGCTGGGAAGGAGGTCCCAGTGGGGGGCCTGGACCTGGGTGGGCTGCTTGGTGAGGTGGTCGGCCGGCTGCTCCGCCAGTGCCTGGTGTGACACCCCGCGGGCAATGGCGGCACCAAGGACTGGGTGTCGGTTGGCCACGACCTGGAGCAGGGACCGTAGGAGCCGCCAAGCCGACTGCCGTGCCGAGCGGATGGATTGGCAGACGCCAGCCCAACCCTCTCGAGCACGGCGGTTCGCCTGGCGACGGCAGACAGCATCAATCCGCCGGTAGGCCGTCCAGTCCTCCGGTAGCGAAGTGCTCTCCGCCTTCCGATCGGCTCGTCTTCTGGCAGCTCGGAGGCCCAGGAGGCGAAGATCGGGGACAGGGGCCTGCACTGGAGTAGAGCAAAGAAAGAGCATTAAACGACAGGTTAAGAACGCGGAAGTTAAAAATTGGATTAATTCAATGGAAAAGAAACAGTGTAGAACTATATCGATAATCGAAAAGGCAGATCAGGAAAGAACTTTTCTCTGATAACTCAAGAGGCAGTGCCCTACTTTTTGAAGCTAGGTCCGGGTGTCTTAGAACGCGCAGCTACAAAAAGAAATTCATCGAAGAAGATGACACATGCTCAGTGTGTGGTCGATACAACTTGAACAGACGTTGGTGAGTGGCGACACCACGGGGTTAACCCGAGCATCCGCAGGGACATCCCCGCAGGGGGATGATGGTGAACAATGCGTCACCACGGACCCGAGCATCCGCGCTTAGCCGTGCGTGGCATCGCCGTGTCCGGGGAAAAGGGGATCCTGGTGGTTGAGCCGATGCCGAGCGTTTGGACCTTTAAGGCCCCTCGGCGGAGGCAACACACCACTTTGGCCCCAGCTTCCTGTAGACGGCACCTCCGGCCTGACCCGACCGGGGGAAATCGGCAGTCGCCTTTTCCTTTCCTCCCCTCTATCTTTCACTTTCCTATCTCTTTCTTACAACTCTCCTGTCTCCTCCTGTTTTCTTCGTTTTTTCCTCTTTTTCCTGGCGGCGAGGGTTAACCGTGTGTGACCAACTACCCTGAGTTGAGTCATATTAGGTTATAGTTGAGGTGTACAGCTGGCGTGGGCAGGACTTGCGTGCAAGTTCCTGTCCCGTCCCCGTGTTGGGCTCGATGGTGGGTGGCTGCCACCACAGCTGAATAACAATTTTCTTTTATGGATTCCTTTCCTCAAACAAATGATCGCCCTCAGAAACGAGGGCGGACCGATGTCACTGCGCAGTTCCTGCAAAAAAAAGAAGTCTTCCCCAGATACCATGTTGTACATAGTGAAGTAACAGAAAAGCAAGCAAGAATCATCTCTCCTTTCATAGTTTCCAAGTCTCTGACACAATCACTGGGCCTTGGCTACAAGGTGTCGAAGCTAGCCAGTGGGGACCTACTACTGCAAATCAAAGACAAAACACAGTTTTCCAAGCTCTCAAACATAGCAACCTTTGGAGAAATACCTGTTTCCGTCAGTGCCCACAGATCCCTCAACACTGTCAAAGGTGTCATCTCAGAACAAGACTTTCTCACCCTGACTGAAGAAGAAATGCTGGAAGGTCTCAAAGACCAGAATGTCACAAATGTCCAGCGCATAAAAATCCGAAAAGATGACAAAGAAATTCCAACAAAGCACTTAGTTCTCTCTTTTGCGTCCAGCCAACTCCCCGAAACCATAGAGGTAGGTTATATGAAAATAGCAGTCAGACCATACATCCCAAATCCTCGCCGGTGTTTCAAGTGCCAGAGATTTGGCCATGGATCCCAGAGTTGTCGTGGCCGCCAAACTTGTGCTAAATGTTCATCACACGATCATGAGTCTGAAAATTGCAATGCAGCACCGCAGTGCCCTAACTGTGAAGGGGATCACCCCGCGTACTCGAGGTCGTGTCCGACCTGGAAAAAAGAAAAGGAAATAATAACCATCAAAACAAAAGAAAACATAACTTTCAAAGAAGCACGTCAACGATTCAGTCAAACACAAGGCACATTCCTCTTCACAGCAAGAACAAATTTCGCCGATGTGGTGCGACGGGGCGGGGCATCACACCAGGCTTCGGCACCTGTCCAGGCCACATGCAGTGAGCCTGGGGCAGGGCCATCCGCGCCCCGGGCAGATGCAGTGAAAGCTGCTCTGCCACTTTCGAAGAAGGGCCCGCCGGCCTCCGGGTTGGCAGCCCGCAAGGCTTCCCCCAGTCGGGAGAGGCCTACAAACCGCACACCCGTGGGTTCTCCGCGGACCTCCAGAGCCTCTAGCGAGGCGATGGACACAACGCCAAACTCGCCCCCGCTTCAGCGGCGGCGCAGCTCGCTTGAGCGAAAAAGAAAAGACAAGAGCCCAGTAATGGCACCCCCAAATCCTCTACTATAACTTCCTTACGACACTCCCAAAAATCATCCAACATGGCGTTCCTTATACATTGGAACTGTCGTGGAGCATTAAATAACTATTCTGATATAAAAGAACTTCTAAACACATTTTCCCCTATGGCTTTATGCCTACAGGAGACAAACTTAGGTCCCAAACACCAGAATATCCTAAAGAAGTATCAAGTCTTTCGGTGCGACCGAGAGCAAGCTGATAGGCTCTCCGGAGGTGTTGCTATTATTGTGCAGAGTGGAGTTGCAACCCGTGAAATCAAGATAAAAACCAAGTATGAAGCTGTTGCAGTCACCGTCCTCCATTTTAAAACCATCACCATATGCTCGGTATATCTACAGCCGCATCTATCAGTAACACTGCATGACTTAGAAACACTTTTACAACAGCTACCAGAGCCGTATCTGGTAGTCGGTGATTTCAATGCGCATTCCTCTTATTGGGGCAGTGAACAAACAGATACTAGAGGCCGTATTTTAGAAGATTTTATTCTATGCAACAATGTCTGCTTACTAAATACAGGGAAACAAACGTATTGCAGTCCCAGCACTAGAAAAATGAGCTGTTTAGACCTGTCTTTTAGTTCGCCTTCTATTTTTAATGATTTTAACTGGGATGTTTTAGACAATCCGTATGGAAGCGACCACCTACCAGTTATCATTAACATGTCATCACCACCATCAGTAACCCTGACAAAACCACGCCGCTGGAAGCTTCATTTAGCCGACTGGGAACTTTTCCGAGCTGAGGCCAGCCTCGATAAAATATCCACAGAGTATTCTAGTATAGATGAACTCAACGAAATATTTACCTCATGTATTATTGCTGCAGCACAGTTAGCCATTCCTCAGACTTCGGGAACGGTACGACCAAGCCATAAACCCTGGTACACACAAACATGTAGAGAAGCAAAAAAGAAACAAAATAAAGCCTGGGGGATTTTCCGACGATACCCAACGCAGGAAAACTTTATAAATTTTAAAAAAGCGAAAGCTAATGCCCGGTATATACGCCGCATAGCTGAAAAAGAATCATGGCAAAAGTTTGTGTCATCAATAAAGAGCTCAATTACGTCGAAAAAAATGTGGGAACAAGTGCGTAGATTAAATGGGTGCTTCTCCGCTTTCACAATCCCTTTTCTGACAGACCCCGACAGACAAACAAACATCAAAGAACAGGCAGACATTTTGGGAGAGCACTTCTCTCAAGTTTCTAGTTCCCTCCACTATACCGACTCATTTCTAAAATACAAAAACACTGCTGAAAAACAAAGACTTCCCACGAATAGCAGGTTGAATGAGACATACAACAGTTTAATAACGTTTGAAGAAATCAATAGAGTACTCTGCACCGGAAAGCAAACAGCACCCGGGCCTGATAAAGTCCATTATGAGATGTTAGCCCATCTTTCAGAACCTGCCGTAGAAGCACTTTTAAAGTTTTTTAATAAAATATGGGTCTCCGGGAAGCTACCTGAGGAATGGAAGAAAGCAGTAATTGTACCTTTCCTTAAACCCGGAAAGCCACCAAGTTCCCCCGGTAGTTATAGACCCATAGCGCTCACAAGTTGTCTTGCCAAAACTTTTGAAAGTGTTCTTAATATCCGGTTAATGTTCGTCCTTGAATCCCGTACACTGCTTGATATACATCAATGCGGTTTTAGGAAAGCGTGCTCAACGGCCGATCATCTAGTCCGCCTTGAAAATACAGTACGAGAGGCGTTTATTCACGGACAACACTGCCTGGCAGTTTTTTTCGACATGGAAAAAGCTTACGACACCACATGGAGGTTCGGTATTCTTCGTGACCTTGCAGATCTAGGCATCTGCGGCAGGATGCTAAACTGCATAAAGGATTTCCTCTCTGACCGTTCATTCCAAGTCCGCCTTGGCTCAACACTCTCGAAAAATTTTAGTCAAGAAAATGGAGTGCCCCAGGGGTGTATTCTGAGTACAACTCTCTTTATTGTGAAAATGAATTCTCTTGCGAAAATAATGCCAAAGTCTATTATGTATTCTACATACGTTGATGATCTCCAAATAGCGTACACCTCCACGAACCTCTCAACATGTGAACGACAAATACAGCTGACGTTAAACAAACTGGCAATTTGGGCTGAAAAAAATGGTTTCAAGTTTTCCCCTCAAAAAACAGTCGCCGTTCTTTTTTCACTGAAGAGAGGCTTACAGACCGACCCCACACTCCACTTAAATGAAACAGTGCTGCCTATTAAAAAGGAGCATAAATTTTTGGGCGTAACATTTGACAGAAAACTTACATTCCTACCCCACATAAATAACCTAAAAAAGAAAGCCACTAAATCACTTAACATAATGAAAGTACTGTCTCGAAAACACTGGGGGTCTGATAGAGCATGCCTCCTACACATCTATCGCTCCTTGACACGTTCCATCTTAGACTACGGATGCGTAGTGTACGGATCAGCACGGCCATCTTATCTGAAGAAACTAGACCCTACGCATAACTCAGGCCTTCGCCTTTCATGCGGCGCTTACAGAACATCGCCCATAACCAGTCTCTACGTCGAGACAAATGAACCCCCACTAGAAGTCAGAAGAAACGCCCTTACATGTACATATGTTTTCAAAGTGAGATCCTTGCCAAAACACATCTGTTATTCCATCGTAACAAAGTGCCCTTCTAGAATAATATTCAGGAACAAACCACAAGCTACCAGGCCTCTGATTTTAAGGTTCGAAGAGATATGCCAGAATCTTGGCATAGCTGACACATTACCTAACATGGCTCAAAGACGGGACCCACTTGCCCCATGGAATAATTTTCACACCGACTGCGATCTCACGCTTACACAGTTCCGAAAAACACAAACTCCCTCACAACACATCATCCAAGAATTCCTCGCACTCGAGGAAAGGTACAGTGGCTTTGAAACTTTTTATACTGACGGTTCAAAAACAGCCGATTGTGTTGGAAGTGCCGTAGTACAAGGAAGATGGGAAAAAATAATAAGACTTCCGCAGTATGCATCCATCTTCACTGCTGAATGTTATGCCATCTGGGTTGCGGTAGAGAAAATAGTAAATGAGAACATAAGCAACAGCGTTATTTTCACAGATTCGCTCAGTGTACTCACAGCGCTTCACATCAGAAATGCAGTCACGCCACTACTCGGCGACATCATATATAACATAATAACAGCCACTGCCCACGGACTAAACGTCAAATTCTGTTGGGTCCCTAGCCACGTCGGTATAAAAGGAAATGAAAGAGCAGACGTATGCGCAGCTCAAGCCCGGAACAAACAAATCGAGAAAGTAGATTTACCGTTTAAGGATTACATGAAATTAGTGCATTTTAAACTAAGGGATAAATGGCAGGCAACATGGAATAATACAATAAATAATAAACTCCACTTGGTTAAGCCTGTGTTGGGCGAATGGAAAACATGTACTCACCAGGAACGCATTAAGGAAGTCATTTTATGCCGTCTTCGCATAGGACACACACACCTCACACACAACTTCATACTAACAAAACAAGACAAACCTATATGTGATGCATGCGGAGACGACCTCACCGTGAACCATTTGCTATACTCATGTCGAAAGCTCGAAACACTGAGGAAGAAACATTTCACACGGTTTTACAATGAACAAATTCCTTTTCATCCATCACTGGTTTTGGGAGAGAATGCACTTGTCGACTTGTCTTGCACATTTAACTTTTTACAAGAAGCAAATATTCTAAACGAACTATAGGTTACAACAACTCTAACACATAAATTCTAGAAACATGCATTTAACCCCGTGCTTTACAATTTATTGACATACCTCATCTTGCCTTACTTGTTTTTGAAACACCTCAGCCACTGTCTCATTCCTGAGAAGATGGCTGAGGTCCCTATTCCATCGGGTGGGAACCTCGAGATCCTTGTCCAGCCAAGGATGGCTGCTGAGGTTACCGACCCTATTTAAAGCTTTTACCATCAGTCACTTCTACAATTCTCTCATATTTTTACTAGGTTGCAGGAATTAACTTTTTAGGCCATTTACACCGCCGTTCATTTAGACTTTTGTACAACATCCTATATAAAACAATTTTATACCCTGAGCTTGGCGCATGATAGCCTTAGTCGCTTATGCGCCATAAAACAAAACAAAACACACAAAACACAACTTGAACACCTCATACTCAAGTGTGATGGTATCCATCCGGATGTCGATGCAGGCACAGTCACTCTCCCTGAGGCCCTAGGGTTTAAAGATAAAAATGGTTATGTAAAAAAAATCTGCAGTGCAAGTTAGCAAAAAGCGATTGGAGGATTGGTGGCTGAAAAAGCAGAGATGTGGCATAAGGTTAGAAGTGTAGGAAACGGTAGGTAATGATGATGGCGATTCTTAATGAGAATTGCCAACACAGTTGGTCAAAAATAAAAGAAAGGAAAGCTGAGCATGGTGGCAATTGCCACCACCCCGTTTCAAAGGGGGCGCTCCTATCCATCCACCCACCCACCCATCCGCCCATCCATCCATCCACCCATCCACCCACCCACCCACCCACCCATACGTCCGTCCGTCCGTCCGTCCCGTAACGGCTGCTGGACCCGGGAGTGCCCCCCCCCCCCCCCCTCCCAAATCATGTATCCAAGAGAAGTGGCAGAGGAGATTGAGGCGACCTGTGTTCAAAGGCTGCCGGCAATGTGAATGGAGGGTAGAAAACAGGGGGGCATGGGTCTGATGGCGCAGGCTATCGATGAGGGTCCGTCCAGGCCTGGTAGCCCGGACCTCTGTGGCAGAGGCTCAAGCCTGGCAACCGGGGATGCCAGCATACACGAATAACGTCTGACGCCGACCATGTTCTTGCTGTTCTGCCACTTACGCGCTGCGTGAGTCTCCGGCGCATGCTTTAGCGTGCGTCTTCGTCGGGCGTATACAGACGATGGGTGGCACTCACTCCTTACACCCTATCGCACCTGCAGAGCAAAGAGCACTGACAAGTCTACAGAAGAACAAGGATATTTTGATCCTGCCTGCTGACTGCACCCACTATCTGCAAATAATTGATGCTCTGCTAGAGGAGGCCCTCCACTACGGCACCTCTTCCTTCTCCCTGCAGGGGCATCTGCTTCATGCAGATGTTATTGAACTTGTACGTTAATGATCTCAGTCAAGCAATTTTTCACTGTCGGGTGTTTCAATACGCAGATGGCACGCTTTTAGTATCTCGTCATACTAATTACAATCAAGCCGTGGCTAAATTACAAACTGACACTGTGAATGTTATCAGTTGGTACCGTAACAACTTAATTTCTATTAAACAAAATAAAACTAAATTAGTCTGTTTTCACGATCCGCTGAATTCTGTTTCTGTCATCACTCCAGCGTTTCTTCATTCTCCTCTGTGTAACAAATGCTCTTGCTCTCCTATTCCATACCTCTCAAGTGTCAATTAACTCGGTGTCCATTTCGCTTCTAACATATCCTGGAACACTCATTTGGCTAATGTTTGTGAAAGGCTGTGCAAAATAGCCTGCCTGCTATATTCTATTAAAGCACTATGCCCAATTTACATAAGGAAAACAATAGCACATGCATTGTCGTACAGTGTGCTGCGATATGGAAACTGTTTTTTTTATTTCTGTTCAGTGTTTTGGCGCAACAAAGTTAATTCTTTACTAAAATCTATAATTCGGGCTGTGATCTATGGTGTGCACATTACTAACAATTCCAGTCTTTTTTCATGCTCGCACATGCCTTCGTTCAGGCTATTATTCAAAGAAACTGTAATCCTTATGTACGAGGTTTGTTAGAAAAGTATCCGACTTTAATTTTTTTTTGCGAAAACCTGATGGATTTGAAACAAGCACGCTTGCACCAGCCTACTTTGAACCTTCGTGTGCATGCACAAATTTTTTCCCGCCTGCCAATAGCGTCAGTCACTGGCACGCATCGTTTCAGTGAGGCAGTGCGCGGTGCTCTCGTCGATTTTTTATTGCAAGGAAAATGGCGGAGCGACAGGAGCAGAGCTACTGCATCAAATTTTGCGAGAAACTAGGCGACAGCCAAGTGGAAATCATTCGGAATATTCAGACGGCTTTCGGTGACAATGCTATGAGCAGCACACAGATTAAGCAATGGTACAATTGGTTTAAAGACGGCCGCACATCGGTGCAGAGAGAGCCACGCTCCGGTCGACCATCAACATGCTGAAATGACCAGGTCATCGCCGAAGTGAACGCTGTGGTGATGCGGGACCGTCGTGTGACTATCCGAGAAATTGCGGAAGAAGTGGACATCACCAATTTTTCTGCACATTGCATTATCACCGAAGATTTGGCGTTGGAGAGAGATGCGGCGAAATTCGTGCCGAAGCTGCTCACTTTGGAGCAAAAGCAGCTTCGTGTTGAAGTCTCACATGATATGCTGGATTCCACAAAAGTGAAACCGACTTCATCAACACCATAATCGCTGCTGACGAGTCTTGGGAGTACAAGTACGACCCGGAAACGAAATTCCAGTCGTCACAATGTAACCATTCCACGTCACCAAGACCAAAAAAGGCCCGCCAAGTGCGCAGCAATGTGAAAGTGATGCTGGCTGCTTTCTTTGACTCCCTATGCGTGGTACACCACGCGTACGCACCCCACAGGGTCAAACAATGACCAAAGAGTACTACAGGGATGTCCTCCGTCGCCTGCGTGGTGCTGTGCAGCGCAAGAGACCGGAGTTGAGGTCAACAGGAAAGTGGCGCATCAATCACGACAATGCTCCTGCACATTCCTCGCACTAAATTCACACTTTTTTCGCTAAAAACCAGACTGCTGTAGTTCAGCAGACTCCTTAATCTCCTGATATGGCCTCCTGTGACTTCTGGATGTTTCCCAAAATCAAGAGGCCATTGAAAGGAGCGCGATTTCAGACAAGAGAGGACATTATGGCTGCAACGACAGCTGAGCTAAACTCTATTCCGAAAGGGGCCTTTTCGGAATACTTCCAACAATAGCAGGACCGCTGGGAGAAGTATGTGGAGCCTCAATAACACTACTTTGAAGGTGATTAGGTTTCCAACGCTCCAGCTATGCCAGTTTTTTTCTTCGGCAGAAGGTCGGATACTTCTGTAACAGACCTCGTATATATGGAACAATGGATTCTGTCTCCCGTATGTCCCCGCCAGAGCATTACGTCCACGCGACCGCTTTATCTTGCCCAGAGTACGGACAAGATGTGGTAAACGTGTCCGTGCCTTTTATGTACCAGATGTGTTGAACGACCTGCCAGATAATGTTTTATCTTTCAGCACTCGGAAAGAAGTGAAATCTGCTATCTTTGATGTGTATGTGTAATTTTGTTTCTTTTCTTTTTTCCTTTCTTTTTTTCCCGTCCTTTCTTAGTGCCTTTCCGTAGTTTTATTCTGATTCTTGTGCAGTATTGATTGACCGTGCCGTTCTCCTTGCTCCATTCTGCCGAGCACTGCCCCACAAGGCCATTGTTGGCTTGGGCAGGCTTGTATTTGTACAATGTCATTTTTTCAAATAAATAATTTTTATTAATATTTGTAGTGACATACGCAAAACTGGAGGAACACTAGGGTACTCCATGGTTACTCTGCAGTGGATCATGGTGGCGCGCTTCCTCATCGCTTTCGTAGCAGATTCCCTAGTGCAGCCATGCTTTGATAGCTGCCCTTGAGGACCTGGTGGCATATTCGATGTGCGCCTTCGGGTCATCGACTGAGCATCAACCCTAGCGACTGAGGCTCGGGTTGATGCGGGGGTCTGGGTAAAGAGATCTTTTTTATACCCTTAGCCTTTATCCCATGTCATCTGGCAGTGGCACAACGCAAAGGGCAATACATCAACTAGGCAGAAAGAGACATCTGCTTTCAAGCTCATATGCGAGGTGGTGTTCACAACGAAATGTATAGCCCAGCAGAACCCACATGCGCTCTTGGCAGCTGCCGGAAAGCAACGACGGCTCTGTACTGCGTTGTAGACGCATCTGACGCAGGAGTTCTCCGGTAAACGTGCGCCACCTGGTTGACTTATGGCTCTTTGCATTCCGCCTCTGCCAGATGAAATCAGCTAATCTCTGAGGGCATGCAAAAAACACCTCTTTCTGCACCTCCCCCCGCCATACCGAGCCTCACCTCGCAGGGGCTTCTGCAGCTTGCAGATGTTGGTGAGTTGCGACACCACGGGTTCCTGAGCATCCACAGGAGGATGATGGGGAACAGTGCGTCCGCACGCACCCGAGGACCCGTGTTTAGCCGTGCATGGCATTGCTGTGTCCGGGGAAATGGGGATCGTTGTGGTTGAGGCGATACCAAAAGTTTGGGCTTTTAAGGCCCCTCGGCGGAGGCAACACACTACTTTGGCCCCAGCTTCCTGTAGATCGGCAGTTGCCTTTTCCTATCCTCTCCTCTATCACTTTCCTATCCCTTTCTCACAACTCTACTGTCTTCTTCTCTCTTCTTGAATTTTTCCTTGTTTCAGGCGGCGAGGGTTAACGTTTTGCGGCTAACCAGCCTGCGTTAAGCCATATTCGGTTATACTTACAGTGTAGAACTGGCGTGGGCAGGGCTTTTCAAAGTCCCTGTCCCGTCCCCTTGTTAGCCTCCATAGCGGGTGGTTGGCACCGTGGCCGAAAAACTAATTTTTTATTGCTCCCCCACCTTTCTAAATATGATCGCTCTCTCAAAAGAGGGCGGAGGAAGCAGGTGACATTTTCAAAAAGAAATATAACATTCCCGAAATTCTATGTCATGCATAGTGAAAGGAAGACAAACAAGCAAGACTTATATTCCCTTTCCTGCTAGCAAAGTGCTTGACAGATACCTTAGACCTTGGGTACAAGGTATCAAAAATGGCCAGCGGTGACTAACTTCTACAACTGCGTGACAATGTCAGTTACTCTAAACTCTCAAACCTCGTGTGCGTAGGGGAAATCCCTGTCTCCGTCACTTCGGCCACTGGATATTGTCCGAGGCGTCATCTCTGAAATCGATTTTGGACACGTCTCTGAGAATGAAATGCTTGAAGGTTTTACTGACCAGGAAGTCATAAACGTTCAGCGAATAAAGATCCGGAAAGATAACAAGGAAATACACAGATAACACCTGATCATCACGTTCAACACCAGCACTTTGCCCGACACAATCGAAGTGGGATATTTGAAAGGTAATGTAAAGGTAATGTAAGGTAATGTAATACCCAACCCTCGCAGATGTTTCAATCATCGAGGTTCCGCTACGGCTCACAGAATTGCCGCGGTCGAAAAACTTGCGCGAAACGCGCTTCGAATGAACACCATTCTGAGGAATGTGACGCTGCCCCACGCTGTGTAAACTGGGAAAGAGACCATGCTACATAATGCAGGACGTGCTCGTCGTGGAAGAAAGAAAAAGAGGTAATCACCATAAAGAAAAAGGAAAACATTTCATTTAAAAAGTTGAGAAGGCGTTTTCAGCTCACCAACACATTCTCCTTCACAGTAAAACCCAACTTCGCTGATGTGATGCGCAGGAGCGGAGCGCGACACTGCACTCAGGCACCTGCCGAAGCCACTTTCACCGAGCCTATGGCAGGGCCATCTATGCCCCACGTAGAGACAGCGAAGGCTGCTCTGCCATCTCCAAAACAGGCAGCGCCGGTCCATGATTCGGCATTCCGCAGGACTTCGCGCCGTCTGGGGAGACCTGAAACCCGCACATGGATGGACGGATGGACGGATGGACGGAGGGACGGACGGACGGACGGACGGACGGGCGGGCGGGCGGGCGGGCGGGCGGGCGGGCGGGCGGGCGGGCGGGCGGGCGGACGGACGGACGGACGGACGGACGGATGGATGGATGGATGGGAGCGCCCCCTTTTAAACGGGGTGGTGGCAATTGCCACCATGCTCAGCTTTTCTTTTCTTTTTCTTCTTTTTTTGCTTACTGTGTTGGCAATTCTCATTAAGAATCGCCATCATCATTACCTACGGTTTCCTACAATTCTAGCCTTACGCCACATCTCTGCTTTTCAGCTACCAATCCTCCAATCGCTTTTTGCTACTTCCACTGCAGATTTATTTACATGACCATTGTTATCTTTAAACCCTAGGGCCCCAGGAAGAGTGATTGCGCCTGCATCGACATCCGGATGGATACCATAACATTTTATTATGAGGTGTTCAATTGTTTCCACAGATCTACCACACACTGCACATGTGTCATCTTCTTCGTTAAATTTCTTTTTGTAGCTGCGCGTTCTAATACACCCTGACCTAGCTTCAAAAAGTAGGGCACTGCCTCTTGAGTTATCATAGAAAAATTCTTTCCTGATCTGCCTTTTCCAGTATCGATATAGTTCTACACTATGTTTCTGTTCCATTTAATTCATCCAATTTTCAACTTCCGCGTTTTTAACCTGTTGTTTAATGCTCTTTCTTTCTCCGTCCTCATGACCTGCATACTTACTCGTTAGTTTTCTAGTTCTTTTCCGCCGCTGTGAGTCAACTTTCTTTCTGTATAAATATTTAAATACCTTAGCTGCCCACCTGTTATCGTCCAATTTCCTCAGGCGTTCTTCATACAGTATTTTACTCTTAGCTTCCCGTGCTTCGAACGATGCCCAGCCCATATCCCCTTGCACTGCCTCGTTTGTGGTTTTGCCGTGGGCACCTAGTGCTAATCTTCCAACAGCTCTCTGATTTACGTCTAATCTCGACTGAACTTCTGCCCTTAAGCACAGAACCGCATTGCCGAAAGTAAGTCCTGGCACCATTATTCCTTTCCAAATACCTCTACACTAGCGGTCTTCCAGCGCCGCTGGTGAGGTTATGGGTGTAACTCCCAACCCACCTACTTTACAGCGGCAGATTTCTTGAGCGAAAAAAAAGACAGGGTCGTCATAACGGGCCCAGAGCACAAGTAAACTGCCTTTTTCATTGCCACCCAAAAACATAAACATGACTTTTTAAGCTCAATGGAACTGTAGAGGTCTGCTGAGGGATTACAGTGACATAGCATATATTTTAGTGTCAATGCTGCCTGTAGCTTAATGTCTTCAGGAAACCAATCTTAGTCCACAAAATTTGAATATCTTGAAACAAAACTTTTAGACGCGATCACAAGCAGGCAAATAGACTCTCAGGAGGCGTCGCATTTATCGTTCAAAGCAGCGTCCCTGCTCAAGAAATCAATCTGAAAACAAAACTTGAAGCGGTTGCGGTCAGCATTGTCAGCTACAAAAAAAAATACCAATCTGCTCTCTAGATCCTCATCCAAATTTTATCATTGACAGTCCATGTTCTGCGAGAACTGATTCATGATCTTCTAGAGGCATATCGGTAGTTCGGGATTTTACGCTGACTCCCCTTTTTGGTGATGCAAACGCTGTAACTCCAGGGGCCGAATGAACGGAGATTTTATCCTCACAAATAATGTGGTGTTTTAAATACGGAAGAAGCCACATACTGCTCCCCAACCGCGGGGAAAATAGCTGTTTAGATCTGTCTCTTAGTTCGTGGTCTACTTTTAGAGATTTTAAATGGGAGGTCGTCGACAACTTCACCTCCCCGTACTTATCAGTTTAACATCTGCACAGGAACTCATCCAAAAAAAAAACGCTACGTTGGAAGCTTATTTAGTATATTGGCAACCTTTTACAGCAACAGCCACTTTAGAAAAAATAGTTTTAGAATATCTTAGCATCGATAAGATACATGAAAATTTCACAAATTGAATCATAACTTCCGCACGCTTAGCTATTCCTCAGTCTTCAGAAGTGGTACGTCAAAACCAGAAAGTATGGTGGGCAAAAGACTGCAAGGAAGCAAAAACACAACAGAATATATCTTGGGGTAAAGTGCGCAGTTACCCGAGAAAGGGAACATCGTAAATATTAAAAAGGCAGTGCTGAAGCTCGGTACGTCCGCCGCAGTGCTGAGAAAGCATCATGGCAGAGATATGTCTTATCTATTGACAGTCAAATCACAAATAAAACAATGTGGGAGCAGATTCTAAAATTAAACGGCGACCTCTCACCGTTCACAGTTCCTCTTTTGACAACACCTGGCTAACATATAAGCCTGAGGGAACAGGCAGGCATTTTTGGGGAATACTTTGCTGCAGTTTCCAGTTCGTCTCACTGTACGCAGTCGTTTCTAAAACACAATGTATAGCCGAAAAACAAAGACTTGCAATGAGTGGAGGTCGACACGAACAATACAGGAGGTCAATTACTCTCCAAGAAACAGAGTACTGTGCGCCGGAAAACCTTCTCGAGGAAATGCTTGCCCATCTTTCGCAGCCTGCCGTTTAGGCACGCTTGAATTTCTTTAACAAAATTTTCATAGAAGGAAAAATACCTAAGGAGTGAAAGACAACCGTGATAGTGCCATTCCTGATACTTAAAAAACCACCAATTTCCCCTAGCAGCTATAGGGCCATAGTCCTTAGAAGCTGTCTCGCTAAGTCTTTTGAAAGTGTCCTGAATATCAGATTAACTTTTGTAATTGAATCCCGCGAACCTCGACATGCATCACTGCGGTTTTAAAAAGGCATGCTCAACAACTGCCATCTAATTCGCCTCGAAAGCACAATCAAGAAACAATTTTAATTTTATACGCAGATAGCACTGTCTTGCCGTCTTCGATGTGGAGAAAGCATGTGATACAACCTGGAGGTTTGGGATCCTGCGTGACCTAGGGGATCTAGATGTGCGTCGTAGGATGTTTAACCGCATAAATGACTTCTTTTGCAACCGTTCCTTTCATGTACGCCTATGCTCAACCCTCTCAAGGAACTTCATTCAGGAAAATGGAGTACCTCAGGGGTGTATATTAAGCACGACACTGTTTTGTTGTAAAAATGAATTCCACAACAAAAATAATCCCGAAGTCCATCATGTATTCAGTCTGTGTAGATGATCTCCAAGAAACCTGCACGCCCTCAAACGTAGCAACATGCGAGAGACAAACACAACTGGCAGTAAAGAAATTAACGACATGGGCAGATAAAAATGGTTTAAAGTTTTCCACGCGGAATTCACTAGCTGTTCTTGCTTAGAAGAGGACTGCACACTAATCCTACCCTTCATCTGAATGAAGTCTTACTACCAGTAAAAGATGAGCACAAATTTTTTGGAACGACTTTTAAGCAAAAAAAAACCACATTCCTACCGCACATCAACAGCCTCAAAAAGACAGCTTTTATATCCCTGAATATACTAAAAGTACCCTCCCGAAACAGTGGGGCTTCGATAGGACATGTCTTTTGCAATTATATCGCTCTGTATTAGGCTCTACCTTAGATTATGGATGTATACCATTCTGCCTTTTAAACGACTTGATCCAGTACATAATTTAGGTTTGGGTCTTTCCATTGGAGCGTACATCACGTCACCCACAAAAAATCTGTATGTAGAAACCAAAGAACCGCTGCTTACAGACAGAAGAGCCATGCTCACATGCTCATACATTCCAAAACTCCGTTCAGAGCAAAAAGATCTATGTTACCACTACAAAGTGTCCATCTAGAACACTCTAATAACAAACCGCAAGCTACCCGACCACTGCTCTTGCGATTTAAACAGATGTGCAAAACTTCGGCGTGCTAGACAGACTGCCAAGCATCGCTAGAAGACGAGATCCACTGTCGCCATGGTACAATTTCCCTGCAATATGTGATTTCACTCTTACACAGTTCCGCAAAAAACAGCTTCCACAACAAGCTGTAATACAAGAATTTCTTACACTCGTGCAAAAATACAGCACTTTCACAGCTTTTTATACAGATGGTTCAAATACAGATGGTTTGATTTGGTATGGTTTATTAGGGTTTAACGCCCCAAAGCGACTCAGGCTATGAGGGACGCCGTAGTGAAAGGCTCCGGAAATTTAGACCACCTGGGGTTCTTTAACGTGCACTGACATCGCACTGTACACGGGCCTCTAGAATTTTGCCTCCATCGAAATTCAGCCGCCGCGGCCAGGATAGAACCCGCGTCTTTCGGGCCGGCAGCCGAGCGCCATAACCACGGAGCCACCGCGGCGGGGTCAAATACAGATGGTTACGTAGGAAGCGCAGTGATACAAGGTATTTGGAATGAAATAGTAAGACTTCCGCAGTGTGCATCTACCTTGACTGCCGAATGTTACGCCATCTATGTAGCCGTAGAAAAAATAGCAAATGAGAATCTCGCAAACAGTATAATTTACACATACTAGCTACATGTACTTAAAGCCTTTAACTGTAGAAATGCTATCACTCCGTTGCTTGGCGACATCATACACAACGTAATAACTGCCATAACTCAAGGGCAAAACATAAAACTCTGCTGGGTGCCAAGTCATGTCGGCATAAAAGGGAACGAAAGAGCAGATTTGTCTGCTGCTCAACATTCTAAGAACAAAAGGAGTGCGGGGAACTCCTTTCGATGGAGTATACGCTTGTCCCATATTTCACACCTTTTTCCAGAGTCGCCGCACTCCTGCTTGGCGCACTCCCTCTGCAGGAGTAGAAACACTCCTTTATTACGAATGGCTGGGAAAAAAGAAAAGCTGCGCTGGAGGGTGGATTCGAACCGGGAAACTCTGCATTGCGAGCCGAGTGCGCTACCTCTCGCCTATACTTTTTTTTTCTTTATTGCCTGGCTTTGGCGCATGACATTGCACAACAAAAATACACATAACGCTATATACATACGACACTGTCGTGGGCAGCCAGCACGAGACTGGCTTCGTCAGCTTAAAATTCCCGCAACATACACAACGGCTCTAGTCTTGAGAGCCACTCGGGAGGCTCCGCAGCTGCTTTTTGGATTGCAAGAAACCAGTCCATGCTTTCCCGAAAATAAATTCGGGCCTGTCGTGCGTCTTTGTCACAATGGTAGCCTGCCATTCTGGACCGCCATATACAGTGGAGGCCCAAGAGCATTATGAGATCAAAAGGTGCCCCATCCTCATTATCAGTGCTTAAATAGCGAATTCCGTGCGCGTCAAGTGGTAGCTCTTCCTTTATGGTCCTTTGTAACACGTCCCAAAAATAAACCCCTTCCCAGCAATGCAAAAAAACATGGTCTATTGTTTCAGGCTGTTTACAAATTGATCCCCACGGTAAAAATAAATCCTTTCCCTCTAGAAACTTTTTAACTGGTAACGTCCCGGTGTGTAACTTAAAAAAGAAAGTCTTTACTCCTGGTGGCACCTGCATTTTCTTCACCCTTTGTAAAACATCCCCTCCCGGGCCTCCACTGTACAAGGCCCTGTACATGAGCTCTGGGAAAACAATATCACAAAGATCATTGTACAACTTTTTCCTTTTAATTTTCCACAAATAATCGGTGGAAAAACGTGCCGAAAGAAACCGAACGCTTGCTACAATCTCTTTGTAGTAACCAAAAGTTCCACCAGAGAGCTCTTCTGTAGATACCACAAACTTCGGCAGCAATCGCCGCAGCTTCACTTGGCACACGGTGCGCAAGAACGGGTCTGTGACGTCGCGAAAAAACAAAAAACGGTTCACCAGCTGCCTTAAAAAGAGGTGCCCTAGCCCTAGCCCCCCGTCTTTTACCCGCCGGAACAGGTTCGTTCTGCTACAACGTTCCCATTGGGACGCCCATATGAAAACTGCAAAAATCCTGTGTAGCTTCTGAACGTTCACACGCGAGCAATGCAAAACCTGCATCACATACCAGAGTTTGCTAATAAAAAAAAGATTGCAGACTGTAGCTCTGGCGAAAATTGAAAGGCTGGTGCCTTTCCATTTCCCAGCTCGGTCACGTGCGTCCTTAGTTTGCTCTTTCCAATACTCCTCGCTATCGCGATAAGCATCGAGCGGAACGCCCAAATACTTGCCCGGGGTCGTCGCCCACGGTACGTTGGCGAAATGGTCCAGGTGGGATGGCCACCATCCATGCCAGAGCCCAAGGCACTTGGACCAGTTAACCCCGCTACCTGTGACTTCGCTGAACGCGCGTACACACCCGATAGCTTCACTTATGCTCCCCTGATCAACCGTAAATACTGCAACGTCATCTGCATAGGCCAGCAGCTTAACTTCAGCTGCCTGTAACCTAAAGCCATTAATACTATTGTTTTCTATGATTTTCATGCACAGCGTTTCGATGTAAATACAAAACAAGAGAGGGCTGAGGGGCAGCCCTGACGCACCGAATGCTGCAAGCTAATGGGAGCCCCCAGACTCTTGTTAACAATCAGTCTTGTCGTGCAGTTTCGATACGCCAGGGCTACACCCTTACGGATAACTGAACCGACGTTCACATGGTCTAAAACGGTAAACAAAATTTCGTGGGAAACACAATCAAATGCCTTTTCGAGATCAATCTGAAGCATCGCTACTCGCCCATTGATATCGTCACAGCTTTCAAGCACACTGCGCGCTTTGTGAATGTTGGAAAAAATTGAGCGCCCTTTGATTCCACATGTCTGGTGGGGTCCAACAATATCCGATATCACTGTCTGCAGTCTTCGCGCCAGTACCTTCATAAAAATTTTGTAGTCCACATTAGTGAGTGCTATGGGTCGATACGCTGTAACCAATTGTAATTTCTCTATATCATCCGTTTTAGGTATGAGCACTGTATGGGAGATCCCAAAAGACGGAGGCAATACGTTTATTTCATAGGCTTCATTGAACATTGTACACAGCACTGGGGCAATTTCATGCTTAAATTCTTTATAAAATGCCGCACTGAATCCATCTGGTCCTGGTGATTTTCCTACGTTTAACTGATCTATCGCGTGCTCTACCTCGCTGTGAGTTATTGCTAGTTCCATTTTCTTTTTGCTTTCTTCGTCAAGCCGTGGCATTGCACCAAGAAACTGATGCGTAAAGGCTACTGCGTCTACAGTAGTCGCTGAAAAAAGCCTCTGGTAGTATTCATTAAAGGCTTCTTTGATGTGGTCAGTGTCTGCCGATAAGATACCCCCATTCTATTTTATCGATGTGATTTCTTTCAGCGCGCGCTTTTTCTAGACCAAGAGCACGTTTCGATGGCGCTTCTCCAGCAGCTGTGTCTTCCGCCCTTGCCCTCACTAGTGCTCCGCGATAACGCCGTTCTTCCATAAGCTCTATCTTTTGTTTTGTTTTCCTGACATCTTCTATCCATTTCCCAGGCTCTTTGCATTCCTGCTTCATCAGCGTTTGAAGCAGTGCCCTTAGCTCAGCTTCGTCTCGCCTATACTTGAGACGAGTGGTAATGCTTTTCAGTAGTTATATATGCTAACATTTTGAGTTCAGCGGCAGTTTCGTGCGTATATGTCGCGAGTTCTGTTCTCTAAATTGGTAGATCGCTGGCTGGTTAGAGTTGGCACAGCTCAGTAAATGATGAAACAGTAAAGGCAACATCTGAACGCCACAACGCCACGGTAAATCTTTACTCGACAGCAATTTCATGGTGCACAGTGCGTTGACTCGCCCTTCGCGAACGAGTTAACTGGTGCCCTGATGCACTATTATTCGTATTAAAATGATGTGTAGCTTCCCTAGAGCACTCGTCGATCATTCATACCGTAGTAGGAATGCCATATAAAGTGTTTAGACTAATGTTTCGCCGTCGACCGCGAAGGTTTACGGGATCTGACAGAAGTGACAGAAGCATCGCTCGTTTCTGCGAACCGCTTTTTCTTGGAGGTTGTGCTGAAATAGATTTTGCAAAATGTTAATGGCGGTTCCGAAGGGCATAAAATATATTCACACAGCAATAAACTAATGTTTAGGATAAATTGCGACAGTTACCATGACAGTCTCTTCTTAAACGCATTCTACGGAAGTGCATGACTTCGCTGAATGGTATAGACTATTCAGAACCCCGCGGCAATCGCATTTCGATGAATGCGAAACTCCAAAGCCTCATGCACTGCGCGATGTTAGTGCACTTCGCTTTGGGATGTCGCGATGTCAGTGCAGTTGCTTTGGGACGTAAAATCCATTGAAATCAAATCAAATATGCTGTATGAATGCAACGCAATAATCTCCAAAGTGTACACTGGACGTATCGGTTATGTACAAGGTCTGGCTCTGTGGGCGGAGCACAGCGCACTTTCTTGTTTGGTTGTTTTTGCTTATCACTAGTTTGCATGAGATGCGAGTCACAGGTCACTATATATATGGCTGCGCTGCAGTACAAAAGCTAAGAAAATAAACAACCTCCAACTCCCTCAGGCCCTAGAGGGAGTGCGCTCGCAGTTTTACTCTTTACCGAAGGAGGCGTTTCACTCCTTAGGGAATTTAGGCGGAGTAAACTGCTGCTAAAGAGAGTGCAGTAGCCGGTATACTCTATCATAGAGAGTATCAGTTCTTAGAGTGAAGCTTGTGGGAAACAAATTAAAAACGCAAATATGCCCTATAAAGGTTGCATGAACTTAGTGCCTCTTAAAGCAAGGAAAAAAATTGGCATTCCGCTTGGAACAACAAAATAAACAACAAACTACACTTGGTCTGGTTTTGTGGGGTTTAACGTCCCAATGCGACTGAGGCTATGAGAGACGCCGTAGTGAAGGGCTCCGGAAATTTCGACCACCTGGGGTTCTTTAACGTGCACTGACATCGCACAGCACACGGGCCTCTAGAATTTCTCCTCCAAAGAAATTCTAGCCGCCGCGGCCGGGATCGAACCCGCGCCTTTTGGGCCAGAAACTACACTTGGTAAAACCATTTTAGGTTAATGGAAGTCATGTGTACACCAGGAACGTTTCAAGGCAGACATTATCTGCCGTCTTCGTGTAGGCCACACACGCCTTACACAGAACTCTCTGCTGACAAGACAAACAATTTTTACATGTGGAAATATGAACTTGCAGTTAATCACATTTTGTTTTCAGGCTCGAAACTCGAAAGACTAAGGAGAAAGTGCTTTCCTTCGTTTTATAACCCTTTTCACCCAGCTCTGCTATTAGGTGTTAAGGCAAATGTGGACATGTCTTGTGTTTTTATATTTTTAGCAGAAGGAGGTTTTCTTTAAAAAATATAAATCCTGACCTGGTGCTTTGCCTGACGCACCTCAGCCACTTTCTCATTCCTGAGCAAAATGCCGGGTTTTTTATTTGATTATTTGGGAGCCTCGAGATCCATGTCCAGCCAGAGATAGCCGCTGAAGCTACTTGACCTTTTAAAGCTTTTATAATCAGCCATTTCTAAATTTCTTTTGCTGTGTTATTACTAGGCAAACTTTTTAGGTCCTGTACATCACCGATAACTTTCGAAATTTTTATGAAATTTCGCAGGGAACTTTTCCTATATCTTGTGCTTGGCGCATGTTGGTTTTAGCTGCCTATGTGCCATTAAACCGGATACAATACAATACATAGTACGAAAACCGCTCACAGCTCTGCTGTTCATAATACTTATGTAAAATGGCTCCAAGTATATTGCGAACAAGAGCGGGAACAGTGGGAACCTTACTTAATAGCCTAGGTAGCACCGAACATAAGAATTTTATTATAAAAACGCTGTGAAAGTTGCAGTAATGGTACATGTAACATTGTCATGTTACATTAAGGCTAAAAATTGACATATATCGTTGCAAGTTATATAGAAAACGCTGTGTTATTATAGTCTTCTAAAGGTTATAGTAATGTTAGTCTGATTACTATAAAACACCATTACAAATATAGTCCCCGCACTGATTTCCATAACTTTTCCCACTGTTTTTACCGCAAAGATGTTTTCCAACTAGCAGTATAAGAGAACTTCTTGCTGGGCTAGTTGGTAATTCATTGTAAAATAAAGGCACCAAAAACCACACACACACACACACAAGACAAGAGAACGGGACAGAGCGCCTTTTTTAGAGAACTTCTTGCTGGGCTGGTTGGTAATTCATTGTAAAGTAAAGTGTGTGTGGTTTTTGGCGTCTTTACTTTATAGCTAGCAGTACTTTGCGCCCGTTCGCCTACATCACTCACGGGACGTCTCCAGTTGTGGGTATATAAGCTTCACTGCATGAAATTCGCTCGGAGGTGAGAGAATACGTGTCGCATGTTGTGCTGTAGAGTGGAGCTGAAGTGTCGCCCTCGTTGCTGGTCTTTACAAAGCGTTGTGTGTGCCATCATAACCTGCGGGCCTGCATGCTTGAGCAGGCCGGCTTCACCGTTTTCGAGAATGTTACATTTATGTTTTTTACATGTTTCATCAACGTTCAGGGAATGTTATTCTAACGTTTATATGCAACATTACAAAAAGTTTGAAAAGAAGCCTATTAAGCACACTGAAATGAATTTGACCATTACAAAAATGTAACACGTAACAAAAATGTAACATGGTATTTCTCCGCGCGTGTTGAAGCGCTGTGCATGACCAGTCGCATTTTACCTTTATCTCATGTACACCAAATCTCCTTCTACTGGCGTGCTACCGGATGATTGAAAATCGGCACATGTAGTCCCAGTTCACAAGGGGTGTCGGAAAAAGAACGTAAACGAGTATAGGCATATATCCTTAACATCAATTTCTTGCAAAATATTGGAGCATATTTTATACAAGGATACAATGAAACATTTGTTAGAGGACGGGCTATTAATTGAGGAGCAACATGGGTTTCGTAAGAGACTGTCCTGTACTACCCAACTGATTTAATTTTATCACGACTTAATATCTGAGGTAAATGAAAACGGGCAAACAGACTGTGTTTTTTTAGATTTTAAGAAGGCCTTCGACGCGTTTTTTCAGCCATTGCTCCTTCACAAACTTAACATGACAAATATTAACCGGGAAGTGTGCAACTGGATTACCAATCACTTATCCCAGCGTCGACAATGTGGCATTCTAAACGGTGCTACTTCCCCTTGGGTTGAAACGAGATCGGGAGTCCCTGAAGGCACGGTTTTAGGACGCTATTATTTTTAGTTTACATCAACGATATTACTGCCGGGATATCCTCACGTTTACGTTTGTTCGCTGACGACTGTGTCGTGTACAAAAAGATTAAAAATGAATAGAATTCTGTTAATTTACAAACTGACCTTAGTAATATTGGATAATGGTGTGAGAAGTGGACAATGCAACTGAATGCAAAAAAATGTGCCTATCTGTCCTTCACGAAGAAAAAAGATAGACACTTGCTATTGTTCGAAGACTCTGATTATTAACAAGTCAGCTGTATATAAATATTTGGGAGTGACTTTTTCATCTGTTTCTTGAATGCATGCCCATATCAGTAATGTTCTTTCAAGGGCTTTCAGGGCGCTAAATTTCATTCAGCGAAATCTGAAATCCTCACCCTTTTTCCTGAAAAACACTGCGTATATTTCACACGTTCGACCGATCCTGATGTATGCGTGTTGTGTTTGAGACCCTCACCAGAAAACCTTGATTGATCAAATCGAAAGAATACAGAGGTTCATTCTGGGGCGGTACAAGCGAGTGGAGAGCTGCACTGAAATGAAAAGGGAGTTGGAATGGCAAGCGCTGTCCTCGCGCCGAAGACAATGGCCACTTATTTTCAACAACGACAGTGGAAATCTAAAAGAACTGATCATGACTAAAATTCGAGAATACCGCTCTAGAACGAACCTTTACGCTAATTCATTTTTGCAAAAACTGTGGCAGAGTGGAATCGATTTTCCTATAACCAAGTTTGCTGTACTAATTTTCATTTTGTCCAAGTTGTAACCCCCCTGCTATACGCCCTTTGGCAGCCGGGTATTTCTGAATAAAGGATAAAGAAATAAAGAATTATTCTAATGTTTTGGCGCCCTCTGGGAGAGTACTGAGAGGCAGCTATTTACAATCAAGCGCGTAGAACAGTTTTCGTAACAAAGGCCTAGCCCAGGATAAAGAATTTAACCAAAATTGACGTGGTTTAAAACCGAAAAAAGAAATGAATGGCACACGCGATCGAACGCCTTTGCCAGGACAGTTTGCAGCACTGCTAAATGTTCATGAGTGTCACTGCAACATTGCAACACCGTGCGCGCAACATGTATATTAGACTGTATTGACCGTTCCCTCAAGCCGCAACTTTCATGAGGTCCAGTCAAAGCAGACATTCCAAGCAGTAGCCGATTTGAGAGTACTTTAGCGAAAATCTTATAATCAACGTTAGAAAGCGTAATAGGTCTTTATCAATGTACGAATCGTAGTTTTCCGTTATCAACAGTTTTTGGTAGTATGCGATCATGAGTTTCTGCAAATGACGGCGGAAAAAATCCAACATGAGTCATCATCATGATCAGCCTGACTACGCCCACTGCAGGGCAAAGACCTCTCCCATGTATTTCAATTAGCCCTGTCCTTTACCAGCTGCGGCCAACGTATACCTGCAAGCTTCTTAATCTCATCCGCCCATCTAACTTTCTGCCGCCCCCTGCTGCGCTTGCCTTCTCTAGGAATCCACTCCGTTACCCTTAAAGACCAGCGGTTACCTTGCCTTCGCATTACATGCCCTGCCCAATCCCATTTCTTCCTCTTGATTTCTACGAGAATGTCACTAACCCGCGTTTGTTCCCTCATCCACTCCGCCCGCTTCCCGACTCTTAACGTTACACCTATCATTTTTATTTCCATAGCCCGCTTTGTTGTCCTTAACTTAAGCTGAACGCTAACATGCAGAAAACCAAAGTAATGTTCAAAGTGAAGAGCAGTTCGTAATTGGTAGCGAGCGGCTGGAAGTAGTAAGGGAATATGTCTACTTAGGGCAGTTAGTGACCGTTGATCCGGATCGTAAGGGGGAAATGACTAGAAGGATAAGAATGGGGTGGAGCGCATATGGCAAGTTCTCTCAGATCATGAATGGCATTTTACCAATATCCCTCAAGAGAAAAGTACACAACAGCTGTATCTTACCGGTACTCACCTATGGGGCAGAAACGTGGAGGCTAAAGAAGAGGGTTTGGTTTGGTTTACGGGGGTTTAACGTCCCAAAGCAACTCGCACAGCACACGGGCCTCTAGAATTTCGCCTTCGTCGAAATTTGGCCACCGTGGCCGGGGTCTTTCTGGTCAGCATAACGAAGAGGGCCCAACATGGATACTACTCTGAAAAATTAGGAGTAAAAGAGGGGATCAAATGAATTTAAACGTCTTGTAAAATTACCATGAGAGGTCGTCATGTCCCGGGGTTTTCAAAAGTGGCATTCGATCAATTACACCTTCCAATTCACCAAAGGTTAAAGGTCCAGTTATTGCAGCAGTGCAAACCTCAGAAAGCAGCACAGTCATACACACCCAGCGCTCTACATGAACATCATCTAACCGAGCTTGAAGTGGCAGCAAAAATAGAGAGGTGTAGTGCTTTGCGAACTCGGTAACTATTGTATCTGTGCTTGCGACCGCGCGCCACCACTGTAGAGCTTAGAGACTCGTTTGGCAGCCACGCGGCGACGCTCATGAAGCAATACCTGTCTAGTTGGCTGGTGCAAAATACGACTGCTGCGGAATCGTACACGTGCTGCTGGCTTAACAACAAGTTTCTCGCAACGTGCTGTAGATGTTATCGTCTTCACCAACTTTCATCCCAGCGCAATGAATCCACAACACACCGTTATCGCATTGCCCTCTTAAGCTGTGTTGACCGGCCCCATAGTTACTGAGCACTAACGCCACCACTCGCCGATTTCTTCTATCTTTGTCTGAAGCCTGCCTGACCTTCAAAATTGCGCCTCCAGTCGAAATCGAAGTGATCGCGCACCTATTTTGCATTTGGCCTAACCACGCTAAATCGTCCTTTAATGTTGGGGGGGGGGGGGGGGGAATCTTTGATGAAGAAACCGCTACCACCCCCACCCAAAACACTTTATATCTAGTTAGCCAATGAAACACATCTAGTTATATCTACTGCAACAAACACAAGAAAGGAAGCCTATTTATTCTTTGTGCAGTTGCTAAATAATCAGCAATTAACCCTAGAAAGTGCTTGCCCGAAACTTTCTGTATACAAGTATGCATACAGGAACTTAGGGGAAAAATGCCTTAGGAATATTCCGATTTCAAAGTACGTGCGGCCGGTTGCAAGCTAGTAAGTCGTTGCGTTCATAAATGCCGCCCTGCCTGCGCTACAGGCGCACATATATGTGACTGGTTCGGTGGGTAGGACATTCCTGTACTGGTAGCACGGTGCAACAGCTGCGACACGTGCGGAGCCTCCTCTTATCGATGCAGGAAGAGTGGAAGGGAAAAGCGTGATGACGTATGCGAGGTACGATTATGCACCCTCGTGGCCGACTGCATCGTTTCCCCACCTGCTATGTGCTACCGAGGCACCGACTCTCAGCAGTCGGAACCCAAACTATTGTGCAAAAGTGACGACGTAGTGCCGTACACACTCTACCAAGGGCCGCGCTCGTGTCTGGGCGACACCTCGAACTTAGGAGCCGATAATTTAAAAAATAATACGCGAAGAACAATTTCGTTGCAACTGCCTATGCACCTCGCATGTGTCTCTGTAACATTGGAAGTGATGGTTAGTTGCGATACCACGGTTTTCCGAGCGCATGTGGTCTCAGCCCACCCACGTCTAACCTTGCGCGGCTCTTGCCTATGTCTGAAGGAAAGGGGACCGCGCTGCTTGAGCCAACAACGAGCCCAGGGAGGAAGCAACACAGCACTTTGGCCGCGCTTCCCGTAGACGGCACATCTGGGCTGAGCTAACCGCCGGAATTCGGCAGTCTCCTTTTCCTATGGTCCCCTCCATCTTTTAATTTATTAATGTGAGAGCATTAGATAACTACGTTGACGCCGGAAGTTGTTTTCTTTTGACGTCATCAGTTATATGACGTCATATGTCATGTAAGCTATGAGACATTAGAATAAAAAAATGGGGTCTAAGAGGGAATCGAACCCGGGCCGCTGGTGAGCGAGATGTCGTGACAGGACGACGCAAAACTTAGAAAGTGATGACTGCACAGGAGAGAAGGGGAGTGATGGAAAGAGACGCAAAACCGCGTTCGCCGAAGCGATCACGCTGGTTCGAGCAACAGATAACGTAGGCGCCGACGAAATCCCAGCGATGTCATCCCGGTTTACGTAAATCTGGTGGTAGTACTCCCGAATACACTTACCAAAAGTTTGAGCTACAGTTCATCGTACAGCATTCTGGGTTGTGTCATAGCATTTCTCTTTGCACATAGCTTACATGTTTTAGTCAAGTTAGCAGGATGGCAGCGATGGCGTACAGGTAGAGCATCCGCCTCGCGTGAAAGAGGACCTGGGTTCAATTTAAAAAAAACTCCGTGTGTCGATGGAATTGCATATCTCGGTGATCTCGGTGACCAGCCTGATCTCGGTGACCTGAACCGGCAACACATTCCCTCACCACAGCAGGATTTGGCGGCTGAGGGTTAGGTGGGCGCATGAGATTAAGTTGGCGGGGATACGGTGGCCGCAACTGGCGAGGGACAGGGTTAATTGGAGAGACATCGGAGAGGTCTTTGCCCTATAGTGGGCGCAGTCAGGCTCATGACGATGATGATGACAGGCTACCTTGCGACAGGGTTTCGGAACAATGACATATGCACCTTCAATTGCATGCTTTCTGAGCCTACATTTTTCTTTAAGGTGCTGTTGAGGTGTCGAGATGTGAAGTTGGAAGCTAGCTTGCAACAGGGGTTCGCACCCTAAGCTGCATGCTGGATTACGTAGGGCGCAAAGACAGGACGAAGGTAGAAAAAAATACAGGGGCACTTTGGCAGCCTATAGTGCGCTAGGCGAATCCTCGGCTTCACGCTGTTCACGCCTTCGTTCAGCCTCCCTGGCTTTGCTGCCCGGCGACTCGCTCAACCACCGCTCTTGCATGCGTTCGTTGAGCTTTCGCCGTTTTGTGATCGGAGAGTCGTCCTTCCTCTGCTGAGCCGAACCACCTGGCGCGGAATCACTGCACCGCTTGGGAGCCATCCTGCTCCATTAGCTGCCGCACATCGACTGACGACGGAGCAGCGCTCGACGCCGCCGCGCCGAAAGCTCCACCTGTCGACGAAGATGACGTCACCTTTTGGCAGCTGAGCTCGTCGATGAGTCACCGCAGGCGCTGGATGTAACGCCGGACGGAAGAACCGGAGAATGAGCCATTCAAGGCTTTCGCCTTAAAACACAGGACGAGGCGCCTGGCCCTTCCTCCTGTGTTTTTCTACCTTCGTCCTGTCTGCGCCCTAAATAATTCAGAATGAACCAAAACCAACTAGCCCAGCAACAAGTTATCTAAGTTGCATGCTTTAAGCGCGATTCAAGTGTCCACGGAGACGTCGAGATTTGAGAGCTACTGCGCTCTTTTCTTTCCTAAAAAAAATGCCTTTTCCTCAAAACACAAGATTTCGCATTACTCCATGTAAGCAGACGCAAGGGCCCTCAGAATAGTATGCTCTCTTTCCCAACTGTCCAGCTTCTTGTTTCCTTCTTTGTTTTTTTAACGTCATTCCTGGTGGCTAGGGTAGACCTTGTTGGCTTACTACAATGAATTGCACCATAATTTTTTTATATGTAGGCTGCACAGATGTTGTGGGCAAGACTTTCTCGTAGTTCCTGTTCTGTCCCCTTGTTGGGCTCCGTGATGGGCGGCTTCCACCGTGACTGAACAGGAAATACGTTTATGGTTCCTTCCCAACTTTTCAGCGGTCGTCCTTACACTTAAGCTTCGCCTTAAGGTTTATGGGGTATTCCTAAAGTGATTCAGGCTAATGAGGGACGCCGTAATGAAGGCCTCCGGAAATTTCGACCACCTGGGTTACTTTGACGTGCACTGACATCGCACAGTACACGGGCCCAACGGATTGTGAGAAAACTGCGCACCGTATGGATTAAAAAAAAAAACGCGCACCCCACCTGAGTCAAACCAAAGACATACTGCTTCCCTTCCAGTGGCGCTGCTCAGACTATTTTTTAATTGTTGCTAGTTAGTAAATTAGCTAAGATTGATTATGCAAAAATTTTACTGTTAACTTTACGGTCACGTGCGTTTCATCAATCTTTAGAGATGGTTAGGAAACAACCAATGCATTTTTTTTTTACCAACGTACCTTCTACGTGGTCCTTTCTTCCTGAAGCCGCCGCGGTGGCTCAGTGGCTATGGTGCTCGGCTGCTGTACCGAAAGACGCGGGTTCGATCCCGGCCGTGGCGGTTGAATTTCTTTGGAGGAAAAATTCGAGGCCCATGTACTGTGCGATGTCAGCGCACCTTAAAGAACCCCAGGTGGTCGAAATTTCCGGAGCCCTCCACTACGGCGTCTCTCATAGCCTTAGTCGCTTTGGGACGTTAAACCCCATAAACCATCAACCATAAAGAAAACCCGCGAAATATGAAAAAAATCACGTGATTGCGCTCTTGCGCTACCGTAGTGTAGCGCTTCCAAGCGCGTTCTGATTGAACGAAGCCTGCGCGCTCACCGTCTCGAATTGAGCGGTAGACGCCGCTCTCGGCATAGTCTTGAAAGTGCCTCAGCATGTGCTTCCTGAACATCGAAAGCGTGCAGCGTTAAGTGAGAGGTAGGCCACCCACAGCCAGTTCAGACTGGGCTTTTATTGAAACATCGCGCGAACAAAACATGAAGGAAGGGAAAGCAGTGAATTCGTGTATTTCTGGGTATCCTCCTTTTTTTATCATTTTGCAGCTCGTCGAATTGAGTGGCGGCCGTTCACTTGGGCACAGCGAGCGCAAACGTTTCGTTCCTTCATTCAAAGCGCGCTTGGGAGCGCATGTGGAAAACAATGAGCGCAGCCACGTGGTCTTTCGTACTTCGCGGGCTGCTTTTAAATGCTGGAAAACAGGGCCACGTAGTACGTATACGGTGCTACAAAAAAACTGGCTTGGTTCTTTATTAAAGCCCACTAAACCTTAACAAAATGCACGTGACCCTAAAGTGAATATTTGAAATTTTACATAATTATCGTACCTAATTAATTGGAACATCAGAAATAATCTCTGGAGCGCCACTAGACTGTGAAAAAATGTGTCGTTGGTTTCAATCCAATCCTGCACGCCACAGTTTTCTTAATCCTTGGTTTAAATTACGTGAAACACCCGGTATATAAGCTAGGCAAGTGGGCCGCCTGCCAGAAGGCCCAACCGCTTTTTCCGCGAATGCGGGCTTGAACGCTAGCGCAATAAAGTAAACGACGTATCAGCGGTTACATTCCATTTCGAGGGGACACGTTAAGCTTCGTGTTAAGGGTGTGACGCGATAACGCCACTTACAAATTTCATGTCTTTACTGCTTTTAGGTTTTTCTGTAATCTTAGATATACAAATTTTATTTTATCGCAACAGTGCGAGCTACGAAGGAGGCCTGCGCTAGAAAGGTTTTTTTTTTTCAACTCTCCTGGGTGTCTCAGCGGCGTTGGCGTTCGGCTGTTGGCCCGCCGCAGTGGCTCTCGGCCGCTGACCCGAAAGACGCGGGTTCGATTCCCGCCGCAGAGGCCCGTGTGCAGTGCGATGTCAGTGCACGTCGAAGAGCCCTAGGTGGTCGAAATTTCCGGAGAGCTTCACTGCGGCATCCCTCCTAGCTTGAGTCGCTTGGAGATTTTAAACCCTCATAAACCTATAAACCTAAACCTGTTGGGCCATAGGTCGAGAGGGAAGATGAGAAGACATCCCCAGGTGGCTGAAAATAATCCCGCCCCTCCAATGCGTCATCCTTAATAATGCAAGTGCAGCTGCGAGACGTTAACTCGTCACATTACAGACCGCTTGCTTCTAATTTCCTTGCAGATGACGCATTGGATGGATAGATGGATGAACGGACGGACACACGGACGGACGGACGGACGAGTGTCTGTGTTAGCAGCGTCGCCTTTGAAACGGGATGGTGGCAGCTGCCTCCATGTCGGTATTCCTTTCTTTTTCTTTATCATTCTGTAACCAATCCATCAACTTTAGCGGAATTATCGATGTATTCACCATTTTTGTTTACATATCAATTCTAATTTTACATTTGAGCAATTCTTAATCCTCCACGTGCACCATCTCCAAGGGGGGCCAAATGAATAGAGCCGTGGTTTTATCAACGTAAGAAGAGCACAAAAACGATGCGTGCAGGTGCTTCTCTCGTCTAGCTCAGAAGTGCCACCTGCTGATTCATCCTTCATTTTGCAATGATGGCATGTCCTTTCCTTTGCAATAAAATCCCAAAAGATTTATGACTACTAAGCACGCTGCGTGCTCCAACTAACATGCCCGTTTTGCGGAAGGTAACTGAGTTGCAGGTACCCACATGCACGCATATTTGGTTTAGTTACTCGCTTTTATGGCCCTGTTAACTGACTAGCTTCGTGCACGCTGTTTTACGGCCGCAGATGCATTGAGGAGTGATAAGAGTTGTGATCCTGCGTATCGTCGCGAATGCAGCCACCTGCATTTTGCCAGGCTACGCGCATTGTGAAAGGGCCCACGCCTTCCGCCCCTTTCAAAATCCCGTCACAAGGCTCTAAAAGCGATCTAGTAAAGCGCGTCGAACTTCTACTCCATATAAGCACTTCCGAGCGTAGAGCTGTGGCGCCCTCGTCGGAGCACGCATCGCAGTCGTTAAGTCGGCCCAGCTAGGCATCGGACGTAACTGCTTTAATGAGTGTAAGGCCATTCCATCAGTTCTGCGCCGTGTTTAGCAGGAAGGCGCAAATAAAGGGCAGAACACGAACGAAACGCTAGTTCATGTCACTCATCCACGTTTGGTTGTAGCGAAGGGATCATTCAAAACCAGCTTGCCCAGTTTGGTGCCTATTTACTTAATGAATATGTCAGTGAGCAAATAGTTGGTCTGAGCTCGACGAAAATATTACTCCAAACTGGAGCACCGGTTTCATATCGCGCGCGATTCGTATACCGCATGCAAAGCTGTAAGAGCAAAGGTGGCGTCTTGAACCTCGTGAAATGCTTGTTGTCAGGAATGTTTTAAATAGCTACGAAGACCAAGGACTGCCGGTGTAACCATTTCTTCTACTCGCAGGAGACGTAAAACAAAGCAAGGTGACGAGCTTGCTTGCCCAAGCCCCAATTTCTCAAAGCAAGTCCAGCGGAAGTAGCACGCGGCTCCTGCTGAAATCATCTGAACAGCGAGATGTCTTCAGAAGAGAGCCTGGCTGCCGCCGACACGGCCGTCTTTTGCTTGCTCACGGCGGCGGGATACTTGGTGGGCCTCTACTTCTCCTTCTCTCGTCAACGAGGTCAAGTACGTATTCACATCATCGACATGGCCGTGTCACTACCGCAGTGCATAGCTGTGTTACAGCAGAATCTGTTTTTGGAAGCGTACGAAAAGGAGTAATGATCTTGCCTCTGGACCGCCCAGCGCTCTACGTAAAAAAAAGAAGTCTAAGTAATTAATTCTTCTTTAAAGCCCACGTACCTTCCGCTCTATAATTTTATTTCTAGATTTCCTAAGTTTCCTGCTTTCATAAAAACGTAAATGACGTTGCACTCGGGCATTTTCACTACGATGTGGGGTCTAGACGTTTTATTACCATCGCTGCCTATCCGAGCCAATGACAAGGAGAAAACAAAACAAAAAAAAAACTCCACTGGGACGCACCGTTAAGCGTCGAAGTTGTCCTATTCCAGTCATCAATGTAGGCTGATCTGTCGGCTATTTTGAGACTAGCCAGCCTCACGAGAATGTGAGAGAGGGGTACGGATAATGGCGAATTGACGGGAAGAGAAAGTTCAGCTCTAATAGCTTTCTTTTCGTTACGTTCTAGACTCTGTGACACCTCAAGGAGCCATACAAGCCTGTCCAAAAATCGCCCCTACTCATCACCTCTGTTTTGAAAGTGACCGGAGTTTTGCTCATTATAAGCTGGAAATTATGCCTACTGCGAGTCAGTTACACTGAAAATTTGGCATTGTCGCGTACGAATAATGTAAATGAAACTTTATCTAGCGGTGATGCGGGCTTGTCAGGTGATTTCAACGAAAAAAGCAACACTCACGTTGGAACCGTGGTAGCCCGTGTAGTGCACTGCCGGGTCGGGCCGGGACATGATTTATATTGCCGGGCCTGGGCCGGGCCCGGGCCTGAAGTTGCGGGCCAGGGCCGGGCTCGGGCTTAAAGCTGCGGGCCCGAGCCGGGCTTGGGTCCGTACAGAAATGGCTGGTGTCCGACTTTTCATTGACTATTGCAGGGTGAAGTACACAACTACGTCATTGAAGCAGCGACACGGATGAGCTATGAGTTATAGTACACGCCGAGAAAAAAACTAAGCTTTATTCATTGACTTATTTATTTCCTTATTTCCATGCCGCGGTGCAAGAAGAGTAAAATTCAACCGGCCTTAATTGGCCATTGATCGTTCGTAATTGCAAAACATACTTATACGCTATTAGAAATGCATTTGGGAAGAACATATTAGTTTAGGACGCTTATAGTCTTCAAACACATTCCGTGAAATACTCAAGCCTTTTAGCTTGTCGTTTCTGCTGAAAGGCGACCAGTTCGGCTATGAGCTCAACCTGTGAGATCGTGCTCACTAAAAAAATGTCATCGTACTGCTTGCTAGGCAGCTTTAATATTTACACTTCGCGGGCGGCAGAATATAACTGATTAAAATCATGGGGGAAGGCAAAGTAGACTACTACGCACGTATGCAGCCCTTTTTATTTAGCTCTCGGAACTTCCGAGTTTATCCTTGCCCACCTACACGAGATCACTATCCAAAGACGGGCCTGGCGAGCACTACTCTTCATCGCTTCCTTCTGGGTTAAAAAGAACCAACTTTCTGGAAGCCATACTGCGGTTTCAGAACCTTTGTCGGCCAGTTCCTTATCGGTGTAGCAGCAGTCTACTTGCTCAGAGTGAGCAGTATACCTCAAGCGTTACTGTGAAACGGGCCGTGCCGGGCCCGGGCTGGGCCTCACTCCGGGATCCACGGGCCGGGCCGGGCTCGCTAGAGCGATGATTTAGCGGGCTGGGGCCGGGCCCGGGCTTGAAGCCATGGGCCTGGGCCGGGCTCGGGCTTGAGGTCTCGGGCCCGGGCCGGGCTCGGGCATCAAATTGAGGCCAGTGCAGTGCTCTAAGCCCGTGTGCCTGCGCGTAGTGGCTTATTGCTGTCCTAAACTTTGAACTTTGCACCTCTAAGAGGACGTTCCTGGGTCTGTGACCCCCCCCCCCCCCCCTTTGAAAAATGTATGCCAGCCTTGCTTGCTACACCCTATAATTGGTCATGAGGGTTGCACCCTTCGCGGATTTCTTTGCAGCCGCACATGTTTTGACTTTTAACAGTTGCGGGCGTACGGGCTATATAAAAGATGGTTGGTTGGTTTATGGGGTTTAACGTCCCAAAGCGACTAAGGCTATGAAAGACGCCGTAGTGGAGGGCTCCGGAAATTTCGACCACCTGGGGTTCTTTAACGTGCACTGACATCGCACAGTACACGGGCCTCTAGAATTTCTCCTCCAAAGAAATTCAACCGCCGCGGCCGGGATCGAACCCGCGTCTTTCGGGTCAGCAGCCGAGCACCATAACCACTGAGCCACCGCGGCGGCTCTATGTAAAAGAGATGGTGGTCATTTTTGTGATGCGTAAATTTTTAGAGGGATGGTGAACAATTTCTCACAAACTCTCCCGAGTAGCAGCCTCAATGTGCACTAGAATTGGGGTATTTTCTACAATTATGACATCCAGAAATGTACTTTATGGCGTGTCTACACATTTTTGCTGCCGGGTGACATTTCTATGCCCGCATAATGTTCATGGGGCATTTTCTTGTTTTAAATATGTTTTAGAGTACCCAAAAAAAGCTACACACACCTTCAGTAAACACGCTCGTACAGCTGCACGATTCTAGCACGTGCCGCATAAACTACGTGAACAAAATTTGGCGCGTCATTACAAGAAGTAGTACAGCTGTTTTGAAATGACGAAGTTCAATGAAGAAACTACAGAAGCAATCTACAGTTGTACGCCACACACTTACCCATGACAGGTCTACATTCCCCACATTGTTCATTGAATTTGACCGAGCTCCGTTTTGGAGTCGGCGGCGCTTAGCAGTTAAGCTAGTTCTGCTAATTCTCAAATTGTGGTGGCGCAAATTGCTGTCATAGCTGCACGCATACGACCTGCAATTATCTTTAAATGGAAAGCTCGAATAGCTCTCAACATATTACATGCATACTTTATAAACAGTGGGAGAGTGCAAGTCACCCCGTGTTTACAGGAAATATCCAGAGAGCTCGATTGGGAAGACTTGGGGATAAAAACTACCATGCAGAAAACCAAAGTAATATTCCACAGTCTAGCAAGAGGACAGCAGTTCGTAATTAGTAGTGAGCGGCTGGAAGTAGTAAGGGAATATGTCTACTTAGGGCAGTTAGTGACCGCTGATCCGGATAATGAGAGGGAAATAACTAGAACAATAAGAATGGGGCGGAGCGCATATGGCAGGTTCTCTGAGATCATGAATGGCAATTTACCAATATCCCTCAAGCGAAAAGTATACAACAGTTGAATCTTACCGGTACTCACTTATGGGGCAGAAACGTGGAGGCTAACAAAGAGGGCTCAGCTTAAGTTGAGGACAACGCAGCGAGCTATGAAAAGAAAAATAAGTGTCGGAAGCGGGCGTAGTGGGTGAGGGAACAAACGCGGGTTAATGACACCGTGGTCGAAATCGAGAGGAAGAAATGGGCTCGGGCAGGGCATGTAATGCTAAGGCAAGCTAACCGCTGGTCCTTAATGGTAACGGAGTGGATTACAAGAGAAGGCAAGCGTTACAGGGGGCGGCAGAAAATTAGGAAGGCGAATGAGATTAAAAAGTCAGCGGGGATACGGTGTTCCTCAACTGGCGAAGGACAGGGTTAATTGGAGAGACATGGGAAAGGCCTTTGCCCTGCAGTGGGCGTAGTCAGGCTGATGATGATGATGATGAGTACTTCTGCAGTCTCCGATTTGATGATGGCATTGGCTCGGTAAGCAACTCAGGGTCAAATCGCAAAGCAAGATCGAAGACTTAGACAGAGAAAGCACAACTGCAGAACGAAAGGTGCAAAAATTAATACAAAAAAATTCAAAGAAATGTTTAACAGTTTGCAACAAACAGCGAAGCAATGGAAGTGGTTAGGGAATGCGTCTACTTAGTCCAGGTAGGGACCGCAAATTGAGACCATGATACTTAAATAACTAGGAGAATAAGAAAGAGGTGGAGTGCATTTTGGCAGCTGCTCTCAGGTCTTGAATGCCAGTCTACCAGTATCCCTCAAGAGCTGTACCTACAGCTGATAAAGCAACAGCTGTATCCTACCGGTTCTCACTTATGTGTCAGAAACGAAGACGCTAAAGAATAGCGGTCAACATACACTGAGGACAGCGCAGCGACTTATGAAAAGCAAAATGATAGGCGAAACGTCAAGAGACATGAAGAGAGCGGAATGGGTGCGGGCGCGAAAGCTTTGTTACCTTTGTTACAATATTGTTACGGGCGCAAAACCTTTACTGAAGGTCGTTCACGCCAGGCATGCCAGGCGTACCAAGTCAGCTCTCTGTGATAATGAGGATGGTGATGGTGTCCTACCGACCCAACTTCCACTTCTTTTTCACCTGTACTGCTTCGTCTTCGCTCGACCGTGGCAATATCTTAATCGAAATTACGAAGAAGAAATGGGAATGGGCAGGGCATGTAATGCGAAGGCAAGATAAGCGTGGCCTTTTAAGTTAACGTTTCAAGAGAAAGCAAGCATAGCAGGTGGGTGAATGAAGCTTGGGAAGTTCGTAGGTATAAGGTCGCCGCAGCTGTCACAGGACAGGGTTAACTGGATGTGGGAGAGGCCTGTTGCCCTGCAGTTGATGTAGTTAGGTTGATGATGCTGATAAAAAATCAATATTTATTCTCAAACTTTTACCACGTTTATATCTTTGCGCAGACTTGCACGCCTGTACCCTTAAAGGTTGCATGGGCGCGTTAACAATGTCGGCGCACGGCTTAAAAAAACAAACAAGAAAAAATTTGTTGTGTTGAAAAGAACTGCGTCCCGATCCTCGTCTCCGCGCTTACGGCAGAAATACCACTGAAACATATACTGAGGGTCTGTGGCATATTTTGCTACCTCGGCTACGAGCACTTCAGCCCGTCAAGAAAAAGGTGAGCCCCTGCAAACCTGTCCGCATTCAAGGTGACGCCGATATTCCGAAGGACGTACTTCGCACCCTCAGACTCTGGACAAAGTGCTCTATTGAGCCTAGATGCGCCGGGACAATTTGCAACGGTCCGACAAACAGCAAGATTCGAACTGCAAGATGAGAAGAATGGCTGCATGTGCCCGGGAGTGGGCGCTCTTGAACGCTCTCTGTGGTCAAGACAGGTGGTGTCTGATTTTTGTGCAATAACCGCTTTTCTATCCTTACGGAAGATAAAAAGGGGTTTTATCTTCTCGTTTTGCCGTTTTACCGCATTACGTTTTCCGAAGGAAAGCCGCCCAAGCAATCAAAAGGAATTTAAATAGAATGAATAATTACATCCTAAAAAAGCTAAGGCAGTGGCGACAGAACTGTGCAAACGGTTAGGAATGAAAAAACTTGTCAAGCAAATTCAGGAGAAAAAAAAACAGTTCTCTTCCGCAAAAACACCTAGCCAAGGATGGCTGCCCGCTTTGCATCATTATTTCTGAGAACGAAACGTGGCAGAAATGTTTCGCTCTTTTTCTGCAAGATAAGTTGGACATGGTTAATATTGAACACCTATACTCACTCTTTCATATAAAACCAGCAGTGCTTCCGGCTGGTTTTCACTGCGGCGTGCATTTGTATGTAGGTTTGGTTTGGTTTTATGGGGTTTAACGTCCCAAAGCGACTGAGGCTATGAGAGACGCCGTAGTAGGGGGCTCCGGAAATTTCGACCACCTGGGGTTCATTAACGTGCACTGACATTGCACAGTACACGGGCCTCTAGAATTTCGCCTCTAAAGAAATTCAACCGCCGCGGCCGGCATCGAACCCGCGTCTTTCGGGTGAGCAGCCGAGCGCACCGTAACCACTTAGCCACCGCGGCGACGCATTTGTATGTAGGATATGAGACGTTCCATGGAACTCAGGCGGCAACACTACGGGCCGACTTCGCAGGCAGCGTCAAATGACGGCAGCAGCGGCGACGCCGGCGAGCTGGAGGCCTTCCTCGGAGGCCGCACGTTACCGGAGGTCGCCCTGGCCGTCTCGGTTCTGGCGTCGGTGGCCAATGCCCTGGGCGTGGTGAGCTTCGTGGGACACCACTACGCGCACGGCTTGCACGTGGACTGGGTGCTGGCCGGCATTCCGCTTGCGGCCGCGCTGGCAGCTTATGCTTTGGTCCCTCTGCTTTACGGCCTGCGTGTGACGTCTGTGTTTCATGTGAGTTTCAAAGCGGTTTAATGTACACGGAAAATTTTGAGTAACTGCTATATTGGTTCTTGAGAGTGCTGAAGACATCTGTCTTGCCTGCTTGCTTAGGAGAGGTTTTCTAGTCTCAGCGCCCTGTCGGGCAAGCCATGTTTATTAACTGGCCTGCTCTCATCATGAACAGTTCCAGCAGAGCTTTCAGTGGAATTAAGTCTACCGTGTCGCTCAAAATTGGTGTATCCCCATACTTTGCGGTATTGCGGCATTACTTTGAGGCCAGCCACGGTAGCGCCCTAGCATTCCTATTATTCTTTTACTTAGCTTACAACGCAGGCATGCGGACTCATTGGCAATTTGTTTAAGACAAGTCAGGAAAAACAATTCGTAATTAGGCACATGTTTTGCACTGCAGACAGTCTGTCAAAATAAGGACAAGTGAGAAAAATTCACGAAGTGTGTGAAACATAGCGGACCTGTGTTGCCGCGCTGTGTCTAAACACCTCACTGGTCGGCTAAAGTATACATCAAGAACGTGTATTTTTAGTCTTTGAGCCGTTCTTCGACACCGGGCTGCATGCATGACCTTTTTTTTTTCTGCTCCTTTATTTTGCGACGCCTTCCACTGTAATCAAACATACCGCGGTAGGCAGCTAATTAAAGCCGCCATCCACGTTTCGTTTTTTGTCGCAAAGGACACTCACCATTTTGTTGCGAGCTTTCAAATTCAAGAAAATTCAAGAGCATGGCTTGCTTGGCGAAGCAGGCAATCAGGCGTACTCATATGTTGCTGTACTCTTTCAAGATTCCTTTTTGCACTTGATGACAAGGCGTTTTTTGTTGTTGACTTCGTTTCTTCTTTCTCTGAATAAAGTATCTGCGCATGCGATTCGACAACACTGTTGGCATCACAGCGTGCATGGTCTACTTCGTCCTCAGCGTAAGTAAAGTGTTGAAATATTCATGCCCAGAAATTTTTTACCAGCACAGTTTTTCAACGGGAAGTTGTTTATAAATGCAGGCAGTTTTGTCGCATGTTGCACCATAGCAGTGAACATATCCGCACCCCCCCCCCCCCCTTCCACCTCCGGACGCTTTTAGTTTTTGATATTTATTGACAAAAACGCGCCCCATTGGTTTAATACTGTAGTTTTCACTATTCGGTGCCAACTCTGGAAGAACTTTAAAACCACGATTTTGCTATGAGGCGGAAGGTTAGACCACCATCAATATGTTTCTACAGCGCCTTGCAATATTCCACTGTGGCCTTGAAATTAGAAGCGATTGTCAAGACAGCTGGTATTGTCTTCGCATCAAGGTCATCAAATCAAAACGGCACTCGGAAGCCTTATGAATGTCTATCAGAATTCCCATACTTATTCTAGTACACCATTCCACTGGTAATTGTGGCAGTACATCTGCGCGCTCAGCCCAGTGTCCAAGTCCCAGTCAGTGTAGCCACAAGCAAGAGGAACGCTCGAGCCATGTCAACAATTGTTTCAATAAAAAGCAACGTTTTGTTCCGGAAACTCTTCATTCGTTCGCTAGCATTTTGTTGCAAAATCAAATGTTGTACAAATCGTTTGGGCGGAAAACAGTCAATTTCCGGACTCAGGAGCAAGACTACCTTTGTTTCTACTACAACGAAGGCACCTGTGGATTCACACTGATGGGCACAGCGCGAGTCTGAAAAGTGGCTCGCGAAAAGTTTTATTCGTGTATTCCGTCCTGGTGCCCATTCGTCTTTCTACAAGCATGGAAACCTTGTGACTTAAACAAATATATCATACAAGAAAGAAAGCGCGCTTTAAAGGTTAGCGGGTCACATCGTCTACATGTATGGAGCTTCGAAACATACGCATCACAGCTGCGGGCCTTATCGAAGCAATGTGATCGCGAGAATGCAGCTCCTTTTTTGTAAGTAGTCCCGCTGCGTAATGGGCAACGAAAATTGTTTTACGCTTTTAGGCTTCTCTCAAGTCGCGTCGCTATCAAACACAGCTTAATTTACCAGTGCTCTTCCTGCGCAGGAAAAGAATGCTCTTTAATGTACTTCACGAGTGACGGGAGCGCGCCAATTAAACAGCTAATCAACTAACCTTACTTGTCACTCTGTCGGCGAGCCACTATAAACCTCAGGACCGGTGTTATATTGGCAGAGTGAGCACATAGCGGATTTATAGTGTCCTCTGCGACTGGTGGAATGGATCGACTGTGGACGCATTCCCATGTGTTAGCTCTTAGTGGCAGCTGTTTCATATGTTCTGCTTAACTCCGTGACTGGCCGCGCGACGTCGCCGATTATAGCTGCACAAATACTTGTGGCAAAGTGATTTTAACCGCGCCTAAAAATGACGTAGCGACTAACAGTTTACCGTGACGCCTGATTCGTCATGCTTATGGAGCTCATGAACCAAGTACCCTCAGAGTGCATGGCAACCAAACGTGATGCAACACTAAGCTCAAGGGTGGAATGTGGTTCTGTGGGCTTCATGCTCAACAAATCCTTTGCGTTTCCGGAGGCTGGGACGCTGTATTCTTGAACTGCAGCCGCCACAGCCACGAGACTCCAGAGCTTACGAACTGACCAGGCATGCAGACTCAAAAAATATCTGGCGAGCATTCGCAAATGCTCTAACACTCTTCAGAGAGTTAGGTATTATGATGCTGCGTAATGTGAGCTTAAAAGACAAAATTTGATACGAACTGACCGGGAAAATCGAGAGCAAAAACAAAAGAAAAAGAAAGTGTACCTTAAGACTTTTTTAAAGAAAACGCGGCGGTGCTAGCAGGATTAACATCTAACTGAAACAGTAAAGTACAGCCAATATATATTTTAAAGAAAATGAAAACAAGGTAAGGACCTAGAGCTGAACACCAAGAACAGAATTAAACTGGAGTCGCCTGCGCTGAAAGACTCAATTCTAATCCACTGCGCGCCACAGCCTCATTGCGGTCTACAGTTTACGTTAGCGTTAGTGCTCCGAGCCTTGAAGATAGTGCCTTTTGCTGGTTGGCGCTGCACGGCTCGTTCTACTGGCTACCTTTGGCTAACATGGGGCCAACACGACAGCGTTATTAGTAATAAATGAAATGAGACCCATATTGCGCTAGCTTTTCACGTTTAGTAAACGTAAAATGTGCTGAACATCACCTGTTTACAGAGGAATGGAAACCATGAGCGCGGGACCTAATACTTATAGATTTTTTAAAATAGGCTTTTTGAGTTAAAAGGCGGCTTTTTTCGGCATAGCATTGTCAGCGGTGTAGTACATTAGACCATAGCTAAGTCATGCTGACTATCAGGTTGGTCAACTAATACTATTGCTATTAGGCTCCTTAATTATTGAAAGGGGTGTAGCCCACCGTAGTAAATATCCATATCAATTCTTAGAATTTCGAAAACTCTGTAGCCCTCGGCGCTGTCGCCCAACAAAGTTTGGCTACATCGCGCCAAAATACATGCGCTTGAGAGAATCTTGCAGGCAAAGCAACCTCTCCAGTGCACGTAACTCACAGAAATCGCCAAAATATCTTGGGCCACAGCGCCGAGGGTTACCGCGTTTTCAAATTCTAAAAACTGATATGGATATTACTTACGGCGGGCTTCAAGACTTTCAATAATTAAGGAGCAGAACAGTAATAGTTAAAAAGTTAACTATTCCTTATTTGTTAAACAGTGTGCTAGTTAGCTCGTTTTACTCGCCGCGGTGGCTCAGCGGTTATGGTGCTCGGCTGCTGACCCGAAAGACGCGGGTTCGATCCCGGCCGCGGCGGCTAGAATTTCTTTGGAGGAGAAATTCTAGAGGCGCGTGTACTGTGCGATGTCAGTGCACGTTAAACAACCCCAGGTGGTCGAAATTTCCGGAGCCCTCCACTACGGCGTCTCTCATAGCCTTAGTCGCTTTGGGACGTTAAACCCCATAAACCAAACCAAACCAGTTAGCTCGTTTTAGCTATATTCTGATGTATTTCACCGCTGACAGTGATATGCGGAAAAATTGTTTTTCTAACTCAAAAACCTTGTATTTTAAAGTTGGGCAAAGTCTTTGGTGAAACACCTGGTATAGTTGTGTGGCTGTCTCTCGAGAGCGTGAAAATAGCACGCCTGCAGAAACTCTTGCATCGTGCTCTTTGCTTACACTCTGCTGCTGCGAGCTGGTTATCATATAGAGTGTACAATCACTACCCAAGGGGATTACTGTGCCGAAATCTCTGGTCAGAGTTTCGGACGAAATAACAAATGTTTCCTGCAGTGATAGAAGACTGAACGAAACGTGCTTGTAGGCCGCCGCGGTGGCTCAGCGGTTATGGTGCTCGGCTGCTGACCCAAAAGACGCGGGTTCGAACCCGGCCGCGGCGGCTAGAATTTCTTTGGAGGAGAAATTCTAGAGGCCCGTGTACTGTGCGATGTCAGTGCACGTTAAAGAACCCCAGGTGGTCGAAATTTCCGGAGCCCTCCACTACGGCGTCTCTCATAGCCTTAGTCGCTTTGGGACGTTAAACCCCATAAACCAAACCAAACCGAAACGTGCTTGCACAAAAAAGGACCGCCATAGATGCTGTTTACTTCTTGTAATGAAGTATATAAATAAGCAGCTGCAAAGTTTCTTAACCAGATTATATACCTGCTTCGTTATACACAGGCATTCCTCGCTATTTTGAGATACTTGGTGTGAACTAAGGCATATGATTTGGTCGGTGCGACTCTAATAGTGCCTGTAATGTGGCCCATTTCAGCAAACTGTTGGTGCAGTAGGAATCTACAGCTCGGCTATTGCAGTATCAACAAGTAGGTATTTCTTCCTATCCGCTATGATGAGAATGTCGTCTTTGATGCGACCAGCCAGCCAACAAAATATAGCAAAGTAGTGGTGAAGACAGGCAGACCAGCACAGACAAATTGCATGCGCAAGGCTCTCAATTGGATATTTATTTGGGCGTGAGGGTTGCTGTAGGCAGCCTGCAATGACGTTTTCTGTGGCTATCGCAGCGCGGAACGCACAGCCTAGCCAGGGGAAGAAGTTTTTTTTCACATGCACCAAGTAGTATCTGCCACGCCAGACAAAAAGGCTGCGTGCCAGTGACGCCAAACAAAAGAACATTAAGGGGAACAAAATAACCGATATCTATGGCATTATCCGGCTCATGCAGGAGCACCAGCCCCTGCCCTAGTCAAGCTAAAGCGTAGCTTCTGTTGAAGCGTAAAACAGGGATTCAAGCTTAAGGCATTCACCACTTGCAGTATGCGCAGCGCCACTCGAATGCTGCTGCTTTATCCAGAATGACCGAGTAATCCAGTTCTTCAAGACTTCGCGCGCTCTCATACCTGCAATTGTTGCTAAGAGAATGTCAGTAAGAGAAAACTGGAAACCGTACTGTGTTTAGAGCTGGCGATTTTACAAGGAGTGATTTGGATTTGGCACGCTTGTCTGAGAGCTGAAGAGTAGTCAGGAATGAAGGAGCCCTCTAGGAAGTTAATTGAGGCAGAATGCCCTTCTTGTACGGCTCTGTGCGTGTTTTGATGCTCTCTCATGCCCTCTGTGCTTGAAAACGTAATAAAGGCGCCGTAACCAAGAATTTTCTCTCTTATGAAGATAAACATTACGTTACCTTAAAATTATATTCTAGCGTGCCGCTGTGCTCCAGTTTTTCTATTAGCACTTGGGTAATGTTGAATAGTATGCACTGCACATGAACCAGTGGGTATCTTTGGGAGCAGAATCGAGATCGAAATGTCATTTGCACTAGAAGAGGAAGCAATTCAACACCACTTACAACCGATTTTCATTTTGGAACTGACCAGAAGTCAAAGCAAATCGAAAGACTACGCACTGGTGTTTCAGTTCAGTGTTCGTATCGAACCCCAGACCTATATACAGGACGCTAAAACACCGCACGTTTCGAATATAACACGGCAAAAGCGGAAATCTTGACAGGTTGATAGAAAGCGAGAATACAAGCGCGGAGAGTGGGTTATACATAGGTGCTCACGAACCTCCACGCAGGTCCTCCAGCGCAGGTGTAGTGGCAGTGCGTGTTACACCTACGTCAGCTGTTCGGAAATTTGGGTTAATTGGCTACGCGTGTCCAGCGCGTTGGCAAACACAGGTTGCCTTACCGTGAACAGAGTCCCGCATACATTCGATCCAGAAAACAGCTACTACTACACAGCAACTTTACCCGCAAAAGGCGCCCGTGTGCTGTGCGATGTCAGTGCACGTTAAAGATCCCCAGGTGGCCTTAACTAACCGGCAGCCCTCAACTACGGCATCCCTAATAGCCTGTGTCGCTTCGGGACGCTAAACCCGACATACTATACTATAGAGGAACCTGGTATTCTCTAAGCACCTTCTACCTTAACAGAACTATAAAAATGCCGATATTAAAGATTACTGATCGTATCAAAATACACTCATCCCAGGATCTGCCGCGGTCGGCGGGCTGCATTTTGATGGAGGTGAAATACAAAATCGGCCATGTGCAGTGCAATGTCATTGGACGTAAGAGAATTCCGTGTCGCCTAAAGTTACCCGTACCTCTCCATTACCTGATCAGAGTGGCTTTTCAGGCGAGTTGGTATGTCATGAGAAAATTTTTAGCGCTTGCAAATGCGCTTGTTGTCTTCTTCGTGTTCGTCCTCGTTTGCAAGCGCTAAAACTTTTCTCTCCATTATGACGTACCTCAAATCCGGGCCGTCAGCTTCCGCTCATAAAAGCCGTTATTACTGATTTTTAGCGACCGGTCAACACGCGGGAAAAGGCAAGGAGACCGAAAAGAAAATGTGTTGTTGTTGTACACATCACACAAGTTCTCATTCAGCGCGCAGCTGTTGCAGTGCCCTGAAAAAGAAGGCTGTGCGACGCTGATACACTGGCACTCGCGTATCGCTAACATTTTCGCCTGTTTTCCATCGCTACCATCCCCGCACGACTTCATGACAGCTGCTTTTCCCTGTGGCGTCATTGCTCTCATTGTGCAATCTTTCCTCTGTAAATTGTACGAATATAAAGCAAAGCACCTCGCGGGCCTGCTTGCAGCGCTCAAACAACGAGCAACGTCAACTAAAGCAACTAATTCGAAAACACCGCGCACACGACCTGCAAAATTCTGATCACTGTCAGCAGTGTACGCATGCATCTCTTTTTGTCACTGTGACTCAGATATGTCCACTATGGAGGTTGTCACTGAACGAACTTCCGCATGTGCACCGGCGCTGATCTTAGCTGGGCTTGCGAAGTGGGCATGCGTGCACATGTGGTCTTGGCCTACCTGCGTCTAGTCGTGCATGGTGTTTGGCCGTGTCTGCCGAAAGGCGGTCCGCAGTGTGGGAACCGAGGCCAAGTCCTTGGAACCTTCAGCCTCTCGGTGGTGCCAAAAAACTGTCTCGGTCTCCGAAGCCAAGGCTAAGCAGGAAAGGGAAGGGGACAGCCCTTTGTTTCCTCAAGGCTGTGGGACCGAAGCGCGAGTATCATTCCGCGGCAAAATCTAGTCCTCAACAGTACGGCAACAAACTAAGGCCAACAAGACTGCACAAAATTAATGGACCCCTCTCTCACCTTTAACCATTGAATGACTCCGTCAAACCCCCGTAATTAGACGACCCCCGTAATTAGACGACAGCAGAGAGAGGGGCGTCGAGTCCATCGGGAGAGGGCGAAGAATGTTTTTACAGAGACACCTGTTAAGCCGCTGTTCTTGGGTTTCGCGTCGAGGTGGTGGTGGTGGTGGTGGTGGTGGTGGTGGTAGTAGTAGTAGTAGTAGTAGTAGTAGTAGTAGTAGTAGTAGTAGTAGTAGTAGTAGTAGTAGTAGTAGTAGTCGGAGTAGTCGGAGTAACCAGTAAGTGCTTGGCACCGGAACACTGGCTTATGGTTGAGGAAGAGAGCATGACAAGAACGGCGGAATGCGCAACTGGAGGGTGGTCACCGTGGAAGGAAGGACTGTATGGCGAAAAGAGAGGAATGCATACTTGGAGGGTGGTTACTACCTTATCCGGAGGCTTGTTATGTTGGAAGTAGTGGCAGGGTTAACGTGGTGATCCGGGTGGTGATCATTGAAGGAGGGGGATCTGCCAACTGCGTAAGAATATGCAAAAGGTTTGCCAATGGAACCACCGGGACGGTGGTTACTTTTGAAGCAGCCGCGTTACCGTGGAAAGGTAGTATGGCGAGAGCAGAGTGCGTACGTGGAAGGTAGTTACTGCGGGAACCATCTGGAGGGCGGTTAGCGAAGAGGGAGTGCATGGCGAGTGCGGAGGATTGCACCACAGGAGGTTGCCTGCCATGGGAAGAACTCAGACAGTGGAAGTAGGAGGAGAGTACTACCTCAACAACTGTCGCTGAATGCGTTACACAGTGGTAACCGTCCTGTGAGTTCGTTGTACAGGATGTGTCCCAAAACGTATACGGGTCCTTCTATTCATTTACTGGCCGGACTTCTTGCCGCACTAACACATCACGCTGACAAAGGCACGTCACCTTCCCTTTCTTGCGTAGCCTTGGCTGCAGAGCCGCAGTATTTTTATTTATTTATTTTATTTATTTAGTTAATACTCCCAATCCCAATCGGAATTATCGTAGGAAGGGCGAAAACAAAATTCAACAGAGAAAGTACATAAAACACAGCGTTACAACTGTATGTTAACAGAGGCTGAGAGGTTAATAACAATAATAATAATAATCGAGCAATAACATGGGAGTAGCTATTAAAGAAAAAAATAAGAACAGCATGATGCATTACCCGCTAGAAAGAACAATTTTCATTACTTAAGATAGAGCACTGGAGCTGACGACAATGGTGTTGATTATGCACATTGTAGAGCTCGTAGGTGCGCTACATCTGTCTCAAAATTTTCTTCTAAACATGAGCTGGTTACACTTCATGGTAGATTATTCCATTCTCTAATGGCTAACGGAAAAAACGAATGTCTAAAACAGTCTGTATTCAATCGATGTTTACCGTGAGTATAGTAGGCTTAGCCACGGATGAGAAATTGGAGGAAACATTTTCCTCCCCACTCTTACTTCAGTGTTGTCTTTGTAGCTGAAATATACTTCATGCGGGAGCATTATATCTATACGGAGGATTTAAGTTACGGTACTGAGTTTCTATGGTGATTGATTAGAAATGGGCAACAGTGAAGCGATGCATTGGAGGAAACATTTTCCTCCCCACTCTTTCTTCAGTGCTGTCTTTGTAGCTGAAATATACTTCATGCGGGAGCATTATATCTATACGGAGGATTTAAGTTACGGTACTGAGTTTCTATGGTGATTGATTAGAAATGGGCAACAGTGAAGCGATGCATTGGAGGAAACATTTTCCTCCCCACTCTTTCTTCAGTGCTGTCTTTGTAGCTGAAATATACTTCATGCGGGAGCATTATATCTATACGGAGGATTTAAGTTACGGTACTGAGTTTCTATGGTGATTGATTAGAAATGGGCAACAGTGAAGCGATGAGGAAACATTTTCCTCCCCACTCTGTCTTCAGTGCTGTCTTTGTAGCTGAAATATACTTCATGCGGGAGCATTATATCTATACGGAGGATTTAAGTTACGGTACTGAGTTTCTATGGTGATTGATTAGAAATGGGCAACAGTGAAGCGATGCATTGGAGGAAACATTTTCCTCCCCACTCTTTCTTCAGTGCTGTCTTTGTAGCTGAAATATACTTCATGCGGGAGCATTATATCTATACGGAGGATTTAAGTTACGGTACTGAGTTTCTATGGTGATTGATTAGAAATGGGCAACAGTGAAGCGATGCATTGGAGGAAACATTTTCCTCCCCACTCTTTCTTCAGTGCTGTCTTTGTAGCTGAAATATACTTCATGCGGGAGCATTATATCTATACGGAGGATTTTTAATTTTTATTTTATTTATTGTTACCCTCAGGGTAAAAACATTAGAGGGGGAGTGGGTTTTTATCAATAAACAAACAAAAATATGCACAACAACAAGAACATACAAGTAATACTGTAAGTGGCAGTTAAGTTTGGTTAAGAAATGATCTAAACAAAGTCCCATAACACTTAATTAATATAACACAATGAAATTCGCGATAACGTTTGAGTGTACACAGTGGTTAAATGAAATAATATATGAACACACAGGAAGAGAGGTAGGTTTTATACAATGTTAAGAAAAACTCGCATGGTCTATATTGCGCACGGCAGACTGAAAACCAAAATTTATCGATTGTTGCAACGGAAGAGGGAAGGCGGTTCCAGTCTTTAGATATGCGGGGTATGAATGAATCGGAGAAACATTTAGTGTTGCATGAATTTATGCCAACCTTGTGAGCGTGGTCAACGCGTGATGATACATATGAAGGCGGAATGAGCAATTTACCGTGTAAGTCATCATGGTAAAATATCTTTGAAAGAGGGATAACCGTGCATGCTTTCGACGAAATGTGAGGGGTAGCAGATTGAGATTAGATTTCATTGAGGATACACTAGCGGTGCGGTGATAATTAGAGAAGATGAAACGAGCTGCATTATTTTGAATCATTTTTAGCTGGTTAATGAGATCAGTAGTGCCCGGGTCCCAAACTGAAGATGCGTATTCAAGTTGCGAACGAACTAACGTTTTGTAAAAGAGAAGCTTGGTACTAGAAGGGGCCGAGCGAAAGTTCCGTTTTAAGTAGCCTAGCATGTGGTTAGCTTTGTTGACAATGAATTCGACATGACTGTTCTAGCTAAGGTTAGAAGCGATATGAATGCCTAGGTACTTGTATGACGCTACTGATTCCAGAGCTACATTGTTAAGGTGATACGTAGGTGAGTTGCTAGATGACCTTGATACGCGCAGGAATTTACGCTTGTTAACGTTTAGCGCCATTTGCCATGCTTTGCACCAAGAGGAGATGTTGTTAATTTCAGTTTGAATTGCGCGTACGCCATCGTCAGTTATTATTTCACGGAAAAGGACACAGTCGTCTGCAAATAAGTGAATTGATGATGTAACAGAATCAGGCAGGTCATTAATGAATATTAAGAAGAGTAAGGGCCCAAGCACGGTACCTTGAGGAATGCCAGAAAGAACGGGGTGTAAATGTGAGTTAGTTCCATTAGTTGCTACAAACTGCTGACGATCTGTTAAAAAGCACTATAGCCATTTTAGTACGTCAGTATCGAGCCCTATCATGCGCAGTTTTAGTAGCAAAAGCCGGTAACAAACTTTATCAAAAGCCTTGGCGAATTCTAAAAATATGCAATCCCCAGTGGAACGATGATCAAGAATTGCATGCAATTTATGAGTAAAGAGAACAAGTTGCGTTTCACATGAATATGACTTACGAAAACCGTGTTGTGCATGATGAAAAACGAGTTTGACTCTTAAGAAATTTGCTATATGTGAAAAAAGAACGTGTTCTAGGATCTTACAGGGGATGCTGGTGATTGAAATAGGCCGGTAGTTGTAAGGTGAGTGCTTGTTTCCAGATTTATGTACTGGAATCACCTTCCCTATCTTCCAGTCTGCCGGCATCGCGCTATTTTCTAGAGACTGCTGAAATAATTTAGAAAGAATAATGGAGGAATATATCTTAGTGCTTTTCAGAAATTTTGAGTTAATGCAGTCGATGCCGGCGGCTGAAAATGGTTTCAGGCCGTCTATGTTTTTGGCGATTCCATCCGGGTTGACTATAACAGGATACATTGGCAGATAATTATGGGCGCAACAATAAGGTAAGTCGTTTGACAGGGATTTCGTGAAGTAGCTGGAGAAGACATCATTTAATACAGTGGAGCATTCATCGTCAGGAACAGGTTCGTCATTAGCGCTTGTTAAAATAATTTTAGACCGGTCTGTAGGATTGATAACTTTCCAGAACTTTTTAGGATTATCTACCAATATATGGGGTGAAGTCTTCGCAAGAAACATTTTTTTAGCGTTTTTAACTGCTGAAATATAAGCGTCGTTTGCAGTACGATATAAAGACCAACGAAACTGACTACATGAGGTGTTAGCAAGCCGGTATAAGCGCTTCTTCCGGTTAGATAAGCGCCTAATGTATGAGGTATACCAAGGTGCCTTTGGATTATACGAGATATTTCGGATGGGAATAAATCGATTGATAAGCTCGGTAAACTTATTCTTGAAGAGTGTCCAGTTCGTTTCAACAGAGCGTTGCTCGAAGCCTTCTAGGAACTTTGTTAAAGAGAGGCTTAAATCACTGTTGATTTGGGTAAAATCTGCACGGTGATAATTGCGCAGTGTTTTAGTTGTCTTTACTCTCTTTTGTTTGGGTATGTTAATAGTAAAATTCAATGCAAGATGGTCACTCAGCCCTGGCAGGTATATTATTTCTGAACATAATTCAGGGCTCGAGCACAGGACTAAATCTAATATATTAGCAGTGGTGGCCGTTATTCTGGTAGGTTGTGTAACTATTTGCGTGAGGTTAAAGCACGAACAAAAAATCTGAATTCCTTGGAAGTAGAGGAAGTTGAATTAATAGAAGCAGTACTCACTGACCAATCAATGCCAGGAAGATTAAAATCGCCCAGTAAAAATATAGGTGTTGTCGGAAATCGTGTAGTTACGATGTTGATACTGTCATGAAGCTCAGAAACAAACGTCGACGATGCGTTTGGTGCGCGGTAACAAGCCCCTATAATGAATTGACGGTGCATTAGTTCCAGATATACCCATATTGATACATGCATTCGAAGAAGAGACAGAAGTAGTGCATGCGCTAGAAGAGGAAGAAGTTAGTTGGCTCTCTCGCACGTGCTCGAACCACTGGGTGTCCGCCGCAGGTTTTTCGTCTCTGCGCGGGTGTTCTTTTTTGGCGTTGCACGCTACAGTTTGGTGGAGCAGTGCTGGGTACGCTTCCCGACCTGCAAACTCCGTACAGCGTCACTACGGACCTCACACCGGTTCACCAGCGACCCAGCCGCCGTCTCCGCGGAGAGTCGCCTGAATTTGGGCCCCTTCCCCCGCCAACAAGGACGACGCAGCCTCGACCGCCGAGTCCAACCGACATGGCCACTAACACCAGGACCCAGCCGCCGATCCAGCCTCTACCGTCGAGTCCAACTGCCATGGCCGCTGACACCAGGCCCCTGGCGCCGATCCTTTGCCACCCACCGCAAACACCGCCATCTTTTCACGGTGACGAGTTCGAAGACGCTGAGGACTGGCTGGAGACGTTCGAGCGGGTCGCACGCTACAACGGCTGGTGCGACGAGCGCAAGCTGAATAACGTCTACTTTGCCCTGGAAGAGTCTGCTCGGACGTGGTTTGAAAACCACGAGGCTACACTTCCCACCTGGGAGACGTTTTGCCGGAGTCTCCTGGCTACGTTCCCCAACGCTGACCGCCGGGAGAAGGCTGAAGCTGCGCTGCCCTCCCGAAATCAGCGCACGAACGAAAGCGTGCGCATGTACACCGAAGACATGGCCCGTCTTTTCAAGCGCGCCGACCCCAACATGACAGAGGAGAAGAAGCTGCGCCATCTCATGCGTGGGGTTAAGCAGGAGCTGTTCGCGGGCCTCGTGCGCAGCCCACCCCGCACGGTGGCGGAATTTCTAACCGAGGCGACCACAATGGAGACGACGCTGCAACAACGGGCCCGCCAGTACAACCGGGACATCAACTGCATGGTGCCCGAAGGCTTTTCGTCGTGTCTCGGCGGCAGTGCAGACACCTTGCGTGAATTAATTCGCTCCGTTGTCCGGGAGGAACTGCAACGGATCCGTCTGCCTCAGGTTGCACCTGCGCCGCTGGCAGCGCTGTCCGAAGTTGTCAGGGACGAGGTGCGACAGGCTGCGCAGGCACCTCCTGTCCCCGAAGCGCCATCCCGGTTCGATGACCGACCCACGTACGCATCTGTTCTCCGTCGCACGAAAGGCTACGGTCCCATTACCCCAACGCCTGGCGTGAGCAACATCGGCACATGTCACGCAAGCGTGCCTGGCTACGGTGTGACCCCGTCGACCTCCGTGAGTAACATCGCCGCGTATTCTGCAACCGCATCTGCTACAGCTGGGCCACGCCCTCGCAAGTCGGATTTGTGGCGTACACCGGACCGCAGGCCTCTCTGCTACCACTGTGGGGAGCCTGGTCACCTCTACCGCGCCTGTCCGTACCGCCAAGTGGGTCTTCGCGGTTTCCATCCCGACGCACCCTGCCCTCAGAACGGCGAACGACCGCATGAGATTGCACAGCATCTCTGGGCACGCCAGAACCCTGCCTACTCTGGAAGGCGCGAGTCCCGTTCCCCTTCGCCTCTCCGTTATCGCTCTTCCAGCCCTGGCCGCCAGAGTAGCTCTGCTGGCCGTCGCTCGCCGAGTCCGCGTCGGGAAAACTAACATCAGCGACCTCTGGAGGCAAGGCCGCTGACGTCGGGACGTGTCAAGATCCTCCATCGCGGAACCCTCGAGCCGACGATACCCGGACAGAGAGAGGCAGCGACAGTATCAGATACGCTGCATCCGATTTGCGTGTGACAATTGATGGCACTGACATTACCGCGCTGCTCGATACCGGTGCTGATTACTCTGCTATGAGCCGTGCCTTCGCTGGAGAACTTAAGAAGGTTCTGACACCGTGGACGGGGACCCCCATTCGCACCGCTGGTGGCCACCTAATTTCCCCTGTGGGCAAGTGCACGGCTAGAGTTGGGATTAGTGGTTTTACGTACGTTGGTGAATTTGTCGTACTCCCCGAGTGTTCCAGAGACTTGATTCTGGGGATCGACTTCCTGCAGTCGAACGGCGCTGTGATTGACTTTCAGGAGGCACGTGTCACGTTCTCGACCAAACAGGCCGTGGCGCGCTTTGACTCCCGTGATCCCTGCAGCAACGCTCTGCGCATTGTCGAGAACGACGTCACGGTGCCGCCGCGGTGCAGTGTTCTGGTGCTCGTGCGGAACGACCTCTTTCATGACTACGAGGGCCTAGCGGACAGCCATAGTCCACTGCTGCTTAAGCGGGGACTTGCCGTTGCAAGAGGTCTCGTCCAACTACGTGACGGCTGCACCCACGTCCTCCTGACTAACTTTGCCAACGAATATCAGCACCTGGCCAAAGGCATGGCTATTGCCTTCCTCCACGACGTTGCTGAGGTTCCAGGTTTGTGCACCGTGGGAGGACCCTCTCCGGAGTATGCTGGCCCACATCACGTTCTTCAGTCAGTCAGAATAAATCCTGCCTTGCCGTCGGTTCAGAGGGATCTTCTGTCGGCCCTCTTGGCAGAATTTGCGGACTGTTTCGCTACGTGCTCGAAGGTCGGCCGAACTCCACTCGCCAAGCATCGTATCATCACTGACGAGACTACGCGACCCGTCTGCCAGCGCCCATATCGTGTTTCCCCGGTGGAGAGAGAAGCCATTCAGAATCAGGTTGCCGAGATGCTTGCAGACGATGTCATTCAGCCGTCCACCAGTCCGTGGGCATCGCCTGTGGTTCTTGTCAAAAAGAAGGACAATACTCTGCGTTTCTGCGTGGACTACAGGAAACTTAACAGCGTGACCAAAAAGGACGTTTACCCGCTGCCCAGGATAGATGACGCGCTCGATCGATTGCGGAACGCCAGATACTTCTCGTCATTGGATCTTAAAAGCGGGTACTGGCAAATCGAAGTGGACGAGAGAGACCGGGAGAAGACGGCTTTCGTGACGCCTGACGGCCTCTATGAGTTTAAAGTGCTCCCATTTGGTCTGTGCTCAGCACCGGCCACTTTTCAACGCATGATGGACACTGTCCTCTCCGGCTTGAAATGGCAGTCCTGCCTGGTGTACCTGGACGATGTCGTTATATTTTCGCCCACCTTTGACCAACACTTGGAGCGGTTGCGCATTGTGCTGCAAGCGCTCAAATCCGCGCAACTCACCATCAAAGCCGAGAAATGCCATTTTGGCTTTGAGGAACTTCGCTTTCTTGGTCACGTTGTCAGCGCACAAGGTGTTCGCCCGGACCCTGACAAGACCGCTGCCGTCTCAGGTTTTCCACGCCCAACTGATAAGAAGGCCGTTCGCCGGTTTTTAGGCCTGTGCTCCTATTATAGGCGCTTTATTCAAGATTTCTCGAAAATCGCGGAACCGCTGAACGCACTGACCCGTGACGACACGCCCTTCCTGTGGGGGACCGACGAAGAGGCTGCATTTGTCGAGCTTCGCAGCCGTCTGCAAAGCACTCCGATACTCGGCCATTTCGACGAGCATGCTGCCACGGACATCCACACTGACGCCAGCAATGTTGGCCTTGGTGCAGTACTGATCCAGTGGCAAGACGGTGCAGAACGGGTCATCAGTTATGCTAGTCGGACACTTACGCGCTCCGAGACCAATTATTCTACGACGGAGAAAGAATGCCTTGCAGTGATATGGGCCATCTGCAAGTTCCGACCGTACCTCTACGGACGACCCTTCCGTGTGGTAAGCGACCACCACTCCTTATGCTGGCTGGCGAGCCTCAAAGACCCCTCAGGACGCTTGGCTAGATGGAGCTTACGCTTGCAAGAATACGACTTAACAGTAGTTTACAAGTCTGGCCGCAAGCATCAGGATGCGGATTGTCTGTCGCGCGCGCCTATCCCAATCAATACCGAAGAAACCACCGATGATTTTCCTTTCCTGGGCTCTGTTAGTACCACCCAAATGGCGCAGCTTCAAAGGGCGGACACGGAGTTGGCGCCGCTCATCGATTACCTCAAAGGCAGTGAAGCTCCCATTCCGCGTGTTTTTCTTCGAGGGCTTCACACCTTCACTTTACGGTCTGGTGTTCTCTACAAGCGCAACTTTGCCAACAGCGAAGAAGTGTTCCTACTCGTCGTACCATCACAGCTGCGGTCTGAGATCTTGAGTGCCTGTCATGATGCACCATCCGCCGGCCACCTTGGAGTCAGCCGTACACTCGCGCGGATTAGACAAAAGTATTATTGGCCCAGGTTACTCCCATCGGTGCGGGCCTACGTCAAAACATGCCGTGAATGCCAACGTCGGAAGACTCCTCCATTGAAACCGGCCGGATTTCTTCACCCCGTCGATCCACCGAAGACCCCTTTCCATCAAGTGGGCATGGACCTCCTTGGCCCATTTCCGAAGTCTTCGCTCCTTGGCCCATTTCCGAAGTCTTCGTCTGGAAAGCGTTGGATAGTCGTTGCGACTGACTACCTCACACGGTACGCTGAGACCACGTCTCTTGCCAAAGGCACTGCTGCTGAAGTGGCGCAGTTCTTCGTCCACAACATTGTCTTGCGTCATGGAGCACCCGCCGTTGTTGTTACTGACCGGGGAACTGCTTTCACGGCCCGCTTAACCCAGTCCGTGATGACTCTGGCGCACACGAGCCACCGACGTGCTACGGCGTATCACCCGCAGACAAGCGGGTTGGTAGAGCGACTCAACCGCACACTAGCCGACATGATATCAATGTACGTTGACGTCGAGCATCGAACTTGGGACGCCATTCTGCCGTACGTAACGTTTGCGTACAACACCGCCCTGCAGGAAACAACCCGACTGACCCCCTTTCAGCTTGTCTTCGGTCGCCAGGTGACCACTCCGTTGGATGCTATGTTGCCCGTCGACCCTTACTGCGAGTGTGACGCTGACATCGACGTAGATACCTTCGTTCAGCGTGCTGAGGAAGCGCGTCAACTGGCCCGCCTGCGCATCCACCGTCAACAGGAGGCTGACGCCACTAAGTACAACTGTGGACGCCGTTTCGTCAGTTATGCTCCCGGCGACCTTGTGTGGATTTGGATACCTGTTCGTCGCCGCGGGCTCTCTGAAAAGCTGCTGCGCCGATACTTCGGCCCTTACGAAGTAGTGCGCCGCATCAGTGATGTGACTTATGCAGTTGCTCCCGCCCCGACAGCTTCTTCATCGCGCCGGTCGCACCGAACTGAAGTCGTACACGTTGTTCGCATGAAGCCTTACCACGACCGGCTACCTGACTGAACTGCGGTCCACTGCAGTTGTGTTCTACCCTTTCGCCTACTTTTCACTCCCAGCCGCATCGTGTCGATGCTGCAGAAGAGGGGGGCAGTGATACATGCATTCGAAGAAGAGACAGAAGTAGCGCATGCGCTAGAAGAGGAAGAAGTTAGTTGGCTCTCTCGCGCGCGCTCGAACCACTAGGGGACCGCCGCAGGTTTTTCGTCTCTGCGCGGGTGTTCTTTTTGGCGTTGCACGCTACAATATTATCTCTAATCCGGTCGTGACATTAATGGCGAAAGATTCGAAATTTTCGTTAATGGCTATAAGGACGCCACCGCCTTGCCTTGCATTCCTATCACAACGATAAAATTGAAATTTGTTAGGTGAGTCAAGGATTTCGCTGTCGCGAATGTGCCCATGAAGCCATGTTTCGGTTAGTACTAAGATATCAGCAGAGCATGAATCAACAAGGGATGAAAGTTCAGTTCTTTTCCTGATTGCGCTTCTTATGTTGGTATACAAGAAGGACACGTGTGTTGGGGGAAAGTGGCAGCCACTGCCCCTCTGTAACCGCTAATCACATGATAACGCATTTTGTTCCTTGGAAGAGGCAGGCGGGGGTGCAAGACTAGGAAGCGGGTTACGGGTGACAGAACGTTTTGGGCTAGTGTAGGGTAACTCAGATATAACATCTGTAATAGGATTGTACGTAAGGCACTTGTTATCGATGACTAGCTTATTGTACTTAAGCTTGAAAAATGGCAAGTTTGGTAGGGATTTAGCATATTCGATCAGCCTCTTTCTGGTTTCACGAGTCGCTGGTGAAAAATCCTCAGTTATGCTGATTTCGTTTTCTTTTAGTTTAGCTTTTAACTGCAAAACTTTTTCCTTTGACTTGTGGCTGGCGAATTTTACTATGACGGGGCGGTTACGGGAGGGGCGGTGTTGTCCTATTCTATGCGCGCGCTGAATGTCAGCTGAAGTTATCTGGTTACCGAGCAAGTTTAGCACCTTCTCTTCGGTCTGTGCCCATGTTTCGGTTTCATCAGGAATTCCGTGAAATAACAAGTGTTCTCACCGGCTTCTGTCCTCGAGTTCGTTCATACGCGATTGCAAAAGCTCGTTTTGTTTCCTAAGATCGTTGATAGTGTGTTCCATATTTTCTTTAAGACTGTCTATGGCTTCCACCTTGCGCTCAACGTCCGCAAGCCTGCTGCCCAAGTTCCCGAGAACCGATTCGATTTTTTTGCTGACCTTGACGGACTTCTTCAATACTTTTTTGCATTTCAAGATTACTGGCTGTTATTGAAGCAGACTGGTCCTGTAGCACCTGGAGGATGCGCAGTATTTCGTCGTTTTGTGAGGTTACTTCTGAAGTATTAGTCGTAGATGGTTTGACTTTATCGGGGGGGGGGGGGGGGGGCTATCTTTCGAATCTTGACGGATAACATTGCGTGTCGAGGGGCCGGTGTTTTCTTCAACATCTCCCGACATCAATACCAGAAGGCAATTGTTTAGACACTCGGATAATATATGAAAGAAAACCCGTGGGCACGGGAACAGCAACAGGCAACGATTTGCATTCTTTTTTGCGTATACAGAAATACAGTTACGCACCTGGAGCAGTAGAACAGGGTGTTTGTCAGACATGGCTGGCGCCGTGCTGTCCGCGTGCCCACTGAATGGTGCAGGGCGTTGCTGTAGGTTTATATCCGGCGGTTCCCAGTGTGTAGATGATGATGCAGCTTGCCACGTGAAGAAACGGCTATCGAGGATTGCCAGGAGCGCTTCTGCGTCGCCTGGCGGCAGAGGGATGTCAGCCTGTAGTTGAACGGGGTTGGCCGCAGGATAGCGGCTTTCGATGAGGCAGTTGGGATTGGGTTCACTGCCGAGCTGGAAGCCACCGTGCACCAAGAGAGAAAGCAGGACCTCAAGCAGTAGAACAGGGTGTTTGTCAGACATGGCTGGCGCCGTGCTGTCCGCGTGCCCACAAGTTACGGTACTGAGTTTCTATGGTGATTGATTAGAAATGGGCAATAGTGAAGCGATGCATTGGAGGAAACATTTTCCTCCCCACTTTTGGAAAAGATAATGAGGGAATAAAGGTGGGGGGGGGGGGGGGGGGGGGGGGGGTCAGTGCGTATCGTAACGCTTGAAGTGAATAGTATTGTGCCTTCTGCTACATCGCAATCTTACTTGTCGGAATTGTGGGTGCGCGAACGAAAACCCTCACATAGGCATAGAAATGATTGTGATGCTGCATCCAGAGCTTCTGAACGCTCAAGCTGGCTGGTCCCTGAGTGAAGACTCTGCCCCCACCTTCATTTTTCCAGAGCCACATTTCTTCCTAAAGTGTTTGCAGCGCGGAAGCGCCACGTTTCACGAGCGCCGTCACATGTATCTTTTTCTTTCCATCCTAGTGTCTTAATGCGGCGAGATCAATTTTTTTTCTTGTTGGCCTCCTGGTGTTGAATCGTTCATCGCAGGCGCTTCGCAGGATTGTTTTTTTTAATTACGCTGAGAGAAAGTCACCCGTCTAGCGCCATCGCTCTGAATGATGCCTGGCAAGGAAAACGAAGGCGAACTGAGCCATTGTGCAATTACAACTAAACGATGCCTTCACAACTAGGTCGCATATCCCAGCATCACCGACGGCACACGCAGGCGCATCTTTCTTTTTATCTACTGTCACATGCCGTGTGCTATGAGCCAAAACGAGACTTGTTTTTGAGTATATGGCAGCTAAAATAGCCCAGGTGGTGCACTAGAGAAGTTCGGCTGCTGTAAGGAAGTCGTAGGAGCGAATCCCGCGGCCCTGACGGCTACCTTTTGATTGGCGAAATGTGCGAAAACGCCTTCGTGTTGCGCTATGCCAGTGAATACGACAGGTCGCTATGTGGTAGAAGTCAATACGGAGACTTCTGCCACGATGCCTCACAAAGCCCTGGTGCAGGTTACGGACGATAAAACCTCTGGGGATGACAGATAAAAACGTGGAATTATTCACTTTCGCACCTTTGGTCATTCAGCGTAAGCTTCGGTTCTATATCCGCACCTACTTATCGCAAAATCGCTATGATATGCTCTGCGGCTCGTAGCGATCAATGAGTAACTGAGACAGTGAGAGGAAGTGCAGCCAATCCTGTTACCCTGTCTTCCTTTCCATCGATGCTTTTTTTCTGTTTTTAGTGTTTCCAGTGCCTCTCCATTACTCCAACTTGGCCATTGGTGCAGCGGGCACTATTTACACGGCACTGGTAAGTGCATACCGCGTCGAGGGTGCCTTTTCGTGTTTCGCCACACAAAACTATGGTGACCCATTCGCACTCCGCACGTCGAACTTGCGGCTTAAACGAAGGAGAATAGCGAAGACGTATCGCAGCTAGTAGGTCATATGAACGAATTTAGAAATTCTAGAGACATCGTGGAAGCAAATTCGACGCTCCGGTGAATTAAGTACGAATTTCCTATTCAATGCAAAATTGTATTAAGAAACAAATTAAATCAAAAATAGGCATAATAAGCAGCTCTATGTCCACCACTGTAAGCTAGGTAGCAAGGGATGCTGGTATCTATTAAAGGCGATAACCTGTTGCTCGAGCTCAAGTGAAACAAAATAACAATTCGATGTTGACCGCGGCAGTAATGGTCTCGTGGATTCTGGGAAGAAGGATTGGAAGTGGGGCGGTGTGGGTGTTCGGTTCATTTCATCATGCACTTTGGTAACCCGATCATGCAGTTCCTCGCTACTTCTGAAGGCAATCTACTTCGGTAGGCTATTTCTAATACGACGATTGTACTTTTGACTGAGAACTCCATTTCTCTCTATGACCCTACGAGATTACATCGCTTGCAAAAACCGCCCGAAATTTGTATTCTGAGAGCCTTATCTACTTAGAGGTTGAACGAGGCATGTCCGCTAGGTGAAAAAAATTGGTGCCGATATTACTGCGCTCTTCCTGACATGCGATAGAATTTACATTCGTAGCGAGGCCAGGTGTAAGGATAACAAAGGGGTGAAATGGCTTGGAGAACTACAGCTAACCTTTGCGTGTGCGTGTTTGAAAGAGAGAGAGGCAATAGCGGATAAATTGCGGACTCATACGCCTCCCTGAAGAAGATGTTTGTAATAATCGTGGGCGTAAAACCGTGCCTTGTGCTCTGACGACTGCGCGCTCTGAGTTGGACCACTGTGTATGCTTTGGTCGACTGCGCATTCGGGAAAAGAGTTCTAAGAATTTTTTCTCCAGGTCGTAACAGTGCATCAGCTACATCCTAGGCACGCTTGCAGATATCACTCGTGCTTCTTGATGGGCGTGGAACAGTATTTCACTGAAAATATAGTTACTGGCCCGATAGCTGTGGTAAAGATTGTGTCATGCTGTATATTTGCTGCCTGTAGCTATCTTGCGAAATTCACTTGCCCACATTTTCATTGTGCCCCTTCGGTCAACTTGCTGTATGGCAGGCAGAAAATATTAGCGTTACGGTTATTCCTGCTATGGAGAAAGTCCTCATTTCAAATTTACGTGCAACGTGAACTGTGTATACTTAAAAGCTCGTAAGTTTTATTGCACCTCTATTTTGTAGTTTAGTGTACTTGATTTCGCAGTGGTAATTACTACTTCACTTTCATTCAAAGGGAGGGCTGCGCAGCGTTGTCTGGGCGGACTGCGCTCAAGCCTTCGTGATGTTCCTTTCGCCAGTCGTCATCGTTGCTAAGGTCATCTACGATTCGGGTCGAGTGAGTCCTCCGCTTAGGCCGCTGACTGCTCCTGACTTCAAAGATTTCCTGTTCAGGTAAAAGTTTGGAAATCTTTGCAGTAGTTGTCAGTGCGCTATGTTTTTGAGCACTAAAAGGGACACTTAATTTTTTTGTGCGTAGTTAAGGATGTCCAGGTTCGAAGCTCTCTTCCCAGCTGACGACCACATATCGTACAAAAAAGTCACGTTCTAAGATTGTCGCATACACAGAGCGTAAACGGATGAACTAATCTTTCGCTTCTAAAGCTTCTTTCAGCTTGAACTCTTGGAAATTGAAATGTGCGGCACGCTATACAAAATACTGAAGCTTGCTTCCAACGAACTATGCCGCTAAGATATAGCCCCCGAATCTTTGTATTGTTTGTTTGTTTTTCAAAGCTGCCGGCATGCCACTTTATCGCTTTGTGCGTGATGCAAGACGCGACCAGATTTATGTCGATTTATCGCATCCAGGCGCAGCCGATTCTACGTTGTTCCAGAACCTTGTAGTAACTTTGCACGACGTATCTCGACAGTTTCCTATTAGCTTTAAATTCAGCACGGCAGAGAGCGGCGGGCATTCTTTACGACGACCGCCGAGCACGCCAGTTGCCACACCGCCACCGAGTCATTCAGTTCTTTGCGGGCGAAAGTCAGCCTAATCGAGAGTTTCGTTTGCAAGCCTTCTTCGCTCTCGTCCTGCACGCCGGATTGCCATCACCACTGCGCGAAAATATAACCGCTACACAATTTTTCAGAGTTTTTTTTAGAGGTTACTGAATTCACCTTCCTTACAACGAATCAATCAATTCAATAAAACAATCGTTTTAACGGATCGAGTTAAAAGCATTTTTTTTAAATGTCGGTGGCTTTGAATACCTTCCTAAGGATGACAGCTTGTTTTTGCAACACAAAAGCGTCGTGAAGGAGCTGTTAGGTAGATGTTTGCACAACTAACGAAGCGCGAAAATCAGGATGCGCCACCACGGCGTCATAGCACATACGACATAATCAGAGGAGAGAGACGAAATAGGACGCCAGCAGCGCCGCATTAAGTCTCGCCCCGTTTCAAACCAAGGGAGAATCCGGTTTTGACACGGAAAAATCGCCGGTGAATAATCGGTCAGCGGGTCTATACCCCCCCCCCCCCCCCCCCCCCCCCGAGTCACGAGTATAATTACCCCTTTCCTTACCGCACCTATTCAAATCGTTCATTTTGAACAACGGCACGAAATGGCCCATTCAGCGCAATCCGCGGCGCTTCTGTACAAGTAACGCCACTCAGGATGTTGGAAGAAGGTGTACTTCAATTTCGGTTTGCGTTTTTGTTAGCTATAGGAACGAATATTGTTGACTTCTCGCGAAACCTGTCAACGTGGCCATGGTAGCGGCCATGGCAGTTGCAAGGCACTTGACCGCGACGTCATGACAGAAGAGCTATGCCATTGGCTAGAGGGCCTCGTTTGGGAGGTATTTACCGCTGCGTTCTTGAATTTTATCCGAATATAGTCATGGCTCACCCGCGCTACATCAATGGAGCGGGAGGGGTTCTTCCTTATAACCTGACTCTCTATTCTGTGGTCATGGCTGCGGTGCGGAAGAGACCGATTCTTTTTTCCGGCTTGTTTATTCTCTGTAGTAATCACTACGAAACTCTCATTGCCAGTAACAAACGACGATCATTCAGTGAGATCCCTTACTGCACTGAGCCAATATGTGGTTTCGCATCTCTTGAGCAACGTGTGGCAAGAACCCTTCTTGATTCCTTTATCCACAGAGCAAACCTCACGCTCACGAATGACGAGAACGTGTGGAGTGGGCTAGCGGCAGCGCTGCCTGTCTGCCTTGTTCGCACTGCGTTCGACCAAATGACAGTACAGAGGTTTATGGCTGCAAGTACTCTTAAAGCAGCTAAACGGTATGGTTTACTCATTTTATTTGGCGCCATAGGGCCTGAACTACATGTCCTATGGCTCGTCTGCAATTCTGTTTCTCGCATTATTTCAGGATAGCCATCGGTGGATCGTTGTTCGTGCTACTTTTCTTCGTCATCGAAGACTGTACCGGCTTATCAATTATTTACTGGTTCAGAGACTGCGACCCAGTTATGCTAGGAGAAATCAAAAGCTACGACCAGGTAACGTTTGCGCATCAGTGTATGCAATGAACCCTTCTCGAGCAAGTTTTACCAAACATTACCAGCTCACTCTCAACGTTAGTCGTTTGTTGCATGCCGCCTTCGTGTGCTCACAGTGTTGACTACCTCATCAGTTGGTGTAACTGCGAGTGCAACCATGTAGGAGTGGGTGCGTGCAACTTTAGGAGAACTGTGGCAAGCTTCGCTTGCATCATAATATCTAAGAGGGAGTCCACCAGGCCTTGACTTGTCCGAGTAGAGGATAGCCACACATTAGGAATCCATCCCAAGGAGAACGGAACTCCCATGTCAAGCAAGCCATGAGCAAAAACGGCTGTCGCTAATGGTTAGGGTCCACTCAATTGAAGGAAGCTACGAGGAGGAAGGTGCAATAACTTCAAAGGCGTAGGTTTACTAGGGCATACCTAATGATTGCAGATGGTATGAAGGAATGGCTTGCACGCCGAGAACGCATTGCATGTCATACGCGTAGCGTGTCATTGCTCGACGACTGGTACGAATAAATGTACAAGGTAAGAAAGCTGCTAGCACGTACGAAGCACTCGTAATAAGCAGCCGCTTTCTTTGCGAACTGTAGTACAGGTCGTGGCCGCGTCAGTGATGCCATGCAAATCGAAGTTGCTATGGTTTCTTTCCTTCACAAAACTTAATTCTGCTTCCGACTTCCTGTCCGCAGCCAGGGGGTTTTTGCAGCCGCGGTTTCCACCACCATTTTGAATATTTTGTACACTTCCAGTGAACGTATTTCTTCCATGCATTTCTTTAAGTGTACTGAAATTGTTCGGAAATCTCTGGCCATTAGTGTTCATAATTGGCTTGTTCTTCATTTTGAGCACAGGGAAAAGTCCAGAGTCTAGCTAAATGAAGCCTGCATGCATTACGGACCTTTCTCACTCTCCCTTTTGTAACGACCTCATCGCCCCCCCCCCCCCCCCCTCCCCGTAAGGGCCTTTACATGCTATTAAATCGTGATGATAAAGTGGGCTGGGCTGCTATTTTTAGTTTAGCCTTTAATGAAAATAGCCGCAAACGTAGGGGACACTAATGCGAATGCTAAGTCCAGCTTGGTTGTGCACAGAATGACCAAAGTCTGTAAATATGTGGTTTTGCCGACAACTGAGCTGAAATACGTCACTAAGTCACGTAAAAGCGAAGCTTTAGCGAATTTCCCGAAGTATTTCGGTAACATCTCCTGGTCGATTGAATTTTTCGCCGTCCATGATTGGCCCATCGACATTATGTGTAAAGCTATTTTAACATGAAGTACCGTGAAAATAGGAAAGTACCACGACGAGTTCTGCGTATACGAGAATGCGAGGCGTTGCTAGCTTTGCATGGCGTACAGTCGGCCTGTGTGAAGCCGTCTTGTGCAGCAACGTAAGGAGCGCAAGTCAGGCACAAGCTCTTCGGCCGTTCGTGCTCTTTTGGAACGGCCAGGACGCTTGCATCGCAATATACAAGGTGTTTCGCCTAAGACTCCGCATTTTTTAAAAATAGCCTTTTTTATTTACAACACCACTTTTTTCGTCCAAGCGTTGTTAGCGGTGTAGCACGTCAGGATACAGCTAAGAGGTCGTAACTAGAAGGCTGGTTAACTAATACTAAATCGTTAACTTTTTAGCTGTCACTGTTACAATCCTTAATTACTGAGAGGCGTGTTGGCTATCGTAAGTAATATCCAGGTCAGTTTTCTAGAATTTCGAAAACGCGCTTACCCTGGGCGCTGTCTCCGAACAAATTTGGCTGTTTACTAGCACTTTAGCATTTAGTTACTAGCACTGGAGTGGTTCTTGTGCCTGCGACTTATCGAAAGCGCATTTATTTTGGCGTGGTGTAGCAAAATCTGTTGGGGCACAATGCCCAGAGTATAACGGCGTTTTCAAAATTCAAAAAATTGATATATGGATATTCATTACGGCGCGCTACACACAGGTGAGAAGTTAAGGAGCGTCGCGGTAAAAGGTAAAAAGTTAACGATTCGATATTATTTAACCAGCCTGCTAGTTAGCACGTCTTATCTGTGTTCTGATGTGCTAAACCGGTGACAGTGCTGTGCTGAAAAAAGCGCTCTTCTAATTCAAAAAGACTATTTTTAAAAATTGTGTAAAGCCTGTAAGTGAAACACCCTATATAATGGTGATTGTGGCGGCAGTGAACAGCATGGCAGCTCCATTTGTTGATAAAAGCCGTATTTTTTTCCGTTAGCTTTTTTTGACTGATTGAGAGATTTCTATGGTGCCGAGAGAGTCTCGCCGGAGGGCAGACGCCATGAAATTAATATTGACGTGTTGTGGGATTGTAAAGGGCAGAGGATTTGTGGAACTTTATTTGCGATTTACTCAGCGATGCGGTCCTCTTTTCGCACAATAAAAAAACAAAAACAACTTCGGAATGTTGGTGAAAGGTAATGCATAAGGATAGCGTAGGTTGTAGTTTGCATTAGTTTTCTTTTCAGTGTGCCAACGAAAAGTTAGTTTAATTGTAGGCAATTTAAAGTGCACCATGTCGCTTGCATGACTCAGCAACGTGCTCACGCTAAATACCTGGCTGTTTTATTTACAGATTGTGCCGCACTATATGATGAGAAGCCTCTCAGATATCGCACTGTTGAGGGGCCTTTTCCTGGCTGGACTTGTTGGGGCTTCCACAAGGTGCGGTGCAGCAGCTTGCTGGAAAACGTGCTCTGGAATTACGGAATAATTATTGTTAGGCTGTTTAAAATCATGTGTCAGTAAGTGCAAATAGCTTTTTGGAAACGTTGGTGTCTGCACTAGCGAAATAAACACGTCGTAAAGAGCCAAATTTTTCTCTCTCTCCGCAAATGTTTCTTTCACAGTTTCCGCCCTCGCCTCCGCTCTGCAAGTCGTCAGTATTGAAAATGCGATTCCATTAATCCAGGCCCAAAAATGTCTACTACGTTTTTTAAAATAACCATCTCATTGTATGATTTACCTTATTCTAGGTGCGGACTATTGTTTTGATAGTGTTCTTGCTCCTAGCTGTTTGTTTCAACTGCGAATCTATGGAGCGGGGGCACGAAGCACATAGAAAGACGTGTTTAGAAATTTTAACATCACTTTGAAGGCTTGCATTACAAAAAAAGGAACACCAGACAGAACTATTCCTTTACGCTTCTCCCCCCTCCTCCAAAAAAAAATATAAAACAGCAACCATCTGCTTAAGTGAGTTATTCGCCACTTAGACATGCTGTTTAATAACCGTCTTAAGTTCGTTATGGGTCAGAGAAAGTCTCTCACAGGAGTTAAGCCAGTTGTGTGCAGGGATTCTTGTCATGAGATTGGTGGTAAGCGAGCGTCGCAGTACTGCATAGCCTGCTATTGCAGACAGGAACAGTGTTAACAGCATATGGCACAACTTCAACATAGAGTACAGAGTCGATCACACTTGTCTAGCAAATGAAGCTAAATCTTATCGCAGCTGCTTTACGGGGGGTAAGGCGCTGGTTCCTGTGGTGCGCACATGTCTATTAGGCTTCTCCCCAGCGCAAGTATTATCACTCAAAGTCAATGTCTTCTTTAGAATTTGGCATTATTTCCACCGAACGGCACCGCTCTAGCGCTCTAGACAGGTGTGATCGACTCCGTACGGTGCGTATGTCGAAGCAGTCGCACATCTCATGCCGTTAAGGCAATACTTAGGGCAGGCTTCATCCACTTTGCAGCCTATACAGTGCAGTCTGTTTTGATCTTCCGCAGCACGGTTTCATCGATTGTAAACTCGCACGCTGCCACATTTTACATCGACATAGTGACACCATACGTGAAGGTGACGGAGGACAGAGCTTCTACAGTTATGCGTCTTCTAGGTAAGCGGTGCATTCTTTCTCTCAAGTGGATCTCTGTTGTGCGAAAAGTAAGCGGCCAGAAAGCACACTAACCGTCCTAACATGTAAGACGGTTGCATAGTTCGTGCTCTTAGATTGCTGGCTTGAGCTTCCGCCTCAGTTCCAAGAATTTGAGAGCGAAGCATAAACATTGACCACCGTAGTCACCAGGAAACATTATATACGCTACTGCATATTTTTCTGCACCAGAGCTTTCGTTTTAAACGCACAACATTTTTTGGGGCATTTGGAACAAGTGATGTAAAGGACTACGTGCTTTACAGCTGTGTAGTCTACTGAATTGAGATGCTTTTATGAGTAGTCGCAACTAGTTCTGCCTGCGTCAGACATTAACATTACCATGTTCAAACAGGATCATGCTTTACTCATCTCGCTTGGTTTTGCTCCTCGACTGGATGTTTAATACCATGACCAGATTTAAGCCAGACTGTTAACCGACCGTTAGATCCAGCATGCGTTACAGAGAACTGTCCGTTTAGTTTTTGTCTCACTCGTCTGTGTGCCTAGTTTTCAGTTCAGTCTCAGAGCTTTGTGTGTAAAGAGGGCAGGGGGCGGTTGCTCGGAGCAGCAGGAAATATACCTCTTCTGTCAACATAGAGCACCAGCTCTGATGAACTCTCGCTCTGGACTGAACGAAAGTATGGAGCTTAGGTGCATGTTGCTAAATCATCCTCTGTTCACTGAACCGGCTTCGGTTGTGTCGTGTCCGGTCGCTGTGTTGAATGCAGCGAAAGACGCACACGGTACTTTAAGACTTCGTTTATTTAAAGCCGATGAGGGTGCGACCAGCGTCGACCGAGGCAGGAGCCGAACTGGCCGCCCGAAGAAAGGAGGGAGCGGAGAAGCGTCCACGGGAGGGAGTGGCTTCCCAAAACAGGAGGAGGATGCGGGGGCGCACCATGGGGGGGGGCATCTGGCGACAGCGTGCGACGAGGGGCAAGTGGTCGTTAGGAGGAGGATGCGAGTGGTCGTTAGGAGGAGGATGCGAGTGGTCGTTAGGAGGAGGATGCGGGGGCGCACACACACAAAAGCAATAAGGGGACACAACACTTCCTTCCCCCTTAGAAAGTTGCCTGGTATCGTGCAGGGGGTCGGCGCTCACGCGTGGAGGCGCGCTGGCTTTGTGCGCTCGGGGGAGAAACACTTGTAGGCTGGCTGTTGTTCGCTGTGTCTCCTAGGTCTGTCCTGGGCGAAGTCTCTTCTTCCGGGAAGAGGTGCCAGGCTATGTGGGAAGATGGTGCACGTGCTCTCTCCGCTGGCGGACAGCTCTCAGACGGCGTCGTAAATCTACGCAGCTGGTTGAGATGTCGGCGTGCTACTGTGCCATGTATGTTGACGAGCCAAGAGCGCAGGCCTATGCGTCTGACAATTGTAGCTTCCTCCCAGCGTGGCTTTTTCAGAAACTGTCGGGCGAGGACGCGCTGCCCCTCATTAAGCGTGCCGCAGCGCGGAATTGCTTTTTCTTCCCGGAACGTCTCTGCCTTTGGCTCGGGGAGGATGGCTGTGAGCTGGGTTCGCATTTCACGCTCGAACATCATTTTCGAGGGGGTCTCGCCTGTTGTGCTCTGAACCGTCGTGTGCTGCTTGAAGAGAAAGCGCGCAAGGCGGCGCTGCAGCGAGCCTGTCTGATCTCTTTCAAGGGCGCGTTTTAGCTCGGCTACGTAGCGCTCGGCTTGTCCGTTTGTCGCTGGGTGGTAGGGGGCCGATGTAACTGATGAGATCCCGTTGTCGCGATAAAACTTGAGGATCTCCGCAGACACAAACGGTGTTCCGTTGTCCGACACTACCTTGCGCGGCAGGCCGAACGTTGCAAATAGTGATCGGAGGTTGTCAATGACTGCTGCCGAAGTCGTCTGTCCCATTTGCCTTATCTCAAGCCACTTTGTGTAGGCATCTACGACCACAAGGAAAGTGCAGCCCTCAATTGGTCCTGCAAAATCAATGTGCAGTGTGTGCCATGGTGTGTCTGGCTTTTCCCATTCTGGGACAGGAGCTTTCGGCGGGGCGCTCCGGCTGCTCTGGCAAGGCTTGCATTCTCGCACCACTGTTTCGATGTCGTTGTCAATGCCAGGCCACCACATGTAGCTTCTGGCACACTTTTTCATTGCAACGATGCCCCGATGTCCGGCGTGGATGAGAGACATAGCTTGTGCGCGTAGTTCTCTCGGCATCACAACTCGGGACCCAAATATGATGCAGCCGCGATGGGTGCTCAACTCTGTAGCTCGCCTGCGGTAAGCGTCGAAGTTGTCCCCTTTGAGTTTATGCACGTTGCCTTGTTGAACAGCTGTGTAAACTAGCCGGAGAGCTGCGCACTTCTGCGTAGATGCTGCAACTGTGCCTGCTGTAAGCGGAGGTTCTGGCAGTGCTTCGAACATCAGAACGTCTCCTGGTGGAAATGGTTCGTCAACAGTTGCGTCTAGTGGCAGACGGCTTAGCGCATCGGCGTTTTGATGTTTACTCCCATTGCGGTAGACCAGAGCGTAGTCGTACGCTGAGAGTTTGATGCACCAACGTGTCATTCGCGGAGACAAAGTTGGTGGCATAGGCCTTTGTGGTCCCAGAATGCCCAATAGCGGTCGGTGATCGGTTATAAAGGTCACCTTCCGGCCGGCAATGTACTGGTGAAAATGTGTCGCCGCGTAGACGATGGCTAGCCCTTCTTTGTCAAGTTGCGCGTAGTTGCGTTCTGCTTGCGACAACGTACGTGAGGCGAAGGCGATGGGAGCTTCCCTTCCTTGCTCGTCAGTTTGCGATAGAACCGCGCCGACTCCGTACGGTGATGCGTCGCAAGCCAAAAGCAGAGGCTTCCTTTCGTCGTAGTGGCGGAGGACTGTACATCTTCGAATCAGGTCTTTCAGGGCATCGAATGACTGCTGATGGCGTGGCGACCATGTCCATGTCACATCTTTCCGAAGGAGTTGGTATAAGTCGTTGGCCACGGTAGCTCTTTGTTCCAAGAACCGGTCGTAGAACGTCAAGAGTCCGAGAAAAGCCTGTAGCTCCTGCTTGTTTGTTGGAGCTCGTGCTTCTGTGATCGCTCGCACTTTGTCCTCGGTAGGGTGAATGCCTTCCGCATCAATTCGGTGTCCCAGAAATTGCACCTCTGGCACCGCAAAACAGCACTTCGATTTGCTTATGCACAAATTAGCGTTTGCTAGCCTTTCGAGAACGAGCTCTAGGCGCACTGCATGCTCTTCAGTGGAAGTGCCACTGATGATGACATCGTCAAGGTAGACACAAACTCCTGGGATGCCCTGAAGCACTGTCTCCATGAATTTTTGAAATATGGCCGGGGCTGCAGCTACGCCAAAAGGCAGTCGCTTGACTTTGTACAAGCCTTTCAGTGTGTTAATTGCCAATAATTCAGCAGTTGACTCGCTCACCTTCAGCTGCTGATACGCCTGGGTGAGGTCCAATGTGCTGAAGACTCTTGCGCCACGCAGTACACTGAATACTTCTTCAGGTGTCGGTAGCGGGTAAGAGGACGCTTTAGTCGCAAGATTGACGGTGCTCCGGTAGTCTCCGCAGAGGCGTATGGTTCCGTTCTTCTTGCGAACTACGACAAGTGGTGTGGCCCATTCTGAATGCTGCGTCGGCTCGATGACACCTTGCTGCTCCAGTTTGTCCAACTCTTTTTCAACTGAATCTCGGAGAGCAAACGGCACCGGCCTGGCCTTCAGAAATTTGGGTTGCGCGTTGTCCAACAACTCCAGTGTGACCGGGGGCCCTTCGTTTCCTGGAATCTCTTCCGAGAATACTCTTTCGTATTTCTCTTGCAGTTGCTCAACCATGTTCTGGCTCGGCGTCTGGTGTATGCCGCATATCATCACGCCTAGTGGAGAAAACCAGTTTCTCCCTAGAAGGCTTGATCCTGTGCCCTTCACAACAAGCAGAGGTAGCGTATGGGTCTGGCCGTTGTAGTTAACCTGCACGTTGGCAGAGCCCAATAGTGGCAGATTCTGTCCTGACCACGTTCGCAGGTGCGTGTCGTCTTGTTGCAGGGCGGGTGCGTCAGATGGCCATGAAGTTCGGAACGTGTCCTCACTGATCAGAGTACAGGCTGCGCCGGAGTCCACCTCGAACTTAATCAGCTGGTGATGTACGCTTACCTCTGTAACAATCTTCGGTCGCGTGCCGAGATTCATGGTGTTCAGGTCGTACAACACAGATGGTGTTGCTGATGTTGTTCCATGGAGATCAGATAGCGGCGTATTCTCTGAGGCGTTGACGCTGTGATTAGGCTGGGAAGGTGACTTTATCTTGGCAAGTCTCCGTTTCGTAATGCATGCTCTTTCGATATGCCCTCGCTTGTGGCAAAAATTACACGTGGCTGACTGGAATCGACATCCCTGGGGGTTGTGTTGGTCGTCACACCGCCAGCAGCGTTGTGCCTTTTTGACCGATTTTACAACAACAGAAGGCTTGCGCACCTGGTTGCTTGTCTGGTGTACCGGCTCGGTGTTCCGGCGAATCCCTCTCTGCTGGTGACCGGCGCTCTCCGCTCGAACGGCGATGTCGTAAGCTTTGCTGAATGTGAGGTCCTTCTCAGCGAACAGGCGCTGCTGCAGTGACTCGTCACTCAGTCCGCACACAAATCTGTCGCGTAACATCACGTCCAAGGGAAGCATGGTGGTGTTAGCAGAAGAAGCTGCGTCTCCCTCCTGCCCGGTAGCTGTTGTCGACAGCGTTCCAAAATTGCAGTCGGCAGCGAGCTTCTTGAGCGCGGCTACGTAGGCGCTCACAGTTTCTCCTCCCAGTTGATCTCGTCGTTGGAAGCGAGCCCGGCTGTAGACCTCGGATGGCCTTGGGTCGTAGTGCTTTTGCAGCGCTTTTACGATGTCGTCGTAAGACACTGCCGCTGGTGTGCTTGGCTGAATAAGGGCGCAGACAGTATCGTAGGTCTGCTCCCCGCACAGCGTCAGCAGGTTGGCCCTCTTCAAGGCTGGGTCTGTGATGTTGTTAGCTTCAAAGTAGAACTGAAGGCGTCCAACCCACGATGACCACGATGAGCCGTTGAATTCTGGTATCTGATTGGGAAACCCTCGCGTAGCCATGGCTTGTCAATAGCGTTGCGTAGCGCGGGTCGAATCCACTTTCTCGTCGCCACTGTCGTGTCCGGTCGCTGTGTTGAATGCAGCGAAAGACGCACACGGTACTTTAAGACTTCGTTTATTTAAAGCCGATGAGGGTGCGACCAGCGTCGACCGAGGCAGGAGCCGAACTGGCCGCCCGAAGAAAGGAGGGAGCGGAGAAGCGTCCACGGGAGGGAGTGGCTTCCCAAAACAGGAGGAGGATGCGGGGGCGCACCATGGGGGGGGGGGGGGGGGCATCTGGCGACAGCGTGCGACGAGGGGCAAGTGGTCGTTAGGAGGAGGATGCGAGTGGTCGTTAGGAGGAGGATGCGGGGGCGCACACACACAAAAGCAATAAGGGGACACAACAGGTTGCAAGTGAGACATTCCCTATGTCTTTTTCTATTTACTAAATGCCAAAGCAAGAGAGCAGCGATTTTGCGGTCAGTTTTTATGAAACACATCAGTCGGGCCGTATCTTTTGGAGTGGTTTAAATATATTTATTTATTTATTTGTTTATTTATTTATTTATTTATTTATTTATTTATTTATAAATAAATAAATAAATAAATTTAAATATAATATAATACTGCGGTAATAACAAGTGGCGTTGTAATTTCAGAAATCTGGTCGTAGCATTTTGGACGTTTGTAACGAGCTCTATTTCTGCTATGCATTACCTTCTCTTTTAACGTGATAGCGTTAAGGAGCTCGTATTGCAGAAAATCCTGCGTCGTTGCCGGCGTCGTTGACCGCGAACGAAAACTCCCATGACGAGCAACCTAGGAGGCAGGTTTTCCACCTAGTTCACGTGACCTTGCGGCGTCATGACAACCTGCCCATCGGATTGTGAGCTAACTGCCCACCGTGGCAGGTGCCAGTTTAATTAATGATTGGTTTCTCGGGAAGAGCAGCCTGGGTCGAACAAGGCCCACCGCTGGGAGCACCTGCCATCGCAGGACAGTGGTGCATCGCTTAACCGCTGCACCACTGCGCCAGGAGAGGTATGAGGTCTCCCAGTGATCTATGAATTTAATGTCGACAATGACCAACTCTGCATATATGGTAATTAACTCACTACGCTATCGCATCGTATCCTTAAGGCGGAGTTCAGGTGTCCCCAGCAGTTTTTATTCCATTGGCTGCCGACGCCTGCTGGATGCTTCTTTGTAAAAAAAAACAATGACAAATGTTTTGCAGCTGATCATTAATGCAACATATCTCATTTCAGCGTTTGGCAGCGGCACCGTTATGACGATCTTTGCGATCGCAGTACCCTACATAGGCACGGCAGCACAGGTACGTGAGTTATCTTATTTGTTTGCGAGCGTGGCTGCACTTTTTAATTCTTTTCTACGCGTATGTCTTTATTCCGCCAGCTCTTCATGTCGTTCTATTCTTCTGCTTCGGGCCCATTTGCTGGACTCTTTCTTCTCGCCATCTCATCGCCATGGGCAAACTCAAAGGTATGCTCGTTCTTGGTTGGTGTAATGCATTGTGTTTTCTCTGATTTTGTGAAAGCGCGAAGGGCTGTACTCAATACATAATGGACTACTTTCACACAATGTATCTTATTACGGTGCGCTGTGGCGCAATAAGTACCATGTGCGGGCATTGGACCCCGTATGGTGTAATTGTACTTTTCCTCAATCATGATAAGTGCACTGACGAATCATGGCATTTCATTTTGTGCCTGCCCGTGGACGCATTGGGTCTCACGCATGGATGCATGCTTTAATTAGCGGACAAAATAGAGAGGCGTCCGTGTATATATATTTTGTCACGCATGCTTATTTCTTTTTCTTCCTTTAAGAGACAAATTTAACTCACAGCTGCATTTGTACGGTCCTGCACACAAGCGACACGCATACTTTCACGGTGCCTGGCACGGCTTTTAACGGCTGGTCTAGTTAACGGCACCGCCTAGTGCAGGTCACACTTTAAAACATAATTATGCAGAGGCTGTGGATTTCGTAAAGCACTGGCTGTTGTTTCTTGTATTTGCTTAAAAAGGAGTTTCCGTATAGCGGTTGGCCTTATAGTGCTACTGAAAAGGATCGGAGTAACCTATTTCCCTTAGCTAGTTCCGTCCACATCAATTCCGTCCACAAGATGGCACCGAAAGGAAACTAAAATTTGTGAACGTCGTCATTTATGCTGTCTTCGTTAACGGTTCCGTTGAGAGAAGCCCGAACTATCGTTCTGGAATTGTGTTAGTCATTTTGGGGCCAAAGCAAATTTCCGACGCGTATTCGCACTCGGCAACCGAGGACATGCAAAATCCCGCGCGCTCGCCGGACGAAATACACTTCAAGTGCGTCACAATCGCGGTATTTGCCTTCAAATAATGATTCATAAGAAACAAGGCACCCATGGGAAGAGAGAGTCGGTATGCTACATGCATAGCATCAGAAATGCTCCAAACGCGACGATTTTCTTGTTTACAGCATGTTTACAGCAGGCGAGAGCTACTGTGCATACCGCCATCTTCCCACGGACTACGTTGCCAGGTTCCAACTGCGTTCTCTGTTCAGATTTAGCAAGTGTCTTAACAGCTGTCAACACACAAACCGTTGGATCATGCCGGCGTTCATGTGTTGCCCGCTTGCCTGCATGGGCTCAGTGCGCAGCTTTCCTTCTAGAGTTAGTTCATTAATTCCATCGGTTAAGCGATGCGCCTCTGCCCTACGATGGCAGGCAGGTGCTGCCATCGGTGGGGCTTGTGCGACTCGGGTTACTCTTCCCGGGAACCTCACGCGACCATTCATTAATTTAACTCCTACCCCTGCCACAGTGGGCAGCTTGCTCGCAATCCTGTGGGCAGGTTGTGATGACGCCACAAGGTCACGTGACGTAGGTTGCTTCTCCTGTGATGTCCGGGGGGAGGAGTGAGGGGGGCTGCTCTCTCCCGTTCTCCCTCAAGGCGCCACATTCCATCTGCGTGCTCCGGCCGCTATACAGTTGCGATGCCTCATACGGTCGATGGCGCCGAACATTTTTTTTTCCTATATGGGGGTAGTAAAGCTCTCGCCTTCAAATATGAAGACATTTTGCGGGTGCCGTTGCTTGTTGTGAAGCAAAACATGCTGGCGGGCCTCTCGCCCTGTCGGGATTTTCGGAGACAACTTATCATGGGGCTTTTCTGGGCATAGTGCTGAAAAAGGCACACGACTTTCGAGAAGCAGTCATCATAGACGGGGCACTGTTTGAGACGTAAGTGCAATTGAGTTGTATATGCTCGTTCAGTAAATTCTTGCTCCGCGGCCAGCGTCACTTAATGCGGAGAGTAAATAATTTATCGCATTTTTTAAGGACAAAGAGCCCCGATTTTTTATGGATGTGAAAACTATGGTCATTATCAAATAATCATCGTAAAATAATATATACCATGCCTGATCACTAATAGGAATCGAACTGTGGCGAGATTGATGTCTCTGAGTGATTCTATTTGACGGTGGGATTCTCTTTGGCATGCTGGCTTTACCGACTTGCATAGCTGCGAGTTGCATAGCGAGTTGCAACGCGAGTTGCATAGCTGCAGCTAGCATGCGAGCGAATGCTCCCCGCATTTTTCTTCCTTGCCTACCCTGTGGGCTTCATGCTATCTCCTTAACAAAATGGTGGATTGGAAGACGTCGTTAGGAGACTTTTTAGACAGCTCATGCCTTAAAATCGACGCGATGGGCTTCGCCCGCTCCAGAGTTCCTCACAGCGAGACCTCCAAACATTGCTTTTGAACATGAAACGAGTGATTTATGTCTCCACACAACAGCGGGAGGCACAGTACGCATTACGCCCCTTACATCTCAGGGCGTCGGTTGGGCAACCCTGCTGGTTTGCGGCCTCCAGCTATGGCACACAGTCGGAAGGATTCTCTCAGACCTCGCACCACTTCCTCACCTTCCTAAAACTGTGGACCGCTGCCCATCACTCGTCAACAGCACGGGTGTAACTTTCGGGCCAAATGCAACAGTGGACCCGTTGCTACCCGAAAGGTTGGTGTCACGCGCAACCTTAGCTGGACCAGCCATTTCTAGAAACTTCACCGCCGTCGAGTGGTTTTCCCAGCGCGTTCAACCATAACTGTTTTGTATGTGCTTTGCGAACTACCCCTGCAGCTAAGTGCCAATGTCAGACATACACTGGCGTAAAAGCTTCACGCTGAAATGCGTTTTCGCAGGATATTATGTTAGCGTTGCAACTGATTATTTGAGAGCTCCTGAAAGCCAGTGGTAAGACGACACCTCTTCAATTACACGAGTAAAGAATGCACTTAACGCGTTAACTTACACAAGGTCACTATAGATACCATTAGCACTGAGCGAAGAACTAAAAGGATCGTGTAGGTTCGCGACGATAGGTGTAATGTGATTGTCCGGTTTGCTTGCACATTATACTTAGAAAAGTAACTCAGCAGCTCCTTTTTAGTTTCTAATATTTCGCCTAGAAATCGCACTTGCAACGGCAGTTTGCGAGCGCATAAAACTCGGCAAGCCTTTGCTCTGTTTGGGCGAAAAATTAAAAAAATCAAGTTTTGGATGTTGCTTGAATGTCGCAAAAAGTTTCTTGCATTGCAGAAATCTCACCAGCTCGTGTTAATTTGAGTGTAAGTCTACGTAGGCGGCTTCGATTGCGTGCACAATCTGTTTGACATCAACCGTCGACTTAATATGGGGAATCATGTACTGTAAAAAACTGGACACTGGGACGACGAACGATGAGGTGGAGATAGATCTGGCTGGGATAGGTCTCAGGGAGGAGTAATTTTCAATGGAGACATCTGAAGAGAAGGAAAAGGAAAAAACGGAGGACATGTATGAGGAACAGACACCACGCATAAACAGATGGTGTAGCTTGGAAGAGAAAGTGTATTTCGACGACGTGTCTCACATGAATGAGTCCACTGGTACGTCAAGGCGCACTAGTTATCTTGGTATATATATGGCGGTCAACATGTAAGCGATCATGTAAATATTGTTTAAAGTGGAGCGTAAATTTTCTTTCAAGACTTCTTGAAACGCACTGCCCACGGTGTTATCTGGGAGCTTGAAACCCTTATATTCATTTAATTTTCGTCTTTCTGTTTGCCGACTCTGACTAACCTAATGCGGTCGTTTTGATGACTCGTAATTGACAGTAACGCCCTCTCTTTTCGGTTCTTTTCCTTTTTAAAAACATGTCACAATACCATTTTATTCTAGTGAATGTTGCCTCAAAATTGGCGATAAGCTATTTGCATGTCAGTGCTAATGAGAATTTGATGGCGATACTCTGTGGAAAGGTTTATTTCCTGGGTGTTTCCATGTTTTCCTTCTTTCTCACCTTCAATAACTAACTTCGTGCGCAGATCAACGGCGTTACTGCTGTACCACGTCTCCTTCTATTGGATGTCATTCTTCGGCGCACTGCTGACACTTCTTCTCGGAACTGTCATAAGTCTCGCGACAGGTGAGCACCAAAGCATTCATTTTTCCTGCACGGGTGCAGCGCGCAATTTTAAGGCTGAACTGAATTGAGGAGCTTGGAAGAATACATTGTATTTATCCCAGAAATATTCGCCCTGTAAGTGCGAACTCGCGCTTCCAAATACTAAGAAATTGGAGGTAAATACAGTCTTTCAGAGTGCACTGGAAGCGCTTAATTGCGTGTAGCCATGCTAAATGCTGTGAGATTAATGGAGTCGCAATGCTTTTATGTCGGAGCCAATTGCTGGGTGGTTGAACGAATGTTGCTGCTCTACACACTCGATGCATGTATTGCTACGTGGTGCTCAAACACGATGTTCACGTGTGATGCACCTGTGTTTATTTTCGATTTGAACTGTTACACTTAGGTACAGTTCCAATGTGCTGATACTACTGCACAGAATTTTACAACAAATGGGCAGGTAAAAATGTGATTTCGACATCCGGTGTCTGGGATTGCGTGCGCACCGTTGCGAAGTTGCGCACACAAATGTGGCTTGCGCCAGGTGTTCTGTGAAAGAAGTGTGTAACCCAATATTATGTAGATTACTTACCACTTACCGTCATTAGAGTGCTTTGGGCGTTTTCGGAAGGCTCAAGGATAAAGGTAGTTATGATGGAGAGATAGATAGATACAGAGAGAGGGTAAAGGCAGGGATGTTAATCAGAAAGGATTCCGGTTGGCTACCCTGCACAGGGAAAGGGAATGAGGGGATTAAAGAGGGAAGAGAGAAGGAACGGGACACACAGTCACAATCTGTCAGTCAAGGCAGTCTCTCTCAAAAAAAAAAAACAAAACAGTGCCTTGTAAGCCTTGGTGGCAGTCGACTGTTGTGGCCACGGACCGAGGATCTTGGCCTCTGTGAAAGGGCGAGGATCAAGGTGGTCCAGAGCACAGCGCAGCTTATTTCTTTCGGTCACAAAGACAGGGCATTCACAGCAGAGATGAGTGATTGTCTCTTCACAGGCACAGTTTACGTAAGAAGGGCTGTCGGCCATCGCAATCCGGAAAGCATACTTATTTGTGAAGGCAACGCCGAGCCATAGACGACACAGTAATGTTGCTTCACGACGCGCTACATCACAAGGAAGACTGAGGCGCAGTCCAGGGTCCAATGCCCTGAGGCGACGGTTGCAGAACTCTCCCGTGTTCCAGGCTGAAAGTGTGAGCTCCAGCCTCAAGGAACGAAGCCCACACGCTGCGTCAGCTCTCGTTAGAGGGATATTGACACAGATTCCGTCATTGTGGGCAGAACGGGCAGCTTCGTCGGCCTGGTGAATGCCATGAATACCGCAGTGGCCCGGCAGCCACTAGAAAATTATGTCATGTCCTTTCAATGTGGCGTCATTGTACAGCTTGCGGATTTCTGCAACTAGTTGTTCGTGCGACCCGCGGCGTAGTGCAGCTTGCAGGCGTTGAAGGGCTGCTTTAGGGTCGGTGAAAACTGCCCAGTCATGGGCAGATTCCTGAGGGATGAATTGAACTGCAGCCCATAGGGCAGCTAGTTCTGCAAAGGACCAGGACACAAAAAGAACGAAACTGCACAAAAGCAACGCACATGCCATGTTGTCCTCCTTCTTGTGTCCACGTCTTTTGCGCTAATTCCATCACGAATCGAATCCAACTGCCACAACATTCCACCTGACTGCGTTACATAAAAGCGGTACCCATGCTGCAGTCGAAACGCCCTTTCTGCTTCCTGAAACACGTTGGCAGCAGTGTTTAGTTGCTGGTGACTGGTAAGCTTCGCGGAATGATCAGGCTGGGACTGTTCTTCGTACAGCTCACTCAAGCAAACCCTAGTTGACCTGAGCTTGTGAATAGTCGGAGAACTGGAGCGCTCAGCAGAGAACACAGCGCCTTGGTCAGCGGCTCCAGTGTATACTACTAATAAAGGGAGGACAAATTAAATGACTGCACCGAGAGGAAGGATTTGTTGTTTTTGTGTGCCTCATAAAAGGGTGCATACCCACAAAGTCGATGGGCTATAATCAGGCGGCGACTACCTGTATGTTGTTGATTTGTTAGCTGCGGCAATTATTCCCGATTTATTTTTCCTCCTACTGAACTCTCCGCAGCGCTTTTAGAACGGGAAGTTCGGCGTTTTGCGCGACAACCAGTGATTTTTGAGTTAGCTACGCCAGCGCTTAGTACTCACTTTTAGTGCCTATTTTCTGGGCTGCTGTATTACAACAACAGCAGTTCAGTTTCGTACCGTTTTTCTTTTTCTCGCTCTTTGTCGTTGTCTCAAGCATTCTCACGCCCCGCTTGACAGCAGTCGTACAGTCTTCGCTGCAGATGAAAACAATAGAAAAGAATTGAAAGAAACGTATTGTTGTAATATGTCGGTATAGGCCGCGTCACCTTCCGAGTGTCTTGTTCGTAATAATTTCGCAAGGAAAGCAGACCTCCATATAAACCTTTCTAGAAATTCAGCCTTAAAGCTCATCGCATTCGTCCCTTGTCAGTCCTGCGTACTGCGTAAGTAATATACTGGCCCTGCAATGAAACGAATTTACGAAAATATGTTGAGCGAACTCTGAAAATAGTTCCCGGCTTGCTCATTTGCATTGTGTGCAGAAATCCGAAGATACACGCTTGTTCTCAACTTAGGCCTTTTCCCTTTTGCAGCCTGTCTCTTAGTCAAGGGCTACCAGTTAATTTAGAGGCACTCATTCCTTTGTCGGGAACGAAAATGTCAGTGAGCAGGCTTTGTTTCTGTCTGCCTTGCTTAAAATGCAGCCTCGCATGCCGTGATCTCGTGCGGATTAGCACAGCCCCGCAACCAGCCATCCTTGATGGCGGGCACGAAAGCTGAAAAATATTCGCAACACTTTCGCATGTTATGCGTGCTGCAAACGTGTTTTCATGACGATAGAGCGTAATGCGTTCAAAGACCATCTTTACTATGTTTACTGCTTTTTGGTGCCAGTCTGCACAACAAAACTCACCTAAAGAATACTTCTTTATTGAGTCGAAATCTCCAGCACCCAAATGAAAGACTGCACGTCCGGAAGAAAAAAGGGAGGCGGTATTAGCACTTTGTAGAAATCGACTTGGGCTAACTGCGCAGCAAAAGCCTTTTTTTTGCGCATCATTTTGGAGGCGTTTCAAGTTTTTCCGGAAGATATTTGAGGTGAGTACTTAGATCGCATATAGCGGCAATGCAATCTAAGGTGCGTAGCAGAACAGACCTGAATCCACATCATGCACATGAGAAGTCCCAAATGACGCATTTGGACGTCAGCCCCGGTCTTTCCAAGAAGTTCACTTTTTATTCAAGTCAACGAAAATATTCCGGAGTGCGCTTATGAATTCGGTATTTTAATTGCGACGTAAGCTATATTTAAGCAGGAGCACACGCCATGTCACAGTGACGTGATTTGGGAGGGATGTATTTTGCTCAAGTCGTTTCATACTAAGGTCATTGATGCATTTGCAGCTATTATCAGTATGAACTCGGAGCACTGGAAGTCAATTCCTATATCCTTTATGCAAATTTACCTCTGCCATTATACGTCGCTCAATTAATCTCTGACACAAAATCTGAGGGGAAATCGTATGTAGCACAACATTTATGGGGAAAATAGGTTTGCACGTGCTCGTAATTCATACTTAAAAAGTAGCAATAATGTCAAAAGAAGATAATAGAAGAAGCGCTTCTCCCTATCTTGCCTCTTGTCTAACCTTCATTTGCGCGCTATTGTTCCCTTTTAAGTACTGCAACACTATTTGCGATAATATAGTAACATGTTCGCGAATATAATTTGGATCTAAGGCTGGCCGTGATGTTAACTTTAATAATCAATTTTAGATTAGCGATCAAATATAAAACAAACGCCTTATTCGTCACCTTTCTCGTGGATGTTAAAAACCTTAAATCGAACCACTTCGGCTTAGGTTTGTACCTCGGACTCGTAAGAATACAGTGGATGATTTATTGACACTGCGGCTCTAGTGAACTTTTTATAATCCTCCACTCACTCCCGTGACATCTTGCTAATAACAAGGACAATTAACCAAACTTTTAGAACGTGATTCGCAGGTGACGATAAGTTCTGCTGGAATAAATGTTGTTTTAGAGAATCATCACGCATTACTAGTAAAAAAAATTGCCTTTGTACATCAACAAAAAACTATTTGATCATCACGCCTCGTGCCCACAACGTTGATCAGACCAGTCGAGGCAACAAACGTGCTTATCTTAACTTTTTTGTATGGCACGTGTATGTTATTATTTTACCTTACCTATTTGTAAGCAGTAACCCGTGAACAACTGCGGGAGAAAGGATCCCGCTAAGGCTGCTCAGTAAGTAGAGAAATTAAAGCGTCAAATTATTAACTTCGCGAAATGAGTATGATTAGGCCAAGTTTTTATGCTCCATGCGAATATGAAGCACATCAGGTGCCCAATTCCGAGCATTGTAGAAGAGAACGGGCCATCTTCAGTTTGCCAAACGTTGCACCTGAAGCATGAAAGAGCAGCACATTCCTTGTTTTGTTATTCTTTGAGCAGTGCCCCTGTTGATTAAAGGTTCCAGTAATATGTTTTCAAGTTGCCAGCAGAAACAACAATGCGCGTCACCTTTCACGTCGCTATTACCTGAGAAGAAATTTTGACGGATTAGTTCTATCGTCAGCAGAGAAATATCACGTAAAGTTGCAGCAGGAAAACAAAGGTGCCCAGCATGTATCTTTTGTGCCATCCCTTGTCCTCGTCATCGTAGGGAAGTTCTGCTTCCGTGCACGTGCGGCTGTCAAGATAGCTCCTATATCATCATGCATGTGATATTAAAACCTCATATTTAATCTCTCAACATAGCGGAATTTTGGATTCTTACAGAGGACTAACATTTTATGCTTAATAATATTGGTACAAGGTATGCCAGATACTTTAAAAACAACCGTTAATGCTACGAAATTCTTAATTTGCGGCACATTAAGCATTACCAACTCACTGGCGCAAAATTGGTAGTCGCTTATTCCTTCTTCAACCTAATCTTCTTTTGTCCTCTCTTTGTGCAGACTGAACAAACAGAGTTCAAGAGCGCCCCGAAGCCTTCCCAGAAGTGTGGTGAAGACGACGAGTACACAGCCCTTGGCACCGACTTCTCTTTGGGGGACAAAAATGCGACATTTCTGAAATGTGTGCTTGAGACGGGGCTCTAAGTGCCATTTACATCAGCGTTCCCATTGCGATACCTTACAACTGTGAAGGTGCAATAAACGCAAATGTAGAACGTGTTATGTTTTTGACAATCATAAGTTCCTTGCCATACTAATCTCCTGCGTTAATGTATACGCCAGGTGCTTGATCACAAAGTGCTAGATTTGATTCCAATTTCACGCACTTCAAAATCGTCGATGATTCAGGTCGCACTCAAATAAGCGAAGAAAAAGTTGCTTACACTGAGTAGAGGGTATCAAGGCAGCAGGCACTCCGTGGGTCGTGCCTCCACCAATGTTTTGCTTGACGGACATTCCTATGAAGTGTCTCTGAAGGGTAGCCTCTGTCCTAAAGTGATAGCTTCCTTGTCCGACTGGCCGAGACATTTCAGCCATAGTTAGAACAGGTTCTAATAAAGGTACTAAGGTACACAGATGGGTGCATGGACTTCGCGCTTACGTGAGGTCCCAGTGCGGTTGAGCATGTCGACGAGATTTTGAGCGTATTCCGGCGATTGATTGAACTTGGCTGTAAAGAGACGTACGAATGAATGTGTCCAGTTTTTGACGCCGATTCTGTTTGCGAAATGACTTTCCTTCCAAGAGTACTTCCTTTTGTGGGCTGAGCCACTTCGTAGCCACGACTGGGGGCACTCAAGAATTATCGAGCAGGGTGTTGTGTCCTTGTGTTGGGAATCGCTTAAAGAAGCTGTCCTCAAAGGCCGTTGGCTAGCTCGAGTAACCAGGCTAGCCATTTAAAGAAGGTTGGTTTTCCTGACGAGCTCTTGCGCAGATATGTGAGCGGCCAAAAAAAAAACACACAGAAGGTGGCGCCTTGAGAGAAAAGCAATGGGCCCTACGTAAAGACCGCGACCATCTTCAATGTTCATAGGCAGTTGTATTGCCTGAAGAAGGTTGCCAAGATACAACGTCGCGGTCCTTTTCACAGTGGAGAGCTAGCTAGGAAAATCTTTGCGGGAGAACTAGCGAGGAAAAATCTTTGTGGCTACCGGTAGGCGCATCGATAAGACAAAAAATGACATTATGAACCGGTGCCGTTCCTTCCAGGAGCAAGTGTTTGTCGCATGTCACGTTTCAGCTAAACGCGACTGTGCGTCAATACACTCCACAACTGGAAATGCAATGTGTATGTCATGTTGTGAAAAACAAATAGAATGAGTGAAATGCACAAAAGAGCACAGTTTCACTCGTAGGTGCGTTAGGTGGCCTTCGGTGGGCACGGTCTCAAACCCAGTTATTTTTTTACGCGGTTTATGTTTTCGACATTACGACTATGCCCACCACCTTCAGAAAACGGAATATTTTGCCAGTGAAGCTGTCTAAATAGGACATGCTCAAAATTGTTCTAAATGAACCTCATCCGTTCTTCGATCAGCTACAGCTTTAACACTATGACTTATAGCACCACCGCAAGCGCCAACAGGCAATTTAGGGAAATATTGCGCCAGGCTTGAGCCAAGGCGAGGCTTAACGCAAAAAAAAGGTTAGGCTAACATTATTATCACGAATTTGGTTGAATACTCGACGCTATGCCGCAATCGAAACCGAAAAACGAAAGTGCGCTACAGCACATCCAGCGTTGTTTCGGCGCTTGTACATGTCCGGCCGTTCTAGCGAGATAATGCCTTTCCAAGCTCAAAGTCAAGTCCCGAAACTCTTTGTTGCTATAGACATTTGCTCTATTTTTTCTTCACTGTGTGATTTGCGGATCCATGTCGACAGTTTGGCGCCCACACACGGTGGCCGATTTCACCATGCGTTCGCATAATGGGCTACAGTCGGATACAACTCACGAACGAAGTTTTGAATGCCATACAAAAAAGGCCCTCCAGCCAGTGCCGTCGACTGGCTGTCATGATGTAGTGCTTAATCGCCTTGCACCTGCTGGCGCGACACCCTGCATAATAACCATGGTTTAAGGGGAGAGTGAAGTTCGCGGCGGTATGCATTTTTCTTTTTTTTGTCTACCCTCCGCACAACGGCAGAGAAAGGGGTGAGTCACAGTCGCTACCTAGCGCGATAGGCGGAACTGGACAGTGGAGTATTTCGAGAATACGGGGAAGGTTTAAACTCGTCCAGGAGTGTATACGTCGGGTCGCATCCCATCGTGCAAGTCTTGCCGAGAGGCGGCCGCACGTAGGCGTCGACGTGCCATCGTAATCCGCGTCGCGTCGCGTGCCTTTTTTTCCATGTCTGCGGCACCGCTTTTCAAAGCGTAGGGTGTCTATGGTGGCGCTCGTTGACAGCTTTAGGACAATGGGACATTGCCTCGCTAGCTGCAGACATTAAGGATGAACGCTCGACAGCACGAGTCAACCTCAGCTCTCATGCACAGGGAAGGGACACGCGGGAGGCGCGCTTTGTACGAGTTGGTGTCTGTCCGTCTACTGTGCATAAAGACAGTTTGTGAGGCACGGCGCTGAACAGATCGGCTTTGAAGATTTACTTTGTTCGAGCCTGAGTTTACCAGAGGTTGAAACAACCCGCACCCGCGAGAAAGCAAGAATGTTCGCGAAGCTCGCGGGAGGAAGGGAGGATCCTCTGAAATCTGCATGGTGGAAAGTGTACATATTTGTACAGCGTTTGTCTAGATGAGTTTTATTTCCCCAATCACTGATTGACTCTGTTTTCTTTTTCCAAATAATTTATTGAGTGGGTGTTTGTGGAGTTACCTAATTTTTTAATGTCCCCATCCAGGGTGGGAACGTAGGGTTTAAAACCAGCTGTTTCGGTGGGACCGAGGGCTGATTTCGTCAGGTAAAACTACGAGTAAATCAAATGTACATAATTTTCTCCTTGCTTGTATCTTTCTTTGTTTTATTAATTCTTAAAAAAAAGTTAACATCTCCAGAAGTGTCCTCGAGCAACGTGACTAAGGAATATCGAATCTACAACACAGCAAGCATCATCATCAAACAATTTATCTCTATAAGATCGAGGGAGAAAATCAACTGCGAGTAACAGCGACGTCACGACAACTTGTCGACTCCATTGTCTGGAGGGCCTCCTTTGAGCGGAATTGGCCGCTTCGTTCTTGAGCTGCGTGGAACTATAGCAGCTGGTCTGTTTCAGAGACAGAAATCAATAACTTTTAAATCTAGGTTTTTTGAGATATAGACTTGGCGTCTACGGCGTTGCAATAAGAATGTCGGCGTACATAAGAAGGCAGCCGAATTATCTTAACTAAACTGGTCGCCTAATTTTAATAGTTAACTTTTTCATTTATTACGTTTAGCCGCTTGGATGCAATTAGAGATTTATTGCCAGCCGTTAGTAATAGCCATATCACTTTTTAGAGTTTCGATACCGCGATTACCCTCGACGCCGGGGCTCAACGAATTTCGGCCGCCGTGTGCCCTTTTCGAAAAGCGCACTTCCCTAGCATGTGCCAAAAAAAGCGCCTATCACTACTCGTCACTCCGCGCTGCAAGTCCTCTCGTCACGCACGTGGTCCACTGGCGTACTGTAGTCGGATACAACACAAGACCAAAGCAGCAGATGCCCGACCCCGACGATCAGGACCTCGAATTCACTCCCGCTTACTCCTTTAAAGACATTGTTTTACTATATCAATCTGGCCACGGTCTTTATCCCCGCCCGTGTAAAGGTCTCTCAAAGGCGGAGGAGCGGCTTCTGCTTCGCCTGTATACCAATACTTTGATGTGCCCGGCAGCTCTCAAACACTTCGACCCTTCTTTCTCGGGCAGCTGTCCGCACTGTGCGGAGAAGTCTTCGGACATTTACCACATGGTGTGGGCCTGCCCCTCCAACCCTGCTATCCCCCCTCACCCCAACCCAATCCGGGAGGACTGGGAGGCGACCCTGCTCGGCTGCTCTGACCTGCAGGCCCAACGGGCCTTGGTCGCGCGAGCCCGGGCGGCGGCCGACGCCACTGGGGTCCCGAACTAGGGACCTCCACCTAGTACTTGTAAGGGCTGGCCCCCTCTGGGTCAGCTCATGCAATACCTCCAGTAGTGCATGTGTAAATAAATGTTTTCCACCACCACCTAAAGAAAGGCATTCCAGCCATTGGCACCTACCGGTTTTCAGTGCGCCGTAATTAACCCGATTAAGCAGTTGTTATTTCCCCCTCATCTGCCATCCGCCGCCGGCCCAAGCGGATCGATGAAGGGGAATGATCTGTGAAAAGGGAGAATCGGTCAACGCCATTGGCTAGAAGGCTTTTCCAGGGGCACCTTCCGCTCCGCTGTTGACTTGTATCCGACTATAGGGCACCAATTGTGGCTCGTTCCTGCGTCGTTTGAATTCTCGCTAACTGGAGTTAGGCCCCGCACAATCGCACTTTATGCAGCAGGCTTGTTGGGTTTGAGGTCTCTAAGCAATTCGTACTATGAGGCACGCCGTAGAGGAGAGCTCCGGATAATTTCTACTCCGTGGGTTTTTTTTACTTGCACTGACATCGCGCAGTGTACGGACCTCTAGCATTTAATCTTTAAATGCCACCGCCGCGGCCGGGATTGAACTCTTGTTTTTCGAGTTTTAATACAGCAGTCTGCCGCGTTAAACTAAGCAATCACATAAAAACGAGCTGGTCGGTTTGATGCTATTGTATGCAGGTTGTTCGCAGGAAGACTGAAGTAACTTTCAAAAATAGTCTTTATAAATTAACTGATGATTCCTTCCCGTGCAAAGAGTATGTTGAGATCTATGAGGCGCTGAAACTGCCATTGTCAGTTGGATCACTGAAGAAAAGAAGTGCGTCCTAGGGCACGAAGCTTCTGTGTAAAGGCTGCTGGTTGCTGAGAAACTGTGCTGTACTGAGGAAATGCAATTGTTTCCAGCCGAATGGTATTCTATTGGACAATTCAGTTGCAGCCTTGGGAGAAATAGCGCAGCTATTGTCTAGAGTGGTTGCATCGCATCAAATGTCAGTCCTGAAGGAGAATTTGCACTTCTGTGGACTGAACCATTACACCATGTCTTCAACCCCGGTGGGAGCTACGGGTCTCCTAAGTACCTCTGGTGTACAGTGTTCGTCAAAACTATCCTCTCAACGACGCACGACAACGCTGACATTAGAAGGGGCTATGGTGAAAATCATCGCATGCCGCATGATCGTGGCAACCGCGCGCCATTCGGTCAGTAGCCATAAGGTATGGAATGTAGTTCATTATAAACTGTATCCAGGAGTGTGAGCACCCTTTTTTGAATGACGTTACTAATGATTCAGTTTGCTTGTTTTTTTGAAGCAGTAGTCTAGAGATGTCGACTTAGCGAAGTATCGGTGACTTTAAGTACTATTGAAATCATTACTCAAACTGTCTATTTGTGGTTTTGAAGCGCCTATTGTGAATGTTCACGCACTTCTGTTGTTTTTGTAGCGCCTGTAATTCCGGGTAACAGACGTAACTGTCGGTTCTGGTATGCTCTCGATCATCCGTGGAACGCCAATGAATGGCGTCGGTTGCGCTGCAGCGTCACCTTCGCAACGATGGGTCAATTTCAAGAGCCCATATAACTTTCTGATCAACTTTCGTGCATTTTTTCGATTGCTTGTCGGGCGCCTTACTGCGCCTGAGGGCCTGTACTGCAGGTGAAGTCCATCGCACTAGTTCCAGCTACACCTGTGGCTGTGAATAACGACTCACGCAACACCAAGGAATAGCCAGCAGGATGAAAATTGATTTTGGACTCGCCATTCCGGTTGCCTCACCAGAAAGCGTTGGCAGGCTTGTGACAGGTGCGCAGCGCGAACTGGAATGAGGGGTTGCCACTTGGAAAGAGGTTTCCATGAGCTCTAGGAGCGCGTCTTTTTTTCAACGATGTGCTCGTTTGCCTATTCATGGTCTCCCCTCACCGCCCACAGCGCTCTTGAAATGGGAGGCATTTTTCTAGATGGAACTGACGTGCTCATTTAACCGAATCAGCGGCCGGGATCTTCGGCGCGGAAGGAAGCTATGGCTCTGCCCTCGATCCTGGGCACATTGTAGAAATGAAATGCGAAGCTCCAAACAGCGTTTCCATGAGCGATACGAAAAATTGAAAGGTGGTAAGGTAAGGGGTGAACGCAGTGATATTGACACACACGCTTCGACTACCGTTCGACCAGGAAGAATAGCAACGCATAGCACATATATTGTATAATATTCAGTAAGAAATAATGATTTTCTAATTGCACGTTAATATTTCTGAAAATTTTCATTATGTGTCACACTAACAGTATATTAAGGAGTCTGTTTCTCTGAGCATCGCCTTTATTCTTCTGAGACCTGGAGCGTAATTCTGTTACCGATTATTTTCAGACGCTTAAATTGTGATAACATTGGTTCCAAAACATGATTAAAACGTCTTTCGTTGCGTTCCTAACTGTTGGAGGATGCAGTGTGTGCTCGAAAATGTGCATTATGGAGACTATCGTGAAACTTTCGCGGAAATGTTTGCGCAAACTGGTCGAAGTTATGTTTTCTATATGGAGCCGCCGTATCTGGCAGATTCTTATTCTGGTTATAATGACGTAATCAGTCAGTTATCGCCTAATTTTGCAGCGACCAGCGAAGCTGGTCTGTTCGCGCCGCCGCTGGTTTGAATCCCAGTCGCGGCAATATTTATTTTGTTTATGGTTTGCCCTTGGTCATCTTCAAGGTCAAGCATTATAGAAACCAGTTAGCGAAGTTGTGCCCGTGAAGTTGTGCTTACGCACTAAAAATAAAGACGACCTTGCGGGCGGAAGCTTTCTAAGCCATGGAAGAAGAAAGATCCTGGAGAGCTTGACGTGACGCATAATCCATTCCCTCCCGCGGTTTCTCGCTTTCCGGGTAGGACCCTAATGTTTTGATGCAGGTATGTTTTAGCGCGCACGTCTGCGTGGCCTATGGCGCGGGCGTCTGCAGCTAAGAGGTTGGTCTACAGTTAGTTTCCCGGCGCTGGTCCGCGCATGCGCGCTCGCAGCTGTGATAGATATCTCCGCACGCTATAATGTGGTGTGATCGCGTGGAGAACCGACTCTCGCCCTTTTACTTTTTATGACTAGGCTTGCGGCTGTTTAGCACCACCTAGTTTTGGCCCTAGTATTTGTGCCGTCGGATTTCCGGTCATTTTCCAGAAAGGGGAGGCATGTGATCGGTACGCGCTTTGCATCAGGTTAGGAGGCCACTAATGCAGTTGCTGCCCTCAAAAGCGGGCCTAATTCCTGTGGAGAAGTGTCAACCTGTGGCGGAAAGGCAGCGCCGCTTGTAGCAACTACACTGACAAGTGGTGTACTCTGCCAGAAACATTAATTCCCGGTCCTACTTCCATTTGAAAGTAACATCTGTTAATTCTCTTTCTGAATAAAATTTTATAAGTTTTTACAAGGAAGGAAGAGAGCGCGTCTCACTTCCCTCTACTTTTTCTCCTTTCCTGCTGTGAAAAATTATGTGTCGTGCAATGGCGACGAGAATCAGTTTCGGAACTTCTGAAAATAATACGATTACTGCCAGAGCAATGCACAAATCTCTAAATCAAAGAGGTGCTCAACTGTAAAAGACAATAAGTTGACTTCAGATTCTAGGCAAATAAACTAGGTAGTCAACACGCTATAGTTGTTTCTTCGTCTCCGACACCGGTTACAATACTGCACAAAAGAAGACGGCTTTTGAATCTTAAACGACGCGTCTTTAAAAATTACTATGCCTTCGGTGCAGCATCCTGCATACGTATGCTTCTTCAGCGAATGTGAACCGTAGTTTTTTAAAAATGGACTTTTCGAGGTGAATAATTAGCTACTGCGGCGTTTTAATACCAGATTGAGCAAACATTTCAAAACACGTAAACCATGTTTACCGTATGCTCCAGAATTCATTTATAATGGTTAGTTTCTAAATACTACAATCAGCCGCCTGCTTCCGATTAGATGTTTGTATCGTGCGTATCACTTTTTAGTATTTCGAAAGCGCCATTTCTTTTGACGCTGTGGCTCAAAAATTTTGGCCTTCACATGCGCATTTCGAACAACGCTCGCGAAGGCAAAATTTTCTTGAGCCGCAATGCCAAAAGTAATTCCGCCTTTGAAATTGTGAAACATGATATGGCTATTACACACGGCTAGCTACACATCTCTAATAACTTCTAGGCTCCTAACAGTGATAGTCAAAAAGTTAACTATTCGAAATTAGTTAACCGGCTAGCTTACTAGTTAATTATTAATTCAAAACCTTAGGGCTTACCAGGGGTACAAAGAATTAGGATAAAGACAGAACGAGCACTACACATCGACAGAAATTTTTGCTTGGCCAGAAGGTATACAAATACAGTTCCGTGGCACATGCTTGCGCTGTATTAAAACAAAGCAAGTAACCAAAAAATCTTTAGCCACACGCGGCAAACTGTTTCAAAGACGAATCTTTTCTTTTTGAGACAAGACAAGAGAAGGAGGGCTGAAGCAGTCATCGCCTTCGCGGCTTATGTGTGTAGGCCTCGCATTCTAATGGTTACAGTGACCTGATTTGTGACGTCGGTATGTACTACTATCACAATACCGCATAAACCATGCATACGAGGGGGTACCCAAAAGAAACCGGACTTATTTTTGTTTGAACTTATTTGTTCACATTTTAAGCACAGACCTTCAATCTCCTTCAAAGTATTCCCCACTTGCAATAATATGCTTGTCGAATCTTTCATTGCATTTTTCAAAACATTGTTTAAATTAATCTTTTGTGATGCTTGACAGTGCCTCCGTCGTTTTTTTCTTCACCTCAGCAACATCAGCGAAACGCTTTCCATTCACCTATTTTTTCATTCTAAGAAACAAAGAAAGTAGCACGGGGCAAGGTCGGGAGAGTATGAGGGTTGAGGAATAGGGGTCATGCCATTTTTGGTCCAAAAGTGTCGTAGAGACAGGGCTGTGTGAGCAGGGGCATTGCAATGATGGAAAAACCAGTCACCCGACCACCACAAATCTGGCCGCTTCCACTGCACACTGTTGCCCAATCTTTTCAAAACAACGAAGTAGAACGCCTGGCTAACTGTCTGACCCTGCGGAACAAATTCTCAATGGACGACTCCTCTCACGTCGAAAAACAAATCAGCATTGTTTTGAGGTTTGGTTTCACCTGACGAGCTTTCTTGAGGCGAGGTGAATTTGAAGTTTTCCATTGGCATGATTGTTGCTTTGATTCAGGTTTGATTCAGGAACACTTGAGTTGTCCCCATAGCATCGTCCTTGTACGTCTTTCTTAATATTTCAAGAGTTTCCGTTCAACTTTTTCCGAACAAAAATCAGAATTTCACCGGCGCACGCTGTTCACTAAAATCAGCCATTGCAAAAACGACATTCACACAAAACAGTCGTCACTCTAAAACTCTGCCTAAACTAGTCTGACCTCCTTCAACGACGGCACTCGGCTTACTGACTCTGGAATGTTCGTTCTATGCGCTCCTAGTGGCAAAACGCGGTACCACAGAAGCTTTGCCGACCGAAAAATTTAGTCCGGTTTCTTTTGGGTACCCCCTCGTATAACTCAAAAAGCGTTAAATGTGGGTCATCACCAGAGAAACAGGCTCTTTATAATGGGAGGATTAGGGTTGTGGTATGTGGGGTTTAATAACTAAAAGCGACTGCATGACCTGATTTCTGTTTTCCGCCAATAATGACATTACATGGCCGTAGAGGCCTTGTCTATAACTAAAAAATAAAACCTGGGTGACCTCCAGAGAAACAGCCTGTGTTATGAAAAGAATAGAGTTGAGATATGAGGAGTTTAACGACTCAAAGCGACGAGCGAGGTTTGAGAAACGTCGCTTGGAGGAGTGCTCTGGTTTAATTTAGCACGCGAACACACGAACAGCACATGAACGTTTTTTTCTTTCATTTTACCTACATCGATACTGCGGCCGCCGAAGCCGGGTATCGAACCCGCGAGCATGGGATCAGCAGCCGGACGCCATAGCCACTAAACCGCCGCGGCGGGTGCATTAGAGTTTCGTTCACTTCCCTAACAATACGATAGAAGAAGGCAAACATTTTTCTTCAGGGTGTTTATTTGCCAACGATGAGGCCATACCCCGAGCTTTGTCAAGAAAGTCTAGAAAAAAAGCTTGAAGACCAACTTTTCTAACTAAAGAGTGCTTGCTGCTCCCCAAGAGTCGGGTCCAAAGGACCTCCTGAGGCCCGAAGCCCTAGGCTATCGCCAGACTTTCATGCTTTCAGGCTCTCTGCACAGTCTCCTGTCCTTCGAGCTCGCCGTCACCTATGAAATCTACCTTTTGGCGCATTCAAAACTGACTGGCCGGCGGAGGCTTTTTCTACATAGCTGTAGCCTAGAAATTAAGCAAAGAAAGTATAGGCAGGAGATTACAGGGGGCCTGATTTTATCGCTCCGGTCTGGAAATTGTACAGGAATGCAAAAGACAAAGTGAAGAATAAACCTCATGTCTCTCTGCCTTCCGACTTACGCTGCTAGCTCTAGCGGCAACTTTAGAAGATGGCCCAATGTTTAAGGGACACCCCCAAGGCGGAGTAGGTTTATAATACGGGAGTAGTCAGTCATTAGCATTGCCTCAAGCGCAGCCATCGCATGGCTACGAAAGAATATACAGCTTCCTAAGAAACTTCTTATTCACAACTTCTTATTAACAAAAATTCGTCCTGATCCGGGGTGCGAATCCGGGGCCAGCGCCTCCCTGAGCATTTGCTATGGTCACGGGCTTGAACGCGGACCAGGACGAAATTTTCTTCATCTGCGATGTTTCTGTAGAAGCTGTATACCTTTTCTTTGCAACCGTAAGGCTACGCTTGGGTGCATAACAACGCGTAATTATTCCCTTATTAGATTTAGCAGATCAGCTATTTGTAGTCATGCATATAAAAGGACAGGGCCAAATGACGGTGTGTGGAGAGGGCTTTGTTCTGTGATGTACAGTCTTTGCCAAAAGTAACCCGGCAGGGTGGTTTGTTTCTTAGCCGCGTAGCGAAGCACTCATGGCAGCCCTTAAGCTCTGATTCTGTGTATAGACAGGTGAGACCTTGACCTTACATTATAGCACCGTTCGGTCTTTAAGGGTGCTGTAAATGCTCCGTTATAAGTTTGAGAAGCAAGAACCTGTTGCTCGGTTACTTTTGGCAAAGACTGTACGTAGTTAGCCTCAGGATGACAATAATGTAAAAGAAGCTCAAAACTGCGGCTAAGCTGAAATTACGGGACTATGACGCTGGAAATAGCGTCGCTCATAGCGCCACAAGCCAAACGAAACCAATGGCAGCCACTGTTCGCGATAGAAAAGCTAATTTCCGCAGGTCGTGCCACGAATAAACGATTTCGTTCCCAGCTGTTTTGCTTATTGCGTCCTCATTATGAAGAATGTCAGGCGTGAAGTAGAAACTTGGAAAGCCTCAACGGGCTACCCTTTCAAATTAAAGACACTGTTTCAGCGGTATAAGCGGTTCTCATAAGCCTCGAATTCACAGTTAGACCATTCTGAAGCATCTTCATTAGATTCTCTAAGGCAGGGGTTCTCAAACTTATTTGCTTGGAGGAACCCCAAAAGCCTTCAATAAGTTCCAGGGAACCCCCCCCCCCCCCCCACGCTTTCACTTACCAGCAATGTTGTCGAGTGCATTTTTGCAAAGAGAGAGTTGCAAAACTTAAATGTTTATTGCACAGATTAATACAAATACTAATGTGATGGGTGGTACTGCTTCCCTTTTAAGAGCAAGTCAAAGCGTGGCTCAGTAGCACTAAGAGCCAGTCTCATATCAGCTGCCGGGTCAGGGCCGGTGAGGGTTCTCGCGGAACACAAGAAGACAGCCCGCGGAACCCCTGTGTTCCGCGGAACCCAGTTTGAGAACCCCTGCTCTAAGGCAGTGAAGGTCGCTCAACTTAAGCGATTGAGTTTGTTCCGTATTGACAGACTGGTGTACATCAGTCCTCTACGGCACTTCTGGGACCAGATAAGAATGTTACGTACACAGGAAAGAACTGATTAGTGCCTACAGGCTGCGAGAGAGAGAGAGAGAGAAATCTTTATTGAACATTATCATTTAGCGGCCATTTTTTATTGCACACCTCCGTAACTTTGAGTGCATTGCAGTAAAAGGGAAAAAATAGTGTAACTTTGCAGTTTTAGTTCTGTCGTCATGATAAAGATGTTTTCATGCTCTGTATGGTAAATACGCTTATGGTATGGTATGGCACTGCATCCTATGGTATGGTATGGTATGGTATGGTATGGTATGGTATGGTATGGTATGGTATGGTATGGTATGGTATGGTATGGTATGGTATGGTATGGTATGGTATGGTAGGGCATTGCATGACATGGCCTCGTATGGTATGGTATGGTATGGTATGGTATGGTATGGTTGGGGTTTAAAGTACCAAAGTGGCATGGGCTATGTGGGGTGCCGTAGTGGAGGGCTCTGGAATAATCTCTACCACCTGCGTTTCTTGAACCTGCACTGACATCGCACAGTACACGGGCACCTTACGGTTCGCCTCCATCGAAAAGCGGCTGCCGAGGCCTGCATTGCACCCGCCTACTCACGCTCGGCAGTCGAGTGACCAAATCACAGAGCCACCGCTGCGAAGCTGAGTGCAGTCTGACCCTGCCCAATAAACTGCCCTACAAATACCCTCTGCTATATATCCAATATTTAGGCACGTTTAGATTACTTTCAGAGGAACCAGCACCAAAAAAGCACAACGGACAAGGAAGAAGAAGGACGACGAGGACAGCGCCTCTCTCCGTGTCGTCCTTCTTCGTCCTTGTCTGTTGTCCTTCTTTTGTGCTGGTTCCTCTGAAAGCATGGTTTACCAATTAGCCAACAACAAGTTTTGTTTAGATTACTGCTTTTTGGAGCGATTGTGATGTGACAGAATTCACATGATATTATTTTAATCTCAGCCGTTTGGTTGCTAATTAATTATTTTAATAGCCGCTTGGCCAAAAAGGGTATATTGGGTCTGCTCGCGATGGGGTACCAGTCCCGTTTTACCAATAATTACGCAAATTACTGGAGTTTACTCCAGTGGTACAAGCCACGGCGCTGGCCGATTCACGAAATCATTAAGAAATGATGACGTGCTGCGTAGCTAATTTCCTGTTCGTTCGTATGATCGATGTTTTTCCATTAATTCACCAGAACGTCTACCAGTGCGCTTCGTTGGTGCGATGGTTGGCTATGTGCCGTTTCTGTTTCTCGCCTACTTTTTGTTGTGCGAAACGCGTGTATATGGGCGCGATGATTTGTACGCTGCCCTGCTCTGCTTACTGAACTCCAGGTCAATGCATATTTCGTGACGTTACCAGCCTTGGTCTCAAAACGTCCCCTGATGCGACGTGGACGACGAATTGCTTCTGCTTCATGACATCGGCGCTAGGTGCTCGTTTGTGACAACGTGGTTGCAAATAGCGTTTAACAAAACTTGAATCAGAAAATATTAGATATTTAGTCTCTACGTGCGTCACAAAAACTCTCGCGTTGACCAGGTCAACGGAATAGGCCCAACACAACGATAAGTTCAACGTATCCCTTACGCTGCGGCACGTGGCCAAATCGCCCTAGATCGAACACACGCTATATAAACTGCTGCGCTTCCTACGAACATTATGTGTGCTGCAGGAAATCACGTAAGCAATGAGTCTCTCAGTTGCTCTAGCTGCGATTGTGTTCACTGTTGCTAGCGCAGCTGCGAGCGATGTGAGACTTGACCTGAACCCTGCTCTGGGTGCCTATCAGGATGACAGAGACGTAAGTGGCTGTTTTTTGTGACGTGAAAAGGATTGTATTCATTAGCGAAATGCTCCAAGCAGAAAAGAATCAAAGCTTGATGCATGCGCGCGTATTAGGCATAGTCCTAAATGTAAACTAACTTTTCCTCATTAACGCACCTACTATGTTGAGAACTGAGTCCCTTTGAGTCTTGACACATACATAAAGTGACCGTCATCAAATGGGCACTTTGAGGCAGACCACTAGTATTTCTCATTGCCTCCCATAGCATGTATCTCGTAGCTGCCAAGACCACCACGTTGCAGACCGCTTCCTAGCCTGTATTCTGCAGCCGCTTTGTTTCAATCCTATGATTACATTTTGCTTACCGTTTTATCTAGTCTGCCGCTTTGAAAGACGTCAGTAATGTCTTCTACGCGTTAATATCCCCGAATTTTTCTTTTTGCATTTTAAGGTATGTTAGAACGCCACGAATCATAGTGTGTCCTCTATCCCACTTTCCTCCTTTTCTGTCTTGGAGTGAGACCTCACTTCTCTTGCAATCGCTCATTCGCTGTCGATTGATGAAACCGGCAGTGCCGTCTAACATAGGCGAACTATGCCTAAAGACCAGTGTGGCTAGACAAAATGCTGTGGCGCAGGAAAAGTAAACTGGGTGAAATGAAAAGCGCGCCACAGCGCTGGCGCACAGTGATGCAGCACCGGAAAATCACTTCCCACTTGGGTCTCACCAATAAATAATAGCTTTGTTACCCACAAAGGCTACCAGATAACGCTGAGAAGGGCAAAAGTCGCAGCGCCCTCATCTCTGTGCAGAAGCAATGAGAGAAATTCCGCGTTCCGAGGCTTTCCTGTGGTGAATAAAAAATCACACGAAATTCGAATTAATCCTCATCTCTGAAATGTGCCGGGTTGCATATTCCGGTGTTTATTTGCCACAGTGGAGATGCGAGGGCTTTTTTGCGTGCTTAAAAATCATCGGACAAAAAGTCCGAAGTGAGAACTGCAAAACGCGCTGCACTCCACGATCGCCGTGTCCTGCCGTGCTTTACTGTAGTATATAAAATTACTCAGGCGTCAGTCGGCTTTTATTGGTCTTACGGGTAGGTTGCATAAATGAAAGGTTTAGGGAATGACCGATGCACATATTGTTTGGTGAACAAAGCAAGATAGCTCGCTTATCATTGCACCGAGTCAAACTGCGTGGAAAAGTTAGACAGCACGCCGGTCCTGCTGAAGACAAAGGATATGTTATGTATGCATATGTGTGTATATAGGGTGTTTCACCTAAGACTTTACACAATTTTTTAAAAATAGGTTTTTTAAGTTATAACAACGATTTCTTCAGCATAGCATAGTTAGTGGTCTAGTACATCAGCATGCAGCTAAGACGCACTAAAAAGCAGGATGATTAACTAGTATCGAATAGTTAACTTTATAACTATTACTGTTAAGATCGTTAATTACTACGAGGCGTGTAATATCCACCCACCAAAAGTAATATCCATATCAGTATTTAGAATTTCGAAAACGCAGTTACCCTCTATGCTGTGGCCCAACAAATTCAGGCTACCTGTCGCCATAACACATAACGGCTAAATGCGATGAATGGCCACTAAGAGTGCAAGAGCGCTAAAATAAACTAGGTGACAGCCGCTCAAAAGACACGCGTGTGCAGTTGTGAATGCGTCATGGCGTTCTTGTTTCAAGCTTTCATTTAATGTTTATTCGTGCTTTCTTTGTTAGTTTCTTTTTGCAGAATAAAAAGGCACGTATAAATCTGCTGTGCTGAGAATGCACGCCACTTGAAATTTTGCCCTGCATTATTACCTGTGTAAGGTGGTATTTATTTGAGAAAGCTTCGGAACGGGAGCAGGGTCAACAGCAGTCCGAGATCAGGTAGTCTGGCCAGGAGTGCGCAGTAGGCGATGGCCATGCGGCTCGCGCGTATGCCGGTCGTCTTCTTTACACCGGTCGTTTGATTCGTCGTCTTTCGAAGCTATCTCACTGTTGCAAATCAGCACGTACTCATATTCAATACCTAATGTGGATGCATATGGCCGCCGAATAGGATCTGTGACGTTTCTATATAGATTTTCTACTTTTCAGTGCTTTCCCTTCAAGACCCGCATGCACCAGATCTATGGAAATTACAAAAGCGACCCTTTCTCTGAGGTGAAGCAAAATGCATCGCGGCCGGTCCAACGGGGCCCATCGTTGACTCTCAAGTTAACGCGCCTTTTACGTACGGCGCCGATGGCGTGCTGTGAGTACTCCATTTCTTTTGTTCTTCTTTGCACTTTTATTTTGGCTTCTTAAGCTATGAGCGTATGGATACAACGCAGCCTGTTTGTTATCATAATTATTGGTTCCTTTTGGTTCAGGTTGCTTCGTGTTTGACAAAAAGAGAGCGGAAATGTGAATTGGAAAGGGCTAATTTGGTACTGTTTCGCAAGCCATGTATTTATGAACCCCTTCACGGCACAGATGTTAAGCCTCTAAACCTCTACCGACTACCCCCCTTAGCATTTTTGCACCAACCTGGAGTATTAAAGACGTAGGCAATGCTAACTTTCAACCTTTGTGTTGTTTTCTTTTTACTGCTAACAGCGCGCATGGAACGACAAATATTTAAATTATGTTTCCTTTAGTGTGCTTTCAATTATTTATTACAGCACTGTTTTTCGCTCAGAATATTGGTTTTGATTTCCGTTGCCTGTGACCAGTCAGTACCAAAACCGCCGCAAGACGCATTCACTCTCAAAATAGCAAAGCAATCGCTGCTACGTCATCTGGCGCAAATCACAGAAACTCCATAAGCCTGGTTCCTTAACAGAAACTCACTGTTCTTGCAGAGCACATGATCTTTTGTGGTTCGGTGTATTCGCCTTCTATACCACAGCCTACGGAAACCAGAACGGAAATTCCACTCGTAAAAGAATGCTACAATCAATTATTTTAAGCTTACTGGAGCGTGCAGTTTCGAGTTATGTCGTGGCTAAGGCCCCGTGCCCTGTCGTCAGTAAAAACAAAATGCGTGAGAACATGGTTTGCCGCCAACTTCATTAACTACCCCGTGCAAAGCTATAGCAGGCGAGTGTTGTGATGGCGAAAGCAAAATAAGTACGAAAAAGAAAGCTAGTCAAATTAAAAACATATTTCACAAAAATGAGTCATGATTGAAGATTCTTGGTACTTTTTTGAGGGGAAAAAATTATTAAGTGAAAACTTTTCCGGTCAATCGTCCGACCGCTTTCGTTGCAAGGAGGAAGGGGACAACTCTACTTCCTGGAACGGAACTGTGGCTTTTTGGAGCACGGAAGGGCTTCCATCACTGCAGGAGACTTCTGACCTCCGCTTTGCGCGTTGCAAATGCCTACGAAAGCGAAAGCTGAAGACAAATGTTCCCTACAGTCGCACTAAAGTACAGTTGCGTGACGGTCTGTTAATACTTAAAGGTGCACTGAAGAGGAATCCGGACACGTCGTTTTATCGCGGGAACTCGATCTACACGTTCCGAACATTCTTAGAAATTTCGAAATATTCTCCTGTGTGGCCAATTTCCCTAAATCGGATTAAACGTACCGGCTCCCGCCTTTCTTTGAAGGCACCGCAGACGGTAAAAAAAAGCGAAAGCGAAGCCGCCACGCGACTGCCTGAGAGGCACTTCACGCGTTAGTTGACTCCTCCTCCTACCGTCTACGGCGAGTTAAAAAAAAGGTGGGAGCCGGGACGTTTAATCCGATTTAAATTAGGAAAATCGGCCGCAGAGGATAATAATTCGAAGTTTCTAAGAACGCTCGGAACGTGCAGATTGAGTTCCCATGGTAAAAAGACGAATTTGGATTCCTATTCAGTGCACCTTTAATAGAAAGCGAGGATTGTGCGCAACAACAGGTAGGGCACGTCCTGCGTCTTTTCGTCTTAGTGTTACAATTTTGCTTGTAACGTACTCATGGTGCCGGGGACTGAAGCGCCACTTTCCCAGCTGTCATAAATGTCGCAGGCAATGGAAGCCTGCTGTAATTCACAGCAACTTGGCTTCGCCGCCCTGAAGGATAGTAGGCCAGCCTTGGAAATGCGTACGCCCCGAGGAAGTACGTCGACATTCCACGAGACCGAGGCTACCGCCGCTTATGCGCTATTTGCGCTGCGGATTAACGCGTTGTGTGATGTGCGGAGTAGTGCGCTGATAAGCGTGCCTTGCTATCGCGTAGTGTCTCCGTGTGGTCAACGTGCGTTTTTATTGTTTTCAGAGATACTACCATTACAGTGGTATCTTCGCCCGGGTACACTGTCGGAAACGTGCTCGAGGTTGCTCCGCAAGACGGTGAGGCTGCTCTTCAAACTGCCCTCTCTTCAGTGAGAACGGGCAGCGCTAAAGCGAAAACAGAAAGAACCTCGATGTAGTTGCAGTTCACGCCTAGCACCACCGGACAGCAACACGCTACCAGCAAGACAGCACGCACGGCAACAGCGCAGGGAATATTAGCGGGGCGTCTGATTATTGAAGTCAACGGTAACATGCAGACTAAAGCCAGGCTTTCTAGGAGGCAGACCCAACATCTTCAACTGAACACATAGACAGGAAGGTGGAGAGTAGGATTGCTTTAGCATGCTTAATGAAAGTTGCGCGGGATCTATGGAAAAGCAGTGGTGGTAGTGTGAGTGAGTGCGCACTTCAGCAGGGGGTGGTGGTTCAGTCGCGGGTAAGGAACTGAGAGCGTTTAGATTGCTGACTCCGCTGAACATCATTTGCATAGGACATGAAAAGTGATGACAGGAACGTTGAAGTCGACTTCTTAGACTCTTTGCGCTGTGCAGTTTTAAATCTTTTATTCCTGTCTAAAGTCACCCTTATGAAAGGAAGTCGCGATCTTTTTTTTTTAAGGTTCTGCCCCACCGATTAACCTCACTGTAGCGTACAGGGACTGCGCCAAGTGCAAGGTGTTTAGACACAGCTACATCGATAACGGTGAGCCTGAATTTTCTCACTCAAGCACTTTTCGGTTTTTGTGTTGGTGTTTAAATGCGTTTTCTTGAGTTAAACGACTGCCCTACCCGATGTCGGGTGTGCTCAGGGAATGCTTGTTGTCAAATATAAAAGCGTAACCTTCGTGTGCGTGTGAAAAATGGTTGCTTTCATTCAATCGTTACCACGTGTAGAAAAGAAGAGAAATCACTTCGAGTTTAATAAAGCTTGATTTTGTGCAGCGTACGAAAAAGCACTCCCATTATGTTAAATTAAATTACGTAATTAAATTTAAAGCAGAAAGCGACTGTTTATTTCGAGAGGAGACTGCACCCAGAACAGGCTACCCACAACCTAATAACCTAAAAAATAAAACTGCACCCATCCAGTGCGTGTCGAAGGTTAGATTGGCGAATGTAGCGTTTTGATCTGTGCAGAATTATGAAGGGTTTAGGTATATAGAGGTGCTTGAAATTGCAAAGAAAATGCAGTCATTACTTCAGAAGTAGAACCGGTTAGGCCCTGCTTGCCACCGCAATATTAAGTGGCAATATTAAGTGACTGATTGATTCACCGAGCTATTCTTTCCTCTTCAAAGCCACGAAGTTCGCAATATTACTAAGGGTGGCAGAGGTCGGTTGTAGTGCTGGCGCTGAGTTTCTTATTTAAATAATCGCACCCGTGAATACAGCCGTCCTGCCTTTGTTTATAATAAAGGCAGTGACTGTTCTGCGTACTGGTCCAGACGTTGAATAAAACAAATTGCTTCCTCGGGGAGTTGCGGTGGAGTGGCAAAGTCCTCTTCGTGAGCCAAATTATACCAGGACACCTTCAACGTACATTTGGCGTGTTTTTCGTTTGCGGACATGGGTATTCAAGCGAGTGCGAGAAATGGAGTCACTCGCGCATATGATCTGTACTGCTTCCTAGTCACAACCTATTTTACTCTAAAGTCGCAGGCGGGTGTCCTCGTTAGCGTTTTCAGTTATGTAAGTACTGGGCCCATATCGATAAGAACTTTATACTTCGATATTGCGAATACATAACGGGCACACTTAAATGTATACACAGGTGCATTGCTGTCATGCTTCATTTTTCTTTTACGCAATAACGCAGGCAATGGCTGCACCTATTGGGTCACTGACGAGGGTCTGGGTGAAGACACCACCTGCTGCGAGTTCGTGTACGATCTGATGTACGACGAAAGCTGCCAATGAGTGCATTCTTTAATAAGGGAGTAATTACTCATTGGCATCCACCCAAGCGCAGCCATACGGCTACAAAGGAAAGCTATGCAGCTTTCTCAGAAACTTCGTAGTTAAAGAAAAATTCGTCCTGGTCCGGGGTTCGAACCCGGGACCACCGCTTCACCGGAGCAGTCGCTCTACCAACTGAGCTAACCGGGACGGCAAGCTTATGGTAGGGCGAGAGCGAATTGATCAATAACTGGAAGTGGGAACCTTGGGGGATTCCCCTAAAAAAAATTTGACCAACACAGTTCCCACTTCGAGTTATTGATCAATTCGCTCTCGTCCTACCATAAGCTTGCCGTCCTGGTTAGCTCAATTGGTAGAGCTACTGATCCGGTGAAGCGGTGGTCCTGGGTTCGATCCCCGGACCAGGACGAATTTTTCTTTAACTACGAAGTTTCTGAGAAAGCTGTATAGCTTTCCTTTGTAGCCGTATGGCTGCGCTCGGGTGGATGCCAATGAGTAATTACTCCCTTATTACAAATCTACTCCACCTTCGGGGATTCCCCTAAAAAATTTGACCAGTGCATTCTTTACGCTGTGTTCACGCCAAGAAAGCTCCGAAACTTCAGCACAACGATTGCGTCAATTTGGCTACGGGATGAGAGACCAATGGGCAGGGTTTATTTACGTTCAGAAATACGCTATTACTGAATAAACCCTGTGTGTAGAAAATTGTGTGGAATTTTTTCAAATAAAAACTTTTATTTTTAGCTAATGTTGCTATGTATTACTAATGATATACTAAAACGCTAAGCAGATCAAGCCGCTTCCTTTATTTCGGTGACATTGTTTAACAAATCCCCCCCCCCCCCCCTACAAAGATGGCGATCGCAGCCAATTGTATATTTCTTTGCTCCGTGTTCCTGCGAAGCAGTTCATCAGAACCCGCCACCGCGGCTCATTCGCTGCTGATTTCAATCCTTTCGATCCTATCCGCTTCGGCCGTATTTCGATGCTGCTTTGAGATCTCTGCACGTGTTCTAAGAACCCCGGGTGGTCTAATTTAGCCAGGAGCCCTCCACTACGGCATGTTTCATATCCCACTTGTCGCTTCGGGAAGTTGACCTCTACAATTCACAATTTGTGTACTCCATCAGAATTAGTTTTTTTCGCTTTTGTTCCGCCCGGTTTCCGTTGAATGCCCTCTAGTGCAACACAACAAAGATCATGACACTGCATATGACATTAACCATTCTTTTCAAATAGAGGCCACTTTCCTAGACGTTATAGCAGTTTTTGGCACTGAATAAATGAGTGGGTGCACGTTTATTCTATATATACACCCCCCATTCACATTGGGCATGAATGTCAGAGGGGGGTGGGGCGATGTTACACCAATGGTATCTCGTCTTGGTAATGTAAATTGCCCCTTTGGGTGGAGGGATTTTTTAGCGCTCATAAGCAGTCAATGGTCATAAGTAGTGCGTCGTTATCACTCCTGGTTGTTTTATTCTGAGTGCCAGAAGGTGTAGTACTCGTACCGTTGCTATACGCGTATTCATAAGCTTCTTCCAGATATTACCGCACTAATCCTTGTACACTGAAGTCTAGTAACGCGGCACTGAACTTGCTGATAATTTTTGCATAGCAGGACATGGTCCGATCGGACATTCATATTCATTTAATCAATACTTTCCTACGGAATGACATGCCTATATTCCTACGGAATGATTGCCCTGTGTTGAGGAAGTTAGTGGCGCCGCTACTTGCTATGAGTGGCCCAGCAGAGCAGTATGCCCTGAAGAATTTACGGCGCTTTTAAACTTATCGCACCTTACACTTGCTACCATAACAAAGGTGAATCACAGTACTGCAATGTCATCCCGAGAGAATTTCCACTCGTTTTGTTTCTTCACTGTGCTACAAAAGAACAAGAGCCCTCTATTCATACTCTGCGCGTGTCCTCAGAAGACCTGCCATTATCACTGCTTCTCTGAAGTTGTGTAGAGTGTCAGCATAAATCAATAAAACTTGTTGCTGGGCGAGTTGGTGACACATACTTGAATAAAAAGGTAGCGCAAAAAAAGACGAACACAGGAAGACACGACAAACATGAACGCTTCTGTTTGTCACGTGTTCCTCCTGTGTTTGTCTTTCTTTGCACTACCTTTTTACTCAAGTACCAGCATAACACTGCCAAATTACAGGGTCTATTAAAACCAGTATTATTGCTGTTGCCAAGGTGAAGAGCTATCATGCGAAATTTAGATTTTTTAAAGCACTTTTAAAGATTTCATTGAAACCACTCCAGCGTTTTTGCAAGTTACATACAAAGCGAGCGAACAAAATTGCGTATTCTTTAACAAACCGGATGTAACAGACAAGTGCAGTAGTTGCCGCAGCAAGATTTAATGACGGGGCCTTTGACTGAGTGAAATGAGCACATGGGCAGCTTCTAGCGCCAAATGTTTACAAAACTAGCCGCACCTCCACGGTCATGTCAGCCACATTGGCCGGTGTCAATCTATCCAACTATGCTACTTATGAGCAAATCAGCGCATGAAACTGCTTTCACTATCGAAGGATATTTCCTTCTGCCGATCTATCTGTTCACTAGATGGAACGTGTTTGCAGGAGTTCCATCTATATAAGCACAACTGTGTTTCAGATATTCCTAAACAGTTGGAAACATTTCAGGCAGTTAATGTTGGATGGAACGACGGTTCACTTACTACTGCCTGGAAATGCTTTTCAGATGCTTTCAAGTAAAGCAGCACTAGAGGTTCTTAAGCATGAAATACTTTTAGCTACCGTTCATTCATTACTACAGCGCAACGACGGCACAGAACAAGAGAGGGACACAACAGCGCTGTCTTTCAAACAATTAACTGCGCTGCGGGTGACCATAGAGGCAGAACGAAGGGAGAACACGAAGCTGAATCGAAACGTACATTCGCGAAACTTTCCTTCAACTCCCGGTGTCCGCGTACTGCGCCGCCACGCATCGCCTTCAACAAAATCTTCGTAGTTCCGTGGTGGGCGAAGCGAGCGCGCGGCGCGAACTCGGCCATGTTCGGTCCTGTGCACGGACAGAAATGTAAAGCAAAAGAAATAAATAAAGGAAAAGATAAAATGCGGCTATTAAATGCGTATTATGGTGCATCGGTGAGTAATGATGTAACGTATGAAATGATGAAGTGCATATAGTCCGACAAATGGTCTAACAAAGTTCACTGTGTGAAGAATGAGTGAAGGTAACATGCAAGGTGAAATCAGAGCTTTTCAAGATGTCCAATGTTCAAATATGGAAACAAAAAGTTCATTGCATGTCTTTATCGACTAAGGCCGGCTAAGGAACCTAAAGCACTATTCATTGTTCGAGGCACTGGGGAGAGCTAATCCATGCATCATTCATAGTGCGCACGCACGACAGCATACGCAGGACACTCGACCAGGATATACTCCACAGTTTCGGTCGAAGCGCAGTTGTCACAAAGCTGATTGTTTATTTCACCGAATAGGTATCGCAAGCCGTTTGGAAATGCACCGTTCAGGTAATAAAGTGTTTCCAGATTGAAAGGAATTCTGGTTGGGCGTCTTTATCCGATATGAGGGTCGATGAAGTAAAGAAACTGGTAGTGATATGTCGGCGAGCTGTATAGCAAACGCGTTTCTTTGGAAGCAAATATTTTAGCCATTTGAGACGCATCAGATTTCGTGAAGAAAGTCCGAATGTATCTACGATGTTGGTGGCCTTTACGAACCACTTCAGTTGCTTTTTCATTGGCCAGAATGCCACAGAGTGCTGGTATCCACTGAAATGTTATTCAGTGGCCTGCGGCAATAGCCAAACGATTTAGTTACCCGACGTCAAGAAGAACGGGCTGATGATTAGTTTTCTTCAGCAGGCTGGACAGGATCTGCAGAGATGCTTTGGAGTCGATAAAGATAACCCATCTGCCGGGAGTTCGGTGCAGGATATAGGAAACAGCTTCCTTAATGGCGTGAAGCTCAGATGTCGTAGATGATGTCTTCCGCTGCAGACTAAGAAAAGATATGGCTTTTTGAGGGCACAAAAAGGACACAGGAAGAGGTTTCTTGAGTAGTTGAATCATCGGGGAAGATGTGGGTATGGTGAATATATTACTCGGTTAAGTGCGCGAGGGTAGCTTGCAAAAGCGCTGCCTGTGGCATGCGGCTCACTGCATTCATGCCTGTAACAAACCGCTTCACCATTAGAGGCGAGAGTGTCCAAGGGGGAAAGGTCAGAAGCAGTTGTTTCAGTGGCTGAATGATAATAGAGATGGGGAAGAACTGTACAGATGGCCAAAACCAGAGTTGGAGTGGGTTAAGATCGGTGTACGAAGTGCTTCTTCCCTTGGAGAACATGGCGTAGATGCGTACGCATAGTTTCCTGGGCGGAAATCACATCTAACGGGTGACAGCCTGCTTGCGTTACTGTTCGTTATGTGGAGGAACCCTTTGGGAGGATAAGGCGTATCTGCAGGCAGTTGTTCCTCACGACCTCGAGAATCCTCTTGCTTGTTGGAGATAATCTTTAAAGCACCGGAAGACAGTGGCGCAAGGGTCCTTGAACGTAAGCTTTTTCAAGCAGAACCATTGATCGACAGCTGCTGCCCCACCGTATTCCCGCCATGAACCTGAAAACTCGCGATGCTGCAGTGATACTCTCGCGGAGTTTTTTCATCTGAGGTGACCATGAGAAATTACTGTCTATCACAATACCTAAGAATCGCTAAGCTCGTACATCCAGCTTGGACCGTCCAGCTAGGAGGAGCGGATATCGAGGTATCGTTTTGCTTGTAAAATCCATGACAACACTCTTTTCTGGCGAGAAACGAAGACCTCAAGGAGCCAGGTAGATCGATATGTGCAGGGACGCTCTCTGAAGCCGTTGCTGGGTGCTACAGCGCGAACGTGACGCGCTCCAAATGCAGATATCATCTGCATAAATGATTATATGTATTCCTCGCGGAAGGTTTCGTGTTATATGTACAAGGGTAATGTTAAAAAGAGGAGGGCTGAGCACCGCTCCCTGAGGTACGCCCCTCTACACTGCGTGAAAGTTTGTTGGACCGCTTGGAGTGCTCATAAAATTTGTCGTTCCTTTAAATAGTGTCCAATCCACTTGTGCAGCTTTCTTTCGAGGCCTGGAATGGTCAAGGCTGCGAAAATTGCATGGTGCAATACAGTCATTAGCAGCCTTGATGTCAAGGAAAACGGCTGTTGAGATGCAACCAGCATGATGGTACTCTTTGAGTGATGAGACGAGGGCAATGAAATTATCAGTCAAAGACCTATTTTGACGCAACCCGTTCATTTCTTGGTGATACTCGTTGCGGCTTTTGACGAAACAAAGGATGCGCTTGCAGATCATTCACTTCATAAGTTTACCTACACAGCTCGATAGGGTGATGGGCCGGGAGGACACGTAGCTTGTTTGCTGCTTTGAAGGTTTCAAAACAGGCGCGATTTTCGCCAGCTTCCGTTCGGCGGGGACCTCATCAGTCGTCCAGGAACAATTGTGATATCCCAGGAGTACTTTGCGGTGGTATTATAGGTCAGTTCATTATAGCCTATAGACGTGCGTCTGTTTGATTCCGCAATCACGGCGCGGACGTGCGAAGAGTGTTGTAGAGATGTCGTTCACACCACTGGCCGTGTCAGCATTTCACGCTAAGAAGAGCTGCGTCGTTAAAACTGGGAGGGCCAGCTACTGGAGGTGCCTCGCTAGTGATCACAAATTTAAAATTTGCTGCACTCCTACTGTGTATGTGTGTGCGTGTGTGTGTCATCGCACAACGTATTCTTTTGTCTTCTCAAGGTGGGGTCGCACTTCACCCTAAAGAAGCCGAACAGCAGGCAGGGGAAAGCTTGTACCCATTGTATCATCAGTGGGTACCCGGTGGCACTGGGGATCGAACCCCGCACCTTCCGCATGCGAGGCGGATGCTCAAACCAATAGGCCACCGAAGCGGTGGTTCCTGATGGAGGATTTTGCAGCAAACACGCTGCAAAGATATGTCTCAGTCGTTGCACATTTTGCTGCGGTCACCGTCGTTTTGAACGGGTTTTTCTTGGCCATTTTTGATTATTTAAGTGCTTTCTCGAGCGGATTAATTTGTTAAACCATGTAAGCGAAAAAAAGGAGCCGTCTCATTTTGTTAACATTTTAGTATGTGATTAGAAATACATGGCAATGTTGGTTAAAAAATAAGAAATGTTTTTATTTGAACGACCTCTACACAGGGTTTCAGATTTTGTACAGTAATTGCACATTTTTTAATGAAAATAGACCTTTGCCTACCGGTCTCTCATCCCGTAGTCAAAAGGATTCAATGGTTGTGCATAAGGTGCGGAGCTTTCTTGGCGTGGACACAGCGTAAAGAATGCACTCATTGGCAGCTCTCGTCGTACATCTGGTACTTGGGCGAAGTGCCGCAGAGCAGCTCGTACACGAACTCGCAGCAGGTGGTGTCTTCGCCCAGACCCTCGCCAGTCACCCAGTAGGTGCAGCCGTTGCCTGCGGAATTGCGTAAAAGAAAAATGAAGCATTACAGCAATAGACCTGTACGTACAGTTAAGTGTGTCCTGTTATATATTAACAATGTCGAAGTAAAGTATACAGTTCTTATCGATATGGGCACAGTACTTGCAGAACTGCAAACGCCAATGAGGACACCCGCCTGCGTCTTTATAGCAAAAGAGGTTGTCACTAAGGAAGCAATACTGACTATATGCGCGAGTGACTCCATTTCATGCACTCGCTTGAATGCCCATGTCCGCAAACGATGAACACGCCAAGTGCACGTCCAAAGTGTCCTGGTTTAATTTGGCACATGGAGAGGACGGCGGGACTTTACCGCGACAACATCTTGAGACGCCACCACGTCAAGTGCATGAAACTGTAGATACTGTCGCAATAAAAAAATAACCAAGTTATTGTCACGTTGTAGTGACGGTAATCCAGCAGTCAGGAAAACAGCAACAAGCCTTGCAAACGAAGCTCTTTATTTGGGCTGACTTGCGCCCACAAAAAAACTGAATCACTCGGCGGCGGCGTAAGCAACAAACGTGCTCGTCGGTCGTCGAACTACGAATGCCCGCCGCTCGCGGCACCGCTCAATTTAAAGCCGGCAAAGAAACTTCCAGATAGCAGGACAAGATCATCTACAGTAATCTGGAAAAACCTAGATGCAGCCTTTCATGGCTGCGATCAATCGAGATTAGACTGGTCGCTTCTCGCGTCACGAACAAAAATGATAACAGCCCTTTCCTGCAGCCTTGAGCATGAACGAACAAACACTGCAATGATACGTGGCATTACCCCCCTTCCAAAGAAGCATCGTCTCGATGCTTTAAAATGAAAATAAACACGGAGAATGAAACTTCGAGTCCTTTAGCGTTCATAATATGGCTTCAGGCGTACGACATGTACGACTTCCGGGCGTGGGCGGCGTCGCTGAGATGCTGTCGTGGCGTCGGGGATGACTTCATAGTCGAGGTCACCGATCCGACGGAGAACCCTGTACGGGCCAAAGTAGCGTCGCAGCAACTTTTCGCTCAATCCACGGCGGCGAACTGGCGTCCATATCCAAACCCGATCACCTGGCTTGTAATGCGTGTCTCGTCGGCGCAGATTGTAGCGTCGGACGTCGGTGTGCTGCTGGTCTTGAATGCGAAGCCGCGCAAGTCTTCGGGCTTCCTAGGCGCGATGAAGGTAGGCGGCGACGTCGAGGTTGTCTTCGTCGGAAACATGCGGGAGCATTGCGTCGAGTGTTGTCGTGGGCTTCCTGCCGTATACCAGCTGGAATGCGGTAAACCTGGTTGTCTCCTGGACGGCAGTATTATAAGCGAAGATCACGTAGGGCAGAATGGAGTCCCATGTCTTGTGTTCGGCGTCGATGTACATGGAGAGCATGTCTGCGATGGTCTTGTTCAGACGCTCTGTGAGTGCTTTGGTTTGTGGATGATAGGCAGTGGTCCTCCGATGGCTTGTCTGGCTGTAGTTTAAAATGGCTTGCGTCAGCTCCGCTGTAAACGCCGTTCCTCTGTCTGTGATGAACACTTCCGGGGCGCCGTGTCGCAGGAGAATTTGTTCGACAAAAAATTTTGCGACTTCTGTTGCGGTACCACTAGGCAACGCTTTTGCTTCGGCGTAGCGGGTCATGTAGTCGGTGGCCACGGTGGCCACGATGATCCACTTGTTTCCTGATGAAGAGGCCGGAAAGGGGCCGAAGAGGTCCATCCCTATTTGCTGAAAGGGCTTAGTTGGCGGTGGTATGGGGTTCAGGAGTCCGGCTGGTCTAGTCGGAGGCGTTTTGCGTCGCTGACACTCACGGCACGTTTTCACGTAATGGGAAACGTCGGTAGCTAGCCGTGGCCAATAGTACTTCTCCTGGATGCGGTGCAACGTGCGAGCAATCCCGAGATGTCCGGCAGTCGGCTCATCATGACATGCCTGCATAATTTCTTGCCTGAGATTTTTGGGCACGACAAGAAGATGCACTGTCCTGTTCGGCGCGAAGTTCTTCTTCAGGAGGACATTATTGTGAAGGACGAAGGACGACAGTTGCCGCTTGAACCCTCGGGGAGGCGATGCGGTCTTGCCTTTCAGATAATCAACTAGGCTTTGCAAGTCAGGATCCGAGCGCTGCTGCTCCGCGAAACTGCTGGCGCTTACCGGTCCTAAGAAAGCGTCGTCGTCTTCTTCTTCGCTTGCTGCGTCGACGGGGGCTCGCGACAAGCAGTCTGCGTCGGAATGCTTGCGGCCAGATTTGTAGACTACAGTTATGTCGAATTCTTGAAGACGCAGGCTCCAACGGGCAAGGCGGCCGGAGGGATCTTTCAAATTGGCTAGCCAGCACAGAGCATGGTGATCGCTCACAACCTTGAATGGTCGTCCGTACAGGTAAGGTCGAAATTTCGACGTGGCCCAAATAATGGCGAGACATTCTTTCTCGGTCGTCGAATAGTTGGCTTCGGCTTTCGACAGTGAACGGCTAGCGTACGCAATAACTTTTTCCTCTCCACCATTTTTCTGAACGAGCACCGCTCCTAAGCCCACACTGCTTGCATCGGTATGGATTTCGGTTTCGGCGTTTTCATCAAAGTGCTCGAGCACAGGAGGGGACTGTAATTGGCGCTTTAGCTCTTTGAAAGCCTCCTCTTGCGGCGTTTCCCATTTAAAAGGCACGTCCGCCTTGGTAAGTTGGGTCAAAGGCTAAGCGATGCGCGAAAAGTTCTTGACGAATCGCCGGTAATAAGCGCACAATCCAAGAAATCTGCGTATAGCTTTCTTGTCATTAGGCTGTGGAAACTGTGCGATCGCAGCCGTCTTCTGAGGGTCTGGGCGAACTCCATCCTTGCTTACGACGTGACCAAGGAACAGCAGCTCCTCGTAGGCGAAGTGGCACTTCTCTGGTTTCAGTGTTAGGCCCGAAGACTTGATTGTTTCCAGCACTGTCCGAAGCCTTCTGAGGTGGTCTTCAAAGCTTGTGGAGAAGACAACAACGTCATCTAAGTAGACTAGACAAATTTGCCACTTCAAGCCTGCGAGCACTGTATCCATTACTCGCTGGAACGTCGCTGGGGCAGAGCAGAGGCCGAATGGCATCACCTTGAACTCGAAGAGTCCGTCTGGCGTGATGAACGCAGTCTTCTCGCGATCTCTTTCGTCGACTTCAATTTGCCAGTAGCCGCTCTTCAGGTCCATCGATGAGAAGTACTTAGCGTTGCATAGCCGATCCAGTGTGTCGTCGATGCGGGGGAGGGGGTAGACATCCTTCTTCGTAATGCTGTTCAGGCGGCGGTAATCGACACAGAAGCGACGGGTGCCGTCTTTCTTTTTCACTAGGACCACTGGTGCTGCCCAGGGGCTCCTTGATGGCTGGATGACGTCGTCACGTAGCATTTCCTCTACTTGCTTGCGGATAGCTTGGCGTTCTATCGGCGATACGCGGTAGGGGCTCTGCCGCAGTGGTCGGGCGTGTTCGTCTGTTACAATGCGGTGCTTGGCAAGCCGGGTTCTTCGCACATTCGATGCTGATGAGAAGCAATCGCTGTACTTTTGAAGAAGACTGCGTATTTGTTCTTGTCTGCTCCGTGGTAATGCCGGGTTGATATCAAACGTTGGTTGATGGCCTTGGTTAGATGGTTCTACGGGTTGGTCGGGTAGGGCAAATATGTCTCTGATGTCTGCCAGCTCGTCGAGGAAAGCGATCGTCGTACCTTTGTTTAGATGCCGGTATTCTTCGGTGAAGTTGGTTAGCAGCACCTGGGCTTGGCCATTTCGGATTTGGGCGACTCCCCTTGCGACGCCCAGTCCTCGATCAAGGAGTAACTGGGTGTTCCCCTCGACGACGCCTTCGGCAGTTTCGACGTCTCCAGTACCTATGCAGGCGAGGACACTTGATCGGGGCGGCACGCTCAGTACTTCGTCAAGGACGTTTAAGGCAACGCGATGAGTCGCTGTCGTCGCTGCAGATATGGCTTTGTCCGTGGAAAGCTTGATCGACTTGGATCGAAGGTCGATGATCGCCCGATGTTCATTCAGGAAGTCCATTCCTAAAATCACGTCTCGCGAGCATTGCTGTAGGATCAGGAAGGTTGTCGCGTAGGTTCTCCCATTTACAGTAACTCTCGCGGTGCAGCGTCCTGACGGCGTAATCAGGTTACCACCTGCGGTGCGGATCAGCGAGCCATCCCAAGTTGTTGTTACCTTCCTGAGTCGGACAGCGAGTGGCCTACTCATGACGGAGTAGTCAGCTCCGGTGTCCACCAAGGCAGTAACCGCGTGATCGTCGATCATAACTTCAAGGTCACTTGTTCGCGTTTTCGCATTGCACGTTGTCTTCGGTGTACGATCTCGGCTTCGTCGAGTAGTGAGGCTGCGGTGGGCGTACTGCGACGGTACTTCACTGGGCAACGGTAAAAGCTTCAAGTCTGGCCGCGTCGTCGTCGACGTCGTCGTCGTCGTCGGTGTCGTCGTCGTCGGAGCTGTCGTCGTCGGTGTTGTCGTCGTCGGTGTTGTCGTCGGTGTTGTCGTCGTCGGTGTCGTCGGAGGTGTCGTCGGAGGTGTCGTCGGAGGTGTCGTCGGAGTTATCGTCGGTGGAGGATCTTTGTCCTTGCGCTTAGAAGCAACCTCACCTCCAGAGGCTGCTTTATTCAGTTTAACCTTCGGGGGCTGGGGGAGCGTCCACGCACAGCGCAGCCTCGGCTCCGAGATACGAAGCGCGGAGACGAAGGCGACGGGGAACGTGATAGGTGTCTGGGTGGTGAGCATTCTTCCCGACGCAAAAATTTCTCAATTTCTCGCTGGTCGCTGGCCGGGTCGGGGTCGTGGAGCGTCGTAAGAGAACCCTCGGATGCCCAGTCTTCTGTATGGGCAGTGCCGGAGGACGTGACCGGCTTCGCCACAGTGGAAGCATAGTGGGCGGCGCTGGTCGGGAGTTCTCCACTCGTCGCATTTCCTCGGCTGCGCGCGTCGCTCGTAGGACGGGCGGGTTGGGGCGAGTGGGCGGCGGTCCAACGCAGCTGGCTGAGGGCGATAGGGGCTTGGGTCCCGTCGTCGAGGGGCAGGACGGCGCACAGCTGCGGCGTAAGTCATGGCTGGGGGCTGCAGAGGCTGCGTGGGTGTCGGCGTCACACCCAAGGCCTGTTGAACCTCGTCCCGGATGACGTCAGTGAGCGATAAAATTTGCGGCTGCGTTCCCATTGGCAGCAATCGTCGGAGCTCCTCTCGCACAACTTGACGTATAACATCCCGCAGGTCATTGCTGTTAGCGGTGTCCAGGCAGCTTGCTGAGAAAATGCGCTGCTGGCGGTCATACTGGCGGGCTCGGGCATCCAGAGTTTTTTCCATCGTGGATGCCTCTTCTACAAATTCCGCGACAGTTTTCGGTGGGTTGCGGACGAGGCCGGCAAAGAGTTGCTCTTTAACTCCTCGCATGAGCAACCTTACTTTTTCTTCTTCCTTCATGTTTGCGTCGGCACGCCGGAAGAGACGCTTCATTTCCTCAGTGTACACAGCAACGGTCTCGTTTGGGTGTTGTATGCGAGAATGTAGCAGCTGCTGGGCTCTCTCCTTTCGCACAACGTTCGTGAAGGTCTTTAGAAGCTGCTCCTTGAAGGTTTCCCAGTTCGTGAGGTTAGTTTCCTCATTCTCAAACCAGACTTTTGCTGGTCCCTCCAAGACGAAGAAGACGTACCTAAGTTTCGTAGCATCATCCCAGTTGTTGAAGGCAGCCACACGGTCGAACTGTTCCAGCCATTATTCGGGGTCGGCGCCAGGCGAAGCGTCCAAGGTTGGTGGCACCCGGGGCTGGTGAAGAATGATTGGAGCCGTCGGCTGGGGCAAGCTCATGGTGGACGTTCCTGCTGGCTTTCGTTTCCGGGTAGGGTCAGGCAGAATCCCGAACTCAGGTGCGTCTCCTACCAGACGTCGGCTTGCGCGGTGGACTGGACTCAGGTCCTTCGGTGAATGACTCGAAGGGCTGGCGTCGCGACTTGCTGGGGGTGTCCGGTACATGGAAGGCTACCCAGCACCTCCACCAGATGTCACGTTGTAGTGACGGTAATCCAGCAGTCAGGAAAACAGCAACAAGCCTTGCAAACGAAGCTCTTTATTTGGGCTGACTTGCGCCCACAAAAGAACTGAATCACTCGGCGGCGGCGTAAGCAACAAACGTGCTCGTCGGTCGTCAAACTACGAATGCCCGCCGCTCGCGGCATCGCTCAATTTAAAGCCGGCAAAGAAACTTCCAGATAGCAGGACAAGATCATCTACAGTAATCTGGAAAAACCTAGATGCAGCCTTTCATGGCTGCGATCAATCGAGATTAGACTGGTCGCTTCTCGTGTCACGAACAAAAATGATAACAGCCCTTTCCTGCAGCCTTGAGCATGAACGAACAAACACTACAATAATACGTGGCATTATTTTAGAGGCAATGATGATCGGGATAATGGATTATGCACTACCAATATTGTTTATTTTCAACTCACTGCCCACCACTATGCACGAGCTATACTTTAAATCCCCAGATCTTTTTCTAAATAAAGTGTTTCTTTCTTATCTTCACTATTCCTAGTAATGGATGACTCACTTTAAGGGCACCTTTGCTTGGAAACTTAAGTCTCCATGTTAACGAAGCAGGACTGCATTTTATATTAACTATAAGCGCTTAGATGTTCTTTCATTCACTTACATTTCCTGCTTTCTTTTTTAGAGGAATAACAGACGGGCAATTAAAGGGAAGGTGTTGCGCTATCTACGCACGCTGGTTCCTTCCTTTGTTATTTTGTTTCACCAGATGGCCGAAGAGGGATGCATGGTTGAGAATTTCGCTTCCTAGCTGCAGTCGCATAAGGCGAGAGAGAGCCACAAGAACCTACTGACCGGCTTAAGTGGCCGATGGCCTTTGAGGTGGGGACAGGGAGCGGCGATCTGCAGTGCTGCGTTTATCTCTTCTTTCAGTCTGTCTGTTGGAAATGGCATCCCTCCATTTTCTACCCCTACCTCTTCCCTCATTTTCCCAACGTCGTCCCTCCATTTGTTATGTCATCCTTTTCTCCTGCCCGCTTCGATCGTTAACCTTAGATGGGCTTCAACCACCCGACACCTAGTGGTGAGGTACTTATAACGGCTCACGCCGAGAAACCTTAATGTGCTGGAGTAAAAAGTTTGTGGTTACCGTTATCGACGTAGCTGTGTCGGAACACCTTGCACTTGTAGCATTCCCTGTATGCTACAGTGAGGTTAACTGGCGGGACAGAACCTAAAAAAAAAAGAGGTTGCGACGTTCTCACAAAGCCGAGTTTAGACAGGCAGAAAGATTACGTCGAATGAGGAATCGACAGTCCAGTTTAACGAGCCCACCCGTTCTTTTAGATCAAATGAAAAGCAAGTTCTGCAAAATCCGCATACCTCAACTGCTCTTAATTCATTACTCATGTCCGGAAGCGCCCGACTCAAGCTGCTCTAACTCACGCTACCGCCACTCTTTTTCCGGATATCCAATGGAACTTTCATTAAGCACGTCAAAGCAATTCTAGACTCCTGCTTCTGCGTTTAATTGAAGATATTACGGCTCTCACCTCGAAAGCCTGTCTTTATTCTCTGTGTCCCCGTTCGCTTCAATAGTTAGACGCCCTCCCCATGTTTCCTGTCCTACTGCCTTTCCTGCTTTTTCGCTGGTCTCGTCTTGCCGTCCAGGCGGCACCGTGACCAGCTTCATACGCTAATCGGCGGCGTGAACTGTAGCTTCACCGAGACTCTTTCTCTCGTTGTTTTCCCGTTGTCTCTTTTTTTTCGAAGAAAGGGCAGTTTGAGGAGCAGCCTCACCATCTTGCGGCGCAACCTCGAGCACGTTTCCGACTGTGTATCCAGGCGAAGATACCACAGTAATGGTCGTGTCTCTAAAAAGAAAAAAAAACAATAGAACGTACACAGAAAGCACGACGACCATAAGTCGTTTCCCGACGCGCTTATTAGCGCATTACTCCACACAGCACACAGTGCGTTCAGTTTCAGCAGAAAAGGCTTGTAGGCGGCGCAGTCTGGCATTAGCCACGGTCTCGCGGAATATCGACCTACAGCTTGCAGTGTGCTATGAACGCCAAATGAAAAGGGAACAATAGAATTGAAACGCAAACTGCAGAGCTGGAAGCGCGGTGACTATAAGATATTAAACTAGGGAGGGAGGAAACTAGAGCGGTTGATTTTAGTGTCGAAGGCGTAAAGACCTTTCGTTAGTTAAAGAGGCTTTGAAAGGGGCTCTCAATAAAGGTGCGCTATTCCTGAGATGTTAAAGGACGCCGCTTCCCGGATATTCTCCACAAGAGTATTTTTAACGCATTTTGTAGAAGCTGAGTTATCTTTTGTCAAAACTTGAGTTTCAGCCTCTTCGCGTCTTCCCATCTCCTCTCGAAACTTCTTTACGCGCTGAAATGTCGGCGCTACTCCTCCGGCCCGTCGAAGCGCGCGGTAATTCCCCTGGGGGAGGAGCTTCCTGACCCGCCGGAGCAAACTGACTGGACGCGGTCATGTTAGCTGTGTGACGCCTGAAAGAAACTAACCAACAGCCATCTCTGAACAGAATTACTTTGGAGCGTGCGACGATGAAGGCCGCGAGCATCAAAAGGTTGCCGGAAAGGGCTCGCCAACTTTAGCGCGCAATTGTCCAATCTCTGCTGCGCGTAAAGTGTATTATTTAGCTAAGGTGCTCATGAGAAGAGAGTTTAATGATTGAGCGAGTTTGTGTACTCTCGTCATAAGGTGTTTCAGACCCCTTTAATACGCCAAACCTGCATTCATTTACTCTCCAACCTCTAATAATATATTTCACTGTGCTCGCGTTTCAGTTATTTTGTTCGCGTTTCATTTCATGCTCACGATACTCAATGAGCTGTCATTCTTTAGGGTGCCGAAACCAAAGACGTTGCGAATTACAGAAGACGTGCATTGCCTGTAGCATTTACGACAGGTGGGAATGTTGCGCTGCAATCCCCGACACCATGAATGCAGTCACAAAGAAGACTGTTACACTAAGAAGAAAAGACACAAGACATGCGGTTGTTGTTGCTCATGATTGCCGCTTTTCTGAGCAGAGGCAGGCTGTAGCGCCGCTATCTCACAACTGCACACCGCGGCACCTATAGGGAACGTGTTTTGAGTCTTTGCGCCCTAGTGCTGCGTCTTTGCAATAGGGTGGGACGATGAGTCGAACAAACTTATTAATCTTTTTTATGAAAGGAGGGCACAAAAATCTTTCTTCGTATGTTTATTGCTTATGGCAGTGGAGTATCTATGTTTTAATCGCAATAGCTATCTTTATCTTCTTCCCTTTTCTTTCGCGCTCACAAATCTGAACTGCTACAGCTTTGCACCTGCCAGTTTATTAAAGTGCTGGGAAACAAAGTTTTCGCGCATTCTGTTTTTTTTTTTTGAAGACAGGGCACGGGTTCTTAGCAACGACTTAACTGGAAAAGGTGTGCTGCTGTATGTTTTAGGGATTTTATTACAGCACTCTTTTAAGCCTAGCGTATTCATTTTGGTTTCCGTGGGCTGTGTTGTAGAAGGCCAATACACTGAGTCGCAACAAGTCACGTGCTCTCCAAGAACAGTCGGTTTTAACTAAGGCACAAGACTTGTGGAGTTTATGCAGATGACGGAGTAGCGATTGCTTTGCTGGTTTTACGTTTTACGTCACAAGCTGCGGGAATCAAAAACCGATATTCTCGGCGAAAAACGGCGCCGTAATAAGTGATTTATAGAACACTGAAGCAAATATATCCTTCTTTTTTTGTCGTTCCTTGCGCACAGTTAGCAGCTAAAAAATATAATATGAACACTAGGTTGGAAAGTAGGAGTCCCTATATTTATAACACTCCAGGTTGGTGCAGGAATGGTAAGCGGGGATAGTCGGTACAAGTTTAAGTCACGTGGCGAAAAATTCTGTAGTGTTAAGTTGGTCAGAATTAGTGGCCTATAGAAGAGTACCAAATAATCAGTTTCTGTATTTATGGTCCAGCCCTCCTTTTTGAAACACGAACCAACCTGAACCGACATAAACCAACAAACACGACATAATCAGGCTGCGATCTCCAGCATGCTCATGGCTTATGAAGCGAAACTCAAAAGTACTAAAACGAAAATAAACGAAACGGAGTACGCACAGCACACCATCGGAGCCGTATTGAAAAGTCGCGTTTACTTGAGAATCAACGAGCGGTCCCGTTGGACCGACTCTGATGCACTTTGTTTCACCTCCGAAGAATGGGTCGCTTTTGTAATTGCGGTAGACCTGGTACATGCGGGTCTTGAAGGGGAAGCACTGAAAGATAGAAAATGAATATAAAAAAAGTTAGTGACTCAAGTCAGAGACCACATGCGTCCAGGTTAAGTAATAATTAATAAATACTAGAGAATATTTATTTGTACTAGTGTGCTAACTTCAAAAAGCGACGAAAAATATTGCACGTAATAAGAAAGCGCTGATTTTCAAGCGGCTTCATTTCTCGCCGATGCATATCTGTGCCTGTACATTTTCACAACGAAGAACGAAGAAATAAATAAACAACATAAAATGAAGGCTTGAAACAAAAATTCCACGACGCACTCACAACACTCACGGCAGCCGTCACGAAATTAATTTCTTCTGCTGCCCAGAAAGCCAGATCGACTGCGCGTTGTTTCCACGCCATCCGTACCCGAGACCATCGATATGCCTCCCAAATCTTTCTAGTTAACTTGCTTTTTGTCTGGAGCAGGACCGACATGCATCAAACTTGCCACCCATTTTTTATTTTGTATTTGGCACTATAAGGACCGAAGTTGCTTGGCTTGTTTATGAACTGATACTTTTACTCGTGGTTGGCTAAACTTTTCATCTAAGCGCCTCCCCGTCATACTTGTGGAAACTGATCAACGCGCGAGTGTGTAATTTTATATTAAATTGAATTGAAAAATTGAACCTAACTGAAGAAAGTTTATTTCTAGACATACAGGACATATACAGGATATTGTCACGTAGTGGTGACTGTAGTCCGGCGAACAGGAAAACAACGAGGATGTCTTCGAAACGGAACTCTTTATTCGGGCTGACTTGCGCCCGCAAAGAACTGAATCACTCGGCGGCGGCGTAGCAACAAGCGTGCCCGGCAGTCGTCGGACAGAATGCCCGCCACTGTCGGCCGTGCTCTATTTAAAGCTGATAGGGAACCTTCGAGATAAAGCGTGGAAGGTTCTAGAACTTTCCGGCACAAAGCAGAATGGGCTCCGCCTGGATGCGATCAATCGCGATAATTCTAGGCGCGTCTTGCGTCACAATAGAAGCGATAAAGCGGCATGCCGGCAGCCTTGAAGCATGAACAAATAAACACAACAAACAAACGCTACAAAGATTCGGGGCATTACTCCCCTCTCAAAGAAGCATCGACTCGATGCTTTAGAACATAATGCGGCTATCAACAATCAAAAACAGATTGTGCAAAAATAAACACCGAATGTGGAAGCACGGCGTCCTTTAGCGTGCATTATAGGGCTTTAGGCGTACGACATGGACTACTTCTGGTCGTACGCGGCGTCGCTGGGATGCAGTCATTACGTCAGGGACGACTTCATAGTCCAATTAACCTAGCCGACGAAGAACCTTATACGGGCCGAAATAGCGTCGCAAAAGCTTTTCACTCAATCCTCGGCGGCGAATGGGCGTCCAAACCCAGACTTGGTCTCCTGGCTTGTATTCCGCGTTGAGTCTTCGTAGGTTGTAGCGTGCGGCGTCGGTCCGCTGCTGGTCTTTTATCCTTTATCGGGCAAGTCTTCGGGCTTCTTCTGCGCGTTGTAGGTAGGCGGCGACGTCGACGTTATCTTCTTTGGTAACGTTCGGCAGCATGGCGTCTAGCGTGGTCGTGGCCTCTATGCCATGGACGAGCCTAAAAGGCGTCATCTGGGTGGTCTCCTGCACTGCGCTGTTGTAGGCGAAGACTGCGTAAGGCAAGATGACGTCCCAGGTCTTGTGTTCGGCATCGACATACATCGCGAGCATATCGGCGATGGTTTTGTTGAGGCGCTCGGTCAGTCCGTTGGTCTGCGGGTGGTATGCAGTTCTCCGGTGGCTGGTTTGGCTGTAATGGAGGATGGCTTGCGTCAGTTCCGCCGTGAATGCTGTTGCTCTGTAAGTGATGAGCACATCGGGGGCGCCGTGTCGCAGAAGAATGTTCTCCACGAAAAATTTGGCGACTTCTGCTGCTGTTCCGTTAGGTAGGGCTTTTGCCTCAGCGTAGCGGGTCAGGTAGTCGGTCGCTATAATGATCCACTTATTTCCAGATGTTGACCTCGGGAAAGAGCCAAGCAAGTCCATGCCGATCTGCTGAAAGGGCCTTGAGGGGGGTTCAATGGGGTTCAGAAATCCTGCTGGTCGGGTTGGAGGGGTCTTTCGTCGCTGACAATCTCGGCAGGTTTTCACATAATGTGCGACATCGGCAGACAGTCGGGGCCAGTAATACTTGTCTTGAATGCCGCGGAGGGTGCGAGAAAACCCGAGATGTCCAGCTGTCGGCTCGTCGTGTGAGGCCTGAAGAACTTCTCCACGCAGACTTACAGGTACAACAAGGAGGTAGGCTGTCTTGTTCGCTGCAAAGTTCTTCACGAGGACATCGTTCTGTAAACAGAACGAAGACAATCCTCACTTGCCCGAGGCAGGGGGTGAACAAGCCTTGTCTTTCAAGTATTCGATGAGGCATTTTATGTCGGGGTCTGAGCGTTGCTGTTGTGCAAAAGAGCTGGAGCTGATGGGTCCCAGGAAGGCGTCCTCATTGTCGTCCGGCGAACAGGAAAACAACGAGGATGTCTTCGAAACGGAACTCTTTATTCGGGCTGACTTGCGCCCGCAAAGAACTGAATCACTCGGCGACGGCGTAGCAACAAGCGTGCTCGGCGGTCGTCGGACAGAATGCCCGCCACTGTCGGCCGTGCTCTTTTTAAAGCTGATAGGGAACCTTTGAGATAAAGCGTGGAAGGTTCTAGAACTTTCCAGCACAAAGCAGAATGGGCTCTGCCTGGATGCGATCAATCGAGATAATTCTAGGCGCGTCTTGCGTCACAAACGAAGCGATAAAACGGCGTGCCGGCAGCCTTGAAGCATGAACAAATAAACACAACAAACAAACGCTACAAAGATTCGCGGCAATATATAAGATACATACAGGATGTATAATAAAGCAGTGCAGGACAAGGCGCGGCTGGTTGTTTAGTGCAGCGCTTTCCGGAGTGCTGATCTTTTCCCTTTTTACTGCGTTGAACCTAGAAGGTTCTGCGGCCCTGAAAAAACGCCGAATCTACACTGCTACTAATCCACACCGGCACATGAGACCTGTTGCTATGCAGAGATGTGGATTGATTCAAACTTCGAACAATTTTTGTTCTGTACACAGGGAAGCCTCAGAACACGGAATTTCTGGCATTTATTTCCACAGAGATGCAGCCGCTGCAGGTACGACAAGCTTCATATTGTTGCGGGAGACGTCAGTGGGAGACGTCAGTGGGGGACGAAGGTCGTCCAGGAGCAATCGCAGTGATTTCGGGTGGTGGTGAAGACCGTACAGGACTGACGGGCGGGAAACCAAGGTTGGAAAGCTCTTGGCGGACGACAGCTTGTACCAGAGAGATGGTAGGTAAGCGGGTGTCGCCATCATGTAGATGCAGGGGGGCAGGGGACATAGCTTCGAGCTCGCGTCGGATGATGCGGGTCACATTTTCTGGGGGCGCTGGAGTTGCCCGGTGTCGCAGGTCTTCACATGAAGAAGTCGCAGCCGTGTTGGGGAGGCGTGTGTACGGCTGGCTGATACGCCTGCTTTTGGCTTCCTCGAAGCGTCGACATTCCTTAATAATTCCGTCGACTGTAGTGCAGCTCTTGTATACGAGCAAGTTGAAGGCATCGTCGGCGATTCCCTTTAACACGTGGCCGACTTTGTCAGACTCGGGCATGTTGGCGTCAACTTTGTTACAGAGGGCCAGCACATCTTGAATGTACGACACATAGGACTCCGTAGTTGTTTGAGCTCGGGAGGCGAGTTCCTTCTTAGCGGCAAGCGTTCGACCGAGCGGCCGTCCAAACAATTCGCGGAGTTTCTCTTTGCACACGTCCCAGCTGGTGAGATGGTCTTCGTGTGTCTCATACCAGACCCGGGCGGTGTCTTTTAGATAGAATATTACATTTGCGAGCATAAGGGTCGGATCCCAGCGGTTGTAGGTACTCACTCGCTCGTACATGTTGATCCAGTCGTCGACGTCAGTGTTGTCGGTTCCAGAAAATTTCCCAGGGTCACGAGGGGGAGAAAGAACGAGTGATGTCATGGCCGGGGCTGAGGTTTGCTGGGCGGCGTCGTGGGTCATGATGAGTGAAGGCAACTGGCGGCCGCTGCGGAGCTCCGTCGTCGGTAGACGTAGGGGAAATCCGCACCTCCACCAAATATGTTGCGGGAAAGAATATATTTACAGATATTTACAAATAGACAAGAACAGCTGCGAGCGGCAGCGAGAACACAGTCCGAACTTCGTTGTCGTCTTCTACTCTTCTCACTCATGCCATCACTCTTTGTCGTCGTCGTCTACCCGCATCAATATTAAGCGCGCAAAAAAAAAAAAAAACTGAAACGCGAGCATACTCAAAAATTTTAGCGACTGGAGAGGAAATACAGGTGTAGCCTATTCACACTTCAAAAGGACGGCCTTAGTGCCTTCGTTGCGAAAATCAACTGGGCTAGCATTCCCGCTCATTAATGAAATATCTTCTAGCTTTGCAGTTCGGGCTTCAATTTTGTTGTTCGCGTTTTACTTGACGCTTCAATATACTCTTGCTCTTCTCTGCGTCTTCAGGGGGCCTCTGTGGTTAACAAGACAATCCTTAAATTCTTAAGACCTACGTGGGAAGTGATTTTTCTGTGTTTCATCATTGCGTGAGAACAGTGTGCCGCCCTTTTCATTTCACCCAGCTTACTGTTCCTGTGCTGCAGGTTCTCGTCTAGCCACACTGATCTTTAGGCATTGTTCGTCTATATCAACGGCACAGCTGGTTTTATCAATCGACAGTGAATGAAGAACGAGGTTTGCCCAGTGAGTGATTGGAAGGGAAATGAGGTCTCTATCCAAAACAGAGAGACAGGAAAGTGGGATAGAGGACAAACTATGGCTCTTGGTGTTCTAACGTACCTTAAAATGCAAAAAGAAAAACCTAGGGGGCGCGGATATTAGCAGGCCAAAGGCAATGCTCGTTGTCTATCGAAGTGACTGACTCGATAGCAATGAAAAAAAATCGTAGTCGTTGGATTGAAACAAATCTGGTGCAGAAAATAGGCTACAAAATTTCTATAACGCGGTGATTCTGGCAGCTGCAAGATTACGGACTGGCGTTTTGGTGACGGTCATGTAGCAAGGCTCGCCAGTACTCAGGTCTTTACATTTCAGATGCGTTAAAGAGCAAAAGTTAATTTTCATCGAGGACTACGCCTACTGCGCGGTCATGCATCAAGCTTTGATTTTTCTCTTCTTGGAGCATATTGCTAACGAAGCAAATTCTTTTCGGGTCACAAAAAACAGCCACTTACGTCTCTGTCATCCTGATAGGCACCCAGAGCAGGGTTCAGGTCAAGTCTCGCATCGCTCGCAGCTGAGCTAGCAACTGTGAGTGCAATCGCAGCCAGAACAACAGAGAAACTCTTTGCTCACAATTTTCTACAGCACACAGGTTGTTTGTAGGATGTGCAGCAGTTTATATAGCGTCCGCACGATTTAGAACACTTTTGCAACGTGTCGCAGTGCGAGGAAAGCGATGCACTTATTGTTTATTGTTTATTTGAGTTCCGCTCAATGGTTCAACGTCACCGTAATTGCAACGCACGTGGAGAGCTCACAACAGTAAATGTTTTATATTTTCCTATTTGTATTTCACTAAAAGCTAGCAGTAGTTGTGTATAAAATCTGTACCGCCCCGATACTCACCTATGAGGCAGAACCGTGGAGGCTAACGAAAAGCCTGGTTGAACTTAAATAAGAGACAACACAGCAAGCTATGGAAAGTAAAACGACATGATTAACGTTAAGGGACCGGAAGAAAGCTGAGGACGTCGTGGAACAAGCAAGAATTAAGGACATCGCAGTCAAAATCAAGAAGAAGGAATGGGCTCAGGCAGAGCATGTAATGCGAAGACAAGATTAACTGATTGTCGTTATTGGTAACGGACTGGATACCAAGAGAAGAAAGTGTAGCAATGGGTGGCAGAAAGTCAAGCAGGCGGTGAGATTAGGAAGTTTGCAGGGATAAGTTAGCCGCAGCTGGCGGCATAAGACAGGGTTGATTGGGGGAATACGAGAGAAACATTTGTTCTGCAGTCGACATCGTTAGGCTGATGCTGAAGATTGGTTGGCAACCGCAGTGTCCGCTCCGAACATGGCTTCCCACAGTAGCGTGTTTGCGGCCTGTTAGGTAGCCTGATATGTAATACTGCCGCTATAGCCTCCCTGCACTATAACAAGGGCTACCACAGCGATCCCTAACGTATTCGAAGCCGCCCACTTCATCGAAGGTCTCTCCGCCTTCGCATGCATTGTTTTTACTCGACAGGCAGTCAGAAATCGCTCAAGCCGCCGATTATTCAGTTCTCTCAGAAGCGTTATTATTCGTTTTCCATTGCGTAGTCCATCTACAACATTCCCAAAAAGCGCGTATGCATTACGATCGCCAGAGTGGAAATAAAAAAAAAGTACGCAGCATGAATGCAAGGAATGGCAGAGAGAGTGAAGACTGTATTCAGAGAAATACGCGCATGGTGCCCTTCAATATTTCTCTCCTCTTTTTCGAGAAGGATCCACAGTGGGGTAGAACCTTAAACCACGACGTAGTTATCCAAGCTTCCTGAGGTAGCAGAATGCGCCTCAAGATTGCTGAATGCACGGTTCATAAAAACTCTCAGGTGTATCACGTAGTAAACAGACTCTTAAGCTCCGACTTAAAGGAGTGACACGATACCTTTAGTGGGTTAATGCCCACATATGCAGAATTGGTCATTTTCTACTTAGCGTTCATAAATGGCGGCGAGTCCTCATACCACAACCAGCGCAGTGGCGCAGCGGTTAAGACGGCTGTTTTCATCAAAACCACCGGTAGGGATTGTGCGACCCATGCTGCTCTTCCCGACAAACCTTTTGTGCAGCTGGCGTAACGCTCGTCTGAACTTACCCGAGCTTTCCCTCGGGTAAGCTCGGGTTGCTAGCCAACGGCTCAATGTCGAACGCACGTATACGTAAATACGTATGTACGATGACAGGGTTCCTGGTCGGTGTTCGTGAGCGCATGATTGCTTTCGCACTAAAATGTCTGGTCAGCAAAAGAGTTTATGCCCGCATTTATAAGGAAGCGAAGCTAGAGTTGCCGACGGCAGCACCGGTTCTTCCCCTAACGGATTAGCGCAGGCCTAAACGAGCGTGACTCTGGACGGCGGAGCCTCCGGACTGCGCTGTTAGGGGGTACGCAGGACAGAAACGGCGCTTTTGGTCAGAAAATAGGTTTTTTATTTCTGTTTTTTTTTTTGTTTCTTGGGCTCATCTACAATCTAGTTGCAAACTTTTGCTTTAAGTGTTCTCTAGAAAGCGAGAGAGTCGTGATTAATTGGTCTCCGGCACACTGGTTGACGCGCGGGCTGCAAACATCGCTTTTAGGGTGCTCGAGCGGGTCGTGGGAGAAAGCTAGCGTGGCATGCGGACCATCGCTGGAAATGTTATTTGCTCTGTCTCATGCACTTGTTCTCTTTTGTGAAGAGCGCGACTAGGCAGTTGAACGCAAAAAAAGGGAGTTTTAGAAATAGCAAGGGTTCATTGTCTACCAAAAAAAAAAAGTCAAAACGCCGTTTCCAGGAATGCCGAAAACGGAAAAGAACAGATCACTTCTCTAAGTTGACAGAAAAACGCATAAATATAGGCGCCTAGCTGGAAAGGTACTATATTTTTCCTCATTAATCCGCCGGCCAGCTGCAGCTTTACCGGCGCGCGACTCCATCTCAACGTTGTACTTTCAGCTCTTCCCGTGGAGGATGTGGCCCTTCGAACGGAATGAAACCTGCGCCAGTGTGTACTTCTGCTTCATAAAGTGCTATCTCGTTCACTGAGAGAAGAGCTGAAACAGCTGAAACGATTGATGCTTTGAAATTGACCTTGGCTAAAAGGGCATAAAATCCTTTAAGATATGGACATTGCGTACACAACCAAGCTGATACAGAAATACTAAAGCTTGTGCCGAGCACAAGGAGATCAGCTGAGTCGCCCGAAAGCAGCCAAAGATCAGAAGATTGGCGCCGTTGCTGTTGCACAGCGCTGACCAGGAAGGCCTTGAGGACTTTTCTGGTATTTTCGCACCGTATGCATAAACGCACCTCCGGCCTGGCCCCACTGGAGGAAATCGGCAGTCATCTCTTCCTATCCTACCCTCCACTTTTCACTTCCCTATATTCTTTCTCGCAACTTCCCTGTATCATCCTCTCTACTCGATTTTTCGTGTTTTTTTTTCCTGGCGGCTAGGGTTAACCTTGGGTGGAGTAGCTACCCTGATATGCCCCATGCTTGGTTGCTTGGTTATAGTCGTGGTGTACAGCTGGCGTGGGCAGGACGTGCTTGAAAGTTCCTATCCCGTCCCCTCGTTGGGCTTCGGATTCGGTGGCTGGCACCACAGCCGAACAACACATAATTTTATGGCTCCCCTCTTCCACAAAACGATTGCCCTCACAAACAGTGGGCGGACCGATGCAACTGCGCAGTTCCTCACGAGAAAACATGAAACGTTCCCAAAATACCATGTCATCCAGAGTGAACTAACGGAGCAACCAGCCAGAAAGATATCCCCATTCGTAGATGCAGTCTGACAAATGCCATGGGCCCCGGCTACAAGTTTCCAAAACTACAAAGTGGTGACGTACTGCTCGAATTCAAAGATATTACGCAACAGGGAAAAGTCCCAAACATTGTGTCTTTCAGATACATCGCTGTCTCTGTCACCGCACACCGATCCTTGAATACAGTCGGAGGCGTAATTTCTGAGAATGATTTTCTCCTGCTCAACGAAAAAGAAATCCTGGGAAGACTGACTGACCAAAGTGGCGTAAATGTGCACAGAATAAAAATACGAAAATATTACGAAGAAATAGCGACCAAACACCTAGTACGCACTTTCGCCCGCAGCACATTCCCTGAATCTATTGAAGTTGGCTATGACAAAATCTGCGTCCGCACCTACATTCCAAACCTCTGTCGCTGTTTTAATTTTAACAGCACTAAAAAACTGCGAGGGAACACCCATCGTATTCGTTGCCCTGCTCATTGTGGAAGATGGAAAAGGAAATAACGACATTGCAAATAAAGCAAAACATTTAATTCAAAGAGACCCGTAAATGATTTCCACTTTCCAATCCATTCGCCTTCAAAGCCAGGAGAAACTTCGCGGATGTGGAGCGCAGGAGTGGCGCATCACTCCGTAATCCGGTGCCTGCCCACGCCCCGTTTACCGGGACGCACGCAGGGCCATCCACGCCCCTGGCGGGGACAGCTAAAGCTGCCTTGTCATCCCCCAAGAAGGTCCGTCCGTCCTTCGAGTGAGCGGACAACCAGTCTACTCCCCATCGTGGGAGGCCTGAATCCGGCGCACGCGTGGTTTCCTCGCGGGCTTGCAGCGCCTCCTCTGATGTGATGGATGCAACCCCTAGCACGTCCGTCCCGCTTGGGCGGCATAGCTCATGCCAGCATCGAAGCAAATGAGGGGTCAGAATAACGGGATCCGAAAAGCCAAAAACTTAAGCTTCAGCTCGGCCTTAAAAAAACAAGAAAACAAAGAAAATGACGATTTTAATCCAATGGAACTCCGGAGGAATCATAAATAGGTAGAGTGGTGTAGGAGAAGAAGAAGAAGACGATGATTAGTGGGCCGGCTGTCTGACACCGGTCCGTAATTTTCGGCTTTATTTTCTCACTTCAGAGGTTTTTCACTTTTTTGTGGCGTGTGTTCTCGACGTGCGACGACCGGGGGTCCCTGGCCGCCTGCAAAAGCACGTCAAGCGGCCTCCTCGGCGCTGTGCGCCGTATCAACGCCGACACGGAACATCACCACCAGCTGAACTCCATGCTGCACTGATGGCAGCAGCGGCAGCGGCGGGTCCAGCGGCCCCTGTAGTTGCGGCTACAGACCAGGGCCCGGCAAACAAGAGGCTGCGTGACGACCAAGCAAGCAACGAGCCTCTGACCGATCATCCAGAGGACATGGACCAAGCATCGTTCACAGTTGTCTCGTACAAGAAATAGAGAGCTACCGGTGTTCCTGTAGTCTTCAGGCCCACCGAGGAAGGAGGAAGCCTATGGAAAGCCAACCCCAACACTGTGGCTTCGGCGGTTGTAGCATCGGCACAAGAAAAAGTCCTCAGCCATCGCATTCACAAGGATGGAAGCCTGATGGTTACAGTATCGACGCTGCCCGCCGCCAACCGTCTGCTCACGGTAACTAAGCTGGCTGGAGTGGCCGTAGAGGCCCGAGTCCCATACTCTTACATGGCAAGCTATGGCAAAATACAAGATGTACCTGTCACATACACAGACGAAGATCTGAAGGAATATCTACGTGACCAAGGTGTCCTTTCAGCAAGGAGGCTAACCGCCTACACTCCTGAGGATGGTGGAAAGATCAAAGAGGTACGCCGTCGCGCAGTTATACTGCAATTCGCAAAAGATGCGCCGCTACCAAAAAGAGTAACGCTTGGGTTCTGTAGTTACCCTATAACTGAATACGTCGGAGCAGCAACTCAGTGCTATAAATGTCAGAGGCATGGCCACATATCAAGACATTGTAACGGCCCCGTGCGCTGCAAAGTGTGTGCTGGCCCCCACTCGCACAAAGAATGCACTTCGAGAGCACAACCTAAATGCGCTAACTGCGGTGGCCCTCACCCTGCTTCCTATGGTGGGTGTTATAAAAAGAAAGCAGCCACAGTTGCTCGCACGGCAGAGCAAACACAAGGGAAACCCCCTAAGCGCCATGAACCACCACCTAACCCTGAAGTGGTTTTCACGACTACGGCAGCTCTTTCCGAGAATCAGTCAACACAGCGTGGGAAAGCACCTGACAATACCTACGCTGATGCAGTAAAAAAGAAGCGTGGGAAGTCCGTTGATTCTTCTCCTTCACCAAAGCTGCTGCAGCGCACTGCACAAGACCCGACAAACAGCGTCGCTCGCTCTGAGCCTAAGGCGCCACAACATGACAGGAAGATCAGCGACAAGCAGCAAACCGGAAACTCTGAACAAGATATCACAAGCCTACTCATTCCGATGCTGTTTGCAGCCATCAAGGCTCTTATCCGTGCAAACCCCTCGTCAGGAGGACTCCCAGAAGTAGAAGCTGTCCTTGCAATGGAGCCGTTGGTGTCGCTCTCCTACGCTCCGCAGGGGCGTAATACCACACTTCAGTAATCATGGCTTCAACAGCGAGAACTTCGCCGCAGCTGACAATCCACAACATCTTTCGTACATGCACCATTTTCCAGTGGAACGCTCGCGGGCTACGCTCTAAACTCTCAGATTTCCGACAGCTCGTGCGAGCGTACCGCTTCCCCTTCATAGTCATCTGTGAATCACGCGTCGAGGAAACTTTCCGACTCCACGGATACTATTTCCATCATTCACAACGACCAGATAACGTCAGCAGATTGCTGATAGGCTTTCGCAAGGATATCCCGGCCTCATCGGTTGATGTCCCGCCTCACAGCGACAATGAATACGTGTGCGCAGTCACAGTTATTGCCGGACAACAGTACACTCTGATTGGAGTATATCTTGAGCCAGGCACGCCATTTGATGCTATGAGACTTGATAACTTGATAGCAAGGACGCCCTCACCGCATATTATTTGCGGAGACTTCAATGCTCATAATGAAATTTGGGGCAGCTCACATACATGTGCCCTAGGTGCCAAGCTTGCAAAACTTCTCTCCAAGCATTCGGTTCAGCCATTAAATGATGGCAGCATCACCTACCTCCGAGGCCCGACGACTACTAGCAGCATCGACTTGACATTTGTCACAAGTTCATTCGCCCACAACTTTGGCTGGTGCACTGATTTGGAGACACGCGGAAGCGACCATTACCCAATCCTCATATCGGCTTTCCATGCGCAGAGGAACCCAAAGAAATTCCTTACAAAATCTACAGACTGGGACGCATACAAGGGCGCTGTAAGCAGAGGAATTACTGCGGCAACTCGCAATGAGGAATTAGCATCAACAATGGCGCATTGCCTGAGAGCGAGTACACAAATTACAACTAAAAATGATAGCCTACCTTCAAATGATGACACATTTCAAAGGCTCTGCGCTATACGCCGGCGAGCTGAAAGGAAAGCTCTGCGCACAAAAAGCCTCGATGACCTACGTGCATGCCGACGGGCACAACGTCACATTCGACGCTATATGGATAAACTCAGTCGGCAAAAGTGGCGTGACTTTTGTTCTACGCTGGATGTGCGCCAACCAGTAACCAATATTTGGCGGATAGTTAGAGGTATGCGCACGCCACCTCAACAACTCCACCCCTTCGCTGCACTCTCCCTTCACGAACAAAAATCTATAAAAGAAGTCTCAGAAGAATACTGCAGGCTACTGTCGGCAGGGTCAGGGCATTCGACACTCTCCGCAAATGGTCAATCAGGCATCCCAAAGGCGGCAGTGCCAGCGTTAGACCTGCCTTTCACAATGGAAGAACTATCCACAGCTATCGCGGAGACAAATAGACACACGTCTCCGGGTCATGATGAGGTGACCTATGAAGCCATTGCAAAGCTACCCCACACCTCCCGTCTTCGACTCCTGGAGTATTACAATTCTTCCTGGATGACTGGTGAGGTCCCCACGGAATGGAAGCTGGCGAAAATTGTGCCTGTTTTGAAACCCTGTAAGCAGCCAACAAGCTACGCATCATTCCGGCCCATTGCCCTACTGAGCTGCGTAGGTAAGCGCATGGAGCGCATGATCTGCAAACGCATAACTTTGTTCCTAGAAAGCCGAAATGAGTTCCCCCAAGAAATGAACGGGTTCCGTCAAAACAGGTCTGCGACTGACAATATCATCTCCCTCGTCTCATCAATTGAGGAGTACCTTCATGCTGGGTACATCCCGACAGCCGTTTTCCTAGACATCAAGGCCGCCTTTGACTCTGTCTTTCACCATGCAATACTCGCCGCCTTTGCCAGTCTTGGCCTTGGAGGAAAGCTATACAAATGGATTGGGCATTATTTGAAAGAACGACAAATTTTTATGACCACTCCAAACGGTCCAACACGCTTTCACGCAGTAGAGGGGCGTACCACAGGGAGCGGTGCTCAGCCCTCTCCTGTTCAATATTGCCCTTATACACATAAGAAAAAACCTTCCGCGAGGGGTCCGTATAACAATTTATGCTGATGATATCTGCATCTGGACCGCATCACGCTCGCACTATATCACCAAGCAACGTCTACAGAGAGCGCTATTGCACATTTCGATGTACCTGGCTTCCAGAGGGCTTCGTCTCTCGCCAGAAAAGAGTGTTGCAATGGCGTTTACAAGAAAAACGATGACCCGATATCCGCTGCTCCTAGGCGGACGATCGCTACCATATGTACGATCTCAGCGATTCCTGGGTGTTGTAATCAACTATAATCTGTCATGGACACCTCAGATAAAAAAACTCCGCGAGAGGATCACTGCAGCATCGCAAGTGTTTAGGTTCATGGCGGGAACAAGGTGGGGTAGCAACTGCCGATCAATGCTTCTGCTTGAAAAAGCCTACGTTGAAGGAACCTTGCGCTACTGTCTACCAGTGTTTCAAAGATTATCTACATCAAGCAATAAGTCTCTCGTTGCCGCACGGAACAACTGCCTGCGAATATGCCTTGGCCTCCCAAAGGGTTCCTCTGCATCGGGAACAGTAGCGGAGGCAGGATGTCTCCCACTAGAGGTGATTGCCGCCCAGGAAACTATGCGTACCCATCTCCGCCATGTTCTTCAAGGGAAGAAGCACTTCCTGTACCGTGTCCACCTAACTCACAGCAACTCTAGCTTTGGCCAGGCAGTGCAGCTCCTGCCCATCCCTACTATTAATCAGCCACAGAAACTACTACCTCTGGCCTTTCCTCCATGGACACTCTCTCCTCTAAAGGTGAAGAAGTTTGTTCCAGGTGTGAATGCAAGGAGCCGCATGCCACAGGCAGCGCTTCTGCAAACTACTCTCGCCTACTTAACGGAGGAATATAGGCAGCACACCCATATCTTCACCGATGGTTCAACTACTAAAGAAACCTCTTCATGTGGCCTTTATGTGCCCTCAACAGGCCATGCCCTTTCTTACCGGATGCAGCGGAGGACATCCTCTACGACAGCTGAGCTTCACGGCATTAAGGAAGCTTAGAAGAGCAAGTTGCTGGGCTAGTTGGTGCTGTTGCATCGTGGTGGAGCAGCGCAAGCGCCTGTGTACGTTTTTCCTTGTTTCTTGTGTCCCGTCCTTTGCGCTGCTCCACCACGATTAAGGAAGCTGTTTCTTACATCCTGCGCCGAACCGCCGACCGTTGGGTTATCTTCACCGATTCGAAAGCATCTCTCCAGATCCTGGCCAACCTGCTGAAGAAAACGAATCACCAGCCAGTTTCCCTGGACATCGGATATCTACATCATTTAGCTATTGCCGCAGGCCACTGCATAACATTTCAGTGGGTACCTGCTCACTGTGGCATTCAGGCTAATGAAAAAGCAGATGAAGCGGCCCGTAAGGGCCATCAACATCGGAGATACATTAGAACTTTTTTTACGAAATCTGATGCGTCCCAGGTGGCCAAAATTTTTGCTTCCGAAGAAATGTATCGGCTTTGGAGTTTGCCGACATATCAGTACCAATTTCTTCACTCAATCGACCCACATCTTAGATCAAGACTCTCACCCAGAATTCCTCGACATCTGGAAACACTTTATCATCGACTTCGTCTTAATGCTGCATATACAAACGGCTTACGATACCGTTTTAGACAAATGGACAGTCCGCACTGTGACAACTGTGCCGCGATAGAAACTGTGGAGCATATCTTGCTTGAGTGCCCTGCATATACTACCGAGCGTGCGTACTATGAACATTGCATGCAGAAGCTCTGCTCAGTGCCCCTTACAATGGACAAAGTTTTAGGTCCCTTAGCCTGCCTTAGGCAACAGAGACTTGCAATGACTTTTCTATTCACATATTTAAAAGACATTGGACATCTTGATAAGCTTTAAACTCACTTGCACGTCACCTTCATGCATTCTTCATGCAGTGAACTTCGTCAGCCCATTTGACGGACTATGCACTCCATCACTCCATAGGTTACATCAATTGTCGCCATTGCATCCTTAGTACCCATTTCATGGCCGCATTTTATCCTCGTTTTTTTTTACCTCTTCCACTCTGCTCTCCTTCTGTCTTTATCTCCCAAATTCCCCTCCCTACGCAGAGTAGCATGCCAGCGATTTTTAAACGCCGGCTAAATTCTCTGCTCTTCATTAAGAGTCTCTCTCTCTCTTAGAGTGATGTAACAAATTTTTAAAATTAACTTCCCCAGTCGTTTTTTGTTTACAAGATACCAATTTGCGACCGCAACAGAAAAAACATACTAAAAAGTATGAATCCATGGTAGAGAGAGGGTGTGGTAGAGGGTCCTTGGCGATCACAAAATGAACAAGGGAGGGGAAAACCTCAGGTTGCTTGAGCCAACGTTTCGACAAGAGGACTTGTCTTCCTCTGGGCAAAGCGTTCATCATTGGCAGGGATTAAATAGGGCCTTCGCTCCGAGGAGGAAGGCCCCGGGTGGGGGAAGGAAAGTGGTGTGAGAGGGGATGCGTGTCAGCAAGGGGAGGGAGGTGAATCTTGATTCGTTAAGCTGCTATAGTGGAAAAACTTATATCCGGGGGTGTGTAATGAACAAAGGCTTTGAAGGGGCTGCGACGGGGGGGGGGGGGCGCTGGGTGGACCTGTAAAACTCAGATAAGAGTATTAGCGTGGCACAGGGAAATGAGAACAAGGCAAACAAAATAGGCTGGCACTGGAAGGAGAAAGAAAGGGGGGGCATTTCTAAGGAAGGACAAGGCGGGGGGGGGGGGGGGGGGGGCAATGGCTCGAGTTCAGAGAAAGCCAAAAGGTGGGGGCGGAGGGGGTAACAGGAATGTCATGGTTTCCGAGAAGTGATAGTAGGGGATTAGGGGAAAAGAAGAAAAAAAAGGTGAACAAAGGGAGAGGGTGAGAAGGCCGGAAATGTGGTGGAAGATATGACGTGGGAAAGGTGGAGAGATGAAGATATGAAGATATGAAGGTATGAAGATGAAAGTATGAAGTCTTTCGTCGAGACCGAGAGCAAGCATGTAGTGAAGAAGGCAGCGCAAAACAGCACACGAGGGACAGAGGAGTACACATAAAGCGTTCACGAGCGCTGACTTCTTCACAACGTGCAACACCAACTAGCCCGGCAGCTTGCTCTCCTGAGCAAGCATGTAGACTCTCTGGAGTCGCTGCTATTGTCGTTCAGAGGGGTAATGAAGCTCGCGAAATTAAAACAGACGGCTAATTATGATGCTGTTGCAGTCACTCTTCATTTTAAAACATCACAGTATGTTCCATCGCTTTGAACTACATAAAAGAGTAACACTTCACGACTTGGAAGCGCATCCAAAACGGCTACCAGAGCCACAGGTGGTAGCCGGCGATTTTAATGCCTGCTCATCTTTTTAGGGCAGGGAACAAACAGATACTCGACGTCGCATTTTAGAAGATCTTATTGTGAGCAATATCGGCTGCCTGCTGAACACGGGCAAGCAAACGTAGTGCTCCCCAAGCACTGGAAAAACTAGCCTCTTAGAATGAGAGTTCAGTTCATCATTAGTTTTTAGAGATTTTAAATGGGATGTCCTGAGCAACCCATATTGAAATGAAAATTTACCGGTCATTGTCAGCATACCAACCTCACGTTTAGTCATCCCAAGAAAACATCGTCGTTGGAAACTACACCTAACTGGTCACTCTCTCGAGAAAAGGCCAGCCTGAATAAATCATTTTCCGATAAATTTAGTGCCGATGAAATAATAAAATATTCACTACGTGTATCATAGATGCCGCGCGCCAAGCGATTCGTCACTCCTAAAAAGTGGTAAGACAATACCACAAGCCTTTGTATACACAAGAATGTAGAGAAGGAAAAAAAACAAAATAAAGCCTGGGGAATTTTTCGATGATACACGACACAGGAAAACCTTGTCAATTTTAAAAAGGCGACGGCAAAATCACGACATTTACGTCGCGGTGCTGAGAAAACTTCCTGGCAGAACTATGTATCGTCCATAAATAGTATAGTCCTTTCGAAAAAGAAACATGGGAGCTAGTTCGTTAACTCAATGGCAACTTGTTCCCTTTCACAATTCCTTTCCTGACACCTCCTGGTACCAAAACAAGTATTGGTGAATAGGCAGACATACTAGGAGAGCATTTAGTTACAATTTCCAGTTCCTTGCATTACACACAGTCGTTTTTTAAATATAAGAACGCAGCTAGAAAAACAGACTTTCAACAAACAGCAGTACAAACAAGCCTTACAATAACCCAATTGCGCTTCAAGAAATCCATAGAGTACTATCCAGCGATCAACAGACTGCACCCGGCTCTGAAGAAATGCATTATGAAATGCTAGTCCATCTCTCACAACCGGCCGTACAGGCACTTTTGAGATTTTTTTTACAAACTATGGATGTCCAAAAAAACACCGGACGCCAGGAAAAAAAACAGTTATTGTCCCACTCCTGAAACCAGGGAAGTCTTCCACCTCCCCTGGTGATTACAGGCCCATAGCACTCACGAGCTGTCTTGCAAAATCTTTTGGAAGTGTGTTGAATAATAGGTTCATATTTATCCTCGAAACTGATGAACTTCTGGTCGTCCACCAATGTGGATTCAAGAAAGCGTGCTCACCAAGTGACCATCTTGTCCGCTTCGAATACACAATCCGTGAAGTTTTCATACCTAAACAGCACTGTCTGGCAGTTTTCTTTGATATGGGGAATACTTTTGATACCACCTGGAGGTTTGGTATTCTCCGCGACCTAATTGAACTTGGTATCCGCAGTAAGATACTGAACTGCTTGAAAGATTTCTTGTCCAACCATTCATTTCATCTACGCCTCGGTTTCTCGCATTCGAGGAACTTCATTCATGAAAATGCCGTATCTCAGCGGTGCATTTTAAGCACTATGCTCTTTGTGATAAAAATGAATTCCAAACCCAAAATAATTTAAGTCCACTATGTATTCCGTCTATGTCGATAGCTTTCAAACTGCATGCACATCCTCCAGCTTATCAACCCGTGAGAGTGAGATACAACTCACATTAAACCGACTAGCAATTGGGGCAGATATTTAAGTTTTCCCCGCAAAAAGAAACAAAGAGCAGCGGTCCTTTTCTCTCTCAAAAGAGGCATGAAAGTGCTTTCAAGGAACCGCTGGGGTCTGATAGAACATGCCTTCTGCACATTTATCGCTCTTTGGTACGCTCCTCTTTCGACTGTGGGTGTGTTGTGTACGGCTGAGCAAGACCGTCGTGCCTGAAATATCAGATCCAGTGCATAAATCAGGCCTGCGGCTCTTGTACGGTGCATACAGGACATCCACCCTAGTAAGCCTCTAACTTGTGCACTCGAACTTGTGCATATGTCCTTAAAGTAAGATCACTACGAAAGCACACCTGCTCTCCAATTGTAACGAAATGTCCTTCTAAAGTTACATTCATCAACAAACCTAAAGTTACCAGGGCACTGTTCTTGCGATTTGAAGAGATGTGCCAGAATCTTGGCGTAATGGAACATTATCTGGCATTTCGCGAATAAGAGATCCACTACCTCCATGGTGCAATTTTCCTGCAATCTGCGGCTTTACACTTACACAGTTCCGTAAAGAGCGAGCTACACAACGAACTGCACTCAAAGAAGCGAGCCGCACTGCGAGCTGCAGAGCGAACTGCACTCAAAGAAAAAAATAATAGCTTTTAGAACTTCTATAGTGATGGTTTTAAAACAGATGTTTATGTGGGAAGGTCAGTAGTAAGAGGGAATTGGGGAAGAATCAGTCTTCCACAGTGTCTTCACTGTCGAATGTTACGCCGTCTGTATAGCAGTAGAAAATATTAAGTGAGTACCTCATGGACACTATACGCAGACTCCCTAAGCCTACTTACAGCTCTTCACTCCAGAAGTGCAATCACTCCGCTACTTGGTGACATCATAAACAACATATTAACAGGCACAGCTCAAGGTAAACACATAAAACTGCTGGGCTCCGAGTAATGTCGGAATAAAAGGCAGCAAAAAAGCAGACTTGTGTGCTGCTCGAGCAAATGGGAAGCAAGTAAAGAAACTTAACATGCCCTTTAATGTTTCCATGAACCTAGTACATCAGAAATTAACCAAAAATTGGCGGTCCGCCTGCAACACTAAAGTAACAAACTACACTTGGTAAAGCCATCTTGAAACACGTTCGAAGCACGAAAAGAACGGGGACACGAAGAAAACACACAGGAGAGGACGAATGCTGTACTTCTAACGAAATATTTCTTAAAAAAAAAAACAAGTTTAAGTACAACGCTATTATCGCTTCGTGCCAGTCAGTCATTTGTTTCCAAAAAGGCCACTTCATTATCACGAAGATGCAAGAAACAAGGATGAGGTGCTGACATATGGACTAGCCGCTTTTCTCATGTGATACGCATCAATGATCTCTCTTTCAAAAAGATCCTTTCCGTGTGGAAGAAACTTACTTTTCCGAGAAATGGGTTTGCACTTATAATCTCGGCAGTGAATTGCAAGATTACTACCTTTTCCTTCTTTGACCTGATCGTAGTGTTCCTTGGCTCTCTGATCAAAACAACGTCCGGTTTGACCAATGTAGAGCCTATTACAAGTGAGTGGAATGCTGTGAACTGCCTCGGTAGTGCACCGGGTGAACAAAAGGTGGTGTTCGATAGTACAATTCGGCTTTTCCTTTTTCACCACCACTGAACAAATTTTTGATAGCTTGCTTGGCGCGGAGAAGAGCACGTCTACATTGTATCTTTTTGCAACTTTCTTAATGTTATGAGGTACTATGTGAAGGCACAGAATTCCTTTAGCAGCCAGCCTCTGATCTTTCTCATTTTGCTTTACCTGTTCACAAATGCGCCGTCAGTAAAAACATTTTGGGAACAATTATTTTTTGTATCCTAAATAACCAACGCTCGCGTGCCTGAAATCCTATCTGTCACGTTTTTTTTTTACCATTTTATGATAGGCTGCAGCTGCGGGTTGTGTTACAAAGAGCAATAAAACATTCTGCTGCATCGGACGTCGTAAATTCCGCAGGCGAAGCAGGAGACCACAGATGATTCCATCTGACTATACTATGCTGACTTGCCTCACATGTTTATGTTTATTTATGAGGGGTTAACGTTCCAAAGCGAGTCAGGCTATAAGGGACGCCGTAGTGAAGGGCTGAGGAAATTTCAATCGCCAGAGGTTCTTTAACGTGCACTGACACCGCACAGTACACGGACCTCTAGAATTTCGCCTCCGTCGAAATTCGGCAAGCGCGGCCGGGATCAAGCCTGCGTCTTCTGCGTCAGCAGCCGAGCGGCAAAACCCTTCAGCCACCGCGGCGGTTAACTTGCCTCACGTAGAGCTGCACTTGTTTCGCGGTCGAATGCACGGTCCGCTGACCTGCGTTTTTACACAAGTGTATCTTTTCTTGATCCAGCGCAGATAGCACGAGGGTCCTGCTCCCATGTGGCTGCCTCATGAAAAACCCTTGGCAAAACTTGTGCCGTTTTGAAGTAGTAATGTCACTTCCAGAAGTGGTGAAGACTTATTTATTTAATTCATGTTCTCTCATGGCTCAAAGTGCAATACAGAGGGGAGTGAGCATTTACGGTGCACTCTGTCATCGTTCGCCATGGGCACTCCGAGTAGTAAACAGTACCCGAGGCATTCAGTTCACTGTCTTTGTCCTTGACAGCTCTTTTATTTGTGCCCATTAAATTTCCCGCACAAAACACCCTACAACGTGTATAATAATTGTTTCACAGAACGAATCAACAGAACTGTCACCAGCATGCTTGCCATGCTTGTAGACTCAGACCTCAAAAATTGGGACACCTGCCCTTTACCGCTTAAGTCTTCACTACCAGTACTTATGAGAGGAGCAGATACAGCCCACTCTTCCTCTTGTACGCCCTCCCACCACGATGCACCCCTGACACCATCTTGCTATTTTCCAACCAAGGACGACCCTTGCAACGTCGAGGCCCTCACTAGCCGAAGGAGCTCCCCGGTTCCCCCATCTGCAGCCTATTGCTTCTGAAGAGCTCTTCAAAGCCTGCTACCATGACTGTCTCCGGCATGTCTTCACGCGACGCGGTTTAACTTTGGCGACCGGTCAGGCGCTACGGCTTGCACTAAAAGCTACTGGCCTACTACTATGTACAGTGTCGGTCAAAAGTTCCCAGACCACAGGGTCTGCTTTTCAGTGTTATATTCTGGCCCTTAAGATGCCGATAAAGCTGTGAAGATTGTAAGAGGTTAGAACGACCTTTTTAATACCCTCTACAGATATATAGAGCTTCGGGGGTGTCGCGACTGCTTGATTATACTGCTCAAAAGCAGACCCTGTGGCCTACGAACTTTTGACCGACACTGTACCTTATGTGTTTGTCGCCGGAATCAGTAATGTGACTTAATGGATAGCACATCTCGGCGCAACCTGTCACCGTTCCTCAAAGACAGTGATTGCACTTCGTTTCTTTGAAGCCTTGCAACTCTAGCAAAGCCGCCTAACTCGACAAATGAGCTTCCGCTGCGCAGGGGGAAATTCTAACGGCCGCGAAGACGTTGAAGCACGATTCGCGAGCTGAAAAGAACGATGATCGCAAAGCCCAGTCGCTCTGAGCTCTCGGGCTGTCCGCAGCTCAGATCCTACATGTGACGCACCCCGCCATTAAAGGAACACTAAAGCACTTTCTGTGAAAATCGGGCTACAGTTTTCAAGCTGAGTACTCGAATATCGAACTCATATTAGGCAAAAATAACCGCGAATGGTCTTTTTTAGCAGGAATGAGCAGCAGGAGCCGCGGGTCACATCGTCGGTCACGCCACCGCCTCTGATTGGTCAAGAGTTCGTGGGGACGCACTGAGGACCGGGGAAGCTGCCGATATAGATCCGACTCTGAGTTGAGTGCAGGTGGCAGCTTTCCATCGTGTTGTAAAAGTGTAAAAGCGTTTATGATGATTATTTTTTGCTGGCCTCCAAAGAAAATGATACCGCAGTTCGTCCATTCCACGTATGAGCTGAGACCAAAAAAGTCGCAACCAAAACAATTCCACGTCCAGCCCAAGCGTATGCAAGAGGGAAAGATGCGAATGCATTCCACGAGTAAGAGGTGTTAGTGAAACCCCGGCTTGTGTTCTCGGAAAGAAAGGGATGCGAACAATACTCAAGCCGATTACCACCACCGTCCTGAGTCGCCCGTAAGACCATCATTCTAAAGAAATGGCCCAAGGCGTTCTGTACAAAATACGCTGCTCGGAGTGTCTGGCGTTGTATGTTCGGGAAACAAAGTATTTCACAGAAAGGGATGAATCAGCACAAAGCTGATGTCCGGGCAGTCTGAGTAATTGGCCAGATGGAGCCTTCGTTCTCAAGAATATGACGTAACGGTTGTATACAAGTTTGGGCGGAAGAACCAAGATGCAGATTGCTTTCCAAGCGCGCCCGTGGACCTGGCTTCGCAAGAAATCACTGAAGATTCCTCTTTTATTTGTGCCGTTAACGCATCGCAAATACCGCAGCTTCAAAGGACAGACACGGAAGTAGCGCCGCGCATCGAGTACCGGATGGCTTCAATGCCCATGCTCCGCGTGAATTTCTTCGTGGGCTGCAGTCCTTCAGTCTTAGAAGTGGCGTCCTCTACTAGCCCAGCTTCTACGGCAACAAAAAGACGTTTGTACTTGCACAATTACAGCTACGACCAGATATCTTGAGCGTTTGCGGCAAACCGTCGTCCGGCCACAGGGGGGTGAGCATTTTCTTGCTTCACGGCGTCCTTGCAGTTATAATTCCTGGCCATCGGGCTGCTTTCCCGGAGCGCCTAGCTCAAGGTTTGCTAAATCTGACGCACACCAGCAATATACGTAATACAACGGCGTACCGCTCACAGACTTATGACCTGGTGGAACGGCTCAACAGAACCCAGGCCAAGATACTGTGCATGCATGTTGATATGAACTAAACATTGCGCCACATTCTTCCATGCGTAAGGTTCGCTTAAAGCACGACCCTGCAGGAGACACCGGTGCTCAACCCATTCCTGCTTCTCTTCGGTCGTTAAGTTTATACTCCGGTGGATGCTATGCTGCCGTTGACTATGGCTGTTAGAGTGGACCGGACCTTGAGCCGACACTTTGTTCAGCGTGCGCAAAAAGAGCAGCAAGTAGCAAGACGGAATAATCCATCAATTGCAGGTAGACGTTTGTTACATATCAACTAGGCGACTATGCGTGCCTTTGGACGCCCATTCGTCGCCACTGTCTCTTTGAGAATCTACTCCGGCCGATACATCGGCCGATTCCGTGTTCACTGGAAATTTGTAACGTGAGTAAGGACGTTTCACCCGCCATCCAAGGCCGCTTATTGCGCAGAAGAAAGAGTACAATGGCTGTGCACGTTGTTCGGATGAAGCCACGACCGACCACCTGACTGCACTTGAACAAAACGGAACAGAACAAGGCTGCATGCAGCCCTACTCTGTGTCATGATACCCGTGTCAAGCCGTCGTGCTCCCTTTCACTCTTACCGCATCCATCTGGCGGAAGCAGGCCGCATGGAGGCGATGCTACGGCGGAGGGGGGGGGGGGGGGGGGGGAGGGGTGCAATGACACTTACATTAGTCGAAGAGGAAATAGAAGTTTATTGACTTCCAGATCGTGCACGTACGGACCGGCATTCTAGTACGCAGTAAAAGCCCACTCCTGCGTTTAATGAGCCTCTTATACTGAGTGTTGCAGCCACAGGCATATCATTTGCTAATATTTTTAGCTGTCCCAACGGAATAGTCGATCCCTGTCTATTGCCCTCCAGCCATGAAAGAAGGTGCCCAAAAGCAATAAAAGAACAAGTGACTAGCCCTTCCAGGACTGGTGTTGCGGTTTCAGAATTTTTCTATTCTGGGAAAATGAAGAGGACTTGTGTACAAAATATACGTTATTACTTCCGTACAGAAAAAGCCGGCATTCTACTTTACGTTTGAGGGGAAGGGGTCTTGGGGATGGAAAGGCAGTAACAGAGGTGTGCGGAAAACAGTCTGCTTACGCGTTACAGTTTGTTCAGAAGTTTAGTGTCCTGCAGATAGATAAACACGAAAATAAATTCACTGCTCTTCTTCGAAGACAGGGTGACAGACCAACAACTGATATTATTCGAATTCCTCCTTTCTTTTTCTCACCATTAAAATGTCTGCACTGCTGGATAAAACCGGGCATAGTACATGTTGCAAGTAATGCACATAATTCAGGGAACTGAGGCTGGAACAGTGCTGGATGCGTAGCATTTTAGCAGCTGCCCTCTTAGGACCAACTCAAAACAATGAGCTTAAAGTCGCCGTAAGGATGTGACAGACGGATAGGCGAAGAAACTTAGAAACAAGAAAAGAGTACAAGTGATCACAAGATCTTATGCGCCAAATCTGCGTTAGAAGTGCTGGCTCTACTGTACTGAACAAATGAAACAGAAAGAATAGACTTGAAACACGAACAGCAAGATGAGGTCATAGCCGGTGGAACTCGATACTGGCGCCGGTTATTTTCACTCCGAAAGCTGTAATTAACGAACTGTAATCAACCTCACTTGTATTTCCTCTTCTAAAGTGAAAATGTTCGTGCTTTTTGTTGCGATCTTAGTTTAATTCTTCGCTTTTCATTTGTTCAGTGTAGTAAATATCTCTTTCATATTGATCGCCTTCCTATTGGCTATCTGAATTTGATTTCGCCGATAATTTTTCGTTCATTTGCCGCGGGTATTTTTGATAAGTAGAGAATTGGAAGGAAAAATCATATAACAACAAAAAAAGGCTTTTTCGAACTGCTAAGTGTCTATTAAAACCTGCCCATTGGACAGCACACAATACAGCATACTAACGAGCATTGAAGTCTACTAAATCCACCTTCTTTAAAATAACCCTCCTGAACATTCAGATGACTATGGAAACAATGTTTCAAGACTTTTGAACTTCACTTGAGTGTTTCTGGTGGAGCATTGGCGCCAGCTGAGAAATAAAAAATCACAGTCAAAACCCTTCTGGAACACAATAAAACCTGGAAACACCGATAAAGTGTCGTTATTGCACCAACCGGCGAACCTGCTCCCGACCACTTCTGTGCTACTGTACTAAATGATACTTTCGGTAAGTCGTTTCCATCTTCATAAAATGGTATCCGACGTCCCATTCTCCAACTCCATAATTTCGCGATAGATCCCAGTGTGTTCGACTTGCAAGGCATCATACCGATTATCGATTTGAAACTAACATCTTCCATTAGAATTTACTGTATATGTGGCATATTATTACGGAATGCTGAAGTGTATTTTTCTATTATCATGAAATGCATATTCTCACAGTCGTATTGTCATGGTGTACTATTGAAGACTGGAAGAATGCGGTGCTCATACCAGTAAATAATGCCGGAGATCCATCTAACCATTGACCCATATCTTTGAGAACAATAGCATGCAAAGTAGTGGTACATATATTTGCAGATCTTGATAATTGACTGGAGGTTAACAATTTCTTCTCTCCAACACAGCATGGCTTCCGAAATATTTTCTCTCGTGACATCCAACTACTTTCCTTTACTTACGACTTGCACTTCTATTTCATCTGGCTGCACATTTCTTGACTTTGCTAAAGCATTCGATAAAGTTGATAACTCGCTGCTATTACATAAACCAAATGTGCTGAACATTGACCCTGCAGTTCTTAACTAGGATCCGTGGATTTCCTTGTTGTCATGTTGAATTTGACAGCATTAACGACGCTGATTCCTCTACTGGACATCTTGGTTCTGGAGTTCCTCAAGGATAAGTACTTGGCCCCCTTACCTTTTTTTTTAATCTTCTATAGGGCTGAAATCCAGGATTCGACGGAAACCCGTCTGGTCGGGAAAATTCATGGCGGGAAGTAACAAGCGCCGACCAATCGTTAAACACGAACAAAAAGATGTGTCGGCTCCCCTACGGGAGCCTTGCTGTGACGTGGTTTGGATATGAATGGATCCATTCATATCCACGTCACAGACGCTAAACCGTAACGAAGGAAATCTACCCCCGATCTACACGCGCTGCTTACGTCACACCATGAAGCATTTGAAATGAACCCTCACTTCATTCTCCCTTTCATTGTGAACAAGGCCCCCTTAGCGGAGCCGAAACAGCTTTTTGTTTGTGTCTAACGATTGGTTGGATCCTGTTATTTCCCGCCTTCGACAGGGCTGTGAATTGTCGTTCCCTTCTATAATGTATTCTGTACCTTGAGAGTAAAATATATAAATATCTCTTGCCAAGACACACGCCTGGAGGAGGGAGGGAGGGCAAATGACAAAGAGAGAGGGGGGTTAACTGGATCCCTCCTCCCCCCCCCCCCCCACCCGGCGGATTGAAAGCTCGGCGCCTATGTTTATCCCCGTCGTAAGATCTATTCGACTTTTGGCGATGCCCCAAAGCATATTGGACCAACATATTTCCAGCATCATGTCGCAGATCAATTAGGCCTCACCCCGCCATCTGCAAGCCGCCCTGGTTAGCTCAGTTGGTAGAGAGGCGGCCGCGGACTCCGTCCCCGGGCCGGGCCAAATTTTTAACTACAAAGTTTCTATGAAAGCTCTACAGCTTTCCATTGCAGCTGTATGGCCACGGTCAGGTGGGTGCGACTGATTACTCGCACAATTGAATTCTGTTCCGAATTCCGGAATTTCCCTGAAACACAGTGGCTAACTACACGCCACTGCTGCCCCCGCCTGCCTTGTTTATCTTAATATTTCACCAAGGCTTGTTACATGATCATTATCTTCATCCATATTGAGTGGAGAAATGTTACGTCTTAGCGTATTCACTTTACGACACACCTTATGCAGGCATCACCACCACATTCCTCATATTTTTCAGCCTCATCACACTGCACGAATATTCCGTTAGACCTTGATTGCAGGTCTCTATATTTGGAATCTACTCTATCGCTTTATTTGATGAGCGATTGTCTCTTCCTCGCGCTATATGCTCCGCCCTGTATTCTTCACCTCACTGTACGCGCCGGGTGTACATCGGTGATACAGTGAACGGGTCTGGGGTTTGGCTTATACGGGAGAAATGCTTGGGAAATGGGTCTCTGGCGTCACCTTGTGTAGACACAAATCCCTTGTGGCATAGCACTGTTTGGTCAAAGCTGCCGTTGTGGCATAAAAATCGACGACTCTCATAATTTATCTCAACGTAAGATGGTAAACGATAGATTTTTGTTCGGATAAAAGAAGCATATGTCAAAGGGAGATGAAGCCCGGACCAGCAGAGCTTTGCTGCTCTTACAACACATTAACAGAAGAAACAAGCGCATAAAAAAGACAAAAACAAAAAACAGGAATGTAAAATAAATAAAACCTATTTAAATTGGGGAAAAAAATATTGTTGACCAAAAAAAAGCGCGCATTCAAAATTTGAGGGAAAGAGAAAAACTAATGAAAACAAAGGAAGACCGGAATGCAGCTTTTAGAAATATCAAAAAGAGGAAATGAAAACAGAGGTAATTGAATCTCAGTGACAGGCGGAATACTGCGCAATTCGGAAAGTCGACGAATGAAGTCGGTTCGTAAAGACTTAAGGGCAGATATATACGCTGCGGTATACGCTGAGTGGGGCAGAACAGTAAGAAGCTGGCAGTGAGAGAACGGCAAGGAGGTGAAAATGTGAAAGGAGTAAAAAAAAAACATAGGAGCCTCGTGGGAATGCTGGCTTTCCCTACCCTTGCCCTGCCGCCAGCTGCTGCTGGTCGGCAGAGCGCGGTAAATCGCAGAGAGGGCCGGACTTCTCATATAAGAGGACCAACCTCGACGGCAAAAGTATATTGTAATGAAGTTTTCTTCTGCCTTGTTTCTGTATCAGTCGTGGCATAAATTAACCCTTGCAACCTTCTCTAAAGGAAGCTCCCAGATGACGCAAGATCTTTCACCCGCAGCCGCGGCATTTCGGTGGGCACCAGTTGTAAAAGGGTCGTTCTGTGAGATCACAGTGCGAGTTAGGAAATAACGGGTAGTACAGCCCACTTATAACGATCGCATATATAATGAACGCTCCCGTATTACGAATGAGTGCGATGCTACCTTCAAATTATGCATTAGGGAAATGGCGATTCCCCTCCGATGCAAAGAACAACTTCGGCTGCATTACTGGGTTATAGCGAACGAGGAGGCGCCGAGAACTACTCCCAAAATTGAAAAGGTCGTGCTTCGAGCAAGCGCGGAGATCGAAGAGCCCCCTCGCGACACAGCGCCGGAAAGAACAGGTCGACTCAAAGGGCTGCATTGAAATCGTAACAGAACGCTGACCAGGAGCACGTCGATGCCCTAGAAGCGCCATCGTAGCCTGCATGTTCATCGGCTAGACAAAGCATCCCAAGTGCAAGCAGTAGGCACATGACAAGGGCATCGTCGAAAGCGATGCTACTGCCCATACTGGTGAACCAAATTAAAAGTTTTAATACATTGCTGGCCATGTTAGTCACGTGGCATACATCGTCTGGCCACTTGGATCCACCTTTTGTGCTGTCCCACTTGGAGACAGAGCCATCCCAGAATTTGATTGTGGTCAGCAAGGGTCTCAGCGACGAAAACCTGACCACCCTGGAGAGGGTGGAAGGAGCCGCGGTAGGGTCTTCTCTGAACAAGTAAACGCGCATAACGCAGTTTTTGGTGGACTGTTTGGTTGTCACACGGAGAGTTCACTTTCTACGAACATCGGATATAATGAACGGAATCTGCGTGGCAGTAAGGTTCGTTATAAGTGCGCTCGACTAGTCGCAATTAATACGTTTCACCACTGCACAAGGTCCCACATGTTCGTGTGGCGTGGCCAAGTAAAACTGCTTTAATTTTTAATTCCTCACCAGGATGCATGTTGTCTCCGACTTGAATCAATAATGGTTCTGTACTTATCTGCTTCGTTTCAGTGGTTTCTCTTCAAGTACCATCTGCCCTAAATCTACCACAATTTCAAAAGCGACCCGTATTTCGGAGAAGCGAAGTGCGTCAACGGCAATCCAACAGGGCCCCTGCATAATTCCCATCTTCAGACAGCCTTTGAATATGGCTCCAATGATGTGCTGAAAGCGTCTGGGTTTTTGATAAGCTCTTTTTGTTTAGGGTTAAACCATGCAGTGCCGAGTTAAAGCCATTGTGTGCTTTTAGTGCGCCAAAACTTGTTGTGGCCATTCCCCCCATTTGGGCGTTGTCAGTCCGTCCGTCCGTCCGTCCGTCCGTCCATCTATCAGTCTGAAGCTGGTTTTGTGGCAGGCTGTTCACCTGCGCATCAGGTGGTGGGCAACCTGCCCACCGTGTCAGGCGGCAGCCCATTTAATCGTGAGAGGCTGCTCAGGAAGAGCGACCTAGGTCGCAACCCAACCCAAGCAACCCAAGTCCCATCAATGGCAAGACCTGCCATAGCAACTACCTTGTGTTACTGCGTCATTACTCACCTGCCCACTGGGTGGCTTACTTGCCAAAGTGTTGCCTCTGGGTAGGTTAGCAGTGGCAGAAGGCAGGTGCTATGGCAGGTGTTGCCACGTCTTCCTTTGATTTTTGCATGAAGGGAGAGTCATACCAACAACCACCTTAAAGGTCGTTGTACGATCGTTTTTTGGGCGGATCCGCCAGCGAGCGGACCGCTCGCTTTCAGCCTCCGCTCGGGCGTGGGGCGGAATGGTGTTTTACGATCACTTTGCTGCTGGCGGACGAGACGGATGGTTCGAACGTTCCCATTGCTGCTCCCGTCAGTGCAGCCCGTCTAATCGCGTGCAGCGGTACAGACATGTGTTTGTAGCGAAACACGCAGATATCTTGCGGTAGAAATTACCCATATTAATTGCGGCGTATTCAAGACAATATCCGTTACGTCAACGTTTCTTTTGCTGCGGGATTTCCGTCGAAGGTAGTTGCAATGTCGCAGTCATTAACGAATCTTGGTTCAGACGACCCTGACGGCCGCGAAACAATTCGCGACAAAACTTTGCAAGATCGAAGGCGAGTCTGCTCATCTGAAGCGATGCCGTCGGAAACGATACGTGTTTGGATCATTTCTACCCAAGAGACTGAAAAACGCGTCACATCGCGTCCCCGTTCGACGATACGTTCTCACAACGAACCGTGATTTCCGGCCCCAAAATAACAGAATGCTGCCTGCTCTGAAAGTTACGCTGCCCTGACGATTTCGCTGCGACGACGCGATTCTTACTGCGAATTCTCGATCGGGCCACACTGCAGTACAGGCTGCTAACAACCGTCCGTAATTACTATGGGCATAATCCCATTTTTTGAAATAGTTAAGATTGCACACTTAAAATTTTTATTCAGTTATTCAAAATAGCACACTTCAGTGCTTTTCCATTGCTGACAGAGAAAAAAAAATAATTGCACTTGCAGCTTTTCCCAAGCAATTTGCACAGTCACTGTATATGTAAACGGCCTTCTCCTTGGCTCCCTATACTGTTACTGGAAAAGACATGCTTACCTATTCAATATATAAGGTGTGTGCATGCGTGTGGGGGTGTGTGTTAATTGTGCATGTATTTAACATTCACAATTTAGCACAACACTGCTGTCAAACACAAATGCTAATGGACATGAGAAGTTATGTTTCCAGCTAATTGGAACAGGTAAAATCAGTTGTAATTAAAGCAGTTATGCATTTCACAGAACAGTGAAAATGTAACAATAATGATTTATTTTTGTCATGTTTTTCATGCCATTATTAAACCCAACATAGAAATAGCACTATGTGGCTGCAAAGGGGCTAAGACGTGCATCACTGGGCTAAAAGGGCATGGCTTTGTTCTGCACAGTGACAGCGGGCCATCAAGTTGTGGTTTAGCATTCCTTTCTGAGCTCATATTGCAGTTGCAGAAGCCAGAATGCAGTGTTGAAAACAACTATGGGAAGTTCTGCTGAAGGCCATGTCATTGTTGCCATGTACAAAACAAGCTGGCATATACTCTGTGCAACTCCAAAGCATTCTCAAATGTCGCTGTGAATGCAAAGCAAAGTTGGTGCCTTCGTATTGCATAGAAGTCTGTGCATGCCATTCTCATTAATATAAATATAATGAAATGTCGGAGCCAGTAAACTGAATTACAGGTTCAGTAAATGCAAGAACCAATTTGGAGGGTTTACATGGCCACAGCTCCCGGCTTAGACTGAGAAAGAGTACTTGTATAGTCAGGGGAACAAGGTACGATGGCCATATTATCTGGTTATCTCGAGCAAACACTAACAAACACTAACAGCCCCCCGAAAACTGTACATCCCAATGTAAAAGCCAATGATCACAGTCTCTTTTTAGATCCTACAAATGAAAATGAAGTTTGCAGTATTTTTGCCTCCTTAAATAATAGCAGAGCTTGTGATGTAGATAACATTCAAATTGCGCCGATAAAATACGTAATTGACTGCATAGCTTCTATTCGCACCCATATTTACAACCTCGCCCTATCGACTGGTCTGTTTCCGAAGTTAATGCAAGTGTCAAAAGTTATCGTTGTCTACAAAAAGGGAGATAAAAGTGATATGTCTAATTATCGACCAATCTCAATATTACCGGTATTTTCAAAGGGATTAGAGAGAATAATCTACAAACGAATAATAAATTTTTGCTTAAAGTTCAATCTTCTTTCCCCTTCCCAGCATGGCTTTATCCACGGGAAATCAACCGAAACAGCGTTATTAACACAAAAAGAAATCATACTGGATGCAATTGAAAATCGGGAAATCTGCATCGGAGTTTTCATAGATTTTTCAAAGGCTTTCGACCGCCTCAATCATGTTGTTTTACTGCAGAAACTGGAATTATATGGCGTACGCGGAACAGCCTTAAGCCTTATCAAGTCCTACCTTCAACATCGTCATCAGAAAGTCCAAATAGGGTCTCATCTGTCATCATTGCAAGCAGTTTGTACTGGTGTACCGCAAGGCAGCATTTTAGGGCCTCTCCTGTTCATATTATATATAAATGATATAGTTTCAATACATGATAAGCCAAAATATGTCATTTACGCAGATGACACAAGTTTATTTTTTCAAGGAACCTCAATACAGCTCCTCATTCCAATTATAAATGACGCAATGAATAGATTAAAAACCTGGAGTGAAAATAATGCACTACTTTTAAATACTGAAAAAACTAAAGCCGTACTTTTTCATGCTAGGCAATCAGCAATTATTCAGAACTTCGACATAAAGCTTGGGAGCACCAACATAGAATTCAAGGACATGATTAAAACACTAGGAATACTTTTCCACCATCACATGAGCTGGAACGCTCAAGTAGATTCTGTTATCGCTCATCTGTCACGGTGTGTTGGTATTCTCGCTAAATTCCGAAACTTCCTACCTGTTGCAATCAAGCTAAAGATATATAACGCCATTTTTTTGTCACATTTAAACTACTGTTTTTTGGTGTGGGGAACTACAACAGAAACAAATATGCATAAAATTTACATGCTGCAAAAGAAAGCTGTCCGTTACATTGCCAATGTTGACTACCATGCCCCTACTGATCACTTATTTTCACACTACCAGATTATACCAGTCCATAGCTTGTACCGATATTACTTAGCAACCAGAGACAAGAAATTTCTACAATATAATAATCGAGCCTTTCTAGACTTGACCTGCCTCACTCAAACTGTACCGGCTTATACCCTGCGCAATACAGAAAAATGGTTTATTCCTTTTTGTCGCACCAACTACGGCAATGAGATGCTACGTTACAATATGCCACACTTATTAAACGAATTACAGTCCATGAATATCGATATTTCGAAAAGCAGCTTGCGCGAAATTAAAGCTACCTTTAAATAAGCTACAAAAACGTTAAGTATATTCTTTTTTTTATGATGTATAAAATGTATTGTATGTAAACTGTGTCTGTGTAAATAGTTTTTGTCTCTAGCGTTTGATCATCTTCCGATGTTTGTTGCTGTATGCCTTGTAAAGGGGGGTCCGGGGGTCCCTCAAGTGATCTGCGATCACTTTTTACCTGGACCTACCCACATCTATGATGTAAAATAAACAAACTTCAAACTCAAGCAGAATTTGTGAAATTGGATTTCGAGTAAGGGAGCTATGATGTCGTGCTATAAAATGAAATTACAAATAAGCCGTTTAAGTATGTGACAGGTATATATGCATATGTTCTCTGATACAGCCTTAAAGCAGTGTCTAAAGTTATTTTCACTGATCAGTAAAATGTAGAATGGCTGAATATAACGATGACCACTTCCCAAGGTAGCAAGGAAAAGTGAACATTGCTAACTGTTAAGTGATGTTCATACCACTTAACATATGCTGAATTTTAGAGTGCTATTAGTTGCTGACTATCAACATGTTCAGCAAAATATACCTATATCACTGCCAGTCTGCTTTCAAAAAAAGAAATTAACTGAGGCATTGACAGGCAACAGAAATTTGGAAAATAGCAATATGAAGTTAGGGCAAAGAGTGCCGAAGAAAAGCAGAAAAGCAGTGATGGCTTTTGTCGTTTCTTGCATCATCTATAATGCAACTTGAAGTTGACGGCTTTTGTGTTTAAGATGAACCAGCAGTCCTGTAAACATTATACTGAATATATAGAAGTCACATGCATATGTATGCATTTGCAGCATTCTCACTGAGCCATGTTATGAAGTCGATGTCTTGCTTACCTGAAGGTACGATAAGAAAGAAGCGCCCAGAAAAGACTGACACAGATAGGCACAGTAATGCATGCTTAGCTTTTCAGTGCACGAGTTTAGCTGGCTAGACCTAGCTTGTGCAGTGTGCAAGTTAGCCTAAATGCAACTGTATACCGTCTGACAAAACTGTTGTGTAAATCTGCCCCAATATTACTTGAAATAGATTGTGAGGATAGTTCTTACGCATAAGATAGCATTGTATTGGTTTCTGAGCTGAGAAAGTGGCTAAGCACTTTATTACAATTACTTATTTTAACATTTGTTATACCTGAACAGTGCTAAATGACAAGACTTGAGTGGTGAGCTAACATGATACGCCAAGTAAGAACTTAATGAGTTTGCAATTTATACTAATAAGAAGTAATTAACCATTAGCATCCAAGTACAGCCATAACGCTACAAAGGAAAACTTTGTAGGTTTTCTTTGTAGCCTTATGGCTTCGCTTGAGCGGATGCTAATGAGTAATTACTCCCTTATCACAAATCTTCACCTTGGGGGATTTACCTAGTTCAGTGGATGAACATCATCATTTACTGCATGGATTTCTGCAGTGACTAGCTCAAAGGTCAAGAGGTTAGTAAGCCCTGTGAGTTGGAAGGCCATTCCAGCCTTTTGTGGCAAAAACAAAAATGAATCTTGAAATGCAGTGGCATGAGCTAACTGAGGCACAACACTGCTTGTGCGACTAGTGCAGAAGGAACCATGACTCAGTACAGATTAGTTGGTTATGTGAAAATAAACAGTTTAAAAATTCTGCAGTTTCTGCACGACATGCAGAAATTTGAAGATTCACTTTTAGTGCTGTTACACTGGAGCTTCAAAAATAGTCTCAGAGAATAAAACAAGCGCCTCAGGTCTGAACTCATTCCAGGATTCTAGTTAAGTTAGATTTTGTGGCATGTGCCATTCGAATACACAAGCTGATGCCACAGAGGGGATTTGAACGCAAGCAACTTGGAAGACGGTGATACTAAGGACACGTCGAGTGTAAATATCATGGGTTGTGGGTGGGTGTATGAGGATTATTAGGTATTTGAACCAGTATACAGTGAATATACCTTTATCGGAAGGCCTTATAAGTTGGCAAAATGTAATGCTGACAACAAAAAAACAATATTAGTGCATTCTTAGTAACATTAGCAAACAGGCCAATCCAGGGCATGCTAAATGTTGTTTTGGAGAACTGAAATGCTGGTATTGATTGCAATATGGCAGACCCCATATAGCTGTCAGTGAATGCATGTGACAAAACACTGAAGGGACGGTAATAATGCAAGTAATAAAAAGCTGAGGCCCAAAGGAGTGCCTCGGGGGACGTTCGAGATTGCAGGAAAAGGCAGGATGCATAAGAATTGGCAAGGAAAATCTGCTGAAGGCTGGCTGTTTAAGCTTGGATCCAGTTTACAGCTATTGGATGAAAGTTAAGGCACGAGATAACCAGCCTTACATAAATAAGGGAATCGCATGCTTTTTCAAAGCAAAGAACAAAAGCATCATAGGGGGATGTTGCAGTCAAGGTGCATGTCGTGAAGAACAAGAAAAAGTTGGCTATTGCAGAAATGTTTTCTAAAAGCTGGCCGATTTGAATGAAAAAACTTAATGGGCCAAAGCAATCTAGCAGGGTCAAGGGTATGAAATGTGTTTGGTGATTTGTAGCACATGCCAATAACACAAATAGGGCCATAGGTGCTGGGTGATGAAGGGTTAAAAACAGAGAGGCCAGGCTATAATAAGGCAGGAAGCTATCTGTACAGCATGCACTAGATATGCCTATACAACCTGCTTCTTTTCTCGTTGTTGCTTTCGGTAAATTTCACAGAACGTGATCATAGCGTACTGTGGGGTGCACCGGTGGCAAGTTGGCATGTCGAAACTGTGCTAAGGGTTGACGACAGAGCAAGAATTGCTACCCTGTGCAGTGATGTTGTTACCATCGTCTTTGTTCCTAGTGTAGCTTTACCAGCTCCACAGGGCTTATTTTGCAGTCTGCAAGTAGTCATGTCTGTAGCAAGCAGTCACAGGCAAATGAAGGTGGTAGCAGACAGACATATGCAAGTGCATCGACGAGATCTTCTCAAAGCTTCGAGAATGTTTTGTTAAACAAACTGCTGCGGCTGACCCAGGAAGCGCCGCTGAACAACCGCTTAACACCAATAAAGACGATTTCGCGAGCAGCTCTGCAACAATAGCATTGCGAACACATTCAGTTTCGTACCACTGATCTCCGGATCGAAAACGACCATGAGCAAAATCAACAACAGACACTGTCATTGCCTATGAGGTGCTTCAAGACCACTGTATTTTTCTGATTGCAGTGGAAACCAACATCCCACTTAAACTAAATACTGCCAAGCATTTGTCAATATTGACTTAACACTGCTAAGCAAAAAGAGAAAAAAAATTACCGACGATTACGTTACTTCCTAATGCGAAATTTGAGCGCAGCAAATAAGCTGTTTCACCTTTTCGATAGATTGAGGCAAAGAAATCGAGCAACACATGTATGCGCTATCACAGAATGTATGCGCTACCAAAGGTCTAGCCGTGGGAAGGTGGTCACGTATTCGTCGACGTGCCGGGGCCTACGTGAAATAACCGGCGCGTCGGCAACTGAAGAGCACCCTATCCGCCACACAAGAACAGGGGGGGGGGGGGGGGGGGGGGGCCTTTCCTCCTCTTTCTGCATGGCGGCGACGGTGTTCTATGCAGTCACGTTATCTTGACTCTCTAGCGGCGTCAGCGGCATGCAGCGGTATCAGTCGGTCGCTGCTAGCGCTGGGGGGATGAAAGGGGGGCGGAGCTGGTTACGAGGCCGACGATAACGCCGACGACGACGCGAAACCCAGGAACGGACGCCAAAGAGCTGCGCTCTAAAAGCAATGACAAAGGTTTTCTCAATATTTTTTTCTTCTTTTCCATCAAGACTCGTTATGCTCAACTTGCTCTGTGGACAGTTTTGATTGCATAAGCTGCTGCCACACTTTCTTTTTCTGCGCTACATCAATTGAAATGCTCATGAAAGACAGACTTATGAGTTGGCACATATTAGAGATTTGTACACTGTCAATCAGTCGTGATTTAAAAGCGGCAATGATTCTTGTTTGTAATCGCGTAATACCATGTTGTTACAACCTAAACTGAAATGGCTAGAGGAAGTGTTCAGTCACCCATTCATCACGCCGATATGTTTATTGCAGGCAAATGTGCGCACAGCCGGCAGGAAATAAAAAGAAATGACGCTCCCGTAGATACACTTGCACTGCATCTATGTTTTCACACAGGTTACACAGTTTCTCCGGCGAGTCGTAACCCGAGCACCCATCATCACAAAACGTACTGAATTGAGCACCAAAGCGCAGAAGGATGGCGACATCGCTGTTGTCGCCGCAAAACAGTCCTACGGCCGTGCAGGCAAGCTCGCGCCGCGTCACGTCGCACACACGGCAATTCTCAGGCACAGTGCCAACACGAATCGCGAACGAAATGGTAACGAATGCGTAGCCAGCAACAACGTCATGTGCACGCTTCGGTCGCGATCACTGCAACCATCGCAACGAATGCGACTAGCTGCACAACGCCACGTTCATTTCAGCATTAGGAAAGCACGGCGTGCGTAGTGAGCTCTCGAAGGTGCACATGTCACTGCCTTGACGTAAAAGCACTCGCTTCGATCGCAATCATTTTCACTACGCAGACACTAGCCACTGTGCTAGGCAGCTCATGCACGCACAGAAGTTCACCGTGAGCAGCTGTTGCTCGCCGCTGTGCGTGATGATCCTCGCAGGAATTAGGAACGCTTGCAGCAACCACAAACAGCTCCATATAAACACTTCGTAACACCGCCAACGCGTAGGTCTTGCGTCGGTTTGAAGAGGCGCTCTGTCAACTACATCAGCGTCGATTTCAACTCTGGAAACTGTCGCTGCTCGCCGCTGCTGCACGCGGAGAAGTTCGCAGTCGCTCTGAACACTCGTAATATCAACATGTGGCCAATATAGTATGCCTCGCGGCATAGGTGCCACCACTACAGCCACGACCTATGCCTCGCTCCCCAGTTCAGTCGACTGACGGCCATCTTGCCCCGGCAGGAGCGGATTCCTACGTCACGTAAAAAGCAGCCAATCGCTGCAATTCGGTGGCCAGGCGGTTCGCTCGTCCGCCCGAAAGTTGAAGTTCATAAACTTTCCTCCCGCCCGCCGGACGGGACGGTTGTCTATTGTCTGGTCGTTCGGTCCGCCAGTCCGCCTGCCTGGCGGATCCGCTCAAAAGCGATCGTACAACGGCCTTAACCTAGCAGAGCAGCGCAGCACCGAAACACATCACGCTAGCACACATATTCGCAATTGGAATACTTACCTCAATCGACTGAAATTTTTTGTTCTCATTTCATTTTTTTTTCAGAAAAATGGTTTGGTTTGGTTTGGTTTATGGTGTTTAACGTCCCAAAGCGACTAAGGCTATGAGAGACGCCGTAGTGGAGGGCTCCGGAAATTTCGACCACCTGGGGCTCTTTAACGTGCACTGACATCGCACAGTACACGGGCCTCGAATTTCTCCTCCAAAGAAATTCAGCCGCCGCGGCCGGGATCGAACCCGCGTCTTTCGGGCCAGCAGCCGAGCACCATAGCCACTGAGCCACCGCGGCGGCTTTTTCAGAAAAATGAAGTTTACAGCAGCATCGTCGCCCTGGCTACATGGCGGGAAACATTGTCGAGGTTCAGCCGAGAAGTAGTAAGTCTTCTCCTGAAACTGCTGGTTCTTCAGTGAGAACAGCTAACAGCGAAACAATTGAAAGCACCTCGGTGCAGCTGACAGTACTGGGTGAAGAGCTAGCCCTGGCGGCGCCGAACGGCAATATTATAGCACGAAGACAGCATGCAGGGCATTAAAGCCAGAGAAAGGAGGAAGGCGTCAAGGTATTGCCGCAAACGAAAACCTCGAGACTGCGGCTAAGCTTCTGCGCAGCGACAGAGGAAAACATGTTCAATTCAACACGCAGACAGCCGCTAGAATTCCCAAATCTTTTGACTAGTTCAACTAAAACTTGATGGATTTGCGCAGAAGCAGTGGCGATAGGGTAAGCTAGTTCGCAATTGAGGGCGCTTGAGGTGTGGGCGGATTCAGCAGAAGTTTCTTTTCCTAGGATGGCTGAGTGGTGACTCGCGGTGGGCCCCGTAGACTTTTCATACGGTAGACTTATTTTTTCTCCTCTTGTCTAGCTTGGTTTGCGGAAAACAATCCATGCTTTTGTTTTGTTTTCAGGCTCAATCCCGCCGGTTGACCTCACTGTAGCTTACAGGGACTGCGACAAGTACAAGGTTTTCCGGCACAGCTAGGTTTTCCCGCATGGCGAGGGCAATATTTCTCATTCCAATGCCCTATTTTATTTTAATTTGCAAATGCGTGTTACCTAATTAAACAACTATGATATTTTGGTGTACATAGAATAACAGTGACAGCTAGCTTGCAAACAAAAATTAGAAAACATGGCACTTGATCGTCACACGGACCGTACAAATATATATCGCTCATCACCATCACCGTCATCACCCCGACTACACCCACAGCAGGGCAAATGCCTCATTTCTAACTAACCCTGTCCTGTGCCAGTTGCAGCTGCCTTATCCCCGCAAAATTCCTGATCGCCTCCGCTATCTTAACGTTGTGCCGCCTACTAAGACTCTTGCCTTCTCTTGGCATTCAGTCCGCCACCCTCAACAACCATCGGTAACCTTGCCTTCGCATACATGCAGTGTCAATGCCCACTTCTTGATTTCGACTACAATGTCATATCGCGTATATTCACATATATCTACACATGACAGTGTGAAAATATCGGACGCAGACGGCGCTGAACGTTGCCCGGCTCATCTGCTCCACTTTTTTTTTTTCATTTTGTCGTGGCGGTGTTGTATCAAAACGGCTTTATGAAAATGTGGTTTGGTTTAGTTTGGTTTATTGGGGTTTAACATCCCAAAGCAACTCAAGCTATGAGAGACGCCATAGAGAAGGGCTCCGGAAATTTCGACCACCTGGGTTTCTTTAACGTGCACTGACATCGCGCAGTACACGGGCCTCTAGAATTTCCCCTCCATCGAAATTCGGCCGCCGCGGCCGGGATCCAACCCGCGACTTTCGGGCCAGTAGCCGAGCGCCGTAACCACTGTGCCACCGCGGCGGCGCTTATCAAAATGTGTTGATATATTGGCAATAAAGCCTATGTTCTTAATTACAGTAAAGTTAGAGGTTCATTTCTTATTAAGCGTTGAGATGATTTGCCTGTACACGACGTAGCAGACAGCTTCTTCGAGATTCTGATGAACGGATGAGGCGCACAACTTGTTCGGAGAAGAGGCCTCCACTTCATAAAAGAACATCAACGGTAGAGACAATACTTGCACAAAGAAGAACAGACATTCACTAGTCAGCTGCATAACTGACCTCGCAGATTTACTTAACTATTGTACTATTCTTTCGTCTTGTCCGGTACATTTCGGCCTGTCATGGCGCATTTTTTTTTTCATTCTCTGCATTCACTTCCTGTAGATCTACTTCTTAGCAGCAGAACATATTCATGTTTCCAACTTTCGATGTATTTAGTTAAGGCCTCAGCGCAAGCGTGTCTCCTTCCATTCTGTACTTGTCCCTGTGGGCTGTTTTACCCTCTACATCAAACTGACACTAACACAATGGCGGTTGTCTGGTTTACCTTGAGCACAAAAACGTCCATGGCCTATAAAAGTGGCCACTTACAAGCTCCAACACGTTTCATTCTATATTTGTCAGCCAGCTGCTGCAAGATAGTGTAAGTACCACATATTGAACTTGATTCATGCTTACAAAGCAAGTGTTCTCCCTAAATGTAAGCCGTATATTTTTCACCCAGTCCGTAATGACTAATGACCAATATCGACAAAAAAAGGTCTCTTCAGACAGTTGTACAGTCGCGAGCAAAAAATATTAGCACAGATCATTGGCGATCAGAATTTGTATATCTCACCATGCGGCGCTGCAGTTCGCAGACCTGCCTATCGGCCGTTTCCATGTTTGCAGGCAAGGGGGTGAGGGCAGGAAGTAAGCTATCAAGCGTCCACCGCCCGAGCGTTGAAGTGCCGACCCTACGTGATTGTGCACGCGGCATTTATTTTGGCTCGGTTATCATGAGCAAAGACGGCTTCTTTCTATTACTGTCCTTTTTTTTTATCTCCGCGATGGTTTGTCAGAAGGAACTCGCTGGAACTATAGATGGTAGCGCTGCTTTTAGCCAGCAGTTTTGCTGGTCCGTGACAGTCCGCTGAATCCCCCTAATGCTGTAGAATGGGAACGGCCCGGCACTCTCGTTATCAGCCTCTTCGTCACCCGCAGCGCCACGCGTTGTCATTCCGGCGCTCCGGTGTTCCTTCATGTGTGCTAATCTTTTTTACTCGCGACTATACATTTCACTGAAACTTTGTGAACGAAGAAAAATTCGTCCATGTTCGGGCATCAAACACGGCATCACCGGCTGTCTGGAGCAGTCTCCCACAACGCTAAGCTAACTATTATTCATTAGCATCCACCCAAGCTCAGCCATACAGGTGGAAGGAAAGATGTATTGCTTCGACAGAAACTTCGTGGTAAAAAAACTGGCCTTGTTACGAGGATCAAACCTCGCTTCTCCGGGCAGTCACCCTACCATCTGCTAGCTGTCCCCGTTCGAAGTGCTTGATCAATCCAGCTTCGCCGCACCACCTTCTAGCAGTGCTGGTTCGATCTGTGTGTAGAGCGGCTGCCTAGGATAGGCGGGGCTCCCGCGTTTCATCCCCGCGCCAGAACAATTTTTAAACCTCGGTGTTGTGCTCAACGCTATGCAAGTTGTTTTTTTTCTATTCGTACGGCTGAGCTTGGGTAGATGCTAATGAGTAGTTACTCCATTATTTAAACTGTTCCCCAGCTTGGCGGCTTCCCCTCAACAAGGACTAATGACTTCTTTTTCTGATGTTTAGCTAGTCCTCTCCTGCTTTAGCCGTTGTCATCCCTTCGTAGCAAATTTCCCCCTTTCATCACCACAGCTGACTGTCTGCAGCCATCGGTTATCCGCCCTCCGCATTATATCGCTGCCTAAGTGCACTGATTTCTATTTCCGATGGAAAGCAGAATAAACGAATTAGTATTATTGTAGCCTTTCCTTACATTAGAAAAGAAAGTTCTTCAAATGTGATGTTGAGAACTTAGCAGTTATTAAAAGCGCTCGTAATCCCAGCGCGCCTACCGTGTTTCGAACTTGGAAGGCGGGAACGCACTGTCGCTCGAGAGGCATAACCAGCAAAAATTCCTTTTCCCAGTCGCCCTGTGGCCCCTGCTGTCCTGCTTCGGCAGGTGTTTATCTGTCAATGGATTGCGCCACTGTCACCGATGACTGCGTTCAGCAGCGCTGCACGTTGCCAACATAAAGCATCGCTCATGATTACCAGCGGAAAAGCGCTCCCCGATATCGACGCACTCACTGAAGGTGGTCTGACAGCAGTCACGCAAGTGGAAATGCACTTCCTGAACACGTCCGCGCTTAGCTCAGCGTCGAGTTGCCGACGGATCTGCAGGTTCCGACGGCCGCGATGCAAAGACTGCAGCCAATGCTAGGAACGCTTCGCAGCGCGAATCCCGATGACTGTCCGATGCGCCGGTTATGGTACCAGTGTCCTATCGAAACCTCTTGCGGTCACGTGCTGCGCAGTACGTAGCCCGCGTGCAATCACAGAAACGAAAACCATTATTCTGCTGAAACTCGGCGAGCCTTATTCCCTGAGGACAACCCCCGAAAGGTGGCGGAGGGTCATCGCTGTCTCTGATTTCAGAAGAGTCGAACGCCGTTTCTTGCCTGAGTTTTTCACTGCGCTGTGGCTAAGTTAGGACAACATAGAAAGCAAATTATAGTTTTCCTCAACAATTTTTCTGGTATTATGTAAATAATAGGCTGGGCTTGTAATCATGAAGCAAACATTTTGTAGCATTATCCATAAATAAAAGTCCCTTGCTTTATTTGTTAGAAATCGACAAAGGTGACTAAGCGACGTTGTGGGGCTTATGTTCAAGGGGAGTTGGACTCGCGCCCTTTTGAAGTTTTTGTGATTAGCTCCGGGTTGAGTGTCATCATTTACCAGTCGCGATATGACTATGAGAACGCGGCGGTTTCCGCGAACGGAAACCTCTTTATTGTTATTTCCTTCGAATGAGCCGCTGCCAGTACAACCACGCAGATTGGTCTAGGCACAGGGGAAGGCTTGTTTGTTAGCAGGTGATTTGAAAATGTCCATAAAAAAATTTCATCATGTCCTGGCCTCATCGGAGTGTAGAGCTTTACTGCATGTGCAATGATATGTGCTCAGCTGTCGAGTGATCCGTTTACATGCCTTGTGCGCTCAATAGTTCCGGCATCTTCTCCGTTGAGTGCACCCGCGTCTAGCCTGCTGGCCCAAGCTTACACAGCATTGTATCACCTACACCGGTTCACTCTGCTTCTGGAGTTCAGCCTACTTAGCTGAAGCCTTGGAAGAAAAAAAATACAGTGCTTTTAAAGTTTGCCCACTGGAGACAACTCGCCCACAGTGAAGCGGAAGTTGTCAACGTTTTTTGCCACCTTAGCATTCGCGAGATGAAGTTCTAATGACGGTTTAGCTGCTATACAGCTTGTACAGCAACACGTGTATCGTTTTCACTCGTGTCCACAGGTGCCCAAGCCAGCTGAAGATGAGGCTCTCCGTCCTGTTCCTGCTCGTGCTGCTGACCGGTGAGGTGGTGGTGGTGGAAAACATTTATGTACAGGTATAATACAGGAGGTTATGCATGAGCTGACCCAGAGGGGGCCAGCCCTTACAAATACTAGGTGGAGGTCCCTAGTTCGGGACCCCAGTGGCATCGGCCGCCGCCCAGGCTCGTGCGACCAAGGCCCGTTGGGCCTGCAGGTCAGAGCAGCCGAGCAGGGTCGCCTCCCAGTCCTCCCGGGTTGGGTTGGGGTGAGGGGGATAGCAGGGTTCGAGGGGCAGGCCCACACCATGTGGTAGATGTCCGAAGACTTCTCCGCACAGTGCGGACAGCTGCCCGAGAAAGAAGGGTCGAAGTGTTTCAGAGCTGACGGGCACAGCAAAGTATTAGTATACAGGCGGAGCAGAAGCCGCTCCTCCGCCTTTGACAGACCTTTACACGGGCGGGATAAAGACCATGGCCAGATTGATAGAGTAAAACGATGTCTTTGAAGGTGTAAGCTGGAATAAATTCGAGTTCCTGATCGTCAGGGTCGGAGGGGAATGTCCGGTGAGAGAGCGCGCGGGCGGCGGCGTCAGCTGCCTCATTTCCCTCAAGGCCCATGTGAGCGGGAGCCAAAACGATACGCCGATGCGCGGGGTCACCGGTGTAGACGCTGTTTTGAAGAATGCGGTAGGCTAGATACGGTACCCAGCCCTGCTCGACGTTCCGACATGCCCCTCGCGAGTCGGAAATAATTGTTTTTGAATTGGAATCAGATGCAGCCAACGCAATGGTGACCTCCTCCGCGTGTGTTATGTCACGGGCTCGGAAAGTAAGGCCGTTCACTGTTTTGGATTGGTGGATGACTGCGGCTGTGTACCATCCCCCATGGGGGGGGGGGCAGAGGCATCCACGTAGAATACGCCGGGTTTCGATTCATAGTGGCGGGCCAGGGCTTCCGCCCGCGCCAGACGCCGGCCATTATGGTCCTCACGGTTCATGTTCGCGGGAAGAGGGCGCACGTGGAGGGCGCATCTCCACTGGGATGGAATACGTACGCGCTCTTCCATGAGAGTGGTATGCTGGATGTGTAGTCGGGCAAGGAGGCGGCGACCCGACGATGTCTTCGAGAGACGTGTGTATTGGTTAGTCAAGTGGGCTTCCCGGAGCTCCCGAAATGTGTTCACCATGCCTAGCCCCAGGAGGCGCTTGTTGGAGGTGGTCACGGGGAGGCCTAGAGCCCGCTTAATAATTTTGCGGAGGATGACTTCGAGTGATTCCTCGTCTTGCTTCCGCAGGTGGAGGTATGGAGTCGAATATAGAATTCGACTGGTTACAAATGCATGCGCCAGCCGCAAGGCGTCCTTGCATCGTAACCCCCCGCGCTTGTTAGAAACCCGGCGGACCAAGCGGCCCACCTGGTCCCCCACCTGACGCAGTTTGACCAATGTTGTTTCTGACCGTCTGTCTTGATGTATAAAGAGCCCCAGTACCCGGATTCGATATTTTCAGGGATTGGACCTGTCTCGAGAGACAATGAAATTTTGGCTGTGCACTTTGGTGAGGGGCGTATGTGCACAAATTCAGACTTTTGGGTGGAGCATTGGAGGCCGCAGCGGCGAGCATAACGGTCCACTATGGTCGCCGCCTCCTGCAGGTTAGCCTCAATGTCTGCAAGAGAACCCTGCGTGGCCCACAGGGTGATGTCATCAGCATACAGCGCATGCTGCACACCGGCGACAACGTCCAGCTGGGCCGGTAGGCGCATCATAGCCAAATTGAATAAGAGGGGAGAGAGCACCGCGCCCTGGGGTGTACCCCTGGTTCCTAAATGAAAAGGGCCATGTTCTTTATCCTGGATCCGAATGTAAGATTGTCTGTCGGTTAAAAATTGCCTAATGTACTGAAAGGCATTTCTGCCGCAGTTAGTTTGAGAGAGGTGGGTGAGAATGATCTCGTGGGTAACGTTGTCGAATGCACCCTTCAAATCCAAGGCGAGTACGACCTTGTCATTCTGAGCGCATTCCACGGGGTCGAGGACAGCCCGATTGAGTTGTAGCAGGACATCTTGTGCAGACCTGTGTGGGCGAAACCCGAACATGGTGTCTGCGAAAAGGTGTTTGGATTCCATGAACTCGGACAGCCTGTCACGTACCATCGTCTCCATGAGTTTGCCCACACAGGAAGTCAGAGAGATGGGGCGGAGGTTGTCCGTGTTGATGGCCTTGCCAGCTTTAGGAATGAAGGAATGACCAGGGCGGTCTTCCACTCGATGGGCAGTGGCACTTCCCCAAGCCAGATTGAGTTAATGTAATTCAATAAAGACAGGTATGCTGGGTCGGGGAGATTGGCTAACAATTTGACTGTAATTTTGTCCGGACCCGGAGCGGTGCCGCGTTTCATTTTTGCCAGGGCCGCCTTCAGGTCGTGGAGCTGGAACGGTTGATCCAGCTCAACGTTCTCAGAACCTGCATAAGAGTACGCCGGCCCGCGGGAGTCCTGGGTGGTGCACAAGTACTGGTCCCGGAGCTTGTGCGCCAATTGATTTGTGTTGCCCTGAAAGCTGTGTATTGCTCTTTGGAGGTGTTTTTGAGTTTCCGTGCGTGTTTGCGTTGGGTCAATTAGGGCGCGAAAGAGTCGCCACGTATTCCGTCTGGACATTTGCCGCGCGGCCGTATTGCATCGGGCCACCCAGTTGGAGTCGGCGAGTTGGGCCGCATACTCAGCCGCTCGTTGAGTAAGCTCGGCGATGCGAGCTTTAAGTTTCCGGTTGTGCTTTTGCCGGCGCCACCGACGGACGAGGCAATGCCGGGCCTCCCAGAGATGGAGCAGGTGGTTGTCCACATCCGAGACCGCCTCTGAGAGCTGAATTTGAGTTTCGGAGGAGCGAAGGCCAGAGACCAATTGTTGTGACCAAGACTGGTAGCCCTGCTCATGTATGGGTGTGACATTGTTATAATTCTGCCTGAACTTGGTCCAATCTGGGAGTCGGCCTTGTGTTGTTGGTCGCGCGAAAGGAAGGGGCCTAATCGTAGTATTCAGGAGGCAGTGGTCGCTGCCGAGGGTTTCCTCGGTGTTGACCCAGTCTGCATATTGAATGTTGCGGGTGAAGGTCAGGTCCGGACATGTATCCCTAGTCACGGAGTTGCCTATACGAGTTGGGTGGACTGGGTCAGTGTGAAGAGTGAGGCCCAGCGTTGACGCAAGCTCCGCCAACTTGCGTCCCCGCTTCTCTTCACGGCAGTAACCCCACATCCGAGCGGGAGCGTTGAAATCGCCCACAATCAGGAGGGGGTCTCGACCCGCAACTCTCAGTGCGCGGCTAAAGAGGTCCGCAAATGATACATTCGGCAATTTTGGATTACAGTATACATTGAGTATGTGTAGCGGTGGGTACTGTTTGCGGAGTGGGAGGAGGGTCACCATTACATAGGAGTAATCAAGTTGCATGTCTAAGTCGACCTGGTTGGCTGTATAATTTCTATGGACTAATAGACAAGACGAGGGATCCTGCTGGAACGTCGTATAATTTGTTAGTACGGCGCCTTTCCCTGGCTCTTGGAGGGCAACTACGGCAGGCAAATGCTGAAAGGTTGAAAGGAAAAGTCGGAGGTCGGCCCGCTTGGAACGGGACCGGAGCCCCTGACAGTTCCATTGAGTAATCGTAATGGGGGAAGCCAATTTGGAAAGAGGGGAGCGCCTACACCGGTGGTGTCCCGCCATGATCAGATTTAGAGGTGAGAGGTGGAAGTGAGGTTGCCCCCGAGCCAGATACAAGGGGCTGAAGCTCAGCAACTGGAAGGGGGCAGCGGTCTTCGTCATCGTCAAGGTCATTTACTCGGCGGGACAATCTGGAGGGCCGACCAGATACGTCCTTAAGAGGACCGGTTCTGCGAGAAAGGCGGGTGTTAGTCGCGACGTGTTGAGCGATCATAGAGGGGATGGCCTCCATGACTCTAGCGATGAGGCGTTCCATCGCAGTTTCCAACAGGGTGTCAAATTTCGCATTAAGACGGGCTTCGAGTTCGGCAAGGGAAGGTTCCATAGCCAGCGCCACCGCCGTCTCGCTCTCCATAGCGTCCGCGTCGGGGGTACTAGGGGGAGGGGGAGTTGCTTTAGCTTCTAAGGCTTCAATTTTGGCAAGTAGCATCTCGTTTCGTGCCCGGAGAGAAGCTACAAGGTTGTGGAGCTCAGCGTCAGCCGCCGAGCGAGGGGGAAGGGAGAGGGGGTGGGAGGAGGAGGCAACCCTGCCTGAACCGCTCACCTGTTTGCCATTTTTGACGACGCTGGCCCAGGAACCGGCCGCGCCATTCTTGTCCTGAGAGCGGGCTTGCTTCTCCTGGCCGCCGTGTGGAGGCGGTGGTTGCACTGGACAGCTCTTGACGTCCTTCCCGCTAGTAGGCGTCTCTCGTTTTGAAGCATCGCTGCTTGGGTGACGTGGCTGCCTGCCCGTCCCGCTGGATTTCCCGCCCTTAGGGGCGGCTGGCTTGGTATGCCGATATTTAGCACTGCAGTCCCGCGAGTTCGTGGCATGGCCACCACCACAAACCGCACATTTTGGCATACACTGGTGAGGGCCCCGCGACCCCTCTTTTATGGGTGCCTGCTGTCCACACAGGCCACACTTGTCTTGTGTTGGGTTGGGACAAGAGTCCGCCCGATGGCCGACAGTTCCACACAAACTGCAGGCCGGAATAGTGCGCAAATATTGGTGCACTGTGACAATCTCGGAGTTGTAGTGTACGTATCGAGGCCTCACCGTGCCGGCAAAAGTGAGCCGAGCCTTGTTTGAGGAGCCGAATTTGCGGATATCGAGTAAAGTGCCGCTCCTCCACTGTACGCAAGGTTGGAGAGACTCAGACGTCTCTTGGTTGGCCACCGTAATGACCCCATAGCAGACGTCCGCTTCGTGTTCTTTGAGATGGCCGGCGAGAGGCACATCTCCTTTGGTCGATTTGATCGAAAAGTCGCCTAGAAGACGGTCTGTGACGTGAGCGTTCCGGGTGCTGGCGAGGATCAAGTTTTGTTCCTTGCTTAAAAGGAGGCTCAATTCGGCTGCCTGAGGCGCCCCGAGGAAAGCGCCGAACGCGGCACCGAGCTCGCCGTGTTGAAAGGCGTCCCGGATGGCCAACGATTTCCGGGGCTTGATCACGATGACAAAGTCGTCCTTTTGAAACTTTGGTAAAGGCTTGGGCCTCCACTTGGTAACTGGGTTGCGGCCCTTACGGCCGGAGTCCTTCGCCGCTTGCGAGGCGGGAGCTTGGTGGGTAGCATTTTCGGCGCTTGCCGAGGCGTCCGCCGCTATTTTGGCCTCTAGTCTGGAGCGACGCTCAAGTAGACGGTGGAGAGATGCATTGCGGATCGGGTCCGCGGGTGCCGATTTGGGTTCCACAGTGACGGGAACGGTCGACCAAGACATGGCGTCCGGGTCATAACCGCGTTGAACGGGCGTCTCCGTCATCTTGCTGAAAGCAGGAGCTCCCTCGCAGCCGAACGCCGGCGCAGCTGTTAGGCTTAGCGTCGGCGCCGGAGGCGGGAAGGAAAACCCGCTTTAAAATTTGAAAAACTGGGCCCACCTGAATGAAATTGGTGTCCACGGATGCCGATCAGCTTGCCGAATCCAAAGTGAGCAAAATTGATGAGGTCCGACGACTTGAGTCGTGGCTCCTGTCAAAAAATGACGGAGCCGAAGCGCCACACGTCTGACAGACGCGATACGCTGACCTTCGAGCCGACCGGTGAGGACGAACGCATTACTTTTCTTGCGTGGCAGCCGCGAGCATGGAGCACTGCTGCGGCTCTAGCTTTTAAAAGAGACTTGATACGTTATCAAGGAATTCCTACGTAAACCTTAGTGATGACATTTAAAGAGAAAATATCTCTCCCTTTGTGCAAGGATTTTTCATCTTCCTCCAAGGGCGCAGGGCAGCACTTTTAGTTTCCATGTTACTTGAGTTGGGGCGGGCGAATATTTAAATTTTCAAATCCGAAATAAATACGAAGGAAAAATGCCTTCGAATCTCGCATCCCATATCTGTTCAGTATGAAAAAAAGAAGTTACAGAAAAAGGTAATTTTTTAAGATCCTCAACACGAAACACAGTATGGAAGGATGAAACAAAAGAATGCCCTCTTCCATCTTGGTAGTTGTTAGAAGCGTGTGTTCGGTCATGTGGTTCTCGTCACATGTCATATGCGGGAAAACCTACTCTCGGAATTTCGCTCCGCGTCCAAGCATATCTGCACCCGAATGGGACCGGTCACGCGATTAACGACGGGGAGGGAAGCGAACAGGACGCCTTCGGAGTACTTTTAGACAACTTTTCTGCCTCTTTAAACTAGATCTTCGCATATTTTCCCAGACACTGTGCTTTGCTGCGGCCTGATATATGAAAGTCAACCCTTCATTCGATCGCAGCAGAGTAGCGTAAAATTCTTCACTATCAATTTCTGAAATCTAAGCACGAACAAACATATACGATTCTAATTCGGAAATTTTCGCACTTCCCTACTTTTCAAGGCTCATTTTCTCAGCAAGTAGAACACAAAACTACAAGGGTTGATTTTCTTTTATTTCCCATTTTGTCTTCATTGAACTGATTGAGATTTATTGTTTTCTATGAAAAGTTTGCAGTTTTGTAATACTGTTGCGGAAAACTTTTTTCTGCGGATGTTTTAGAATATCAGTTTTTCAAAAAGAAATACTGCGTTGATGTGTACAGTTTTATTTATCTAGTATTCTTGCATCTATGTAGAGATAAAGCGGGACGAAAATCAGCCTCCTCTTTTCTCTTTACCCGCCGCGGTCATTTCTTTGGCTTGGCGCTCAGCTGGTGATCGCAAGGTCGCGGTATAGAATACCGGGAGCGGCGGCCGCAGTTCGGCGGAGGCGAAACGAGGAAACACCCGCATGCCGGACAGTGTCAGCGCATGTTCAGGTCCATATGATAGAAATTTGGCCCTTAGACCAGGCGTCAGGTCAGGCCAAACTTTTGACCCGTCAGATTTGCGCCTACCTCACCTTGTCGGTAAACATAGCGTGGCGAAAGACCACGCGTGCGCCTAATCCGCTTTTCTCATGTCCAAATCTAAACATGGTAGCAGGCGGCGGTAAGCGGAAGTTTGATACCACCTGACGCCTGGTTTGCGGGACAATGGCACGTCGTGCGAATCAGTCTAAAAAACCCCTGGTGGTCTGAATTGTTCCAGAGCATTTCACTGAGGCTTTCCTGGCAGCCTACGTATCGCCTCAGGATCGATAAACGACCATGAAACTAGTGATTTTACTTTTTAACGATGGCAGAAGTGTAAGAGACCATGACTGATTGAAGTATTTAAATTCAAGCACAGAAACACATATACTGCAATTTTTGCTAGAAAGAGCATGTACTCAAACATGTTTATAACAGACACTAGAGTGTAGTAAGTACAGGTACCGATCTTAGGCATTTTGCTTGTCAGTTTTGTTCTATGGGCTTCTTAGTGGAGTGCTGTGCATCTGCCCCCGTAAAGTATATTCGACGGTGGTGAAACTCATGCCAACGTGTCTCGATGCTGCAGTCCGAAGACATCCAAACTGCCATCAAGACATTAAGTCGAGCCGTGCTGCCATCATCGCGTATAAAGAACTGCGCTTGAGTTGATATTTCAGAGATGTGCATTCTAAGGAAGGCATACTTTGATGCGCGCTTATAGACGACATACGAATCGTCGTTAGTAGTATGCGTGCACTAAAATTCCTCACGGGCAGTTTGCTTTTCATACACAGGACATTGGCAGTTTTGTGTGCCCATTTAAATACTTTTTTTCAATCCTTTGGCGCACATTGGCAGTTTTTCATCTCGCTGTTCAGCGCAGTTATCAGGGGCAAGTGTCGCCAAAAAGGGTATAAGAGCAAAATGTGCTGCTTGTTTGTAGCGCGTTGACATGTGTGCCGCATGAGGTTAACACCGTTCACTTGTCATGCACGCAGTTTCCCTGAACATGACATCCGGGGCAGAGGACAGGAGCCAGGAACCGCACCTGCGTGTCCGTAAGTGCAGCCAAGAAACCGTTTGAAGGGACATCCTGCAGCGCCTGGTGCAGGCAGCCCCCGTAACCTCGGCACACCGGTTGTAACTGCACACGCTCGGAGAGGAGTTGAAGCGTGTCGCTGAGGCGTGTCCTGTGGTTAATCTGGTGCTAGATTTTTCTGTTTGTCTTAAATCGTTCCTTTCAAATGCACGAAGCCAAAGCAAAATCTACTGTTCGCAATGCCTGGGAAAAGCTCTTTATGTAGTGTACTTACGCACGCAGGTATAGAAAACATGACTGAAGAACATGACACAAGTGCACCTTATCTTATCAATTCAAACCATAAACACAAAATGGCAGCGATCACATGAAAATTAGATCACACGGGACAATAATAGCAAAAACTAACCAGTGACTAAGAATCGTAATGAGATAAGATTAATATAACATTGCTGATTGCTTCGCAATGAGCAAACCTCAGTCACCAAACAATTAGGCATGAAAAATACCAGTATTTCATTTTTTATATTTTATAATAACAAATAAAATTGTCAGTATTTCTCCAGAAGCTGAAGCACTCTGTGGTACTGTCGACACTCGCAAAACAAAAATTATAAACACTTTAAAGTAGCAAGAGTAGACAACTGCAACTGTTTCCAAAAGAGGTGTTGGCCCTTGGGTTGTTGGCTCACTGAAATATGTATATAATCTGAAAAAAGACCAAGTTGGTCCATGCTTAAATGCGCAGCAGCAGTAGGAAACGACTAGGTAGGCCCAAAAATGCATGGCCGGAGCTACATAAAGAAATGACTTCGCATTAAAACATTGCGCGCTGTCTCCCAGCGAGAATAAAAAAATGACCACAGGAAAATTGCGGTACTTTTTATGGTACTCGTCAGTGCCTAATTACAAGCCAGAATTTTTGTTACTAATTTATTTTTAATTCTTTTCTCATTTCTTCTACGTTCGCGATGCTGGAGCTACATTAAGCCTGTTATGAAAACCGACAACATATGGCTCACCATGCCAGCAGTGAGGCGTACAGGAATGGGTGCCTTGCAGCGGCGTTCCAGCTCACTCAGACACTTGTGTACAGATGCTTTGGTTAGGGAGCCTCGCTGTCATGTCGTAGATTCGGCTTCCCTGCCTACTAATTTCTATCCGCGGATTCGATGGGTTAGATATTGTCGCTATTCCTCGTCAATTTCATTCCAGCTTTGTGCTGACCACACCCTGCTTGCTCTGATGTCGTAGTATTTTAACGTGAGAACGTTAGTAACCCCATGTGGGAAAAGAATTTTCCGGCGTCGGCGACCGTTTGAAGCTTCGGAGCCGGAACGGTCGGAGCAAACGGCCGCTCCCGCATCACAACCTGCCCACATCACAACCTGCCCAGCGGATTGTCAGCAAACAGACCGATTTGACAGGTGACAGTCAAGTTAGTGATTGGTCGCTAGAGGCTGCTCGGGAAGAGCAACGAGTGTCTCACAAGCGCCGCCGGTGGCAGCACCAGCAATCGCAGGGCAGTGGCGCATCGCTTAACCACTGCACCACTGCCCCAGGATTGACATGAGTGCTTCCGGCGATATATGAATGTAAAGTGGAGAATTACTAATTCCGCGCATCTGGGCATTAACCCATTAACTATGTTGCGTCTTACACTTAAGGACGAGTTTAGGTGTCCCTTCTAGTGTTTTGTCTGCATTCGACATGTGTACATCCTTGGGTTCGACGGCTAAGGCGCCATACATTTCGCTGCCCCCATACGGTGCGCCAGTCTATTCCGACGGCGCTGTGGGCTTTTCGGCTCCTTCACTTTTCCATTGAGTGCGGATGCACCTCAATTTAAGAAGAACCACCCGCTAATTGCACATCTGTCCGGACGCACTCATGACCTTTGTTTCTGAACAGGCGGCACTGAGTGCTCTTTGGCATCTTGCAGCTCTTCCGAACGTGGCCTTTTTTCCTGTATAGGGGGCAGAAGGAGGCTCGGTCTCCCATCACAAGGACACCCGAGATGCTGTCCCACAAGGATGTAGAGAGAGCAAACTCGGTTGCGCGTACAGGTTCACGTTCTCTCAAGGACACAGGTGAACCAGGCGCATCGTGAACCACCTCAGTGAACCACCAGCCCTCTGTGAACAGCCTGTCCTGGCTGACGCCCCTTACTTTGGCGTGTTGCTCAAACGCCTTCCTGATCTATTCGCTGGTGATAGCGATGACATCTCACGGGCATTCATCGTTTTTTTCCTTCCGTACTAGGCCATTCATTCGGGCAAGGTTTCACACCAGGAACGCCTTGTTTTCAGTTCACCGTAAAGATCATTCCTTTCCCTTCAGGAGCCTATACCTTGACCAGGGCTTCCTTGGTTTCCAGCGTCCTCAGTTTCAACAGGCAGTCGTGGATCATATAAAAAGTACGAGGGTCGTTTAGCGCTCCTTAGTGTTGCAGAGGAGCCCTAAAATGTTGAATAGGTGTCGGCCTCCCCGCAACATTTTCCGTCACGCTTGCTCTCAAGATAAGCAAATAAATAACTCCAATACTCGGCAGCTGTAGTTAATACCTGTTACACAAGCATGGATGTGTGTTTTAATTGCTTTTCGTTTTCCGGCAGGCGACGATCGACAGTAGTTTCCTCTACACATTACTGCTTCGCTGGGTGTCATGCCTGTTCAGGCAGTGTACCTCGCACACTCATTGAAAAGGCAGTCCATTGGCATATTTTTGACGCACGCTAACGAACCTTCGAACGCGTTTTGGAAGAACCAAGCGCTTAGTTGAGCGCATTGTAATGTGCCTATCGCTCCGTTTCAAGTCGCTCATCTTGATGCAGCAAAATATTTCGGTCAACGCAGAGACAGCAAATGTTTCTATTATTATTCCTATATTTCCTTAGTGCGTCCTCATTCCTATATTTCCTTAGCACACTGTATTTTCGTACTTTTAACAAGCATCGATTACAAACGGTTACAGCCCCGCCGCGGTGACTCAGTGGTTACGGCGCTCGGCTGCTGACCCGAAAGACGCGGGTTGGATCCCGACCACGGCGGCTGAATTTCGATGAAGGCTAAATTCTATAGGCCCGTGTGTTGTGCGATGTCAATGCACGTTAAAGAACCCCAGATGGTCGAAATTTCCGGAGCTCTTCACTAGGGCGTCCCTCATAGCCTGAGTTGCTTCGGGACCTTAAACCCCAATAAAGCAAACAAACGGTTACAATTCGAAGTCAGTCAATCTGCTACTAAACATAAGGAATTGACTGCAGAGCGAGAAAACTACTCCGTTCATCCGAGTCGTTAGCCCTTTTCCAGCCAGTGAATAAGTGCACTTCGCAAACGGCGCGCATGTGGTCGCTGTTACCACGTTTCAGAAGAAAAGGGGGGTGGGGGGGTCTAATGGCTGCCCCGAGTGACTAATTTCAGCGACTCGAGAGGCAACAAGTGCTTTCAACATTTAAGCGCTCTATATTAACGGGGGCGCTTTCTCGTTTGCTGTTTTGACTAAACCACGGCTGTATAGAGCAATATCATGTTCATGAACATAAGAGGTGCTCGGGCACGCATAGACGCTCGATGGTATCGTAGGCGCCGTATTGGGCTTCGGTGCGCGGTTCGCTTTCAGTGGTTTGTGTGAGAACTGCTTTTCATGCAGTTCGGAAACCCCCCTCCTTCGTGCCCGTCCATAAATTGAATTTCACAGTCAATGAAATTAGTTGATAGTCTGCGCGCTCTCTGTATATGTGGGTTTTGAGTTGGTGTTGTTCGTACACATGCATGCCGCACTAATAAAGTCAAACTTGAAAAAAAAAAAAACTAGGCCTATTTGCAGCTGTACCTACGCTCATAGTACATGCGTTTTTGTAGCCGGTTTTTCGATAAATACGTGCTTCATCAAAGGACGACTACAAGTGCGCTCATAAAATGAAATCAATGCACTCGCAGGCCGTGCACCCGCAGGCAGCTCATTGAGGGCAGGAGGCTTCAAAAGGATCGGCAGGTCCGCATCGGCCCACCAAGGAGGATAATGCGCAGGACGGTTTCGGCAAACCTGCATTTGCATCAGGAAGCGAGTGCTGCCCGCACCACATCTCGCAATAAAGTTTACACACATGTACCGTGGTGTCTCTGAGGCCTTTGTGCGTCCGTGACAGAGTTACGACACACTGTGGACTGCTGCTAATGTCTCCCCTCTTGCGCTACAGCCTTGGTTCTATACACTCATAAAGTACAATTCATTGAGCATGCCGAAATACTGGATGTACAAAATGGCGCTGAGCCGAGGCTTGTTGGTAGGCCACTGCTCATACCCTTAGGACGTCGTCAGCCACAACGCCGCCTACTTCATCGCAGCGCCGACGATGACAGGCCTCCGTGGGGCCATTCCATATGGTACCGCATGGTCGCTGACAAGCATCGAAAAAGTGTCGCAAATACGGAAGAAAGCAGACTGCTTACGCTGATGACAATGATGTCATGTTTTACTGCCTTCTCCAAGACGCCATATAAAATTGTGTTCGCTCTGAAACACGAAAGAAAATCAACCGTCTCTCTCTAAGCTCCGAGTGGAATAAGGCGTTTTTAGCTCTGTGCGCCAACTTTTAGTGCCCTGAATGAATAAAAAACGGAAAGGCATAGAGGTGAAATCAGGGAGACTTGCACAGGCATGGTATTGCACAAAGGCGTGAAGGGTGGAAAGGGCAACTGATAACGGATCTTGATGAAGACACAGACGAGCTGAGTACGGGTCTGCGGTGCGAATTCTAGGTTTTGCACAGAGCCAAAACAGTGCCACAACATGCTCGAATTTCACATTCACCAATCTGGGCTTTACTTCAGCGTCGCTGGTTTATCACCATGTCTGCCTACAATTTTTTTGGCGGCGGTGTTGAAGTGTAGAAGATGATGACAACGCCATGGAAGGTAAAAACGGCGACCCGGTACTGCTGAAATGCAGGCCCACCGATCCTCTCGCACTCCGGCGCCTGTTTAAATGGAGGCAAAGGTAAATATTGTTTATACAAAAAGAATACAAATTTAAAGCACACGTACCATGCTCTGAAAAACCTGTCCCCCCCCCACCCCCCAACACGCGCACTTTTATTTGCGACGCGGCCGACTATCTTCATCATCGTGCGTCAGGAAAGCACCTAGGAAAGAAGTCTCCCTCATGGGGGAAGCGGAAGCAGCGACTGGAGCGCCACCTCGAAGTTTGTGCGGAGTTCGCGGAGCCGAAGAGAGTCTCTTCAGGATCCGGCCAGTGTCGCGAGTGGTTGTAGCCGCACGCTCTCGCCAGCTTCCGCAGCAGGCACACGGAGATCCGTCGCGCCTTGCCGCTGGGCTTCTGGTTCCAGGCAGCGAAACGAACGCAGCAAATGCGCGCTTTCGTCACCTCCCCCAGCAAATGCTCGGGGATGGCTTTGCCCCAAAGAATGCGACGCGCACGGGAAGACCCGGCAGCCACTGTCGGCGCGTACAAACGTTTGCCGCTGATACCTCCGAAGTTGCACCACTGCCCCAGCCGGCAAGTAGGAAACCCTTCCTACGTAGCCTTCTATTTCCGATGAATGCCTCGTTGATGTTCTGTAGATAGCTGGGCCGCTCTGTGTATTCATTGCAAGTATAATAGATATCATATGAGTGTTCACGCTTTGTGGTCCCTCCCTTTGTTCCCTCGAGCGCGAACCTCTCCGCGCTTAGCAAGCGGAAGCGCTGCATCCGTAGAGTGGGAGTGCGGGGCGGAAGGCTGTCCCCAAATATTTCCCTAATGTATGATATACGTAACATGACTCAGAACGGGAGCACGAAGGTAAGTAGCTCACACCGCGCCCATAGCGAATAACAATATTCAATGTAAGACACGTACCGCAAAAAGCACAAGGTTTAGCGTGCCATTGAGAAATTCTTTTCTCTGCTATAAATTCTGCTGTATCAATTCTGAAACCTGAACTGGTTCCTTTAAATCATTAACTGCTTTAAGGCGCCCGTGCTCTAACCGTTGTTTACTGATGTGTACTGCAAAGGCGTTCACATTAGCTACGTTATCTGCTAACTAGTCCTTGCTAACCAGAACTTAACAGCCATATCACTTTTTAGAATTTCGAAAACGCGATTACTTTTGGCGGCGTGACTCGACGAAAATTGGCTTTTTTGACTAGTTACGAGCACTGGAAAGGATGCTTTGTCTGCCTGCGCTTCGAAAGCGCGTGTATTTTGGCACGTTGTAGTCAGATTTTTTGAGCCACAGCGCCGAGGATTACGTGCTTTCGAAATTCTAAAAACTGATATGGCTAGCACTAACGGCGGGCTACAAATCTCTAACTAGAACTAGGCCCCCAACTCTACAACTTGAAAAGTTAATTGTTAAAACCTACTTACCCAGCTTACTACTTAAGACGATTCAGCGGTTTTCTGGTGTGCGCCAACGCAGGTAATATTATGGTGAAAAAGAAATATTTTTACCTCAAAAATCTACTTTTCATAATTATTGAAAATCATCCCTGAAACACCTGGCAAAAAGGAAGAGGCCCGGACCAGTGGAGCTTTGCTGAGCTTGAAGCCAATACAAAATAAATGAAAAGCACGCCTGTCTAACGCGTGTGCGCGAGACTTGCCGTGGCCAAGATCGAGTTGTGCTCGCCGCCAAGCCAGAAGCCAATCGGCAGCATATATCCAGGCCTTGTAACGGGTACAAGGAGGGCCACGCTGGAGCGAGAGCGTAGAATGCCTCAGCGCGAAGCAGCTGGCGCCGGCTCACGTTCATTGTTTAACTGGACAGTTGCCTAGTTGAGCCATTTTTTTACGTTCCAGCTTTTGTCGCACATTGCGAAACGTTTCTTAGTCTGTTGTGTTCCGTGCGTAGGCCCACCATAAGTTGAGCTCTGGTGATTTTCGCCAAGTTGAGCATAGACTAGATCATTAGGGTGCAAGCACAGTACAGACGTTTAATGGTATGCCCTGTGATTTTTTTTCACCAGCGAAGTTAGTATTCAGAAAATAAAGCAAATCCGTGAAAAAGAAGCTGCCGGTAAGTAGGTTTTGTTACTTATATATATTGCCCTGAAGGTGTTTTCTTGCAGATATATGCTATGAGAGAAGCCAACAGCCACAGAAACCAAGGGGCACAGGGGATTTTTAATTTATTTATTTTATTTTGTGCTGTTGTTCGATTTAGAATATTACTGAATATGTTATTGCTTAAAGCTAATTGATTAGAAAAGCAGAAGAAAAAACAACCACATGCCGCCGGTGGGATCCGAACCCACGACCTCCGAATTACGCGTCCGGTGCTCTACCGCTGAGCTACGGCGACGGCTGTCAATTCTTCTGCTTTTCGGGGGTATTTATGCTTCCACCCACATTCTTAAGCGGCGGACGTGGCACGTCCTGAGGTACCGCTGATGTGACGTAGAACGTCATCGAACGGTGAGGGTGGAAGCTGTGTGAGAACCCTCTTATGCTTCCTATGGCGTCAAGACTGCCAGAACCGAGGCCCTCGCTAAGCAATTAAGCAAACAAGGGAAGGGATATATGCTAGGTTACCGAAAAAACGTGATGATCCGTCGAACGCCGTTGAGGATCTCTGGAGCTTAAAAAGAGTTAACGACATCCCCGTAGTTATGTACTTTGAAGTTAGCAATGCAAAATTTACTCGTATCCCAGGAAAGGCATTAGTTTTTCGCAGGCTTTGTAAAGCATTATACGCCCATAGTAAAAAACGGAGGCGAGAACTATGTAAACATTTTTCACGGAGTGCCATGATCAATGTGTTTGGGCTTTATTCTGTGCATTGTCTGCGCCTTCCCTAGTCATTAGCGGTCACAACTATTTTGCATCTCATTACAATAGTAATCGGTTGTTTTTCTTCAATTGTTCAGTCTTTTTTGTGGGGCTGCAATTGACCGTTTCATTTCACAAGAAGCAATTCAATTGTGATCGTTTTCTTATTTTCTAGTTAGCAAAAACTCGTTACCGGATAACATAGGTAATGTGAACGCCTTCGCGGTAGACGTCAGTAGATAACAGTTGGAGCACTGGCGCCCTAAAGCAGGGCAATGACTTAACGGCACCAGTTAAGAATTCGGAATTGGATTAACGTGGAAGTCACTATAATCTCTATTTAAACAAATCAGCATTTCTCAATGGCACGTTGAACTTTCTTCTCCAGCTCCGCATTTTGGGTATGTGTCTTTGTATCTTTACGTTCGCTATGGAAACGATGTGTGCTAGTTATCTTGGTGCTCCAGCTTTGAGTCATGTTACGTATATCATACACGGTTTGGTTTTGGTTTTGTGGGGTTTAACGTCCCAAAGCGACTAAGGCTATGAGAGACGCCGTAGTGAAGGGCTCCGGAAATTTCGACCACCTGGGGTTCTTTAACGAGCACTGACACCGCACAGTACACGGGCCTCCAGAATTTCTCCCCCAAAGAAATTCTAGCCGCCGCGGCCGGGATCGAACCCGCATCTTTTGGGTCAGCAGCCGAGCACCATAGCTACTGAGCCACCGCGATATATCATACACGGTGAACTAACATCGTATCTGATTGCTTTTTTTTCTATGTGCTTCCCGTTCGTCACGGTATGTCTACTTAATTTTTTTTTGTATACATAATAATTTCCCTACGCCTGAACTAAAACAGCCGCCGGATTGCGAGAGGATCAGTAGGCATCCACTTCAGGAGTTTCGGCTCACTAGTTTTATCTCCCACGTCGTTGTCATCATCTACGCTTCAACCGGCACCAACAAAACTTAAGCAGACCTTGCGATAAACCAGCGACGCTGAAGTGAAGCAGAATTTAAAATTCGAGCATGTTGCGGTACAGTTCTGCTCTGCGCAAAACCTAGAAATCGCACTGCACACCCGTACTCACCTTGTCTGTGTCTTCATCGACACTCGATATCCCTTCCTGCTTCCACCCCTCACGCCTTTGTGGAATAGCAGGCCGGTACAAGCTTCCCTAATTTCCCGTCTATGTCTTTCCGTTTTCCATTCATTCTCGGCACTAACAGTTGGCGCACAGATCTAAGAACGCCCGATTCCACTCTCGGCTTAACAGAGAGAGACAGCCGATTTCTTTTTGTGTTTAAGCTCGTACGCAATTTAATATGGTAGCTCCGAGAAGGCAACAAAACGAGACATCGCTGACCTCAGCACAGGCTTTCTAATTTATTCCCTATTTGCGACCCTTTTGCGATGCCAGTCGGTGGTAGTCGGCGCTGCGATGAAGTAGACGGCGTTGTGGCCGACGGCGTCCAATGCAGTGGGCTATCAACAATCATCGGCTCAGCGCCGTGTCATGCATCGAGTAATTCGGTATGCTCGATGAAGTGTTTCTTTATGACTGCATAGAATCAAGTCTGTAGCGCGAGAGGAGCGACATTAGCAGCTGTCCACAAGGGGTCGCACCTCTATCACGGATGCACAAAGGCCCCAGAGACACCACGGTGCATGTGCGTAGTAAGCTTTATTACGAGATGAGGTGCAGGCAGCACTCACTTCAAGACGCAAACGCAGGTTTGCCGAAACCGTCCCGCGCAGTATCCTCCTCGGCGGCCCAGTTCGTACTTGCAGTGCCTGTGGCAGTATCCCCTCCGAAATGGGCAGCCAAATCCACGGCCTGCGAGTGCAGTGATTTCACGTTACAGGCACACTTGTGTTCACCCTTTGATGAAGCGCTAATTGCTAGAACGACGGACTACAAAAGCTATGTACTGTGACGTTATACAGGGTGTTTAACCTAAGACTTTACACAAATTTTAGAAATACGCTTTTTAAGTTCGCAGAGCTCGCGCTTTCTTCGGCACAGCACTGTCAGCTGTGCAGTACATGAAAATAACTTTTCAGCTATTACCTTTAGGCTCCTTAAATATTTATAGGCCGGGAATGTCGCCCAACAAATATTGGCTGCAGTCAAAATACACGCGCTTTCAAGAAGCTTGCTGGCAAAGCAACCTCTCCAGTGCACGTAACCATGCACAAACTACTCCGTGTGCAAAGTACTCTCGTTCCCTGGCTTGAAACGGACTAATAACTCCGATGAACGGAGTGATCGTCTCGCTTTGCTGTAAACTACTTTCATGTAACAACACATTCGCTGGTTTGAAATTGTAGCCTTTTGTGATAGAGGCCCGTTAAGGTGTGGAAGAAGTGAAAACAATGTTTTAAAGTTAATTAGTAACAATAACACCACCTGGTCTGTCTGTACTGGGTCCAAAAAATTTTGCTCCATTAAGGGCATCTTGGATATGCAGTGATCGGCAGATAACAATTCGCGTATATACGTACGAGGTTCTTCAAACATGTTTTCGATGGTTCGTTAGCGGGTGTCAAGAATGTGCAAATGCACTGCTTTTCGACGAGTTTACAAGCAACGCTCTCTGAAGAGGGATGGCACCCGGCGGAACAGTAATGTGTAGAGGAAAATGCTGTCGACCGTTGCCCGCCGAAAAACGAAAAGCAATTCAAACACACTTCAATCCTTGGTCTAAGAGGGCATTAATTACAGCTGCCAAGTGACGCAGTTATATATTTGCATGTATTAAGCTAAAGCGTGACGGGAAATGTTGCGGGGAGGCCGAATCTTATTCAAGATTTTAGGGCTCTTCTGCAACATTAAGGAATGCTAAATGACCCTCGTACTGCCGGGAACAGAGGCAGCCCTGGTCAAGGTAGGGGCTCCTGAAGTGAAAGCAATAATCTGTACGATGAACTGAAAACAAGGCGCTATTGGTGTGAAACCTTTCCCGAATGGATGGCCTAGCACGACCGGAAAAAACCGCAAAGGCGCGTCGGATGCCATTCGTTGTCCCCGGCAAATAAACGAGGAAGGCGTTTGAACATTACAGCGAAGGAAGGGGCGTCAGCCACACCAGGTGGTTCACTGAGGGCTGGTGTTTCACTGAAGTAGTTCACGATGCGACTTGTTCGCCTGTGTCCTTAAGAGGACGTGAACCTGTGCGCGCTACCGGATTTGTTCTCTCTACATCCTTGTGGGACAGCATCTCTGTTGGCTTGGTGATGGCAGACCGAGCCTCCTTATGCCGGCCATACAGGAAAAGAGGTCACGTTCGGAAGAGCTGCAAGATGCCAAACAGCACTGAGTGCCGCCTATTCAGGAACGAAGACCTGGACTGCGTCCCAACAGATGTGCAATTAGCGGGTGGTTCTGCTTAAATTTAGGGGAATCAGCACTTAATGGAGAAATGAAGGAGCCGAAAATGCCCCAGCGCCGTCGGAATAGGCTGGCGGACCATATGGGGACTCACACATGTCGAACGCAGATAAAAGACTAGAAGGGAAACCTAAAGTACACCTTAACTGTATGACACAATATATATAATGGGTTAATGCCCAGATATGTAGAATTAGCAATTCAAAACTTTACATTCATATATCGCCGGGAGCACTCATGTCAATCCTGGGGCAGCGGTGCAGTGGTTAAGCGAAGCGCCACTGCCCTGCGATTCCTGGTGCTGCCACCGGCGGGGTTTGTGAGTTTCTGGTTGCCCTTCCAGATCAACCTCTAACGACCAATCCTTACTATAAGGGCCACCTGCCAGGTGGTCAGTTTGAATAAAATCCTGTAGGCCGGTTGTGATGACTCCACACGGGCACGTGACCTAGGCTGCGGGAGCGACCGGAGCAACCGGCCGCTCCTGTTGCGAGGGTTCAAACCAACGCCCCCACCGGACAATTTTTTTCCAGCATGGAAGTACTAACCTTCTCGAGTTAAAATACTACTACAGCAGAGCAAGCAAGGTGTTATCAGCACAAAGCTGGCATGAAATCGGCAATTAATGCCAACAACACCTAATTCACCCCATCCGCGGATAAAAATTCGGAGGCAGGGAGTCATATTGACGACATGACTACACGGCTTCCAAACAAAAACACTAGTAGACCAGCGTCTGAGTAAGCTGGAACGCCGCTGCAAGGCGTCCATTCCTGTAAGCCTCACGGCTACCATAGCGAGCGATAGGTTTCCGGTTTCCAGTACAGGCTTCAGCGCAGCCTTAGCATCGCGAAGGTCGAAGGAATAAGAAAAGAGTTCAAATACTTTAGTAACAAAACTCGTGGCTTGGAATTACGCATTGAAGAGTACCATAGAAAATACCGTAATGTTCCTCTGGTCATTTTTTTTTTCTCGCTGGAAGACAGCACGCAATGTTTTAATGCGACGTCATTACTTTATGTAGCGCTGGCCGCGTATTTTTGGCCCTATCTGGTCGTCTCCTACTGCTGCTGCGCACTGAAGCATGGGTCGACTTCGGTTTTTTTCCATATTATATACTTATTTCAGCGAGCCAACAACCCGAGGGCCGACATCTCTTTTGAAAGAAAGCTGCCGTTGTCTACTCTTCCTACTTCAAAGTGTTAACATAAAGTACTTCGATAGTACCGACAGTAAAACAAACTACTTCGGCTTTTGGATAAATGTTGACTATCTTAGTTTTATTGATAAAGTAAATAAAATAAAATGCTGCTATTTTTCATATCTTCTGGTTTGGTGACTGAGGTTTGCTCACTGCGAACCAATCTGCAATGTTATGTAAATCGTATCTCATAACGATTCTTAGTCGCTGGTCAATTTTTACTGTTGTTGCCCTGTGTGATGTAATTTTTATACTATCGGTGTAATTTTGTATTTATAATTTGAATTTATATGATGGAGTGCGCTTGTGGCATGCTCTTCAATCATGTTTCTTATGAACTTCACCGCATACAGAGATTTTACCAGGAATTGCAACCTGAAGATTTTGCTTTGGCTTTGTGCATTTGAAAGCAACGGATTAAGACAAACAGAAAAATCCAGCACCAGATAAACCATAGGACGAACATCAGCGACACGCTTCAACTTCTCTCCGTGCGCGTGCAGTTACAACTGGCATGCCGAGGATGCAGGGGCAGCCTGCACCAGGCGCTGCAGGATGTCCCTTCAAACGGGTTCTTGGCTGCACTTACGGACACGCAAGTGCGGTTCCTGGCTCTTGTCCTCCGCCCCGGACGTCAAGGTCAGGGAAACTGCACGCATCACAGGTAATCGGTGTTAACCTGATGCGGCACACATGTCAACGCTCTACAAGCAAGCAGCACATTTCGCTCTTATACCCTTTTCTGCGACACTTGTCCCTGATAACTGCACAGACCAGTGAAATGAACAATTTCCGATGTGCGGCAAGCATTGGAAAAGTATTTAATTGGGGGATACAAAACTGCCAATGTCCTTTGAATTAAAAGCAAAGCGCCCGTAAGGAACTTCAGTACACGCATAGTACTACCGACAGTCCTCTCTCTAATCATGTCGTCTGAAAGCGCTCATCGAAAAATGCATTCCTTAGAATGCACATCTCCGAATTACCAGCTCAGGCGCAGGTCTCAGTATTAGATGATGGCGGCATGGATCGACTTAATGTCCTGAAGGCAGTTTGGATGTCTTCGCGATGCAGCATCCGGACACGTTGGCATGAGTTTCACCATCGTCGCATGTACTTCAGCGGGGCAGATGCAGAGACTGCAAGAGACTGTTGCGTCTCTTGCAAAAGAACTTGAAGAATTCAAGCAAATGTTTGAAAAAAGAATGAAAGAAATGCTTCAAGCCATCAACGATTCAAAAACAGAACTAGCTCAGCGTTCGAAAAGCGAATTTGACGCATTAAAGGCTGAGATTGAAAGTTTCAGGTCAAGCATGACTTTTATGAATCAAACATTTGAAGAACTAAAAACCGCGCGAGCTGACATCGACGCCCAGTGCAAAACGCTTGCTGATAGCAACAAGCAGCTCGCTCACCGTGTGGCTGAGCTAGAGCAGTATTCCCGTCTTAACAATCTTGAGATAAAAGGCATCCCACTGACACAAGGTGAGGACTGCATCCAGATAATGCAGAAAGGGGGCGACGAGATCAGCTGTGCTGTTGGGACTGAGGATTTTGAAGTTGTGCATCGGGTTCCTACACGTTCTGACGAGAAGAATCTGATAGCACGTTTTCGTTCCCGCGAAAAGCGAAATGAGTTCTTCGCTAAGGCTCGGAAGACGCGGCTGACAACGAAAAGTCTTGGTTACTCGGCCCTGCATGAAAATGTTGTGTATGTAAATGAACACCTCACACCATCTAACAAAAGGCTGTTTGGAGCGGCGCTGAAACTAAAAAAAGAAAAAAAAATGAATGTTCCTTTGGACAAACAATTGTGTCATCAGAGCCCGTCAGTCAACAGAGAGCACTGTGTTCAGGATAACATCCGAGAAGGATTTGCAGGTTTTTTCTGAAACTTCAACCGCTTCAGCCGTCTAGTGAATGCATTATTTTTCAACTTCAGATTTGACAAATAAACTAGGCGGAAACAATCTTACTTCGGCTGTACATTTTAATGTCCGGAGCCTAAGGAAACATTTCGATGAGGTTGCTACCTTCCAACAGTTAACAAACCATCACTTTTCAATCATCTGTTTTTCGGAAACTTGGCTTCACCCAGAAGACGAAAAACTGTTCTGCTTACAAGGTTACAATGCTGAATTTCTCCATCGCAGTAGCAGTCCCCACGGGGGCGTTGCCATGTACGTTTCATCCTCCCTCTCATACAATAGGCGGGATGATTTAAGCATTAACGTGAATAAGTGTGAGTCCTTGTGGCTGGAAATTGAAAATTTTTTGCCTCAGTACAACAAAAAGAAAATAATCGTGGGCACTGTCTATCGCTCCCCTTCCTGTTCAACTGTTGACTTTTGCGACTCTTTCTCTGCTACGCTTGAAAAAATATCTATCGAAAACAAGAACGCGCTAATATTGGGTGACTTCAATATTAATTTACTTGATGGTACATGCCCAAGTTATGAAGAGTTCATTAACTGCTTTAGTGGATTTGGCTTTGAGTCTCTTGTAAACATACCGACCCGATGCGTGCCGCATAATCCATATACTTTGTTGGACATTATTCTATCTAATGTTGAGCTTTCGCCGAATGTTGGAGTCGCAGAGGTCAACATCACTGACCACTATCCGGTGTTTTTTTACTTTAGCTCCCATCATGACTACAAAACCAATTATGTTCAGACGAAACTAGATATGCAGGCTTACAGTGATGAATTAACACGGGCAGATTTCTCAGCAATTTTTTCAAGCTCAGACGCTGAACAGGCCATTGATATGTTCTCAAGTCTCATAACAGCTGCAGTTACATCCTGTACAACACATATAACGACCAAAAGGTACCGCGCACCTCGCTGTCCCTGGGTTTCCCCACATATACTGGAATCATTGAGGAAAAAAGAGAACTTATATAGAAAAACAAAACGACAACCATTTAAAACGCGTCTTTTACATCGCTACAAGATTCTATCTGAACAAATAAACCAGTCTCTTAAAAATGCAAAACAAAAGTTTTTTGAAGCCAAGCTTATCGAAAGCAGTAGTAATGCGAAAAGAAAGTGGGAACTGATTAATCAATTCATAAACACGAGACCTAGTCAACAATCTATTAAGACTATCGAGAAAGATGATTCAGCTCTGCGCGACCCCTTACCAATAGCCAATGCGTTTTGTGAATATTTTTCATCCTCTGAAACAGTTCAAAGCGTTGAAGTTCCTGTTCTATCACGTCAGCCACAGTCCTTCTTTCTAAGAGCATGCACGCCTCAGGAAGTTTTAGGTGTAATAAGCAACCTAAATAACACAGGTGCTGGATTAGACAATATACATTCTTCCCATATTAAAAGTGTCAAGCACCTAATTTGCGAGCCTCTCTGTCACGTTATCAATGTCATCTTTGAAACAGGAGTTTTCCCTACTCAATTAAAACGGGCTAAGATAGTTCCAATATTTAAGAAAGGCGACCGATCATATATGCAGAATTACCGCCCTATTTCTATACTTCCCTTCTTAAGCAAGGTTGTAGAAAAGCTACTAGAAATACAAATACATTCCTATTACGCCAAATTTAATATCTTGTCTCCTTTTCAATTCGGTTTTAGACGTGGTCATTCAACGGAAAGTGCCCTATTATATTTTTCTGACTGGATCAAAACACAACTTGACAGCGGTATGATAGCCGGCGCTGTCTTCATAGACTATACCAAAGCCTTCGATAATATTAATCACTGCATTCTTTTTTCTAAACTCGAAAGCTATGGTATTACAGGCCCGGCGTTGACCCTGATCAAAAGTTATTTATCCGACAGGTACCAGAGCGTATGCATTGAAGGTATATTGTCATCTCCTAGACTAATTAATAAAGGAGTGCCCCAAGGTTCAATTCTAGGTCCCCTCCTTTTTCTAACCTATATTAATGACCTTCAGACTTACTTAAATACAACCCAATGTCTCTTGTACGCTGACGACACAACCATCATGGCAACTGGTAACACGTCTTCTGAATTAACTACAAATCTTGACTCGTTGCTGCTATCTTTAGAGAACTGGAGTCACGCTAACTGTATTAAAATTAATCCGTCTAAAACCAGTTTTGTGGTATTTCACGCCCCTCAAAGAAAAATTACTTCACAATTATCAATAACTATCAACAATGTTTCAATACCGCAAACACATTCTGCTACATTTCTAGGTGTGATAGTTGACTCGAACCTGAAGTTTAATCATCATGTTGCCTCCGTTGTTAATAAACTTCGTTTCGGAATAAGGGCTCTCATCAGAACAAGGCCGTTCTTTAGCTTAGATACGTTGCTTTCAATCTATTACGCATTCATACACTCCCATATTAATTACTGTATCACTTCATGGGGTAGCACATACAGAATTCATCTTTCTATACTCATTTCTATGCAAAAACAAGCACTTAGAATCATCACTTCCTCTTCTTTTACCCAGCCGTCTGCACCTTTGTTCCATTCACTACATGTCCTGCCCCTTGAACATCTTCACAAATTTCAGGTCCTGGTTTTTCTTTTCAAAGTCATCAATAAGTACATATGTGTTAATTTTGTCCCTGAAAATATAATTACAAATAATAACATCACGCGTTTTGCTTTGTCGAACAATTTATTGTTGCCAAAAGTACGGACTAATTATGGAAAGCAAACTACATCGTTCTTTGCCATCTCCACTTGGAATAATTTGCTCCCTTCACTGAAAACCCCAATGTCATTGTACAAATTCAACAAAAATGTTAAAACACCACTTGTTTGAATCTTTAGATGTTTAATAACGTTTTTGTGTTTGCAATCACTATGTAACATTCATTTGCTGTACACTTCTTTCTTTTTTGTCGCTTTATTTGCGTTCCTTTTCTTTTTTTTACCTCGAATTGTTGTGCATGCGTCGGTTTATGTATTCTGTTCATGTAGCCATAGGAGGCCCTATTTGCAGTCTCGACTTTTGGGCCTCCTGATGTATATACCCCATAAACCATGTACTGTAAATATGAAATAAACTTGATTTGATTTGATTTGAAGACCACGAAGGAGGCCGTACAACAAAACTGACGAGCAAAATCCCGTCTTACTACTCAGCAAAATGCCTGTACTTACTACATTCTAGTGGCTGTTAAAAACATGTTTGAGTGCATGCTCTTTCAAGCAAAAATTCTAGCAAATATCTTTCTGTAATCCAATTGAAATATGTCAAAATATCATTGTTTCTTATATTTGAGCCATGGTTTAAAAAAAAACACTGTGATGGCTGTAAGGTGGTGTATCGATCCTGAGGCGATATATGGGCTCTCATGAATGCCGTAGTTAAATGGTCCGGAATATTTTGGAGCACCTGAGGTTCTTTAAGGATGGATTCGCACGACGGACCATTGGCCCGCAAACCAGACGTCACGTGATATCCAACTTCCGCTCCGTGAGGCTCGCGCCTGGCCCGAGCATGGGCAATGGCCGCGCGCATGTCAGACCCGGTTATTGATGTCTGTTCAGACATTCAGATTTGGAGATTGGATAAGCGGATTCGGCATAAGCGTGGTCTTTCGCCGTGAAATGCTTGCCGACAAGAAAGGGCAGGCCAGACCTGATGGGCCCGAAGATAGACCTCACGTGACACATGGTTTGCGGCCCTAAGTTCTCTCGTATGAATGCACCTTTACGTGCAGTGGCACGCCGGCGTTTTCGCGGTTCGCCTTCATCGAAGTGCGGCCGCAGCCGGCATTCCATTCCGTGAACTTGGGATCAGCAGCCGACCGCCAAACACATAGAGACACCGCGGCGGACAGAGGAAAAAAAAGGAATGCTGGTGTGCGTCCTCCTTTAACTGCACATAGAGTTCAGAGATAATAAAATCGAATAGTACACATACTTGCAGTAGTTTCTTTTTTTTTTTTTGGAAACAGGTCTATTCAAGAAAAGCAGCGAAAAAAGAGCTTCAACATATTATTACCCAACTTCAAACATTTCACCGAAAGCAATAAATCTGGGGCAGTTCAGTGAAGATAAAATGAGCCCGAGGAGTGTGTGTTGCAGCTGCTGAGAAAAGGTGCTTATATGTGCCTCAAAAGTAGGAGAAAGCGAGCATTCCGAGCTTTGAATACGAATCTAACATGCTTGTTTCTCAGTTCATATTTCGATCGATAGTCAAGAATTTACAAATATTCGGCTGCAATCGAATAGCAGGCTGATTCTACTAAGATCTAGTTTAAGATCTATACTAAGATCTATACTAAGATCTATTTTAAAGAGGCAGAAAATTACTCTAAACGCGCCCTGTTCGCTGCTCTCGCCATCGTTTATCGCGTGGCCGACCTCATTCGGATATTGATATGCTTCTAGGCAGCGGGAAATGCCGAATGTAGGCTCTCCCACATATCACACGTGACCAGGCCCATATGACCGAACACGTGCTTCGATCAACTACGTCGGCAAGAAGCGTGTGATTTTTATTTCATCCTTCCATACTGCGTTATGTAAGGACTTTTCGCTCTTGACTTGTGAAACTTTTTTTTCACACTGAACTTTTTTTCATATTGGATGTGAGAACAGAAAGTATTTTTGCTTCATGTTCGGTTCCTAACAGAAATTTTCAATACTCGTCCACCCCTGCACACATCACATTGGAAATATAGGACCTACCCTGCGTCCTTAGAGCAAGCTGTCTTTCTGACTACGGAAACAGTTGCACATAGAGGGTGAAATTATCTTTATAAATGTCAACGCATAGCTTTACTCAGGAATTCCTTGACAGAATATGTATGAAGACTCTTCTAAATGCTGGAACCGCAACAATGCTCCATGCTCACGCATGGCTCGCAAGAAGAAAACCGAATTTGTCCTCACCGGCCAGCAGCACGAACAGGAATAGGACGGAGAGCCTCATCGTCAGATGTGTTCGCCACCTGTGGGCACGAGTGGAAACGTTACACGCGAAGACGTGCAATGTTTTAACGCAGCTAAGCCTTCACTGGAACTTCATCCCGTGAATGTAAATGTAGAATAAAAACGTAGACAACTTCCTTCCAGTTCACTGAGGACTAATATCCTCTGGACAAAGCATGATGGACAAGCCAAGGCGTCAGCAAAGTTGGCTGGACTCCAACAGGATAACGAACAGGTCTGTTGTGATACATCGCTAGTAAGCCTAGGCCAGCAGGAAAGACGCGAGGCACATAACGGAAAAGACATTGGAACTACTGAGCACACGAGGTATGTAAACGGACCATTCGACAGCTGAGCACCTGCACTCCAAACACGAATACGCCTATGTGGGAGTAAGGAGGGAGAAAGCGGTTCTCCAGCGCACACCCTCTTCTAAAAGGGAAGGCGCTAGAGGAGAGTTTACCCCCTTTGCACTCTTTTCTGTTTAGAGCGTACGCTTGCGTGAAGTAAGCCGTAGCCTATTGCATATGCTGTAAACCTCTATACTGCGCTGAGGCCGAGATATGGCGTCATTTTTTCTAGTTCCAAAACACTACATAATGGGGTCAAACCCAACTAGGAGTCTCGTAGCGTGCCTGACCATGAGAGTGCAGGAATAAAATAAACATCTCCCGCAACTGGGTTTCAAACCTGCGGCGGCGCGAACTTATCAGCTCCGTTGGCAACTGCACGAGAGCACTACGCTATCGCCGTACCCGATCACGTCTCGTGTTAAACTGCAACACACTCTCGTGCTGTTCACTGCACATCCTCGCCTTCATCAACTTCTAGCTGTGTCAACAGGTCAGATCAGCTTAACCTCATTCAGAGCTTAACATGAGTCTAATTGCGTCTCCAAATGTGCCAACGACCCAAAGAAAGTGAAATCATGAGCCAGCCTGGCTTAACGCGTGCTTTCGCACGTCTACTCGGTTTAGCTTCGTTAGAACTCCACAACTTATTTATCGATGCTTTCGAATCATCTCGTAACAAGTTCTTTTTCTCTGCTGAGAGCGCTTTTTGTGGATTCTTTCTGACGTCGGAGGCAAGGAATTACAAAAGATAATGTTCGGACCTCGAAGAAGTCATTCGACGCAGCCGTGCCCCGCGCCTACGTCAATCTGCGTGGTTGTACTGGTAGTGCTTCAATCGAAGGAAACAACTATAAGCAAATTTGCGGTCGCGTAAACTGCCGTGTGCTTATAGCAACTGCTAAAGGACGCGCTTCAACTAAACGTTACACAAAGGCCGCACAACGTTGTTGCAGCACCTGTGTCGATTTCGGACAAAGAGAGCGCAGAAATTTTTCATGGACAGTGCTACAAAATGTTTACCGCATTATTACAGGCCCTTGCTATTATTTTCCTAATCCCAGAAAAATCACAGAGAAAATATATATTCTGCTTTCTAGGTTATCCTTAATGACAGCCACAACACCTTGAAAAACGCCGCTAAGTGCGGGCGCTCTGCTATGCTGAAATCGGCGACAGTGATCGTCCTACACCACGTTTTTGGGGCTCTCCTCAAGGAGTAATGGTCGCCGAGTTGCAGCAGAATAATGGTTTTCGCTTCTGGTGTTGCACGCGGGCTACGTACTACGCAGCACGTAACCGCGGTACACTGGTGCCGTGATCGGCGCATTGGGCGGCCAACGGGCAGCCAACGTTGGCAGCAGTCGTTCCATCAAGGCTGTAGGAACCTGCAGCGCCGTAGGCAGCTCGTCTTTGAGCTAAGAAGCGAAATGTTCAGGAAGTGTATTTGCACGTGCGTGACTGCTGTCGAGCCACCTTCAGCGAGTGCGTCGGTATCGGGAAGCGCTTTTTACGCTGGTAGTCATGGGCGATGCTTTATCTCGGTAACGCGCAAGTCTGTTGAATGCAGACATCAGTCACAGTGGCGCAATCTCTTTACGGATAAACGCCTGCCGAAACTGTACACCAGGGGCCACAGGACGACTGGGAAAAGGGGATTTTGTTGGTTATGCTTCCTTAGTGACAGTGTAAGAATCACTTCTGCGTTCCCGCCTTCCTAGTTCGAAACACGGTAAGTGCGCTGGGATGATGTGCGCTTTTAATAATTGTTAAGGTCTAAATGTTATAGCTGAAGAAGTTTGTTTCTGAATCTAAAGAAGCGCTGCAATAATGCTAATTCGTTTATTCTACATTCAACCGGAAATACGAATCAATGGGCTTAGGCAGCGGCATGATGCGGAGAGCGGATAACCTATGGCTGCAGACAGCCAGCTGTGGTGATGAAAGGGGGAAATTTGCTGCGAAAGAATGAGCACGGCTAAAGCAGGAAAGGACTAGCTAAACATCAGAAAAAGAAGTCATTAGTCCTTGTTGAGGGGAAGCCGCCAAGCTGGGGAACAGTTTAAATAATGGAGTAACTACTCATTAGCATCTACCCAAGCTCAGCCGTACGGCTGCAAAGAAAAACCTGCATAGATTTGACCGAAACATCGATTTTAAAGATTTGTACTGGCGCAGAGATCAAACGCGGGACCACCGCCTGTCCCAGGCACTCGCTGTACAGACTAATCTGAACACCACGGCTGGCAAGCGGTGCCACGAGACCGAACTGATCGCGCACTTCGAACCGGAACAGCTAGCAGATGGTAGGGTGACTGCCCGGGACAAGCGGGGGTAGAGTTTTACCCTCGCAACAGGACCAATGTTTTAACCACGAAGATTCTGTCAAAGCTATCCAGCTTTGCTTTTAGCCGTAAGGCTTAGCTTGGGTGGATGCTAATGACTACTAACTCGCCAATTCAAATCTTCTTTACCTTGGTAGATTCCCCTAAACATATAAACAATACCATTCGCACTTCAAGTTGTTGTACAATTAGGCCTCGCCCTACAATATTTTTTGCCTTAATGGTTAGCTTAGCTTTAAGGGTAACTGTTCCGGGCGGGCGGTGATGCCGGGTTTGGTGCCCGAAGCTCGTCGAATTTTTCTTCAAAGACAAAGTTTCAGTGAGATGAACAACTTTCTAAAGAGTACTTTTCTTGTCTGCAATGGTCATCAGTCATTACTGGGTGAAAAATATACGGATTACATTTAGGGAGAACACCTGCTTTATAAGCACGAATCAAGTTGAACGTGATTATACTTACACTATCTTGCAGTAGCTGGCCAACAGATATGGAATGAAACGTGTTGGAGCTTGTAAATGGCCAGCCACTTTTATAGGCCGCGGTGGTTTGTGTGCTCAAGGTAAAGCAGACAACCGCCATTGTGTTAGTGTCAGTTTGATGTACAGGGTAAAAGAGCCCACAGGGACAAGTAGAGAATGGAAGGAGACACGTTTGCGCTGAGGTCTTAACTAAATATATCGAAAGTTTGGTGGAAGCATGAATACGCTCTTCAGCTAAGAAATAGATTTACAGGAAGTGAATACAGAGAACGACAAAAAATGCGTCATGACAGGCCGAGATGTACGGGACAGGAGGAAGAAATAGTACAATAGTTAGGTCAATCTTCGAGGTCAGTTATCGCAGCTGTATAGTGCGTGTCTCTTTTTTTGCGCACGTATTGTCTCTACCATGGAAGCTTTTTTTTATAAAGTGAAGGCCTGTTCTCCGAACAAACTGTGCTTGTCATCCGTTCATCAGAATCTCGAAGAAGCTGCCTGCTACGTCGTGTACAGGCAAATCATCTGAACGCTTAAAGAGAAATGAACCTCTAACTTTACTGTAATTAAGACCGTAGGCATTTTTGACAATATATCAACACATTTTGCTCAAGCCGTGTTGACACAACAGCGTGACGACAAAATGAAAAAAAAAACTAGAGTAGATGCCCCGGACCCCGGTCAGCGCCGTCATCTTCCACTTTTCTCTCACATGCTTGTGTAGGTATATATTAATATAGACGATATGTCATCCTAGTCGAATTCAATAAGAAGTCTGAGTAGGTAGTGCATGTAATGCGATGGCAACGTAACCGACGGCTGCTTGCCTTTGGATTCATTGATTTTGGGAGGAACTATAGGTCCCAGGATTATAAACATGATTACATAAAGTAGCAACGCGCTGTACACAGCGAGACAGCAGAATTTCTTATATATCCTCTTCACCAAGAAGTTGTTTCGTCTTTTTCTTTAAACCTGACGCTGGATTAGATTCGGACAAGGTGTCGACTAGCTAGGGGTAAGCGTTGAGGAATTCAAAAATTTGATGGCTAACTAGCTTTGTGGCATACGATGTTTAAGCTCTGTTTTTAACCTTCACGTAAATTATAAGCACAGCTGTGACGTTGATAGGGTACAAGAAATATTGAACCAACAGATCTGACACAATGGTACACCCAAATAAAGAGGCTTAATCGAAACAAAATTCGCCGCATAAGCATTTCGCGGAAGGATATGCTGTGCCAGTAGAGCTTAAAGGAGAAATGTTTGAGCCGTTTTACCGTTACAGGTTCTTTGTTCACAAATTCATGATGTTGTTCGCTCTCTTAGCATCGAAATTGTGAAATGCATGCTTTTATTTTCGGACACACAATGCTCATTCCCAAAATAGAATACATGTTTCGATATCACAGGGATGCAGTCGTTGTTTTCGTTGCTTCCCCGCAGTGCCGAGAGAGCTTTCATTGGCAGCTTTTGTCGTATATCTGGTACTTAGGCGATGTACCGCAGAGAAGCTCGTACACGAACTCGCAGCAGGTAGCCTCTTCGCCGAGAGCCTCATCAGTAACCCAGTAGCTGCAACCATTTCCTGTAGAATGACAAACAAGAAACTGAGCCGTGCTGTAACGGATCATATTGGCGCGAAGCTTTGTAAGTTCTCTTCGCTTGCGCTCAAAGCCTGTGTCCTAAATCGGTAGAACTGAAATTTATAAGCAAAGTATAAGTTTAACATAGTGTTTTTCTCCAACAAAGGAATGGCAGCGAAATCTAAAACGGTTTTGACTAAAACTTTCTGCTTATTTCTAGCAGAGCAGTTTCAGTGAAGGAAGCATTGTTCCTGACATGCATTAATGAGTGATCTTCGGTGCACTGTCAAAAATCGGCCTTTGCCTCTTCCCCAGTTCAGTCGCATGCCACATGTGCATACACAAAAGACGGACGCGTTAAAGGCAAGAAATATGTCCTGCCATAACTTGTAGATCGGGCTGGTGTGGGTGGCAGTAACCCATTAGGCGCCGAGAAAAATCTAACGGTGGGATTTTCTTCATTTTTATCACATAATGCCCGTTTCTAAAGAAAAGCAGATTACTTACATTTCGTCACGATTGCTTGTTTCGTTCCGAAGTTACACAGGTGTACTTTTTATTATACGTTGGGTCGTCCCTATAGAACATCTGGCTCCTTCGCTCTACTCCTACTTGGTGGCGTGAATTTTGTTAATATGTCCGTGATTTTTGCGCAGGGTGATGTAACACTTCTTGCAGGTCCTCATGAATTTTTTCTAGCTATAATGGCACTGCAGTTATTCTAATTTACGCGGGAGGCTTTCTCCTTCTCAAAGAAGCATCAGACACGATTGAGTCAATGTGTATGCGAACCGCTGGTTGCTGCCTGTCAAGACGTAGGTAATGACGACTAACGTTCTTACCAAAGCAAAAATAGTCAGTAGGCTCGTATATAGCAATTCGGCAAATTGTTCAGGCGTTCACAATTGAAAAAGCTGAGCTTTCGTGTCAACAGCCAACCACTCCTCCCCCCCCCCCCCCCCTCCTTTTTGGCCCTGATGCTGATGTGGTAGTAGTTGACGGCTTGATCCGAAAGGTCGACACCCGCCATGCAAAAGGAAAATAGTTCTGGCTTACAAAAGTCCTGTTTTTCGTGTGCTCTATGCAACCACAGCTTTGCAAAACATGTAGGCTCAGTGTTGTTGTAGTTGCAGGCCATATTGACTACACTGTTGTCCTTAGACTTTAATAAAAGCAGGTAACCTACACTACAAGCAAAGAACCAATTTTTCCAGGCTGCTTCTGTTCCGTTGCTTTCTCTGGGCCGAGTGGACACTTCCTAAACCCGTTTTGGCGAAAGGCATCTGTAGCCCGAAATTGCCCCCTTCAGAGGATTACAAAAATGTGTTCAGTGGCAAAAAAAAATGCCAAAAAAAGAGAAACGGTCACTAAGCGTTGAAATCACCTCAGGCAACGACCGCACAAAACGCACTTCCAAAAGTTTCTTTTCTGAACTCAAGGACTTTCCACAGTAGGTGTGAAATGCATAACAATAACTGTCTGCTCTGCAGACCATGCAGTTCTGATAACCAAAACTTTATTACAAGCAATTAAAATCGCCCCCTCGTCAAATTCAGGATAGCTAGCGACAAGTCCAGCAGTCTCTTTGGCCTCGCTGAGCAAACAAAGTGTTTTTTTTTAAATTGCAAGAAACCATAAGATCTATGACCTGGAATAGATGGGCGCCGTTGTGCACACTGGAAGACCCAGCGTACTATAGAAAGTGCAGCAGCATATAGCTCATTATAGCACAAAAAAAAATCTAAATGTTCGGGACATTCAAAGCATCCATTGTTTACTTTCGTTTTTCGTGCTGCTCTGTTCTTGAAACTTGCATAATATGTACAGCCGGCCAAATCTTTAGCTGGCGTGCATGGCGGCCGCATTTTCCGTGCTCCTGCAGCTTATGACGAAGCAAACTTACGAAAATATCAAATCTGAGCATTGGCTCACTAAGCCCCTGCTTACTACTGAACTTTCCGCAAGTTTGCTTCGTCGTAAGCTGCAGGAGCACGGAAAATGCGGCCATCATGCACGCCAGCTAAAGATTTGGCCGGCTATACATCAACACGGCCGCGAGAAAATTATAACCCAGCTACTGATGGTGTAGTTCGTGGGAAACAAACATCGTTAAGTTTCACCGTGGATAGCTGACATGCTGAGTAGAGGAAGCGTGCCTTATTTAAGAGGCGTCGGCCAATCCCCTGGTGACAAAAGCATGACATAATTGAAAAGAAAAAATCAATCTTTTATGTTGAAATCATGTAAAACTTAACTGCGCTTTCAAAAGTACGCTGGGCGCTAATGGGTTAACATCGCTGGGAAAACGAAAGGTTTGATGTTAGTAAATGTCGGAACCAATGAGAAAAAAAATGAAAATAAGCACGCAACGCGTTTTAGGGGAAGCGCAAAAAATCGCGCAAAGCGGTTTTTGTTTTTGTTTTCATTTTCTATCACGACAATCTCGCCCACCTACAATAGTCAGCCAAAGCTGGTTTTGCACGTTTTCGATTTTACCCAACCGTTGTTGTAAACAAACAATGCATAACCAAGATTCAGCCGTAAGCAGTTGAGATCAGATTGGGTATTTAAATCGTATCGTACGGGCTACTTGCCATTGTGCTCCCCCCCCCCCCCCCCCTTTGTGTTTTTCTTTATCAATTTCACACAAATTAAACCTGATAGCACATCCGAAAGCAAGTGCGGAGTATTAAGGGACACTCAGGAAAACGCCATCCAATTACTGTTCTGAGTAAAAATTAGTTCGTTGGCTCTCTCTGGCTATGTTGACGCTTTTGTGGCAGCAAAAGACGCATTTATCGCCCATACAATCCGATTTAAAAATCTTCAAACTCGCGATGTCCTTAGCAGCAAAGACGGGTTGTCATCATTTGGAAGTGAGTGGTGGTGTAGGGTAGCCTGAGCGATATGCGCCTAGAAATCTGTGCCAGCTCACGCTTTTCACTTGAGAGGTACAGTGCTGGTGGTGACACCTGCATTTCATTTTGCACCCTATAAATGTTCATCTCCGGTGGGATGATCGCCTTGCGATTAGAGTCTGGCACACCATCGATAGAGGCCAATTATCTATTTGTCCTTATTGTCCCTTTAAACTTCTTCCCCTTGGCATTCTTTGACGGCAGTTGCGCCATTGAATTTCTACCATCCCCGTCACTGAGCTGATTCTTGCGAACAAAAACTTCATTTAAGCGCCTCATTAGTGACAGTGTGACTGTTTTGTAAAGAAGCTCAAGGAATTTCTTTGGAGGAGAAATTCTAGACGCCCGTGTACTGTGCGATGTCAGTGCACGTTAAAGAACCCCAGGTGGTCGAAATTTCCGGAGCCCTCCACTACGGAGTCTCTCATAGCCTTAGTCGCTTTGGGACGTCAAACCCCATAAACCAACCAATCAAAGAAGCTGATAGCACCCAACTCTGCTGCGCCCCCTCCATAGATCCCTTTCTCTTGCGAGCTCTAGTGCCGGAGAAAGCCACTTTACTCCATTGTCAATGCATCGACTCTTGCAGCACCCAACTCTGCTGCGCCCCCTACATAGATCCATTTCTCTTGCGAGCTCTAGTGCCGGAGAAAGCCACTTTACTCCATTGTCAATGCATCGACTCTTGCAGCACCCAACTCTGCTGCGCCCCCTCCATAGATCCCTTTCTCTTGCGAGCTCTAGTGCCGGAGAAAGCCACTTTACTCCATTGTCAATGCATCGACTCTTGCAGCACCCAACTCTGCTGCGCCCCCTCCATAGATCCCTTTCTCTTGCGAACTCCAGTGCCGGAGAAAGCCACTTTACTCCATTGTCAATGCATCGACTCTTGCAGCACCCAACTCTGCTGCGCCCCCTACATAGATCCCTTTCTCTTGCGAGCTCTAGTGCCGGAGAAAGCCACTTTACTCCATTGTCAATGCATCGACTCTTGCAGCACCCAACTCTGCTGCGCCCCCTCCATAGATCTCTTTCTCTTGCGAGCTCTAGTGCCGGAGCAAGCCACTTTACTCCATTGTCAATGCATCGACTCTTGCAGCACCCAACTCTGCTGCGCCCCCTCCATAGATCCCTTTCTCTTGCGAACTCTAGTGCCGGAGAAAGCCACTTTACTCCATTGTCAATGCATCGACTCTTGCAGCACCCAACTCTGCTGCGCCCCCTCCATAGATCCCTTTCTCTTGCGAGCTCTAGTGCCGGTGAAAGCCACTTCATCGCCAACGCATCAACTCTCATCGCATAGTAGCTTCGTTGCACCCCATTTAGTAAGCCCCGTGTTCGCTGCTTACGAACTGCCACTGAGGGTGATTTGCACTATTTCCTCCTAATGAGGCTAGGTTTTCGTCATGAGCATCAAACATTGCTCCGCAGGGTGAGAAGGTGGGAAACATAACTGCACAACAAGAGTTGTCGGTAAAAAAGCACCTACTGATTTTCTGTGAGGACAGTGGCGCACGGTCTTAGTGGCAGGTGATGAAAGTATGTTTTCTACAGACGGACCAATTTGCGATAAAATGGTTGCAAGACTAATTACTCCTGCATCTTCAGGTCATCGCCAACGATTGAATTGATGGAAAAGGACCGTTGGTTTTAATGGTTACCTTGACGTCATTTTTAATTTTACCCAAACAGAGTGCTGAGATTTCTGTCGAGAATCGTTCACTGTGAACAATATATGCGCAATAAACTGACGTCATCGAATGGCAATCATGAAACTAACGCGTGTGTGCAAGCTAGAAACGGCGCTACAGGAGGCGTTGAAACGAAATGGTTAATGCGTGTACTCGTGCTCATGAACAGGAAAGTCAGCGGCAGCTTAACCAATTACTTCAGCCTTTCATCATCAGATGACAAATCACTGTTTTGAGGAGCAGGATTCTTATCCGGATCTTTGCACACTCTAACCAAACAGAAATATTCCCTTACACTCAAAAATCATAATACGGCCAAGAACCATCACGGCGGCTTTATTAGCCATTTAATAAAGCCAGTGCACTGGGCGCTCATAGTAAGTTATACAGTTGTAATAAAGTGACAGCTTAGACATTTTTTTCTTAGTCTGTATAGACTGTATGTAGCTTAGTGTAAATAAATTTGTCTCTGGAGAGGAATGGTCGTTTTCAACGTTTTTCATAGCCTTCACAATAGCGAATTCCGCTTGTGATTATCATGCAGTAAAAGCTTTCACGTTTTTGTTCTGAATATGAAGGATTTCATTTTTTTTTTGTATTGCGGGAAGCACTGGTCTGTTCCTTCATATAGTTATTGAAGTTCCTGAACACTGCCGGAACATATACCAGGAATAGCATAGTTGTTTAAATAGGCAAAACGCATTTGCAAAAGAAAAAAATGAACTAGGACGCTGGAATGTGAACGATTGGGCTTACCATCATCAATGTAGCTGTGTCGGAAAACCTTGCACTTGTCGCAGTCCCTGTAAGCTACAGTGAAGTTAAACGGCGGAATTGAGCCTGAAAATAGAAGAAAGGCACAGATTATTTTCCACCAAGCCAGCTTTACACGGAGAGAAAAAAATAAGTCTACCGTGCGAAAAGTCTACGGGGCCCACTGCGAGTCACCACTGCGCCATCCTACGGAAAGAAATTTGAGCGAAATCCACCCATACCTCAAGCGCCCTCAATTGCGAACTATCACCAATCTTTCTGTGAAAATTCTATAAAAGTTCAAACAGGTGAAAACAGTTCTAGACTCTAGCGCCTGTTTCTGTGTTCATTTGAACACGTTTTCCTCTCTTGCTCCACAGAAGCTTTGCCCCAATGGGCAGGTGTTTGATACAGTACGTAAGTTGACGCCCTCCACCTTTTTCCGACCTTGATGTCCTGCGTGCTCTCTTCGTGCTCTAGTATTGCCCTTCGGCGGAGCCCTGACTAGCTTCACCCAGTTTTGTCCGGCGGGAACTGCAGCTGCACCGGGGTGCTTTCACTAGTTTCCCTGTTATCTGTTCTCACTGAAGAACCGGCAGTTTGAGGAGAAGTCTTACCGCCTAGTGGCTGAACCTCGAGCACGTTTCCTGCTGTGTAGCCAGGCGACGATGTCACTGTAATCTTCGTTTTCCTGAAAAAAAAATGAAAATGAGAGCAACAAAGCAGATGATAGCTTTCACTTTGCACAGCACGCTGCGCGCTCATTTTGGCATTAATTGCGTATGGGAGATGAAAGCCAGGTTTCAGCCACAGTGCTGAGGAACTTAGGCCGGAAATATCTGCTCTCTGATGAGTTGAAAAGATGTGGAAAGCGACCGCTGCTAGTCGGGCCGAGGGTCGCACCACAGTATTGTGATTTGGAGATGGACATTTTGCGATCGGAGGGATGAATTTCGTAAGGAATTCAGACTATACTATAGTATGTGCGCGCGCAGAAGGCTTGTTCTGATGTGTCTTCACTGGCGAATTATTAAACTGAGGTAGTTGGTCTCCGTTCACGCATGAGGCTTGCAAGGACTTCTCAGAAGAAACTTGAGAACATATTTCGTAACGTTTCATTTTGTTTGGTTTGGCCGAGCACCTTAACCACTGAGCCACCACGGCGGCAGCTTCGGGAGATTTAGAGCACTCATGATGTGGAAGGAGACACAGTCCATTAACCAAAAGCAAACGCCAAGGCTTGTATATTTTGACAAAGGCTCTATGTACTATCGGGGATAAAATACCTCAAAAGCGCGATTGAGGTGTCCACTGACCCAGGCAGTCTGTTATGCGCCTTTCCTTTAATCGTAATAAATGGATGATGAAAATATTTATTGTAGGACAGATAGAGGATGGGGAAAAGGAGGGTGGTGTCCTTAGTCTGGGACTCCACTGCAGTAAACTGTTGCCTCTGTTCTTTCGATAAGAGGACGTTAATGTTCTTTTTCCGAGCTAGACAGTGCCGCCTCCCACCCCTCCCGCATTGGCTGAAATTATAATATCAATAACTTGGTTTTTTTTGGCAAGCGATACCATGTGGTACAGGCTTGCCTTCTCCCTACAATATCTGCCTTTTGATCAGATCGAATTGGCGCTTATGGCCTGTAATACATAAGGGCTGTGAAATGTCTCAGTCTGTAGTCTACAGAGGTAGATCTCCTCGTGGTTGGTCAGATTTTTAGGGGAATCTCCCGAGATGTAGTAGATTTGTAATAAGGGAGTGATTACTCATTGACATCCACCCTAGCGGCACCATACGGCTACAAAGGAAAGGCATACAGCTTTCTCAGAAACTTTAAAAATTCGTCCTGGTCCGGGGTTCGAACCCGGGACCACCGCTTCACCGGAGCAGACGCTCTACCAATTCAGCTAACCGGGACTTTTTTTATGCGAAGCATATTACTAGAGGTACACTACAGCCCTTCGCCGTGGTTACGCGCCGTGCACACCACGTGGTACAGTGACGTCACACCACGTGACATACCACGTGACACATGACGTCACGACAGAGGAAGATGGGGTCCACCTCACGCCGTCGCTGTGGTTGCACGCCGTGCAGACCACGTGGTACAGTGACGTCACACCACGTGACATACTACGTGACACATGACGTCACGACAGATCGCCGTCACGCGCTGGGAGAGGGAGAACGATGCCATCGCACAGACACCGGAATGTCCTCGAGCCGCATTCCCGCGCATTTCGAACGCGCGTTCACACTCGGTGTGGGTGAAACGCTCGCTTCACCGGGCAGGCGGACGCGGCTTCCGTGGCAATCCAGGCGCCCACCCAACGCGCGTCTCGGGGTTAGTCGGCGTTCCGCTGTAGCCAAGCCGTTGTCTTCCCCCACGACGAAGGCTTCTAGTGGTTGTATTAAAATGACCAAGTATTCAACCAAGGAAAGCCATGTATTACCAAGCCTAGCCATCAATATGCTTCGCATCTAACCAGGGTTAACCAAGTTAAGCCTCAGCCATTTTTTCTTTCATGGCGTTTATTTACATGGTTTTGTACACACACACACACACACACACACACACACACACACACACACACACACACACACACATACACACACACACACACACAAAACTACAGAGCACCTGGGTAGACGCTACGTGGCACAGCCACAAGCTTGCCGTCCAGGTTAGCTTAGCTATCTTGAGCTAACCGGGACGGCAAGTTTGTGGTAGCGCGAGAGCGAATTCATCAAGAACTCGAAGTGGGAACTGTGTTGGTTAGATGTTTCGGGGAATCCTCCAAGGCGGAGTAGATTTGTAATAAGGGAGTAATTGCTCAATGACATCCACCCGAGCGCAGCCATACGGCTACAAAAGGAAAGCTATACAGCTTTCTCAGAAATTTCGTAGTTAAAGAAAAATTCGTCCTGGTTCGGGGTTCGAGCCTGGGACCACCGCTTCACCGAAGCAGTCGCTCTACCAATTCAACATCTATCAATTAACCTCTACCAATTAACTTCTGACCAGCACAGTTCCCACTTCGACTTATAGATCAATTCGCTCTCGCCCTACCATGAGCTTGCCGTCCCGGTTAGCTCAGTTGGTAGAGCGACTGCTCCGGTGAAGCGGTAGTCCCGGGTTCGAAGCCCGGAGCAGGACGAATTTTTGTTCACCTACGAAGTTTGTGAGAAGCATGCATAGCTTTCCTTTGTAGCCGTATGGCTGCGCTCGGGTAGAGGTCAATGTGTAATTACTCCTTTATTACTCCTCGTGTTTGCTCATGTTTTGGCAGTTGGGGGATATGTGTGCCGCTCTAATCTGAGGTGTCGCAGTATCTCGTTGTATGTTGTGAGCGGATCGAACTGGTCCGATTCCGACGTACAGTACATCTGTCGGGGCCCGGGGGGAGAAAAGCTCGGGATGAGTTGTGTGCCAACAAGTTTCCCTCTACACTCTGGTGGCCGTGCATCAACATCAACTCTTTGTCGTCAGCATAGGCTTGTCTGCTTTGTAGGATCAAGAAGGCAAGTGGGCAATCCTACCCTTAATGAAAATTCAGTGTGCTATTTTTGAGTCTGTGAGTATCTATTTCGAGGCGGGATGAATGGCCGCCAGAGCTATTGCCACCACCTCCTCTGTTGTTGTGTCGTGGCTGATTACTGTAAGTCCATCGAAGTGGTGCACTTTTTGGACGACCACCACTGTGGCTAGTACACCTTCGGGAACCGCGGCATCAACGTATACGCCTTCTTGCATGCCGTAGTGTTTCTGGATTGATTTCCTTTACCCTTGCTTGTCTTCGTGCTTCATGGTACGTCGGGTGCACGTTTCTTGAAAATGAAATAGACTTGAAGCATCCTCTCTAGGCGCTTTGGATGGCTTGTTTAGTAAGAAGGTTGAGGGGCACTCAGTATTGAGGTTACTGAGAACCCTTCTCCCTGCCTGTGCAGTTGCCAGTAGGACGACTTGAGCCGTGCAGTATGCCTCTATGAGTTCTTCGATAGTGTTGTGGATCCCTAAGTGGAGCAGTCGATCTGTTGATGTTGATAGCAGCAGTCCAATAGCACTTTTATACGCTATTCTAACTGTGGTTTCGAGATGCTTTATATCAGGTTTCTTGAGGCGAAGGTATGGTGCCACATATACGATATGGCTGATAACATACGTCTGTGTAAGGCGAAAGGTGTCATTTTCCTCCATACCGTTTTTCCTGTCTGTGATTCTGGGAATCATTCGGGCAACTTGTTCGCTCACGTCACGGAACTTTTGGTGGAGGAGTTAATTATTATCCTTGTGTTTGATGTGGCGCCCTAGAAATTTGACTGTCTTCACCTCATGTATGATATGTTGTTGATCTGGATTTCTATGGTGTTTTGATTCTTCCGCTTGCGAATGACAAGAAGCTGTGATTTTTCAGGGCAATATGCGAGTCCGTAGCCTTGTGCATAGGTTTGAACAGTTGTTGTTGCATCGTGGAGAGACTCTTCCAATGTGCCTGCCCATGCTTGTGGTTCCTTCCCATGCTGCCCGTCGTGGTTCATATTGTAATGTCATATGGGTACAAAGCATGATTGATGCCCGGAATCTGATTTAGTTGGGACGCGAGAGATATCATAGCTATGTTGAAGAGAACTAGGGAGAGCACCGCTCCTTGCGTGTACCTCTTGTTTCTCACCGGAGTCTCACCGTCACATTGTCGAAACCGGGAGCTGTTCCTCGGCAAACTTGCATGAAGGCTGCCTGAACTCCTCTAAGGTGAAGTCTTCATCGAGATCTCAGTTGCTTTGTCCCTGGTATTATGTGTTGGAGCGCGGGTCTAGTTAGTTGCAGATCCATCGTTTGGCGAGCTCCGACGCCGGTTGTTGGTCCGAGCCTCTAAAGTTGTGTATTGCCAGCCACAGGTTTTTGCTTTCTTCCACCTTAGCTTTACGGGGCTCAGTAAGGCATCTGAGAAGATTCCATGTGGTTTGAGGGTCTAGCTTTTCCATGAAGAAGTCGCACTTGGTGGGTCAGTTATTACGAGAGAGCTCCCACGCAAATTTGTCAGCTTTTTTAGCGAGCGCTGTTATTCTAAGTTTTTATCGGCTATTATGCTTCTGGGCTTTCCACTTCTTGGTGAGGCCTTCTGCGCGCCTCCCAAAGGTGGAGCAGATGGTTGTCGATAGCCGGCTGTTTTTCTGAGGTGTTCAGGGTTTTGGTTAGTTGGTCCTTGTATAAAAGCAGTGAACAGGCCCAGTCGTCATAGTTGCTGTTGATGTCGCAAGCGCCTCTGCACTATCTTTTCGGAATTCCTCTCAATCTGTTAGTTTACCTTGGCCTCGCGGTGTACATGACTTGTTGCATTCCCGGCTAGTCTGTAGAATGTAATGGTCTTTTCCAAGGTTTTCTCCGGTATTACACCACTCTTAACTTCTGGCGTTCCATATTAGCGTGATGTCCGGGCATATGTCTCTAGGGACACTACTGCCCCAGTCGAATCGGATACCGCTGGTCCGTTAGAACTATAAAATGCATGTCTGGGATGAGTGTGAACCTTCCGCTGGTTTTGAGAAAAGTTACGGCGCATAACTGCCTCATCTGGTACGTGGCCGCCACTGCCTACTCACAGCGCGAAAGTGGTGTCCACTGGTCCAGTGACCAAGTTACACTTGCTATTGTGAGGCTTCACACAGAAACACACGGCTGAAATCCTGAGATTGCGGCAAGTGCTTTCGCACAAATCCAGGACGAGTGAGCTGTACACCAAGCCATTTGCTCCGTTATTAGCCACAGACCCGAAAGCAAACTTGTGGCAGGGAAAGGCGAACTAGCGTGCTTTGATATGGGACTTCGAAATGAGGTACTCACTCAAGAATATAGCAGCTCATCGTACTTTGTGCCTCCTGCACACTTTTCGTCTCGGTAGTAGTTTGGAACGATGCTATTTGCGAGAAATTACAATGCTGCTTTCCGTATTCGTGCACCACTTTTAGTATGCACCGCAGACCATTAAGCCTGTTTAGAGAAAGAGCTCCTGAGCAAGAAAAAATGATTTGTATGCTTTTCGTTCCCACTGGGCCTCATTTCCATCGGTACTCTGTAAATCATTAAGCAACCTTGGCTTATTCAAGCGGCCTTCCTAGGCAACTATTCTTCAGCCGAAATGTAGCAGAGACAGACATACAGCTTCGGAAAACGAAAGGGCGGGCACAACAGTAGATGACTCCCTTTCTCGCCTACAGCTGCCAATCTTGCCTTCAATACAGGTTCGCCAAGAGTGGAGAGCCCCTCTTCACTTTCAGAGGAGATGATGAAGAAAGGAGACGAAGAGAAGGTGGAAGGCGAATGTTGGCGGGTGGTGAGCATTTGAGAGGGAGCACGGAATGTGGGCTGAATCACTCCTGTTCCCATGGTCCAAGCCCGCCAGCGGGTTCAGCGCTCTGTACTATGTTCTCCTTCTTCCTGTTTTGTGTTCGCGCTGCTGATATATATGGATCGCAACCAACTAGCCCGACAGATGGTGGAACTAATGCCAACCCATACTCCGTCGCATCGACCGGACTCGTCGTCTATATATTATGGACTTTTTAGCTGTTCGTTTTTTCCTGACGGCATTGAAGTTCTTTACAGCGCTGATTATACCCTAATAATGCATTAACTAGCTTCCCATTCTACAGCTCTACCCCAGAATTTAGCTCTGCTATTCAAATTATACCTTAATTCTAGACAAAACCACCCTTCACGACGATACGTAAGCTGCTAGGTAGTCGCATGCAGGAGTCCTTTCTGAACCCAGAGCAAAAAGATTTTATAAAAAAACCGAAACACTTACAGCACACCATTGGAGCCATATTCAAAGATTGCCTGAAGATGAGAGTTATGGAGAGGCCCCGTTGGATTGGCTTTGACGCACTTCGCTTCACCTCCGAAATATGGGTCGCTTTTAAAATTGCGGTAAATCTGGTGCAGATGCGACTTGAAGGGAAAGCACTGAAACGCAGAAAATAAGTACGGAATCGTTATTGATTGAAGTCGGAGACAACAAGCATCCTGGTTAGGAATTAAAAATTAAAGCGGTTTTACAAGCGCACACCAACATGAGCGACCCTGTGCAGTGGAGACATACGTATTAATTCCCACTGTCCGCTATTTTCTAATTCGCACTGTGGTCGCACAGCATGGCTCTTTTACAACTGGAGCGAGCCGAAATGCGGCGGCTGCGTGTGAAAGAAGACCTTGCGTTATCCGGGAGCTTCTGTTAGACAAGATTGCAAGGGTTAATTTATGTCACCCATGAGACAGAAAGAGGGGAGAAATTTATTACAATAAATTTTTGGCATGGAGGGTGGTCCTCCTAACTCAAACGCTCGGCCTTGGCTGCGATGTCTCGCGTTCGGCGGACCAGCAGCAGCTGGCGACCGGCCAAGGCAAGGACAGCCAGCGTTCCCACGTGGCTTCTGCGTTTGTCTGTTGTACTCCTTTCATTTTTTCGTCTCCTCGTCGTTGTGTCACTGTCATCTTCTTAATGTTCTGCTCCTTATTAGTTGCCGTAAAATATGTATCTGGACTTACGTTTTTTATCAACCCCTGTTCCTGGGATTCATTTGCCACTGGTTTCTTTTCCTCTATTTGAGATTTCCGACAGCTGCATTCGGGCCTTCATTTGTTTTCATTACTTTTTGTGTTTTTCCACAGTGCGGAATGTGCGCTTTTGCCCTCGTTCAACACAATGTCTCTTGTTTTGAATTTAGATATGACTTCTTCAAATTCCTTGTGAGTACTTTGCTTCTGTATTTTATATCATCTAGCTTCAGGAGCAGCGAAGCTTTGCTTGTCCGCGCTTCATATTCCTTTGATTTATGCATTTTTTAACCAAACCAAACTTTATCGTTTCCTATCTTAAAATGATATAAATTATGATTATAAAAATATTTTTATGGCGCAAGGGCAGCTTTCAGCAAAAAGCGCCACAACACAAGATATTTCTGTCTACACAAGGTGGGGTCATTGGCCCATTCCAAAGCATTTGAACCCAGATAAGCCAAGCACCAGGCTAGGGTGGAAAAGTTGCATTCATTGTATCACCGGTGTGTGCCCGACGGCTGCACTGAGATAAAGAATTAGATAGAGCGGAGCACACAGCGCGACGAAGACACAAACCCTTATCAATTAAACCGACCAATTGGATTCCAAGGGTAGAAAACGGTATTCAAGCTGTATTCAAGGAATGTGGTGGCTATGGCTGCCATAAGGTGCGTCGTGGAGTAAATACTCTGACATATATCACACTGATGATAACATTCATGCAATAAACCTTAGCAGGGTGCTAAGCTAAACAAGGCAGGTTGGTGTCGAAAGTGTGCAGTTAGCCACTGTGTTTTAGGAGAATTCCGGAATGCGGAGTAGAATTCCATCATCCGAGTAATTACTCATTAGCGTCCGCCTAACCGCCGCCATACGGGTACAATTGAAAGATGTAGAGCTTTAACGGAGACTTCATAGCTGAAGAAAATTGATCCCGGTCCGAAGACCGAGCCCGGGGCAGATGCTGTACCAACTCAGTTAACCAGGGTGGCTAGCAGATGGCAGGGTGAGGCCGCATTGATGTGCAACTCGATCTTGGAATATGTTAGTTTAAAATGCTTTAGGGCATCGCCCAATGTGGAGTAGATCTTATAACAAGAGTACTTACTCATTAGCATCCACTTGGCTCGGCAAATGCCGAAACAGGAGGAATATTTTTCGGCTGTGAATCAGCAGAGACAGCTGTATGTTTGCTTAAAAGGGGACAGGGCAAACACAGGACAGAGAGAGGAACGTACGCTGTTAAATGTTACGCAATGTTAAACCAACTAGTCCGCAACAACACCTCGTGAATAGCTGTATGGCTTCCCTTTGGAACCATGTGGTTGCACTCAAGCGGGTACTATTGAGAAATTACTGCATGCACTGAAATCGTACAACCATATAGATGTCAATCCTATTCCTCTGTACTGTATGCATCGACTTTTTTACGCCTTACTTTTAGAAGATTTTTTTTCTATCTAGCGGTATTATTTCTTTTCTTGCACGCCCAAGAAGGACCACTTACGTCTCTATCATCCTGATAGGAGCCCAGAGCGGGGTTGAGGTCGGGTCTTGATTGGCTGGCCCCAGCGCTTGCAGTTCCGAAGATTATCACAGCTAAAGCGACACGGACATAGATTGCTTGCATGATTCCAGTGACAATACACAACTTTAGCAAAAGCGAAGCAAAAGCTCGCAAAAGCGAGGCATCGAACAGCAGCAGCAATGCAGCAGCGACCAATGTTCTTCTGTTTCTTGGTGCAGATACTATCTTGGAGCGGCCTTAGTCATGACTCGAGCGACCGGCGGAACGTTCCCTGCCTGACATCGACTGAGCGCCCCGTATCGCCTCTTCGGCTGCCTGTACAGTTCAAGCCCGACTCGCTACGAATGAGCGAATGTTGCCCGACGCCACCGGAAGAAGCCATCGCCTTCAAGTGGTCTGCACCTTTGGCCGCGCAAGCCCCATCGTCACAGTCATCAAGTGTATCGTGCCCATTTAAGCACTGGCAATCACCGAGCGCCTTCAGTGGGCATGGAACAGCAGCAGCAATGCAGCAGCGACCAATGTTCTTCTGTTTCTTGGTGCAGATGCTATCTTGGAGCGGCCTTAGGCATGACTCGAGCGACCGGCGGAACGTTCCCTGCCTGACATCGACTGAGCGCCCCGTATCGCCTCTTCGGCTGCCTGTACAGTTCAAGCCCGACTCGCTACGAATGAGCGAATGTTGCCCGACGCCACCGGAAGAAGCCATCGCCTTCAAGTGGTCTGCACCTTTGGCCGCGCAAGCCCCATCGTCACAGTCATCAAGTGTATCGTGCCCATTTAAGCACTGGCAATCACCGAGCGCCTTCAGTGGGCATGGAACAGCAGCAGCAATGCAGCAGCGACCAATGTTCTTCTGTTTCTTGGTGCAGATACTATCTTGGAGCGGCCTTAGGCATGACTCGAGCGACCGGCGGAACGTTCCCTGCCTGACATCGACTGAGCGCCCCGTATCGCCTCTTCGGCTGCCTGTACAGTTCAAGCCCGACTCGCTACGAATGAGCGAATGTTGCCCGACGCCACCGGAAGAAGCCATCGCCTTCAAGTGGTCTGCACCTTTGGCCGCGCAAGCCCCATCGTCACAGTCATCAAGTGTATCGTGCCCATTTAAGCACTGGGCTTCTTCGATTATCCGCCTCTGGCAGCCCGCGGGTTGCTTGCGGGCTGCCCGAGCGCGCTCGATTTTCTCGGGTTGCTCCGCCCACTTCCGGTGGCTGCCCGGAACGCGTTCGTTTTTCTCTGGCTGGGCGGTTTCGGGCTGCCAGCCGGCGGCCAGACTCGCCAGGACGATTTTGTGTTGGCAGCGCTCGGGCAGCTAGCAGACGACAGAGAGGTGTACGGTAGCGGGAAGCTCGCGCGGCCATTTTTATAAGGACTAGAAGGACCGCGGTTCTTCATGCGATGTTTTGCGCGATGCAGGCGCTTGTTTCGACTAGGCCACGGTGCATATCGATTGTGTCGCCTGCAATGGCACCTTTTGCGGTAGTTCTCGGTGTTTATTGATATGTTTTGCGTGCGTATGCGCGATCATATTTCGATCGTCTCACCACCTCGCAAGCACAATTGCTCGCTTCATACTACGATCGCGTACCAGCTGATTCACAAAATATTTCGGCTGTTAATTTCGTGCGCCCGGCGGATATTGCGATGGTGTTCGAGGCCTTTCACGAGAGCAACCGGATTCCAGTTCTGAGTACGCGTTCAGACGCGCGCATATATGCATGTGCTGAACGTGTTTTACGAAGTGTTGGTTGAGCGCGATACGGGAGCGTATGGTCTTCGTTGCGTTTGGCGCAGTGCTAAAGTGGATATGCTTTGAAAAACGCTTGACTGAAACATGTCCTTCATTAAAAGCCCTCACGAGCACATTGCTCGAGACATCTCTGCGGGCAATAATTGTCGCGCCGACCAAGTGCTGATTCTGTCGTCGCCAACTGTTGTACAGCTTCATGCTCGGGCCTTCTGCCACATATGCTCAAAATATCTGAGAATTACCCTAGGCATGCACCTCCTCGCGTTTGTCTCATTTAAAAAAGAGATAAAAATGAGCTCTAGCGCTGATCGTCATGCAAACACACGCGGAACGTGAGGCGCCGACACGCAGGGCTTTATTGTAGCGCCTTTCATTCCAGTGCCAGTTCTCTGCTATAAAGCTGTATTATTACAGAAACGACGCAGCTAAATTTATACAGTGCACCCGCTTGTTCTGGGTGGACGTTCAACAAGCTGATATGCGCTTTTGCCGAGATTATGCGTTCCTTGCCCGCAGCAAAAGCCGGCGGCCGACAGACTACAGTTGAACGAACGTATCCCGATTCTTTTCTGCTTACAGCTTACAGGAAGCAGGTTACCAGCGTAGAACGACCACAGCAGAGTCCACCAGGGTCGATCGTCGGCGGTCATACCAGTCATATATACTTACTGCGTAGTAAGCAAACACGCAATAATCCGAGAGTACGGCTTGTCGTTTGATAAACAACGCACGGGCAGTTTTTCCGTCCTATGCTTACACAGTGCACCGAAGGCACACGCTCGCGTTGTCGTTGCCGATGTATACGAGTGCGAGCTTGATCAGCTGCATGTTCTGCAGTCTGCGGCACGCAGCCCTCGAGTCGTTGTTTTCGATACCAAGCAGCCGATTCCTACCTTTCGCGCGTGAGACGCAGAACGCGAAGCTAGAGAGAGCATCTGCCCTCCGTGATCCGCGCCTTGCTTGCCACCGTGATTGCCGGTAGGCTGGTTCCGGTGGCCGCCAGCCCACGTGATCATGATGCGTTTTCCTGTCAGAGGCGAACTTGCGGGCCGCCAGCGGGCTGCCCGAGCGCGGTTAATCGAAGAGGCCCACTGGCAATCACCGAGCGCCTTCAGTGGGCATGGAACAGCAGCAGCAATGCAGCAGCGACCAATGTTCTTCTGTTTCTTGGTGCAGATACTATCTTGGAGCGGCCTTAGGCATGACTCGAGCGACCGGCGGAACGTTCCCTGCCTGACATCGACTGAGCGCCCCGTATCGCCTCTTCGGCTGCCTGTACAGTTCAAGTATAGTGCCTAGAATATACTGGCTAGTGTGCCGAGGGCGCGCGCTCGCGTGGCCGCCGTGGTGATGCCTTCCCGAAGCCACCGCAGGGTGGCGCTTCCAGTCGCTAAGGTGCCACCGCGCAGCGTTCGCTGCCTTGGCCCGGCGTTGGAAACTAACCTTGCGCTGCGCTTTTCGCTACGCAGCCCATCTTTCTCCGTGCTTTGAGAACACTTTTGTTCAAAACCTTTCTCGACGGAAGATAAACTCAACGGCCTAACACTGTCCGTAGAAAAATCATCAACCGAGATAGCGCCGCGAGACCGACGATGCGTTGTGCAAGACTATGGTTGTGCCAATTTACTACCAGATCCAATCCGTAAAATTTTATTCTTTCCACCGTACACTGAACACGCTGTACACTGTACAGCGTCACTGTACAGAACCCCTGAAGTGAAAAAGAAAGGTAAATTAAATGCCGAATATCCAGCGAGAGGCCCAGCTTAGCAACTTGAAACAAACACCGAAGGCTGACAGCTGCGGCCACAGTATCCCCGAAAACTCTCCGATCCGGATTCGTTGCTGATACATGGGAACTTTCGATCACGATTTTACTCGATCCGAATTCAGTCGACTGCGATCCGCGCATCTCAACCGCGACCGTAGGCTGTTGCGCGCACTTTAATGCTGTCATGCTCAACTAGCAGTATCCAGGTGGCTGGACCTCGCAGCGGCGACCATTCTTAAATCGCGATAAAAAAATTTTCACCCCAAACGGATCGATAGCGATCGGAAGCGCCCGTGTGACACTGGCATTAGGAAATAGCATCCATAGCTTTTGCAAAGGTTATGACCCAAGGGATTTCAGTTCTACAGTCCAGTGCTACACTTATGGACAGGTTATGCCGATGTTTTTTGCAGTTCAACCGCGCGTACTGGAATTTTTATATATCAGTCAGACAATATTTAATAGCGTCGTGTATGTGCAAAAAAAATCGCAGGGGCTCTTTCCCAACATTGCATCTGTTTGCGATGATCGTATGTAATGAACACATGCAGCCTGAAGTGGACTCGTTGCATTTCATTTGGAAGTTAGAACACGCTTTACACAGAAGTAGTTTTTATGCAGGTGTCTGCGAATTTTCGTTCCATCTCTTAAGGGAAGAAAAGGCAAGAACGAAAACAAAAAAGTGATCCTATCAGTGATTCTCTTCTACAAAGGGCTACAATATACTGCAAACTGTAAAGCTACAGCCATAATAAACAGGTAAAAATAACTGGTCACGGCTAAAAGTTTGTACAAAGTAAGCAAGGCACTGAATTATTTATTAACTGAACAAAATATCTGAAGTTGGTCGCTGGAGAGACCGTTCATCAACAGTTATAAAGAGAAGCGCCTAGAAACAGTACACAGCCATACCATTTAAGCAAGGCACTTTATATATACAGAAAGGAAAACACTGTATTGATATTAGCAAACTGGTTGCAGTGTCTGAACTTCAACAATTTTTTTCGTTGCCTTTGTGCCTCTCTGTCTTTGTTTAGCCCTTTAACATAAAACGTAATTCTTAGCAAAACATAAAACAAGAGTCGACAGCCTGGTTGCTGCCTCGTTTTCGGGGCAACCAAGTTTTGGCAAGGCAACTGAACAGAAGCAACTTAAGCATGATTAGTCGCTGCAACTTTCAGTTCATGGGCTCAAATCACAGCGCAAACAAAACCAAAGAAACGCGCAGACGCAAGGTAAACACAGTGCACAACACAAGGCTTGGCTGGCAAACTGCAGCAATCCAGCACCTTTACGACAGGAAGCGCCCTCTGGCGGCGAAAATTGGAAGGCAGCGCTGGCGCTGCCACCTCCTCCCATGCGGAGACCCCTCCGCTCGAGACACTAGCCAGTATATTCTAGGCACTATAGTTCAAGCCCGACTCGCTACGAATGAGCGAATGTTGCCCGACGCCACCGGAAGAAGCCATCGCCTTCAAGTGGTCTGCACCTTTGGCCGCGCAAGCCCAATCGTCACAGTCATCAAGTGTATCGTGCCCATTTAAGCACTGGCAATCACCGAGCGCCTTCAGTGGGCATGGAACAGCAGCAGCAATGCAGCAGCGACCAATGTTCTTCTGTTTCTTGGTGCAGGTCAGTTCATGTCCTTCTTTGCACTGTAAACGCACAAGTAATGTCAACCTGCTGCTTGTGCCATGCCCAAGCGTATTCATGTGCATTGTCTGCGAATGTGTATGTGTGCTGAAATTATTGCTCTTAGGTGGCGACATTGAACAGAACCCAGGGCCCCCTAAAAAAGATTCTAGCCAGTCCAACGATGACGTAGTCACTCTGTTAAAATCTTTAAACGAAAAAATTGACAAGAACCATGGCGAAATACTCTCCCAGCTCAACGAAGTTCGGCAAACACAAACAAAGCTTGAGCGTCAGATGGCCAGTATGAACGATAGGCTTGTTGCCGTCGAAGAAAAAGTAGCCGCCTCGCAAGCCCCCAGCGCCTTTGACATTACCCAGGAAGTGTCTGAGGCTGTACAGAATGAAGCAGAGGCGTTTCATAAACGACTCGATGACCTCGAAGACAGGTCACGACGCGATAACCTACTTTTTCACGGCCTCCCTGACACGCAAAACGAAACTTGGGATGAATCTGAAAAGCTCGTGCGTGAAAAGCTTCTTTCTGAAATGGACCTTGAGCTACCCAGCGAGGCCATAGCACGCGCACATCGGCTGGGTAAATTTTCGAATGTTAAATGCCGTCCTGTCATAGTCAAGTTTACGAATTTTAAGATCCGAGAAGCCGTGTTTACTGACCGAAGCAAAATGAAAAATGCTGGGATAAAGGTTACGGAAGATTTCTGCTTGTCAACTCGCAACGCACGTAAAAAACTTTTTGACTTTGGACAAGCAAGTGGAGAGAAGTACGCTATTCGTCAGAACAAACTGTTCATAAAGAATAAGTGTTACATCTACATTTCGGCATCAGATAGCATCTGTGAATATCATATCAATAACCAAGCATCCCCACGCAGCCCTGATAGTAGTGCCTTGCCTGCCGATCTTTCTACCGCGTAGCTACCTGCTCGTGGTCATGAGCTTTCAAATGACATGTGTTTTGTTCTCTAATATTCGTAGTGTTGTAAACAAGCGTGATGATCTGTGTACTCTCATCGACACGTGCGATGCAGACATTCTGGTCCTCACCGAAACCTGGCTGAATTCAAAGATTTCTAATGATGAAATACTAAACTGCGAAAAGGATTTCATTACTTATCGATGTGACCGTGGAGACAGAATAGAAGGCGGTGTTCTGATAGCGGTCGCTGATCATCTGCATTCTTCACACGTGTCACTTGTTTCTTCAATAGAAATTGTATGCGCCTCTATACGCATTAATCATCGAAACGTAATCTTCTGCGCATGCTATCGCCCTCCAAATGCTCCACCGTCTTTCTGTAGTGAACTTCATGATGTGCTCAATCGCATTTTAGTTAGGTTTCCTTCTTCGCCAATCTTTTTACTTGGCGATTTCAACATGCCAAAAATAATTTGGTCTGGTGCGTTCCCTTCCACTCTGGATTCGTCACCTGACACGATTGGCTTCATAAATCTGTGCACTGACTTCAATTTTTCTCAGCTGATTACCCAGCCAACCCGTACCACCACTACTAGCGCTAACATCCTTGATCTTGTTCTAACTACGCTTCCTGAGCTCGTTCATTCATTGGCATTTCTACCAGGCCTCAGTGACCACTCCTTCACCCAGTTTGACCTTAAAGATACTAACACACGTGTGCGACCCAATCCCAAATATATCAGAGATTATTCAAAGGCAAATTTTCCGTCGATTAACGCAGAACTCGAAATCTTCTTAGGTGAGTGCATGCCAAACTTTTATAACCGTACTGTGGAAACGAACTGGCGCCTTTTTAAAGAAAAAGTTCATTTTCTCGTCCAAAAACACATACCTTTACGCGTCATATCAGGCAAGCAACGTTCCCCGTGGTTCAATGCCGCATTTAAACGCCTTTTAAGTAAAAAAAAAAAACGAGTTTATCGTAGAGCGAAAACCACCGGTTGCCCCGATCACTGGGATGTGTATCGTGCCATCACATCAGAGTATCGAAAAGCCTTAAGAAACGCCAAGCAGGTTTTTTTTCCAGAGTACACTTCCGTCTTTGTTGATTGATAATGCCAAAAAATTTTGGAACATCATTTCTGGTCCCAAGCATAAAGCAATAGCTCTGAACGATAGAAGCGGCGCAGCCATTCCTTCATCGGAGTGCCCTCAAGTGCTAAACGATGCCTTCTCTAATACTTTTTTTACAGCAATCATCTGTTTCTCTGCCCTCTTTTCAGCCTGTGCAGAATCCATTAATGGACCCAATTGTGTTTGACAGTCTTGGTATAGAAAGTCTAATTAATAATCTCAAAAGTTCTTCGTCTTCGGGAATCGACGACATAAATTCTAAATTTTTAAAGAATACAAGTGTTTGTTCTTCCATTTACTTGTGTGCACTCTTCTCGCAATCTTTTAATTCAGGACAGCTACCCGGGGACTGGAAGGTGGGTAAGGTGGTACCAATATTCAAGTCTGGTGATGCTCATTGTGCTCTTAATTACAGACCCATATCATTAGCGAGTGTCCCGTGTAAACTGTTTGAACATGTCATTTATTCTAATCGGGTTAAATTTCTAGAAAATCATTCGTTTTTTTTCCCTCATCAGCATGGCTTTCGTCAATCATTTTCTTGTGAAACGCAACTCATTTCCTTCACCCATGATTTATTTGATGCATTAGACAAGGGATTTTTCATTGACTGTGTATTTTTAGATTTTCAGAAAGCATTTGATCTTGTTAATCACCAACTACTTTGTTTTAAGCTCGGTAAACTAAATATCGACCCAAACATTCTTTCATGGATCGAGAGTTTTTTGCGTAACAGAACTCAATTCGTCACCGCAAATAACGCTGATTCTTCACCATGCTCTGTTACCTCCGGCGTGCCTCAAGGTTCCGTGCTTGGGCCGCTATTGTTTCTAATATACATTAACGGTCTTCCAATTTCTATTAACTCCACAATCAGGCTTTTCGCAGATGATTTCGTTATTTATCGAGTAATCAAATCCGCTTCAGACTCATCCTTACTTCAAAGTGACCTAAATAAGGTATCTAGTTGGTGTGATGTTTGGCTCATGAGACTGAATACTAACAAGTGTAAGGTCATGCGTATTTCACACCGGTCTGCTAACGAAAATCTTATTCCCTACAATATTTCAGGTTCTCTCCTTGAACAAGTTACCACATATAAATATTTAGGGGTTCATATAACTTCTAACCTTTCATGGCAGGCACATGTTCATTATATTGTTAACAATGCTAACCGCATGCTTGGCTACTTGCGTCGTAATTTTTCTATGGCTCCATCTTCTTTAAAACTGCTACTTTATAAAACCTTAGTTAGATCTAAATTAGAATATGCGTGCTCTGTGTGGGACCCGGGACTTGAAACTCTTACTAATCAGTTAGAGTCAGTACAGAATCGTAGCGCCAGATTCATTTTGTCTAACTTTTCCCGCACTGCTAGTGTAACTACAATGAAAAATACTTTGAACCTTCCTAGCCTTTCCCTTCGTAGAAAACTCGCGCGAATACTAACTTTTCACAAGATTTACTACCACAATCATCAGCTAAAACGGGATCTTCTATCTGAACCATCGTTCTTATCACCTCGCACGGATCATCGCCACAAGGTACGCATTCCATACTGCCGAAACAATGCATATTTTAACTCGTTTATACAAAAGACGGCGAGCTATTGGAACCACCTGCCCACCTTGGTTGCCGACATCTCTGACAACTGTTTATTTAAAAATGCCGCGGAAAGCTGTGTTTGACTAGGCTGTTTTCTTACGTAATCTGATTTGTATTTTGTTCAAGCTTACGTTTTTTCATTCCTTGCTGTATAACTTTACATTTTCCGTTTACTTTTTGTTTTCATTTTGCTGCATTGTTTTTACTTTTTTATCCACTCCCTTCTGTAACGCCCCACTGGGGCCCTGAAGGTATTGTAATAAATAAATAAATATATACCGCACGCGCTATAGAGGGGACGTTAACCGCGCGCCGGAGTGCAAGCGCTGCCCAGCAACTGTCCTTGTGTTGTACTTCTTCCGCTGGAAAGGTCAATGCCAGAATAGCCGAACGCACGTGGCGCTCATAGCAGTAAAACATTACCCCGAACTGCAGTTATCTGTGTATTATTAAATACGCTGCAAGTACAACGTCGCCACCAAACATATCTTTCCTGTGGTATAGCATGCATGCGTCGCTGCTGAATAGCATACTGTCTGGCCGTGATGTGAAATACTGCCGTGCTTCATCGTCCACGAACACAGGATGTAGCAGCGAACCCAAATGAACTCGAAATTTGACAGTTCGCCGAGGTTCTCTCTGGCTATGCACTGTCTTCGCGCGACAGGCTTTCTTGACCTTTCTCGAGACGTTGACTATTCAGTCGTCTAAAAAAAACATTACTACTATTATTATTCAGTTCTCAAAGCCAGATAGGCCTGCAGCATGCCCGAGAAACCACAGGCGTCATGAGAACGGGGTGGGAGTAAAAAATAAAGAAGGAATTCGGATTAGCTCTGCGTAGTAAATTAATGTTATTGTTAAGAACGAGATGCATATAGATAATGGACAAACACAGGAGAGAGGATAACGACGAAAAAAGCGTAAACTTTCAACTGGTTTTATTCGGATCTATCATGCTTATACATAGGCAGTGTGCAAATGTGCCTAAAAAAGAAGGGAGTAGAAGCGAGAGACAGGGCAAGTCGTCTGGGCACAAATAATCAAACTCAGCGCATAAAGCTTTTCTCAGCATTATGCAGGGTAGCTGATATACAGTCTTATATAATATAGTCTTCGCCCTTTAACTTAATATAGTACGCTTCTAGAAACTCACGACCTACTTTGTCTTCACTCCTGCCTAGAATTTTAATGCTCATGAGCCGTGGCTCTCAGCCTTTGCACACAATGCAATGAGCCGGCAAATTTGCTACTTCCCTGTTTCTAATTCACCGCGCATGCTCCCCTGCGCATTCATTCATGCAGCGGCCTGTCTGGCCAACACAAACGCGACAACACTTGAACGGGACTTCGTATACCGCATCCGTTGCACTATTCCTGAACTTTCGGCATGGTTTCATTTCATTTCATTTCATTTATTGAACCCTCAAGGCCAAGGGAATTAAAGAGGGGAGTGGTTACAAAAACAAGAAAATACATAAACAGATGCAATACATGATACAAAACAAAGTATTATCACATTCCTGTTATACAATGTTAACTAGTGCAGAACGAAAATGCTGGTTATCACTTATGTCGACGATATCTGCGGGAAGGCGGTTCCATTCGCGTGATTTACGAGGCAAGAAAGACTGAAATGCAGTTACAGTGTTACACGTTTCAATGCCAACTTTGTGACGATGATCAATGCGGTTTGACACGTATCTGGGGAAGGAAATGAGGGCATCATGTAGCATGGGATGATGTATAGCTTATGAAAGAGGCTCAAACGAATTGTCTGCCGGCGGGATGTTAAAAGAGGCAAAGAAAGATTAGCTTTCATGCTTGTTACACTTGCGGTACGGTTAAAGTTGGACAGGATAAAACGAGCAGCGTTATTTTGAACTAGCTCAAGCGAAGTTATCAATTTTTCATGATGGGGATCCCATATGGCGGCGGCGTATTCCAGATTAGGGCGTATTAGTGTTTTATAAAGCAATAATTTCAAGGAAGACGGAGTTTTGGAAAAGTTACGGCGCACATAGCCCAACATGCGGTTAGCTTTGTTAGCAATGTACTCAATATGGCGCGTCCAGTTAAGGTCAGCAGAAATATGAACATCCAGGTATTTATATGAAGTACCCGCTTCAAAGGGAACGTTCTTTAGGTAGTACACAGGCGGAGCGTTGGCACTTCTTGATATTCGCATAATTTTGCACTTATTAGTGTTAAGTTCCATAAGCCATTCATTACACCAAAGAGAAATGTTAGAGAGATCACGCTGAAGAAGGTTAGCATCGTCGGGGGATTTTATTTCGCGGAAAACAACACTGTCGTCAGCAAACAAAAGAATGTTAGATGATACAATGGAAGGCAAGTCGTTGATGTAAATAAGAAATAAAAGGGGTCCGAGTACTGAGCCTTGCGGCACGCCCGAATAAACTTCGCTGAAAGGTGAGTTAAAATTACTAGCGGAAACGAACTGCGATCGGTTAAGAAGAAAGTATTCAATCCATTTGAGAACGCTGTAGTCGATATTCAGTTGGGTTAGCTTAAAAATAATAAGCGGTGACACACCTTGTCGAATGCTTTAGAATAATCAAGGAAAATGCAGACAGCTTCTGATGCGCGATCTAAAATATGGTGAAGTTTGATAGTGAAACTGGCAAGTTGGGTTTCGCAAGAAAATGACTTCCGAAAGCCATGGCCGCCGCGGTGGCTCAGCGGTTATGGTGCTCGGCTGCTGACCCAAAAGACGCGGGTTCGATCCCGGCCGCGGCGGCTAGAATTTCTTTGGAGGAGAAATTGTAGAGGCCCGTGTACTGTGCGATGTCAGTGCACGTTAAAGAACCCCAGGTGGTCGAAATTTCCGGAGCCCTCCACTACGGCGTCTCTCATAGTCTTAGTCGCTTTGGTACGTTAAACCCCATAAACCAAACCAACCAAACCGAAAGCCATGCTGTGCGGGTGTAAAAAAGGAATTAGACTCGAGAACGTTCACAAGGTTAGTGAAGATGACGTGTTCTAATAGTTTGCAACAAGTACTAGTAAGCGAGAGGGGGCGATAATTTGTAGGGGAGGTTCAATTTCCTGATTTGAATAATGGAACCACCTTCCCGACTTTCCATTGTGTTGGCAGAAGGGAATTATTGAGAGTCTGCTGGAAAATCTTTGTTAGTACTAAGGAGCTGGAGGCAACTGTATTTTTTTTAAATTTCTGCATCCGCTTTTAAAAATTCTGCATCCGTTTCGTCGGGGTCCTTCCTTGTAGATCCTCGGGCATGACCCGGCGCGCTTTCGTGGCGCTGAAAAAACTACCCTGACGCCATGCCTGTTGGCCACTTTTTCCAGGTTGTCGGCGACTTTATGCATAGAGGGCGCAACCGTGGCCTTCTTTCTGAGCATGCGCTCAACGCTGTTGCCGCGTTCTTCAATTTTTTACATTCTGCGAAAGGCTCTCTGCCACACCTCAGATGACCTCGCAGGGAAGCGGCTGAAAGAAGCCTATTAATTTGATTATAAAAGCTGGCGTCCACTGCATTAGGACATGACATTGTAATAGCGCATTCTTGGCATGAGCTTGCTATAGCTCTCTTAATTATCTCAGAATGTGCAGAATCATATGCAAAAAACTCTTCTTGTGCTCGTGGGGCATAGTGCCAACAGATGTGATGAAAGCTTAACAGCAAATTAAGATCTAAAAAATCCAACGAACCGCTACTTAGAAGTTCGTGCGTGAATGCCAAACACTTCACATGCTTTCGATGAACGTCGGATAGTTTCTCACACTATTCAAAGAACCTCGGTGAACGCCGCCTGTGATGAGTCCCATAATTCCGTATGTTTTCTGTATGGTTCTTATGAAAACCTCACTAAAACATACGGATTATACGGGCTCTATGAACAACGCGTAGAGAGAGGCCAATGTCGAACGGCATTTATGTGACGTCATATATCACATTTGAAGTCGTGCGGAACTTATATGCAAATGACTGAAAGCTTAAAAATGTCCACGCATTTGTCATAGCATAGGGACATCGCATTCCCATCAATAACAATGCGCGGTACGGCTTGATGGACGACGCTTCCTGCGAAACCAGAGACATGCCCTATCCTCGAATTCTTTAACCCTTTCAGTGCCAGGTTTTTTTACTCACATCTGCACACCCCCTGCCGGGTTTTTTTGCATGTTAGTTTCCTGGAAATTTTTTGCTAGTAACGGACTAAAATGCTCTGCAGGACATGTAGATATGTTTATTCAGGATAATCTTATAGATATTAGTTGTAATGAATCAAATCTTCCAGCAACAAACTGGCCTGTCGAATTTCCTCCTTTTACGCGGATTTTTCGGTGGCAGGGGGACTTCATCGCTGTCATCACTCGACAAGGCACTTAGGTCGGCTCCTTCCTCGTTCTCATTATCATTCGACTCCGAATTCACAAGCAATTTTGAATTTCTTCGTCCGTCAAAGCGCGGACGGGTGTGGCACATAGCCTCATGGCTGCTGTGCGCAGACCAAAACGAAGTGACTCGGATGTGAAAACATGCGCGCCATCTGTTGTTTAAAATTTATCCTACAAAATCTATGAATTTACGGAGTCTCTCCATAGATGGCGCTACATGTTTGCTTAGTTTTTTTTTACACAAGTATTATCGGGAGCGGCAGGGGGCGAGTTAAAAAGCCAAAACGAGTTAACTCGGGATGGGCAGGGGGTGTGCATATGTGGTAGCCCGAGTTATCTCGGGAGTGGCAGATTAAGGGTTAAAATACCTTCTAACCATGACATTTCATGTTCACATTTATCGTTACCTTTCAGTATCAGCACATGGTGAGTTGCTTTTATGTTTCCGGAAACCCAGATGTGGGTTCCCGGTGTATTATTCTAGCTAGTGTGTGTTTTTTTATCAGTGATGTTCTTCAAGAGTTACCTACATTCGGTCTCAAGTAAAACAGAGCATACTCAGTCCCAGCCATCATTATTTTACCGGATTCTTTGAAGAGACCCTTGTACAGTGGACGTCCGAGCCAATGACAGCAATTCTTGGCTGACGGGACTGAAATCAATGTTTTCTTTAGAGTACTGTAGTGAACATAGTTACTCAGCCAGTTATCGAGGAGCCGGTTGGAAAAAAGAAGTAGAAATAATTTCTGTTTCCCTTTCATATTACCAGGCCCCGGACGGCGCAAAGAAACAACGGGACCCCATATTACCCCATTATTCCTGTGATCTTGGGATGGACCTTCGACAGCGACCGAGAAATTTGGAAACCCTGGCACCGAACAACATCATTGACAACTCCAGCCTTTCGAACTAGTACACCATGCTCTGAAGCATGATTTAACCTTACTTCCACTGTTTAAATTAGGTCAGGAAAAATATTACGGCAAAAGTAATAACTAAGACAACGAGCAAAACAAAATAGGAGATGAAAATCAAGTAATTCGGTACACAAATTTCAAATCGTTATTGAAGTAAACTAAAATAAACTGCGGCTATGAAGCTGCCTGTTGCAACTCATGAGCATGGCGCATCAGGTTTGATATCCGGCTGCACATGCCGGGTGTGGTGGTTACTGCGTTCGGCTGCTGTACACGAGGAGGCGGTGTCGAATCCTGGCCGCGGAGGCTACGTTTCTCTGCAGGCGATATGCAAACGACTTTTGTGCGTTTTGCAATGTCAGTGGACGTTAAATAACTTCATGTGGTTGATATTTATCCCCGGCCCTCAACTAAGGCGGCTCTCAAAGCTCCATGGGCCTTTTTTGGGTGTTAAACATCACGGACCACACAGTATATGGCACATTTTGTTTACCGCTTTCGGCCTTTGTGGTGTCAGACGACACCAAAGTATAAATTTTCCTCTAGCACCGAGGCAACGATACAAAAGCCATTGATTTTTATTGGAGTAGTTCCTCAAGGATGTCCAATGCTCTCGGCATCACTCTTCTTGTATTTCCACTACGCTGTATGACCTTGGGAAGAACAACCACCGCGGAAGGCATGGTTGAAGAAACCAAGTGTAGCAAATTTGAACATTTATATTTCACTATTCATTCTTTCTTTTCTGCTGATGGTTTTAAATACTTTGTAAAATTCATTCCTAAGCTAATAACTGCAGTTATGATTGAAAGCGCGGCGGCTTCCCCGCACCACGTTTTTCACATGTGCGATTTTGACACCTTCAAGGATTAAAGGTTGCCAGAGGGGGCCATTGTGGTAACCTTTCTAGACGAAGATCCCCTAATCCTTGATTTCACACATGAAATCGTACTGATATGTTTGTTAGACTCCTGACATCGATGTTCATCCCCGGCAATTCGAATTATAAAGCACGATTTTGACGAACTGGAAAAAAATAATTTTTGCTATTGTAGAAGGCGACTCTTTGGATTGAGCTATGCAATGACAATGAGGATGATATTTGTGCATTTTACATTTCATTTCATCACGAAACTGCACAAAAAAAGAGCAAACATTAGTTGGGCCAATACCCGAAGCTAGTGCAGGCCCATGCGCATGTGCAGTACGAATAGAGGCACAGAACGGAACAATAGAGCAGTGATGACAAAATAAATTAGAACGAAAGAAAACATTAATGCAACATAATAGAATTTGATTAGAAAGGAATGGCGCCGTAGAGGCATTGCAACATATTGTAACGTACTTGTTGACGAAGGGCGCTTTAATAACAAGAGCGAAGACAGACAAGGCCACGCAAGCTGGGGCAGCAAAGCAACAGATTCCACACGGCGCGAGCCCTACTTCGTCGTCGTCAGCAGCTATGCGCCACCTGGCAATGCTAGGCGGCATTATTCCCCCCTTATGAAAAATAAGAGCGCTGTCGACGTAACAAAAAATAAACAAAAAACGAGCAAAGTTCCGCAACTGAAGCGTTCCAAGACATCAACACGTCTGCGTCACCGAGTATAGTACGGTTTAAGCCGTACAACATGCACAATGTCAGGGCTGGGCTGTCGGCGTCGGGGTTGCGCAACACCGTGCGGAACCACTTCATAGTTTACGTCACTCACACGCCGGATCACTCTGTAAGGGCCAAAATAGCGGCAGAGCAGTTTCTCGCACAAGCCTTGGCGACGGACAGGAGGCCATACCCAGACTTGGTCACCGGGTTTGTAGCCAACCTGTCGGTGGCGAAGAATGTAACGGCGCGCATCGTTGCTCTGCTGTTGCCCGATGTGCACGCGGGCCAGCTGACGGGCCTCTTCAGCACGTTGGGCAAATTTTTGAGCGTCTGGGTCGAGTTGGTCATCCTCTGGGCACGGGAGCATGGCATCAAGCATGCTCTGAACTTCACGACCGTACACAAGGCGGAACGGTGTAAAGCGCGTAGTTTCCTGCAGGGCGGTGTTATAGGCGAAGGTGACATACGGCAGGACCTCATCCCAAGTTTTGTGTTGGACATCTACGTACATGGACAACATGTCCGAAAGGATCCTGTTCAATCGTTCGGTCAAGCCATTGCTCTGAGGGTGGTAGGCCGTGGTCTTGCGGTGCGTTGTGCAGCTCAGCCGAGAGATGTGGTCGATTAGCTGCGCTGTAAACGCCGTCCCTCTGTCTGTAATGACGTGCGATGGGGCGCCGTGTCGCAAGGCGATGTTGTGCATGAAAAACACCGCGACTTCTTTCTCGTTATTAAAGCCGTCTTCGTCAACAAGTACGTTACAGTTTGGTGGAGTCTGCCGGTTACCCGTGAGCCCATGCAAGAGAGCCCTCCAGGCAGCCGTCGCGCCAGCCCTGTACCGCTTGACACCCCGGTACATCGCTTCAGTCGGAGGATCCAGGGACTGCCTTTGGAGGTAGGACTAGTAGAGAGCGGCGCCATGGAGACAGCCTCTCCTCCTCCTCTGCAAACTGCCGCTGCCGCGCCATCCCAGTACACCTTGCAGACTCCGCGGATTTCCAAGACGTTCCGTGGGGAACTTTTTCAGGATGTGGAGGACTGGCTCCTTCATTTTGAGCGCGTAGCGGCGTTTAACCAATGGGACGACGCAGCCAAACTCTAGAACGTTTACTTCAGCCTCGAGGATGGTGTTCGCATCTGGTTTGAAAACCGAGAGGACGTTTTAATCTCGTGGCATGAGTTCCGTCGTCGGGTGCTGGAGGCCTACGCAAGCGTGGATCGTCGTGAACGAGCTGAGCGTGCACTACAATCTCGCATCCAGCTGCTGAACGAAAGTGTCCAGATGTACGCCGAGGACATGATGCGCCTCTTCAGAAGAGCTGACCAGGCCATGCCGGAAGAAAAGAAACTCCGGCATTTGATGTGTGGCGTCAAAGAGCAGCTTTTCGCTGGCCTCGTTCGCAGCCCACCATCGACCGTTGCTGCATTCCTTACAGAGGCCACAACGATGGAAAAGGTGCTGCAACAACGTTCTGCGACCTACGACAGGCCCGTGCATGCTGCTGTTGTCACCGCGTCGTTTGCTACTACCTCCGGCAGCCACCCTGACGATCTGCGCGAACTGATTCGCACCATCGTGCGTGAAGAGGTCCTGAAATTTTGCAGCCCTTCGCAGCCAGCGCTCGGCTCGATTTCTGCTCTTGTTCGCGAGGAGGTGCAACAGGCTTTCAGGGCTCCTGCTGTCGAAACACCTCCTCTACCAGGAAACTGCCACCGCCCCACCTATGCTGAAATTGCGAGGCGCCCGGCTGCGGTTTCGCCACCACCGTTCCCGGTAACGCCTCCTGAGCCGCGGTCCTCAGTGCCACCAGTGCATTATTTCGACGATCGCCGAGCGCCCTTGCGGCAGGCCGATGTCTGGCGCACACCTGATAACCGGCCACTCTGCTTTCACTGCGGAGAACCAGGACATCTCTACCGTCATTGCTCTTATCGGCGCCTCGGCCTGCAGGGCTTTCGAGCCGATTCGCCCAGACCCCGGTTTGGCCATCGGCCCCTCGCCATTGAAGACTTCTTGGCGGAACAGCGAATTTCAGTCCGCGCGCCGCATCAGCCGCGCTCATTGTCTCCGAGGCGCTCTACCCCGCACCTCCACCAAACTGTAACGTACTTGTTGACGAAGGGGGCTTTAATAATAAGAGCGAAGACAGACAAGGCCACGCAAGCTGGGGCAGCAAAGCAACAGATTCCACACGGCGCGAGCCCTACTTCGTCGTCGTCAGCAGCTATGCGCCACCTGGCAATGCTAGGCGGCAATATTTAAGTCCCCTTTGAAAGATAGGACATTTTTGTGAAGAACACAAAGTTACTCGTAGTCCACCCTTCTATTGGTAAATCGTTCCATATTTCAGTACCATGATACTGAATCAGGCGCTGACCGTACGTGTTTCTGACAACCGGTAAATTGACGTTGATGTTAGTGGCGTTCCTAGAGTTATCAGTAGGAATCACGGACATACGTAATGATAATAACGTCAAACGAACTATTTTCAACCTGTAAGATAAAGAACAGCTAGATTGTAACCAACCTGGAAAGGTGAGTACTCGCATCGTTCTCTTGTGTAGGCGAACAATTTTAAATACATTCTATATGTGGAACACCATGATTCGCAGCAGTAGTAGGTGAATGAGCAACAGCGTGTGATACGACAGTGAAAAATAGGGAAATAATTAATTTTCAATACGGAAAGATCAAAACATGCCCTAGCCTTCAAGAGGACATGGCATGTTGATGCTAGTTTAGAGCATATGCTATTAGTGTGTGCCTTTCAGTTCAGCTTACAGTCTAGCGTAACGCCCGAATATTTAACAGAGTTCACTTTATCCAGTGTGCTATCATAAAGATATATTTGCAGAGCTGCGCTGTTTACATGATTATATCTTGAATGAATCGGTATGTAGTTAGCTTTTGCCTTGTTTAGTGTACGTTTACCTGCTGCAAACCATGATTAAACGTGAAGTAGTTCTCTATTAACAGTGCACGTTATATAACGCAGTGATTTACTGGTTAAAACTAGTGTGGTGTCATATGCGTACATAATTCCTTTGGCAGAAGTGAGAACTGAGGAGAAATCGTTAACATATAAGAAAAATAATATACGTCCCATGACGAATCCCTGAGGCAGACGGGTCATAACAGAAAAATACAAAGAAGTAAAGTTATTAGTTCTGCTAGGAATGTCCGGCTGGTGCGTTTTTGCTGCAAAAAATGCTTATAGACGTTTGACTCCACGGCCCCCTATATATTGTCACGTGCTTCCACAGAACCTCCATGGAAGAAACAGAAGATGAAGGACTGACCAGCAGAAAGAAAGGAAGAGAAAGAGCTGAAGGACGCTGGTAGGCGTCCTGCTTCCTGCTTCCATCCTGCTTCGACCGATACCCCCTGTAAATAAACCCCCGTGCTGCTAAGCACGCAACAGTTTGGTGGAGGTGCGGGGTATCGACCACGGAGCATTCCATCTATCGAAGAAGCCGTAGACTCGCAGGCTTCCCACCACTGCCATCGGACATGCCTGGAGACGACAATGCCGAGCAACCCGGGCTATCCACAGCGAACAACTGGCCGCATTATCGAGAGCCCCGCACATTCTTTGGAAAACCTGAAGAGGACGTTGACGAGTGGCTGAAACACTACGAGCGGGTGAGCAAATACAATCGCTGGAACGCTGCTACTAAACTGGCTAACGTGGTGTTTTTCCTTGCCGCCACTGCCTTTGACTGGTTCAACAATCATGAGGATTCACTGAGTTCATGGGCTACCTTTACGACCGGGATCAAGAAAAATTTGGGGGATAAATCGGCAAAGAAGAAGCGTGCTGAACAGACATTGCTTCACCGCGCGCAAGTACCCGGAGAAACTTGCACGGCATACACCGAAGCCATCTTAAAGTTATGCAAGCTAGTGAATTCCAGTACGCTTGAAGAAGACAAAGTCGGCCACCTTCTAAAAGGAATCGCGGAAGATGTTTACAATTTCCTGATTAGCAAAGAGAGCCTGAGCACCACCGCTGACGTTATAAAATCATTGCAGAACATTTGAAGCTCTTAAGCTGCGTCGAATCACCCCTAAATTCGGAAGATTGGCCAATGTCACCTCTATAGCCAGTGTTGAGGCCTGTCCTCCAAATTCTATGGCTGATATGATTCCAGAGATTGTGCGATAGGAATTGTCCAGATCCCGGGACACCTTCTGCCGCACAGAACATATGCGGAACAGTACTGCATCGCAGGAAGATGTTGTCGCCCTCTCGACTCCGTGGGCTCAACCTAGCGGCACTTTGCCCATGGACGATCGGAACATTGCCCAACGTTATGGCCACCAGCCGACGGAAAGGAGGCCCACCTACCCAGAAGACGTGGTTCCTCAGCAGCGAGATCCTGGCTCCAACCAACGTCGCGACTTTGTTCGCCAGGACTTTTATGGCGGTCGCTGGCGCTCTCAACCTTTGTGCTACCGGTGTGGCATTGCAGGGCATATCGCTAGATATTGCCGCCGTCGTTTCCCGACTTCTCAAGACTGCCAACCCCCGGCGCATACTAACTGACAACTGCATATCGCGCGGCAGCGACCCCCAACGTCCGCTTGGAACCCGTACCATCCGAGCAATTTGCGGAGTTCATCACCTGCATCTGACCGCAGTGTGACGCCGCCACCTCAGAGCCAACGGCGGTCACCTTCTCTTTGACGTCGTGCATCCCCTGCGCCTCCGGGAAACTAGGAGGCGCGGCCGATGGAGGTGAGGCCGCCGGCGAGTTGATGAAGTCCAATATACCTCTGCCCGTGTTTATGTTGAAGAACAAACTGGAAGTGTTTATTGATGGTGTGAAAACAATGGCTCTTGTGAACACTGGTGCTACCGTATCCGTTATGAGTTTGAGGTTTAAGAACCCTTTAGGTAGGAAAGTGATGTTTAGTGGTGACCGTGCAGCGTTATTCCGTGGTGTCGGTGGTGACCCTTTGGTTCCACTTGGTGTGTGTGCTTCGGATGTTGTTATTGGTGGTTTAACGTTTGGGACAGAATTCGCAGTGCTACCACGGTCAACGCATGATGTGATTCTTGGGATTAATTTTCTGCAAGAGTGTGGTGCAACTTTAGACTGTCGTACGGGAGAAATTCCTTTGAATTATTCACTACTTTCAGCTCTTGTGGATAACTCGACACCGGATTTTGGAGCATTTGCGGTGGAAGAATGTACCAGCTTTCTCCGCAGCATTCGTGCAGGGTTTGCTCTATTCACAATCAGAGCTAATCTTCTGAACCTGTGGTAGAGCCTACGAAACTCGCCTGCTCTAAGAAGAGTATCATCGTGCCTCGTTGCGTCGTTCCCGTGGTGAGAGGCCGTACCGAGCTGTGGACAGTGAACCACTCTGAAGAGCCAGCTGTGTTGCCCACGGGGCCTCAAACTTGCCCGTTTCGAGGAAGGCGTGTCAGGTTCCGTCGCAGCGTTAACCAACTCTGTCAGTTAGGAGCACGTGAAGAGAGATATGGAGACCCAAGTTAAGGCTATGATTAATCAGGCTCTTCCCACAACCGAGCGTCGCACTCTAGTGGAACTCCTTCTGAAGCACGTGTTCGTGTTCGACTTTGCCAAAGACGATACAACACCACCGCCTACCAGTCGTATTCATCACACGATCAACACCGGCTCCGCACCTCCTATACGCCAGAAGCCCTATCGAGTCTCAGCCACTGAACGTAAGTTAATCGATGACCAAGTTCAAGAGATGCTAAAGCGAGGCATAATTCGAGAGTCCAGTCCTTGGGCAGCTCCAGTTATCCTTGTTAAGAAAAAAGATGGCACATGGAGGTTCTGTGTTGACTATACCGTCGCTTAAATATGGCCACGAAGAAGGACGTCTACCCGCTTCCACGTATAGTTGACGCAATTGATTGTCTGCACTCCGCTTCATACTTTTCTTCTATTGATTTGAGATCCGGCTACTGGCAAAATCCCCATGCACGGTGCAGTAGGGAAAAAACGGCATTCATAACACCAGACGGACGTTACGAGTTTAACGTTATGCCTTTCGGATTATGTAATGCATCTGCAACATTCGAGCGGCTCATGGATACAATCCTGCGTGGCCTCAAGTAGCAAATTTGTTTATGTTATTTGGACGACGTTGTAATTTTTGGCAAAACGTTTAGTGAGCACAACAGCCGTCTGGATATTGTGCTTGATTGCATGGAACGAGCTGGCCTTATCCTCAATTCCAAGAAATGTCATTTTGGGAACCGCGAAACAATTGTTCTTGCTCATTTAGTTGATAAAGAAGGTGTTCGACCAGATCCAAAGAAAATTGAAGCTGTCAGATGTTTTACGGTGCCTCAATCAGTGAAAGAGCTGCAGAGTTTTTTAGGGCTCTGCTCGTACTTTCGACGCTTTATAGCTAGGTTTGCGGACATCGCTTACCCACTTACATGTTTGCTGCATAAAGATGCACCGTTCAATTGGACCAGCGAATGTGACGCAGCTTTCCGGCATCTGAAATTTCTTTCGACCTCTGGCCCCATCCTACGCCACTTCTGCCCATCTGCACCATCTGCAATTGAAGTGCACATTGATGCAAGTGGTATCGGTATCGGCGCTGTACTTATACAACGCCATGGTCACGATCAGCACGTGGTAGCATATGCCAGCCGTTCGTTGAGTAAGTGCAAAAGAAATTACACGGTTACTGAGCAAGAATGTCTCGCCGTTGTTTTCGCCGTACAGCGCTTCCGCTCCTATCTGTACGGGAATGCTTTCATCGTCATGACCGACCACCACTCGCTTTGCTGGCTAGTGAGTCTTCGTGACCCCTGTGGCCGGCTTGCTCGATGGGCTTTGCGCCTACAAGAATTTAATTTCACTGTGGTGCATAAAAGCGGCCGTAAACACTCAGATGCCGATAGTCTTTCCCGTTTGCCGCTTCAAACAACTCATGACGACGCAGACAACTTTGATGACTACTTGGCGTCACTTTCACAAGCCTTCCCCGATCTTCAAGTTTTCCGAACTGAGCAACGCAAAGACCAAACATTAACCACTTTGTTTGATGCCGCTCAAGATTCTGTAAAGAATATTTTTTGCATTCGCGACGGATTGCTTTATAACAACAATTTCGCTTCTAGAGGAGCACGCATGCTTCTTGTCGTACCCGAAAGCCTACGCATCACAGTTCTTGAAATGATGCACGACGACGCCACGTCTGGGCACTTGGGAGTGGCACGCAGACCCCACCGCACACAACGACGATTTTACTGGCCTAACATGCGTTCAACCATCCAGCACTATGTAGCCAGCTGTGTGCACTGCCAGCGCTTTAAGCTGCCGACTTCAATCCACCGGGAAAACTGCGGCCAATCACACCTCCAACAGCCCCGTTTGAGCAAGTTGGCATTGACCTCCTTGGACCTTTCCCACGGTCCTCTAAAGGAACTCGATGGATTCTTGTGTGCGTAGACCACTTAACCCGTTATTGTGAGACAGCCGCGATACCAGCTGCTACTGCGTCTGAAGTATCTAATTTCTTACTTTGATTCGTCATTCTTCGGCACTGCCCTCCTGCAGTTCTCATCAGCGACTGTGGAAGCCAATTCACAGCGGACGTTGTTGAAGAACTTCTCCGCCTCAGCAGCTGCAGTTTTCGCCACTCCACGCCATATCATCCCCAAACGAACGGTGTGGTAGAACGCACTAATCGGATGCTCACCACCATGCTTACTATGTACGTCGCTGCAGATCATAAGGACTGGGATGGCGTCCTCCCGTTCATTACTCATGCATACAACACAGCGCAACATGAGACAACTGGCTACAGCCCCTTTTACCTGCTCTATGCTCGCTCGCCTCGCTGCGGCCTTGACACCATGCTACCATTTTTCATCCATGATGAACCTTCTCTTGCGACCACACACTGCAGAGCTGAAGAAGCTCGCCAGCTTGTCCGTTCGAATTTTATATTCGCAAGAGCGTCCCAAGAACCGCTACGACGTCCAACACCAAGAAGTTTCTTATGTTCCTGGTGACATTGTGTGGTTGTGGGCCCCTCTACGCAAGCGTGGTCTGTGTCAGAAACCACGCTGTGTCAGGAACTGCTATCCCACTACACTGGACCGTTTGTTGTGTTGGAGTGCATAAGTGACGTTAATTACGTTATATCACGACTAACTGCTAGTGGTCGATGCTCACGCCAGTTTCAGGTGGTGCATGTAGCCCGCCTCAAGCGATTCCATCCCAGACGGTCTATTTAACTCATAGAGTTTCTTACTATTACCTAGAGGTAAAGCTGGCAAGCCGTCTATGGGAGTTTGCATGGAGACCCCACGTGACCACTTCAGCCACCATGGGCGCTCAAAGCATCATGGGGCGGTGAGCTACTTGTTGCGGAACTGCAACTTTTGGCCAAAAAATAATAAAAAAATAAAGCTGTTTAAAAACTACAAACGTCCTAACATTCAATATCTTGTCTAATAATTGCAACAAACGAGCAGAAAAGCATTTAAGTGCAAAGTTTGCCTAAAATAAGAGATGACTAGCTTTCCTATTGGCCAAGTGATGAACACTAAAAAAACTAATATTTCATAATTAACAGGCGTACTTTTAAAAGTAAATATGTTTAAAAAAAAATGTTGTTGTTTAGATACTTTAAGAGGTTTTTTATTAGCATTTCGGAAGCGTAAAATCTTTTATTGGCGTTGTGTGTCGTCGCGTTTTCACTACTATGGCTTTTGCACACTGCGCTCGCGCGAAAGTCGTCTGCGCACACACAAACAGCGTTTTCGGAATGAAACATCTCAGTAAAGCCACTCCGTGTTCCCAAAAAATTACGACTATGCCGCAACAAGTAGCTCACCGCCCCATGATAATAATGATAATAATAATAAACACCTTTATTTTCAGAGAAAAGAATACATCTATAAGACAAGTCTGCCCAAGCCATAAAGGCTTGTAGGGCAGTACTCGGCAATCGATGAAAGACAGATATATTAAACAATAGGTGTTACAAAGCAAGCAAACAATGATAAACCGCAATACCTAAAGCAAACAAGAACAAAGAAACAGTTTAGGTTACCGACATATGTGTTTTTAAGAAGTTCTTTAATAGAGACAACGAAGAAACTGAAAAGATTGAATCAGGCAGAGAATTAAACATTTTTGGTATGTAATAATTACGAGTGAAGTGGCCATAGTGAGTGTAGCAGCGAGGTACCGTAAAACGGGGATGATGTCGAAAAGGAAGAACAGGAATGAAAGGCACCAAAAATGTACTCTCCCAAAAATGAGCACGAATGACTACATGATGGAAGAGGGCATCAAAAGAGGGCAGCTGTAAAAGCGAAAACAAATTGCAATCAGGTGAAGCATTTGTGTTGTATGCCACGGATCGAAGGATGTTCTTTAGTATCGCATTTAATTTCATTCGCCAAGTCTTTGAGCAATGAAAATAAACAGTGATGCTTTGGGCGTCCATGGTGGCTGAAGTGCAGCGCCGCCAGCTTTCCCTCTAGGTATTAGTAAGAAACTCTATGATTTAACTCGCCCGACGGGCTTCGTCTGCGAGGAGGGAAATGTCACGTGCTTCCACAGAACCTCGACGGAAGAATCAGAAGATGAAAAACTGACCAGCAGAGAGAAAGGAAGAGAAAGAGCTGAAGGACTCTGGTAGGCGTCCTGCCTCCTGCTTCCATTCTGCTTCGACGATACCCTTTGTAAATAAATTCCCGTGCGTGCTAAGCACGTAACAATATGTTGCAAATAAATCAGTTCCAGTATTGTGTAGCATTCTCTAGACTTCTTTTTGACTCTGACCTTGTGTTTCTTAACCATGAGAAAGTTATTTGCCATTTCGACGAGTTATGTGCATTGGAGAGGTTACCTTGCCTGCAAGCCTCACGGAATAGCATGTATTTTGAAGCGATACAGCCAAAATTTGTCGGGCCACAGTACCGACGGTAACCGCGTTTTAGAAATTCTAAAAACTGATATGGATATTACTTACGGTGGGCTACACGCATCTCATAATTAAGGAGCCTAACCATAATAGTTAGAGAGTTAAGTATTCAATATTAGTTAGCCACCTTGCTAGTTGGTACGTCTTAGTCGTATTCTGATGCACTAAACTGCTGATGCTGCTGTGCCGAAAAAAAAACTCAAAAAGCCTAGTTTTAAAAATTGTGTAAAGCCTTACGTGAAACACCCTGCATACACATGATTGCCTCTGAAAGAGAACTGAAGAAATCAGCCCCTTGTTCCACCAAAACAGCTATGTCCCCGCCCTCAGGGGAGATGGCAATCAGTTGCGTAAATCCCGAACGCTTGATCAATCACAGCTTGGGGAAAGGACGGAGCAGCAAATCAAAGATATTAGAAATAAAAGCATTTCCAATCTAATATTACACAAGTAATTTCACTCTCCACACGCTCCACAAAACATCTAGCGTTCCCGCAATTCGGCATATTTACACATAAAAGGCAGGCATAGAATGTAGAGATTCGCGAAAAAAAACCTGTCCCCAGGGCAAAATACGTCCTCACTTAGTCATTATCCCGGAACGCCGCAATAGACATCTGCATCCAGAAGCGGCGCCGTGTAGGGACAAAAAGGGTGCAACTCGGATGACTCGTTGCTTCCCGGGTGCGGCAGCGCCAATGGAGGAGACTTTAACAAAGGATGCCTTCTCCCGGTTCGTGGAATGCTGTCCACGCTGACATTTAAGCCACGGAGTCTAAAAGAAACGCAAACACACACACACACGTGCGCACGGCACACAAACACGTGGTACTCCGTCCGGAAAGGGGAGGGGGACTTTCGCTCGCGACGGCCAGGAACCCCAGGATTCACCCTTTTAATGCAAACGTTATTGTAACCACTCCTTTCTGTAATGCGCTTGGCACTGCGCGTAATTCAAATAAATAAATAAAAATAAATGTGATATGATCACCTGTGCTTTTCTTGTTTCTAAGCTACTCTGGACACAAATAGTTTTGAGCGTCGAGGACATTGTAGAACAAGCAATTCATTGCCTCGCGGTGCTAATGTATTTCACAAGTACACTGTAGTACTTAGAAACGCGCGTTGCAAGAATTACGAGCTTCACTGGCCGTTATTTTAAACCTTTCTGAAGCCAAAAAAAAAATGAACTGCGTTTAAGTACACAGCAGCGGCTCTATTCCCTTAAAATGTCTTTAAACCGGGCATATGTAGGCGGTTATACAGACGGGTTTTTGTGCAAAACGGAATAAAAACACTCGCGGAAATCCTGTGGCCTGTGAACGAGAACAATTAATCAAAGACCAAAATCTACACACACATCTGCACCCCTGTGCGCCCTAGCTGCAACTGATAAATAGACTTTTTGTTCGTCTATACGTCTGCCAGGACCTTATGGTGGTTTTAAGCTCGTTGTTTTGATTTGGTCCTAAAAGGGCAGTTGCTAAAATGCAGCATCATTCCGGCCTCAGTTGCCTGAAATATGTGCATTGTACGCGACATGAGCTATGCCTGGTGTTATCTAGCAACGTGGATACTGCTATGGTAAGAGACAGAAAGGGATAAATGACAATAAAATCAGTCGTAGATCCGTCGCCCTGCCCTTCGCAGCAGAACAGCGCAGATAACTTCATGCTCACCTATCTACAAGACTTTAAACTGCTAGAGAAAATGTAACCCATGAACAAACTGTAACTGTATTCCGCTACTTCTGTTACCGCCTTTCTACCCTCAAAGCCCTTCCTTCCCGCGAACAGAGAGTAGAATCCTGGCTTTTTCTGTACGCATGTAATAACGCATATTTTATATACAAATCCTCTTCTTTTTCCCAGAATAGAGAAATTCTGAAACAGCTACATCAGTCCTGGAAGGGCTAGTGACTTGTTCATTTATTGTTATTGTGCATGTTCTTTCATGGCTGGAGGGCATTAGACAGGGATTGACTATTACGTTGGGACAGCTAAAAAATAATAGCAAATGATATGCCTCTGCCTGCAACATTTAGGATAAGAGGCTTATTAGACGCAGGAGTGGGCTGTTACTACGTACTAGAACGACCGTCCGTTCGTGCGCGATCGGGAAGTCAATAAACTGCTGTTTGCTCTTCGCCTAAGGTATGTGTCATTGCTCCCTCCTCTGTAGCATCGCCTCGATGCGACCGGCTTCCGCCAGATGAATGCGGTAAGAGTGAGAAGCGCACGCGGGTTTGACACGAGTATCACGAAACACAGTAGGGCTGCAGACTTGTTCTGTTCAATCGGGTGTCACGTCGTGGTATGGCTCCATCCGAACAACGTGCACAACATTCGTACGCTTTATGCGTTAAGCGCCCTCAGATGAGGGGGTGAGACGTACTAACTCAAGCTGCTAATCTGCCGGTGAATACGGAATCGGCTGTAGTATCGGCGCAGTATCTTCTCAAAGAGTCCGCGGCGATGAATGGGCGTCCAACGGCACGCATAGCCGTTTGCCTCATATGTAACGAATTGCCATTCGAGGTGGTAGCGGCCAGCGTCTACCTGCTATTCACGGATTATTCCGTCTTGATACTTGCCGCGCTTTTTTCGCACGCTGAACAAAGTGTCCACTGTGAGGTCAGATCCACTCTCACAGCGAGGGTTAACGGGGAACGTAGAATCCGCCCGTGTAGTAATTTGACGACCGAAGAGAAGCAGGAAGGGGATGAGCGACGCCTTCTCCTGCCGGGTTGTGTTTGAAGCGAACGTTGTGCATGAAAGAATTTGGTCCCATGTTTAGTGCTCCACATCATATTGCCACGTATCATTGTGTCGTCCGTTCGTGCGCGCAAGGCCGCAGAAAAGGGGTGTTATCATTTTTGTTCGAGACGCGAGAAGCGACCGGTCTAATCTCGATTGTTCACAGCCATGAACAGCTGCATCTACGTGTTTCCAGATTACTCTAGATGACCTCGACCTGTTATCTCGAAGTTTCCTCGGCGGCTTTAAATTGAACGATGCCGCGAGCAGCGGGCATTCGTAGTTCGACGACCGACGAGCACGCTTGTTGCTTACGCCGCCACCGAGTGATTCAGTTCTTTTCCGGGCGCAAGTCAGCCCAAATAAAGAGCTTCATTTGCAAGTCTTTCTGGTGTCTTCCTGACCGCTGGACTGCCGTCACTACAACGTGACATCTGGTGGAGGTGCTGGGTAGCCTTTCATGTTCCGGACACCCCCTACAAGTCGTGACGCCAGCCCTCTGAGTCATTCACCGCAAGACCTGACTCCAGTCCACCGCACAAGCCGACGTCTGCTAGGGGACACACCTGAGTTCGGGACTCTGCCGGACCCTACCCGGAAGCGAAAGCCAGCAGCAACGTCCACCATGAGCTTGCCCCAGACGACGACTCCAATCATTCTGCAGCAGCCCCGGGTGCCACCAACCTTCGACTCTTCGCCTGGCGCCGACCCCGAAGAATGGCTGGAGCAGTTCGACCGTGTGGCTGTCTTTAAAAACTGGGACAATGCCATGAAATTTAGGTACGTCTTCTTTGCCCTGGAGGGACCAGCAAGAGTCTGGTTTGAGAATGAGGAAGCCAGCCTCGAGAATTGGGAAACCTTCAAAGAGCAGCTTCTCAAGACTTTCACAAACGTCGTGAGAAAGGAGAGAGCCCAGCAGCTGCTACCGTCTCGCATACAACACCCAAACGAGACCGTTGCAGTGTACACTAAGGAGATGAAGCGTCTCTTCCGGCGTGCCAACTCGAACATGAAAGAAGAAGAAAAGGTCAAGCTGCTTATGCGAGTAGTTAAAGAACAACTCTTTGCCGGCCTCGTACGGAACCCACCGAAAACCGTGGCGGAATTCATAGAAGAGGCCTCCATGATGGAAAAAACTCTTGACGCCCGAGCCCGCCAATATGAGCGCCAGCAGCGCGTTTTTTTCAGCAAACTGCCTGAACGCCGCTAACAACGATAACCTGCGGGAGGTTATACGCCAAGTTGTACGAGAAGAGCTCCGACGATAGCTGCCAAATGGAACGCAGCCGCAGGTTACATCACTTGCTGACGTAATCCGGGACGAAGTTCAACAGGCCTTGGGTGTGACGCCGACCACCACGCAGCCTATGCAGCCCCCAGCCATGACTTACGCCGCAGCTGTGCGCCGTCCTGCACCTCGACGACGTGACCCAAGCCCCTATCGCCCTCAGCCAGCTGCACTGGACCGCCGCCCTCTCGCCCCAACCCGCCCGTCCTACGAGCGTCGCACACAGCCGAGGAAATGCGACGAGTGGAGAACTCCCGACCAGCGCCGCCCACTATGCTTCCACTGCGGCGAAGCCGGTCACGTCCTCCGGCATTGCCCATACAGAAGACTGGGCATCCGAGGGTTCTCTTACGACGCTCCACGACCCCGACCCGGCCAGCGACCAGCCGAAATCGAGGAGTTTTTGCGTCGGGAAGAGTACTCATCGCCGAGCCGCCTATCACGTTCCCCGTCGCCATCGTCCCCGCGCTTTGTATCTCCTAGCCGAGGTTACGCCGTGCATGGACGCTCCCCCAGCCCCCGAAGGTTAAACTAAACAAAGCAGCCTCTGGAGGTGAGGTTGCTTCTAAGCGCAATGATAAAGATCCTCCATCGACGAGTACTCAAGACCATGCCTCAACTACGGCGACGACATCGACGACGACAACACCGACGACGACAACACCGACGACGACGACACCGACGACGACGACACCGACGACGACGACGACGCGGCCAGACCTGAAACTTTTACCGCTGCCCAGTGAAGTAACGTCGGAGTACGCCGACCGCAGCCTCACTACTCGACGAAGCCGAGATCGTACACCGAAGACAACGTGCAATGCGAAAACGCGAACAAGTGACCTTGAAGTTATGATCGACGATCACGCGGTTACTGCCTTGGTGGACACCGCAGCTGACTACTCCGTCATGAGTGGGCCACTCGCTGTCCGACTCAGGAAGGTAACAACAACTTGGGATGGCCCGCTGATCCGCACCGCAGGTGGCAACCTGATTACGCCGTCAGGACGCTGCACCGCGAGAGTTGCTGTAAACGGGAGAACCTATGCGACAACCTTCCTTATCCTACAGCAGTGCTCGCGAGACGTGGTTTTGGGAATGGACTTCCTGAATGAACATCGAGCGATCATCGACCTTCGATCTAAGTCGATCAAGCTTTCCACGGACAAAGCCATACCTGTTGCGACGAGCGCGACTCATCACGTTGCCTTAAACGTCCTCGACGAAGCATTGAGCGTGCCGCCCCGATCAAGTGCCCTGGCCTGCATAGGTACTGGAGACATCGAAAATGCCGAAGGCGTCATCGAGGGGAACACCCAGTTACTCCTGGATCGAGGATTGGCCGTCGCAAGGGGAGCCGCAGAAATCCGACATGGCTAAGCCCAGGTGTTGGTAACCAACTTCACCGAAGAATACCGGCATCTAAACAAAGGTACGACGATCGCTTTCCTCGACGAGCTGGCAGACATGAGAGACATATTTGCCCTACCCGACCAACCCATAGAACCATCTGACCAAGGCCATCAACCAACGTTTGATATCAACCCAGCATTAACCCGGAGCAGACAAGACCAAATACGCAGCCTTCTTCAAAAGTACAGCGACTGCTTCTCATCAGCATCGAATGTGCGAAGAACCAGCCTCGCCAAGCACCGCATTGTCACAGACGAACACGCCCGACCACTGCGGCAGAGCCCCTACCGCGTATCGCCGCTAGAACGCCAAGCTATCCGCAAACAAGTTGAGGAAATGCTTCGTGACGACGTCATCCAACCATCGAGGAGCCCCTGGGCAGCACCAGTCGAACTAGTGAAAAAGAAAGACGGCACCCTTCGCTTTTGCGTCGATTACCGCCGCCTGAACAGCATTACGAAGAAGGATGTCTACCCCCTCCCCCGCATCGACGATACATTGGACCGGCTCTGCAACGCTAAGTACTTCTCATCGATGGACCTGAAGAGCGGCTACTGGCAAATTGAAGTCGACGAAAGAGATCGCGAGAAGACTGCGTTCATCACACCAGACGGACTCTTCGAGTTCAAGGTGATGCCATTCGGCCTCTGCTCTGCCCCAGCGACGTTCCAGCGAGTAATGGATACGGTGCTCGCAGGCTTGAAGTGGCAAATTTGTCTAGTCTACTTAGATGACGTTGTTGTCTTCTCCTGAAGCTTTGAAGACCATCTCAGAAGGCTTCGGATAGTGCTGGAAACAATCAAGTCTTCAGGACTAACACTGAAACCAGAGAAGTGCCACTTCGCCTACGAGGAGCTGCTTTTCCTTGGTCACGTCGTAAGCAAAGATGGAGTTCGCCCAGACCCTCAGAAGACGGCTGCGATCGCAGAGTTTCCACAGCCCAATGACAAGAAAGCTATACGCAGATTATTTGGATTGTGCGCTTATTACCGGCGATTCGTCAAGAACTTTTCGCGCATCGCTGAACCTTTGACCCCACTTACTAAGGCTAACGTGCCTTTTAAACGGGAAAGGCCGCAAGAGGAAGCTTTCAACGAGCTGAAGCGCCGCTTACAGTCCCCTCCTGTGCTCGGGCACTTTGATGAAAACGCCGAAACCGAAGTTCATACCGATGCAAGCAGCGTGGGCTTAGGAGCGGTCCTCGTTCAGAAAAATGGCAGACAGGAGAAAGTTATCGCGTACGCCAGCCGTTCACTGTCGAGACCCGAAGCCAACTATTCGACGACAGAGAAAGAATGTCTCGCCATTATTTGGGCCACGTCCAAATTTCGCCCCTACCTATACGGACGACCATTCAAGGTTGTGAGTGATCACCATGCTCTGTGCTGGCTGGCCAATTTGAAAGATCCCTCCGGCCGCCTTGCTCGTTGGAGCCTGCGTCTTCAAGAATTCGACATAACTGTAGTCTACAAATCTGGCCGCAAGCATTCCGATGCAGACTGCCTATCGCGAGCCCCCGTAGACGCAGCACCGGAAGAGGAAGACGACGACGCTTTCCTAGGACCGGTAAGCGCCAGCAGTTTCGCGCAGCAGCAGCGCTCGGATCCTAAGTTGCAAAGCCTAGTTGATTATTTGAAAGCCAAGACCGCATCGCCTCCCCGGGGGTTCAAGCGCCAACTGTCGTCCTTCGTCCTTCACAATAATGTCCTCCTTAAGAAGAACTTCGCGCCCAACATGACAGTGCATCTTCTTGTCGTGCCCAAAATTCTCAGGCAAGAAGTTATGCAGGTATGTCATGATGAGCCGACCGCAGGGCATCTCGGGATTGCTCGCACGTTGCACCGCACCCAGGAGAAGTACTATTGGCCGCGGCTAGCTACCGACGTTTCCCATTATGTGAAAACGTGCCGTGAGTGTCAGCGACGCAAAACGCCTCCGACTAGACCAGCCGGACTCCTGAACCCCATACCACCGCCAACTAAGCCCTTTCAGCAAATAGGGATGGACCTCCTCGGCCCCTTTCCGACTTCATCATCAGGTAACAAGTGGATCATCGTGGCCACCGACTACATGATCCGCTACGCCGAAGCAAAAGCGTTGCCTAGTGGTACCGCAACAGAAGTTGCAAAATTTTTTGTCGAACAAATTCTCCTGCGACACGGCGCCCCCAAAGTGCCCATCACAGACAGAGGAACGGCGTTTACAGCGGAGCTGACGCAAGCCATTTTAAACTACAACCAGACAAGCCATCGGAGGACAACTGCCTATCATCCACAAACCAACGGACTCACAGAGCGTCTGAACAAGACCATCGCAGACATGCTCTCCATGTACATCGACGCCGAACACAAGACGTGGGACTCCATTCTGCCCTACGTGATCTTCGCTTATAATACTGCCGTCCAGGAGACAACCAGGTTTACCCCATTCGAGCTGGTATACGGCAGGAAGCCCACGACAACACTCGACGCAATGCTCCCCCACGTTTCCGATGAATACCACCTCGACGTCGCCGCCTACCTTGATCGCGCCGAGGAAGCCCGAAGACTTGCGCGGCTTCGCATTCAAGACCAGCAGCACACCGACGCCCCACGCTACAATCTGCGCCGACGAGACATGCATTACAAGCCAGGTGATCGTGTTTAGATATGGACGCCAGTTCTCCGCCGAGGATTGAATGAAAAGTTGCTGCGACGCTACTTTGGCCCGTACAGGGTTCTCCGTCGCATCGGTGACCTCGACTATGAAGTCATCCCCGACGGCACGACAGCTTCTCAGCGACGCCGCACACGCCCGGAAGTCGTACATGTCGTACGCCTGAAGCCATATTATGAACGCTGATGGACTCGAAGTTTGCATTTTCCGTGGTTATTTTCATTTTAAAGCATCGAGACGATGCTTCTTTGGGAGGGGGGTAATGCCACGTATCATTGTGTCGTCCGTTCGTGCGCGCAAGGCCGCAGAAAAGGGGTGTTATCATTTTTGTTCGAGACGCGAGAAGCGACCGGTCTAATCTCGATTGATCACAGCCATGAAGAGCTGCATCTACGTGTTTCCAGATTAATGATCTCGACCTGTTATCTCGAAGTTTCCTTGCCGGCCTTAAATAGAACGATGCCCCGAGCAGCGGGCATTCGTAGTTCGACGACCGACGAGCACGCTTGTTGCTTACGCCGCCGCCGAGTGATTCAGTTCTTTTCCGGGCGCAAGTCAGCCCAAATAAAGAGCTTCATTTGCAAGTCTTTCTGGTGTCTTCCTGACTGCTGGACTGCCGTCACTACAACGTGACAATATACATAGAAATCATGTGGGCCAGGGTCCGATGAGCCGTTCCGCTGTCGTGAGTCTGTGAGCAGTACGGCCATGTACGTCTGTGGCTGGTGTGCCTCAGATTCAGCACCCACCTGAGCTAAGCGGGCCGTGAATGCAGCCCCACTGTTAGGAATTATAACGGCAGGGGCACCACGAGACAAGAAAACGCTGTTCACGAAAAACAGAGCAACTACGGAAGCAGTTCCGCTGGCAAGCAGTGCGATGCGAGTGTACTGTGTTAAATAGTACGCAGCGACAGCAATCCAACATTTGCGAGTGGATAACTTGTGGAAAAGACCAAGTAGGTCTATTTCTTCTCCGTGGAATACTGTGCTGGCTGTCACGATGGGCTGAAGAAGTCTGGCTGGTTTCGTGGGCAGACAGTCCTGGATTTGACAGTAACGGAAGGTTTGAATGCAGGTCCGCACTGACAGAAGTAATCTGGGCCAATAGCACTTCTGCCGAATCCTTGCGAGCGTACGACTCATTCCCAAGTGGCTGGCGGACAGTTTGTCGAGACAAGCGCTCAAGATGTCTGGTAACTGGTCTGATATCTGGTGTCTGATGTCTGGTAACTGCTATCTGGCCGTAACTGGGCTGTTATAACAAGTATAAACGCCTCTGTGGCTGTAGATTTTGCGCTCGTAGAGAACGCCACTTCTCAGACTGAAGGAGTGCATCCCAGGAGAAAAACACGCGGAGCACAAGCATTGCTTCCTTCCACGTACTCGATGAGCAGGGATAACTCTTTGTCCGTCCTTTGAAGCTGCGCCATTTGTGGTTCGCTAAAGGCGCAAATAAACGGGGAATCTTCGGTGATTTATGGCGGAGCTAGGTCCAAGGGCGCGCGTGAAAAACAATCTGCATCTTGGTTCTTCCGCTCATACTTGCGCTTCTTTCCTGTCGTCTCTATCCTTTTTCCTGTGAAAGTGTTTTTAGTGCACAGCCTTTCAAATACGAATATGTACCAACTAGCCCGCCAAAAAGCCTTACTAATACTTGCAGAGGGCCGTTGCGTCGTATTCTTCCGAAAGACCGCTCCATCTAGCCAATAGCACGGACGAGACTTTAATGCTTGCCGGCTAGCATAACGAATGATGGCCCCTTACACTACTAAATGGTCTTACAGAGAGACATATGGTCGAAACTTGCTGACAACCCGGATTGCCGCAAGACATTCTGTCTCCGTCCTGGAATAGCTTCCCTCTAATAGCGCAAGTGTTCGGCTCACGTAAGCGGCAACGAGTACTGTGGTGTCATGCCGACGTTCCTGGCATCAGTGTACGCACCCTTACAATTTGTTATTATATCACGCGAGCGTCGACTGCTCTCTTCATCGCTCTATGACGGAGCGGCTGGGCCAACTCGGCGAGAGTTGCCGCTTGCGCACGAAGCACAGGCTACACCGACCGTCGTTGCTAGGCTGTTCCTAACGCTGATCGCAGCCCCCCCCCCCCCCCCCGCTTTCCGTTTTCTTCCTTCGCTGATCGCACTGTTTGGAATACTCTTCTTCTTTGTTCTTTTCTTCCTCACTTTATTGACACTGTCAGCCCTATTGAAGGGCCATTAGAGGATTGAAAAAAAAATACAGAAAACAAGCAATGCCAACACAGTTGACGAGCCGAAGTGCGCAATACATAAAAATAAACAACTGGTTACAGTAAACAACAGAAATATGTGCAGTGGATATCACCTATTAATGCACTGAAAAAAAGGGTTTTAATCATGCGCACCTGAGGACATGTATGAAGAATAACACTATACACAGGCAAAAATAACAAAAGAAAAAAAAATCGGATTGGTTAGCGCATCGTTCTCCCGGAATAAATAACAGTGTCTTGATAAATAAAAAAATCATTAGAAGACTGAACTATGGAATCCAAAAGCATGTTTCATTCCTTTATCGTCATGAGAAATAAATTGTACTTAAATGAATAGTAAGAGGTTACTGGAAGAGGAATATACATGCTGTAGCGATGTCTAGAGGTAAGAGCATCTAAATAGTTTATCCTGTAGATTTTTATTTCATTTATGACAATAAGAAACAAGTTGCAACCTGTAGTAGTTGATCCTTAATTATAAATTGGGAGGTTCGCATAATTTTGCAGTGGAGTACAAGCGGCCATATTTGTTGAAGGTGATTCGAGATGTTAATCTATGAACCCTTTCAAGTTTTCTTACGGCTTTCCTCCTACGGCCGAAAACCAGATATCAACGAAGGTTTTTATTTGCGCTCATTCCGAGCACAAAAATATTTTCTTTATGTTCTTAATTGCCGGTCATCAAAAACGCGGACAAAAACCTTTGCACCTCGCAAAGAAAGAAAGATTTAGCACCTCGCGATCCGCGATCTACTACAGTGATCGCTTGCACAGGAGAGGAAGTGCGCGAGCGCTCTGGTAAGTGTGAGCATTAGGGGCCATCAGCACATGCGGTGCTGTCGTCTCGAGAAACCGGTACATAGCTGTATATCGCGCATCGCGCTATGCAAGAAAAGGAATAGCGCTCCCGAAGAAACCACGGAAGGAACGAATTATTCCGTGGTTCCATATATCCATGGGCCGACTCACAATCTCAAAAAGATCGGAAAGAAATACGACATCAAGATCATTCCCTCGGCGCCTAACAAGGCGAAAAGCATGTGTGCGCGAGTGAATGGACAAGAAAACAAATCCGCGTGTAAAATCGGGCGCAGAACGAAGTTTTCTGAGTGCTTTCAAGGCATCGTGTATCGCATCCCCCTTTTCTGGGGAAAGCATTACGTGGTAATGGAGGTGTGGTAATGACAGGTGTGGTGCGGGAGGTGTGGTAATGACAAAGCAAGAGAGCACGTCACATCGATAGCAGGGAAGTCCGGCACAAACCTTGCAATCCACTGCAGGAATTGCGAAGCCCCGCTGACCTTCACCACGTGCAGGTGCTGAAAAAGAACAAAGACCAGCTGGCACGAGAGATCCTGGAAGCCTGGGCCATCCGTGACTCGGGAGACAATGCGTCAGCAAGCCATCAGTTTGCCTATTCGAAAAAGAAGTCGGCTACCTGCGCGGCGACATAAGCAGAAGACGATAGATTATCTTTCGAAGCAATGCCTGTTCTTCAGGCTAAATATGCGGTTTTTCAAATAAATTCTTCAGTTGTCAGTGCAGCATCGTCCTCGTCTGTATGTTTCTTCGACGTCCTTGTTTCCTTTCTTTTGATCAATTGTACGGTAAATGCCGTCATTCACAACTGCCTTCCCTAATGCACCCTGAACGTGAATAAATTCAGGGTGAAATCAGGTACTAAAAAGGAAGCCTCTGGAATTACAGATTTGATCCCAAAGAAATTCAGTTCATGCTGTGAGTAATGTTCTCTTTCCGGATGTTTCAGTAAGTCTGGCCGTGACATGCAACCGTAATCATACTGGGAAGTAACAGGCGCACACAAAAAGACTCCAGTGTTTTCTGGTCTCAAGCTAAGGAGGCAGGGCTGAATAACTGTGTGCAGTAATGTGTGCAGTAATGAAGGAAGCTACGTGGGTTTTTAGTGGAGTTTTGTAGTCGCCATAAGCGGTTTGGCGTTTTCATTTCGTATTAGAAGATGAAACATTACGTATATTCGCAGGCCCTTTTCAATAATGAGAAAATGACCGTTCGCACTTCTTGACCAAGCCAGTGACAACTACTTGCGAGATTTGTAATGAAAATGTTTCTGCTAGATCCATTTAGCCTAAAATCCTATATAAGTGCCACATAAATAAGTACCAATCGGCAGTTTTTGATCAAGGTCGGGGCCATGTTCTCTACTTTATTTGCAGCTAAATATATTTATGTTAAAGTAACGGAAATGGTTCGGAAAGATTCCGTCCGTCACGGCTCTTGCTCGTACGGTCCCGATTAAGGGTAGAACAAGGTGCATACGCACTATCACGCATAAGTAGCCCCATTTTATTCATTGTGATCTGCCGATATAGGTTTCTACGTAAGTGTTCATCCATTCATGCAGAACCTGTTGCGCTTTTCTTCCATGGGCAGATTGCCGAGAGAGCACTCATTTTCAGTTTTCGTCGTATATCTGGTACTTGGGCGATGTTCCGCAGAGGAGTTCGTACACGAACTCGCAGCAGGTAGTCTCCTCGCTGAAAGCCTCATCAGTGACCCAGTAGCTGCAACCGTTTCCTGCGCAACGTCATGAAACGTCAGTCAACTCCGACTGTAACGAACCTGCTCTTGCAATCATCTGTGCCTGGCATATGTGAACCTGGAATCTGTTACCGAAGCACAAGTAGAAAAAATGATGATTATTAACTGATCTCTGCACTCATAATTTAAATCTCTCCCGACACATTCCTACCTTTGTCTGGCAAAGCAGATTGAATGAGAAGGTCCACAACAGGCAACGTAAAAAAGTGAATCATACCTTGTGCAAATGAAAATTCTTGCCCTCTCTTCCATTTGGTCGCATGTCACACACATTTGTACGTGTCAAAAGACAGACACGTAAATGGCGCGGAATTTATCCCGTATTAATTTGGCACCCAAAAGAGACTGTAACTTCAACACTTTTGAATTAATCCAATAAAGCATTTGAAGCCAAAAGTGCGGCGAATTTTGTTTTAAGCTACTATTGCGTGATGCCATGTAAGCTCAATAAAGGCCAAAGGTCGTCTTGCACACTTTCGACTTTATTCAACAGTTCTTATAAACTGATTCTCAGTAGCTGAGTAGTTCGCTGCTAGCGGGTAAGACTGCATACTCTAGCAAAGCGTTTTTTTAACCCAAACACGCCTCACAAAATCAGGAGATCGTCCATTTAAGCCTGCCATAATTCCGATCTGATTACAATATTCAAAATTAGGACTACTCATTTATTTTCACCACTGATCCTTACATCGAATACCAGCTCGGCACGGAAAATAGCCCAGCAAACGCGCTACATATTAAGAATTAAAAGAACGGATGACAAGAGTACGAGGGAGCCGAGGCGCGAACTGGGAGATGTACTGGAATAAGCTACGACTGCACAACAGGAATGTATTCACCAAACGGTTGCATTTCACCCCGAAACACTCACGTTTCGTTCTTTGTCTGCGACCAATGTGCACGCACTAACTAACGTTGTGCGGTGTTACTCTTGGAAGTGACGTAACATGAGGATCCATAGCGCACACAATTTTGAAGGGACAGAACACAAGCGCTAATTGTGTGCGCTATGGATCCTCATGTTGACTACCCACTAGCCCGAAACCTGATCCTTCGAAGTGACGTAGTTACCCGCTAGCGGAGGCCACCTTGAAACGACCATACAAAGTATAGGTTGAGGCAACCGAAAAGGAAATAAAAATAATAAGCCCCTGCCTGCACCACGTACGTACAACAGGCTTAACCCAATTCGAAAATAAAAGAATAGGCCCGTAGGCAAATTGTAATTTCACCACCCGTGGGTGGAAAAGTAAAATAAAAGGGAAAAGCTACTATAGCGACCCACAGCCGGGGGAGCGGGCCCGGGGAGACTCCCCTGATCTCCCCTGGGAAGTAGCGGAAGTGATGGGCAAATGGATGGGAAGAATGGTTGTAGGGAATAGGTTGGGACAAAGGCTGGGAATGGGGACAACGAGGTTTTTGTTCATATCCTTCGATTGTCTCGACTCCATTGCTGGCCTGCCTGGCCAGGGCAGGGAGAGCATCGAGATTGCCCAATGGTGCGGCCCCACTCACGGGATGCCCGACCACCCACCATACGCAACGGGCTCCGACCGTCGGAGACAGGAAAACCTAACACGGGGTCAGTAGCTACCTGGGGCTCCTCCACGACACTAGGAGGCTTTTCCAACCTGCCGGCTACTCGCTGTCGAGTGCTTTTCGCGGTTTTTCAGACTCCGGAAGTATGTGTGATGTGTCCGGCCAGAAGAGGCCCAGCTCGTCAACTGCCTCACGGCCTCGGAACTGACGCACTCCGTGGGGACCCATCTGTGCTTCCTAGCAACCATCCATGCACTTATTTCCTCCCCTAGCTTGCTCTTCTCCTACTGAGGAGAGAGTGTTCAAGGCCGGGCGACCGGGCCACTAACCAAGAACGTGGCTTAGGGTGAGATGGCCGGGGCCTACTCCACCGGTACTCCACAACATCGACGGTTTTTGCCAGACTCTTCCGAGGTCGTACTAGGCCCCCATCCCCCGGCGTCCCGCAAGGCCGTTAAGCCTGCGGCCGGCCGTGAGGCCGCTTCCCCGAGGCGCCGTGTCCTCAGAGCCTGACCACTATGAACCGCCGCGCGGACCTGGTTTCTCCGTAACCAGAAACCGACGCGTCGGTAGCCAGACTTGCACGTCCCCGCGTGCGGAGGAAGCAGGATGAACGCTGAAACGAACTAACTAATGGCTTTACTCATGCGTTTCAACGATCGTGAAGCTAAGTGGCAGCGGCAAACAATCCCGCCTATGAGCAGTTCAATTTATATTCGCGTAGTGGTGTACTCTGGCATTATAGATATGTTTCCTGCATGGGATGACGAAGGGGTGTTACAACAATTTCGGCTAATTAATCGGTCATGGGAGGTTAAGCAGGCAAGGCCCGCTTGGTTACCCTAGACAGCCAGGCATTAACGCATTGCCTATTGTACTGACCTGCATAAACAGAAAGTTCTGACACGCTGCTACAAATCTACGTCTTGTGAACTCTTGTGTAAACCAAAAAATCCGCATCGTAAAGGTGAGGTGACGCTGGCCCTCAGGATCAGTAGTGCAAACGTTGCAGGACAATTTTCTTCTCAGATTACTAATTTGCATGTAGCTCGTCCTGATGTACTGTCCTCTTGAACAAGGATAGAGGTTTTCTGCTTTTTGTCATTTTCTGTCATTAGAATATTAAGCTCAGTGTGCATCACTGATCCACACTGAGTGTGCATCAGCGTGTGCAACGCTCATGGAGTAAAAATTTAAGTTATCGTCAATCCACAAATTACTGCGTTATGACGAGAAAGATGCTAATACTACTAATCCATACTACTAAATAATCCAGAAATGGCCCAAAAATTGAATAAAGGTGGCGTAATCACTGGCCCACTTGGCAAGTAAACTACGGTTCGACAGATTTTTTTTTCGCAGGTCCCAAAGGCTACGCTACAACGCCATTCACCTCAAGAATGGTTATCCCGAAGCTCTATTCGGAGTATCCGTGAAGAGCTAGAATGGAGAGAAAAGGGGGAGGTACTTTTTAAATGTAATTTTCTGAGCAATAAATAAGTAATTCTTTCCTAGACAAACATCAAAATACGTAAAAAGAGGCACAGAATAGATTTTTGCTTAGAACAGAAATTGCATGTGGTTGTCATCAGTGCCTTTTAAAGCCGTTGTACGCTCTAAGCAGAAAGCAGTAATAAGCGGGTAAGCTGTCCTTTCGCGCAGTCCTTTTTAGAAAAGGCAGTGCGCTATAGGACAACTTTCTCCCTTGTTAATCTCATATAGGCGCATTTCTGTTTAGAGTGTGACATATTCATTTCCACAAGTGGTCTTTCTGTTACGAAAACCTGAATGCTCGTGTTAATAAAATAAATGAAGGCTGGTTGCCAGTATCAGACCTAATTCGAAGCGCTCGTTAGTTCATTCTTTTGCACAGTACAGTTCCTGCGTATACCAGGACATGACGTCAGGGAGAGGTTTTTACATGGAAACAAAAAAAAAGAAAGAACGGCTAGGCTTGAGCGAGTAACCTTCAGAACAACATGTTTGCTGCTGTACTGATTACCGTTCTCAATGTAGCTGTGCCGGAAGACCTTGCATTTGTCGCAGTCCCTGTAAGCCACAGTGAAGTTAAATGGTAGAACCTGAAACGAAAAAAAGACAAGCCAGTATGACAAAGAGCAAAAAATTATGACTGTTTTGTATCAAAAGTCGATAAAGCCCACCTTACTGTAGATGCTTTCAATGCAACAGTCAGTACAAATAAACTATGCGAAAGCCTCCAATCTCAACTTGTATATTTTCTGCACTCCTGTCATAACTAGCTGCGTTTAAATGAATATCTTGCCTTCCACTCTCATTGCGCAAGTGTAGCGGCAGTTTTTCGACAAGCCTAGGGCATCCGCATCATCCCGACCTTCAAGTGGTGTGCGCTCTCTTGGTGTCCTCGTCTTGCCGTCCGGGGGCGCCATGTGCAGCTATAACAGCTTACGTGTGCCACGAACTGCAGCTGTGCCTACGAACTTTCACTCCGCGTTGTCCCGTTATGTGTTCTCACTGAACAGCTGTAACTTTAAGGAGGAGCCTCACCATCTTACGGCTTGAACTCGAGCACATTTGCGGCTGTGTAGCCGGGCGACGACGCTACGGTCATGGTCGCCGGTCTGGAATAAAAAAATACAGCGAGGATTATCAATCTCGTGATAACCTCATGCTTTAGCGCGGCAAGCTACCGAGACCACCACTTCGCATATCATTCTGCGCGCTGATCGTCTGAATAAAATGGCGGCAGCTAGGTTTTAGTGACACTGTGGCTGATTTTCGGGCAGCAACGATTTTTCTCGAGATTTCACGAGATTTCACACGAGATTTCAGTGTGCAACGGCAAGCATGCACTGCTTGTCGAGCTGAAAGTCGAACCACCGATTATGCAATAGCCATTATCAATAATTGAACGCTCTCTTTGCAGCAGACCTCAGTCTGTATGTATACATAATGAAATTTCTGACTTTCTACCAATCCGCCTTGGAGTACCACAGGGTAGTGTACTGGGGCCCCTACTGTTTAATGTATTCATTAATGACATTGTTAACATAGACAACATCACTCAGTTTATTATATATGCCGATGACACTACTCTGCTTGTCTCTGGCCCTGAGGTTGAGTGTCTCATAGAGAAGTGTAACGTTGCTTTAGAAAAATTATCAACCTGGTGTCGCTTAAATCGACTTCAATTAAATACAGCAAAAACCAAAGCAATAATTTTTCCTGCTAAGAATAAGGATCTACAACACAGTGGCATACTAAAATTTGAAGGACAGGTTATTGATATTGTCAGAAAGCACAAGACATTAGGAGTGTATTTTTCATCTCACTTGACTTGGGATGACCATATTGAACATCTTAGCAAAAAACTTTCCTCGGTTACAGGTGCGTTGTCGCGATGCCGTGACACTTTGCCTGTAAAATGTAAAATCAGAATTTATTATGCATTGTTCGAATCACATTTAAATTATTGCTGTTTAGTATGGGCAACAACTACAAAGACTAACATGAACAAATTGTTCATAATACAAAAGAGAATTCTGCGTCATGTTGCAAATCTCGAAAAATCGAGTCCTATAAACAACGCCTTCCAAGCACATTCCATCATCCGCGTAGATAACCTATACCAGTTTCGACTTCTTCAACTAATGTATTTTTCCGCTACCCATGTCAAAAATCATTTATCTACTTTGGCCTGCTTAGAATTACGCCAGGCTTTAATGCACACACGAAATCAGGATGTATGGGTCGTACCATTTTTTCGTAACAACTATAAATTACAGTCTTTAGCTCATAACCTTCCATGTACCTTAAACGCATTTGAAAACACCACTGGCTATAAAAGAAAGGAACTACGGAACTACTTTGTAACATTGTAAATACTTGTGTACTATTAATACCATTGTTATTATTATTTGCTGTGTTGTTTAGCTCACTGTGCTACTTGTGTTTGCTTCGTTGACTGAATATGTGCGATCTTCAGTTGTCTCTTTGTTCTTACGTTTTGTTTTTTTTTCTGTACAGCTAGGAGTTTCATGACATTTTTACATTACTGCCTCTGTTCTATGCTTTGTGTTTTTACCATTTATTGTTATAATATCATTTATAGTTACTAATGGCTTATAACTAGTTGTCACAGGCTGTGCGCTTTGACTTGTACTGGTTTCCTGGACTTCGTCAAGCTGCGTTAGCAGCTTTTATCCAGGAAACCATCCAGAGATATCTGGTGAATAAAGTGAATTGAATTGAAAACAAAAACCAGCACTCTAAGCTCTGAGTAAAAACGAACCCTATTAACGCTAGAAAATCCTCAGCGGGGCTCATGCTGCAAGTAGATAGCGGGGCACGAGTGGTAATGCGCAGTAAATTATAGGATTTCTCCGCGAGAGCGAAAAGTCTGGATTAGATCAGCGCTGTGGATGCGGAAGAGATTTTTGGATCGTGCATTTTTCGCACGCATGAGCCCGTTCTAACGACTTAAGGCCAGTTGTGGCTGCGGGATAGCTTAGACGGCTCTCCAACTTGTCGGCATCTCGTGAAGAATAAAAGTGAGCGATTTCTGACAACGCCTTAATGTTCTCTCACAACGTTGCGGATGTAGCGCAAATCACCAAACTTTTATAGCCACAAAAGTCTGTACCTTTTCGCCTAGGTTTTTCTTTTTTTTACCGCTCTAAATATCTTTCGCTGCGTACGTACGTAATATTTCATGAAATAAAAATCTTCAATGTGCACTTGGCAATCAATGCAGGCGTAAGGAGCGGAGCGGGACCAAATGTCCACTTTGGAATGAATTCTCTAGTGAGTTGCTCAAACGCTAGCTACGTCTACTAATCCGACATATCATTTAGGTCTGCCATGAAATCTATATTGTAGGGTTAGCAAAGGCCTTCCAGCACGACGCTAACTAAATAACGAGCAAACCATACGGTTGAGTGCTTGTTTTTTCGCCCCCAAACCAAATCAGGTTCAAGACTGTAGTACTCACACCACGCCGTCGGAGCCATATAGAAAGGTAGGATTAAGTGATGAGTCGACGAGGGGCCCTGTAGGACCGAGCTCAAGACACTTCGCTTCACCTCCGAAATAAGGGTCGCTTTCAAAATTGCGGTAGATCTGGTACAGATGAGACTTGAATGGGAAGCACTGAAACACAGCAAATCAACACAGAATTATTGTAGGTTCAAGACGGACACCAAATGCATCCATCGTATTGCGTGTTCTCAGCACGTGGTGAAAGAGAAAACGTTGAACACTTGAGTCGCGCAGACTGTTGGGCCAGTTGGAAGGACGATCACTGCAAGGAAAACTGCTCAGAAGAGACAGAAAAAAGGCGAAAGAACCTAGGGGCGTGCGAATGCTGAATAGTAACTACTGAATCGAATATCAAATCGAATAACAAAATCCAGAAAATCTAATAGTTACAAATTTCACTAATAATGTGCTTAAAGGTGCACTGAAGAGGAATCTGAACTCGTCTTTTTGCCGCGAGAACTCGATCTACACGTTCTGAGCATTCTTAGAAACTTCAATTTATTGCCCTGTAAGGCTGATTTTCCTAATTAAATCGAATTAACGTCCGGCTCCCGCCTTTTTTTTTAATTCTCCCTCGTACGGTGGGTGGAGTCGACCAACGCGTGGAGTGCCTTGCAGCCAGCTCCGTGGAGGCTTTGCTTTCACTTTATTTTGTTTTTTAGGTTTCCGTGAATAAATACTTTCATTCGCAGATAATATAGCCGCAAAATGAGCCCGCAGAAATAAAAATACGCGCGGACTATTTGCTTCTACGGACTACTACGCATTACTCCGCCGATGGCAGAGCGGCAAGCCGCCGCGGGACTGGCTGAAAGGCACTCCACGCGTTGGTCGACTCCCCCCACCGTACGAGGGAGAATTAAAAAAAAAGGCGGGAGCCGGACGTTAATTCGATTTAATTAGGAAAATCAGCCACACAGGGCAATAAATCGAAGCTTCTAAGAATGCTCAGAGCGTGTAGATTGAGTTCCCGCGGCAAAGAGACGAGTTCAGATTCCTCTTCAGTGCTCCTTTAAGTGCTCATCAGAGTTTTTTTCTCAAGGAACTCATGTTGCTGGTATTGCCAAGTATTTCATACCATGCTTGACACGCCGTGAAAGTTGTGCGTGGCTGTTTTAACGCGATAGCGGGAAGGAGCCCATGTCGTGCAAAAGCTGGCCTCGGCGTCCGTCTTCGTTCACTAGAGCGAAAAAGCCACGATAAAATCCCCCCAAAAATCTCTTTACTTCGTGGTAGTCCCTTTCTTTTTCCTCTGCCAAATAACAGCTACTCACATCTCTCTCATCTTGATAGGCGCCCAGAGCAGGGTTCAGGTCAGGCTTCGTCTGGCCCACACCCGAGCTTACAACCGTGAACGCAACGACAGCCAAAGTAAATGGGAAAATCATTGCTCGCATGTTTTTTGATATCGTACAGAGTGTTTGTAGCGAGCTCTGCGGTTTTTAGAGCGCAAGCGAGACCATGTACAGGGTCGCCACGTATCGCAGTGCAATGCAAACAGAGCACTTGTCCTTGTGTTGGAACTCTTCCGCTGGCAGGGTCAACGCCAGAATAGGTGAATGCACGTGGAGCACTAACAGCAGTATTCTTCCGGACCTGCTCTTGTTGTTGTTTCAATAAATGCTCTTTTCAAGTGCACTGTTTCCACCCCTTCATATGTTTCATGTTGTAGCGCGTCTGCACCGCAAATACATAACAGAGCGCTTGCTCCCGATGTGGTATATTGCCCTGCTTCGCCGCACATGTAAACAGCTTATGACAGCGACGCCCATGGTATTCGGAACCCGCCTGCTCATTCACCTTGTATCTGTGTATGCATTGCCTTTGTCGATCAGGCCTTCAGACCTCGCTCAAGGCGTTCATTGTTTAATCCACTACCAATGCAACTGTTTAATTACCGCCGCAAAGTCTGCCTTCAGCATTCCTCAATCACAAAATGAACAAGGGCAAGCGCCCTGAGGCTTTCCCGTCCCTTCACTTTGTGATTATACAGAGCAATCTGCCTAACCTCTCCCTACCACGTACTCTCACCATTGTTTAGATCTATGTGTACCATGGAAAAGGCCTGAAATTAAAAGCTTGCTTCCATCGTGCAGAGTGCGATAAGAGTGAGAGAAAGCTGCATTTACATTAACGTGGACATAAGGCACTAAATATGTTTTTGTTATTTTGTTTCTGACTGTTGTAAAAATAAAACCGCATGTAGGATGCCATGTCGATCTTCTTGTAAATGAAGCCTTTTCTTGCTGTTATTTCACCCTTTCTCCTGATTTATATCAGTTTCAGGCATGGTGATAATAGGTGCGAGACCGCACACTCGTACAGTGAAAGTGCACACATATCATGCACACTGGACCTACGTTAAGAGCGTGCAACAGGAAGATGAAACGACTAGCCGTCCTCTTACAGGAAACAAGGGTAGCATGCGCTATTCTGCCATACCACGCATTTACACAGGCTGCCATACTGCATTAGAGTAAAGGAAACCAACATGCACAATGCCAAGTAGCTCTCCCCTTCAGACAAGAGTATAGAGCAACTGATTTACAAATCCCTGACCTAAGAAACAATTTCAAAGCAGTGTAGTCTCCTCTACTAAAGACCACTCACTGGTGGTTGTTGTAATGACTCATACGAGTACCCCAGCAAGGCACAGGAAGGGAGCCTTCCCATTGTGATTGGAAAAACTTCAATGCTAAGCACCCGAACTGCGGTTACGCCAAAGCTGACACAAGGGGACGCATTTTGCACGACGCTATAGAGGTACCCGGCCTAGTGCCATGTATGCGCCACAACAACAAGAGGAGATTCCATCGGCCGCCGCGGTGGTTCAGTGGTTATGGCGCTCGACTGCTGACCCGAAAGACGCGATTTCGATCCCGGCCGAGGCGTCGAATTTTGATAGAGACGAAATTCTAAGGCCCGTGCACTGTGCGATGTCAGTGCACGTCAAACAACTCCAGATGGTAGAAATTTCCGGAGCCCTTCAGTACGGTGTCCCTCATACCCTGAGTCACTTGGGGACGTTAAACCGCCGTAGACCAAACCAAACAACATGCCATTGTGGCATACCGCAGAGATAGCGGCCTGCTGTGCATGGCGACTGACCTACGACACGTAGCTTTGAAGGTTATCCAAACAACCGACGAGAAGTTGCTTCTGCACCTACACTGCCATCACTTTTAATTCCCCAACAGTGGTCGAACACCGTGCTCCTCCCCCCGACTAAACGCTTCTATAATTCCCACGTAGCAGCGTAATTTTAGTGTCTAAATCTACATGCTACGTGAGGAGTCTTCGTGTACAGTGCATACAGAGAAGCCCAGATTCATACCGAGAGCAAGTGACGCCTTACACATCATGTGGCAATCATGTGGAAACAATATGAAAAAGATATGGCAATCCTATATGAAAGGTAATGTGCGCTTGCCGATTTCCACACGTTTTTCCTGTAACACTCACATCTTGTGCCCATAACTCCATATGTGCGGCTGATGTGAAGTGTATCCGAGTATACCTTCTGCTGCTGACATGTGCGCTGCTCTCACCTGTATTTTCAAGCTCGTTCCTCTTAGTTCCATGTATTCCTTTCTGTGGTTTTGGCGTTCGGCTGCTGACCCCAAACCCTCGGGTCCGATCCTGGCCGTGGCGGTCATATTTCGATGGAGGCGCGACGTGAGCCCACTTCAGAAAACCCAAAGTGCTTCTTTTTCTTGAAGGAAAAATTATTGCCTTTATTATTTATTTTGTAATCCGCACTTATTTAGTAAACCGGAGGCCTCCACAAAGGCGTACCTCCGTTGCCGTGTGTCGCTTCGAGACGTTACTCCCGACAGTTTACACTTTTCTCTTTGTTGAAGAACAAGAACGACACTGCCGTTCTATAGCAGCTACTTAGTTCTAAGATTTAGGACTTCGAAACCCGCCTCTAAGCCCTTGAGAGCTCTAAGGAAATTTTCAAACAACGACACCAATTCTAGAAGGGATGACGACCTTCGTATTTCTAGCCAGCATCACTGCTTGCTAAGTATGTGATTTAGTAATTCTTGCAATGCGTCGCCACCGGATCATTAATCAAATAATTAGATAAAATAAAAACAGCAAAAATTAATTAGAATTCCAAATACGATAAAGCAACGAATAATATATGTGATAAATTTAGAAATACAAATAAAATAAACAATAGGGCGAGCGGTTGCACCCAGGTGCATGGGCTATATATAGTTTCGCTGCCAGGAGGCGTTCTAACAGGAGTGACAGCGAAACTGTTTGCAGATATTTGGCCGTAGTTTTAAGGACCAATGGTGGTTAAATTTTACCTTAAGTCCTACACGACAACGTCTCCTTCTTTCGTCTGCAATCATAGCCATTATTCGGGATCACTACGGTACAGCCGCTGTCGCAGCCAACGTTCAGTTGCCGATAAGATGCCGTGCATGTCACGCCTTATCATACTGTCACAAAATTCGGAGCAATTTTGAAACAAAGAAACAAAAACAGCGCCGTGCGGACGCATCTCGCCAGCGCGGGTCGTAAAACGGGTGAGAAGGAAACCCCGGTGAGCGACTGGCCGTGTGTGCATGGCTGCCCCCTCCACCACCACTCGCCGAATCGGCGCGCGGGGGGATTGCCGTCGATTTTTCTAGTGTCGGAGATGCTTCTACTCGAAACCGGCGGGGAGGGCGTAGCCTTGCGTGTGCTAAGACATTTCCCCCTCCTCTTCACTCGCACGTCGGCGGTGGCGCCACGACAGAAATTTCCAGATGCTCCTGGAAGCCACTCCCGGCTTTTGACCAATCAGGGACGTGCACCCGGCGCGAGAAAGAGAAGGAGACTGCACGGCCGATACTGTGTGTATGTGCGCGCCTGCATTGGTGCAAAGAACAGACAGACAACAGAAACTTTCTCACAACAGACTTGAGCAAGACTATAAAAGAAGGGCGTTGACCGTCGTCGGTTAGTCCGAGCCGCCGTTTAAGCTTCAGTGAAGCGCGCCCGCTCGACTCCCGGAACCACACTACTCGCCCAGCTGCGGGTAAACGAGGCAGCGCGCGCCAGTCTGCGGGACGGCATCGTCGTTAATACTCTGGTCGTCGGACTGTCGCAGTGCCGGGTGAACAAATTGTGTTTTGTTTGTTTGCCTATATCTTGTGTTAGTGCACTGCAGGTGCAATAATTCTTTTGTATTGTAATCTCTCTCGAGTGTAACTTTGCATCAGTTGCATTGTTTTGTTAATCACTTTGTATGTGCTTGTACTAGTGATTGTTAAATCCTCTGTGTCGTCTCATTGCTGTATAAAATTTGTTCTGTTTGTGAACCTTTGGCTCCAACCCATTCTCTGGCTTGCGACCGGCGATAGCTGGGTACCAAACGACCAAAAACCTCTTGTCACTTGGTAGCTGGCCTCTGCTGAGTTTGCCATGCTGAGCCGAGGGCATCTCCTTTGAGTCCGAGACCGCTAACCCCCCCCCCCCCCCCCCCCACGCTCTAAGGGTGTCTGGGAACTTCACGCAAATGTGCGTGAAGTTGGTTGACACATGCCATATCATACCATATTATATCTCGCCGTACCATACCACACCGTGCCGTCTGCCCTCAGAATGTAGTTTCCGTTTGCTTTTCTTGTTTCCAAACAGAAGCACCAGTTACCAATGGCTTCAAGAATATGGCTTCAAAAAACAGTCTATGAACACGTGGTACTAAAGCATATTTCATGAAAAGTAGACACGACTGAGAAAACTGCAGTGCATTCACCATGCATTTTACCGGCTACTATTTCCAGCTTCTGATGAGTTCAAAAGGGTTAAAAGTGTTTTATCCACGCACTAGCTATGTTGCGTTTTAAAACGTAAATATAGGCTGGCGCTGGCAGGTGCAGGAGGTCACATAAATTTTCCTCTGCCTGGATTAGACACGATAATAAAACATTTGAAGAGTGGTTTATTGGCACGTTGAAGCGCCGGCAACGAAGACCCGGGCGCAAGTCGTTTAGGAACCAGCGAGGCGAGAGACCGGCACACAAGCGGCAGTTCTCCAGCACGAGCCTTTCATGGGCGACGCTAGCGCTTCGTCGTCGTTGGTGGCGGTGCTGGATCATCTTCTTCATTCCAACTGCCCCGGCGGAAAGAGGGAGCCATCCTGGCGACTCAAGGCGAGGAGACGACGAGAGGGCTGTAATAAGGCTTCAAGCGGCTGACATGAACGACGTCGCGACCACGGCGGCGATGGTCCAAAGAAGGTGTCACCGGTTCGATGATATAGTTCACTGGTGACGTACGCTCTAAGATGCGGTAAGGACCAATGTGCTTGGCCGAAAATTTGGACGCAGCCGGAACAGAGACCCAGACCAATGATCCAGTGGAGAAGTGTGTAGCGGGCGTGTCTTGGTCCGACTCATGTGTCCGGAGCCCTTGACGTTCGGCGGTGAAGGAGCGAGCCAACTGGCGGCACTGCTCAGCATGGCGGGTAATGTCAGAAATGGAAGTATATTCTGAGCTGTCGGGGTTGTAGGGAAGGATTGTGTCCAGCAGACAGGAAGGCTCGCGCCCAAATAAAAGAAAGAATGGGGAAAAGCCGGTGGTTGCCTGGGATGCGGTGTTATATGCATAGGTCACGAACGGAAGGACTTGATCCCAATTAGAGCTGTCGGAGCTAATGTACATGGCGATCATGTCCCCAAGAGTACGATTGAATCGTTCGGTGAGGCCGTTGGTTTTGGGGGTGGTAAGCGGTAGTGGTGCGGTGGACTGAGTGGCACGCATCGAGAAGCTTGCGAACAACTTCAGACAAGAAAACACGGCCACGGTCACTGAGAAGTTCTCGCGGAGCGCCGTGACGCAGGACGAAGTGATGAAGAAGGAAGAAGGCGACGTCGCGAGCAGTAGCCGCAGGTAGGGCAGCGGTCTCAGCATACCGAGTGAGGTGGTCCACGGCGACTATAATCCATCGATTCCCGGCGGTCGTGAAGGGGAGCGGTCCATATAGGTCGATGCCCACACGATCGAAAGGGCGAGCCGGGCACGGTAATCGCTGTAACGGGGCAGTCGAGGGTCGAGGTGACGACTTCCGCTGCTGACAGGCTGTGCAGGAGCGAACGTATCGACGAACAAAGTTGTACATGCCCCGCCAGTAGTACCTCTGGCGTAGCCGCTCGTAGGTTTTTAGCGATCCAGCGTGAGCGCTTTGAGGGTCGGCGTGGTAGTGCGCACAGATCTCAGACCGAAGATGGCGGGGAATCACGAGGAGCCACTTTCGACCGTCCGGACGATAGTTGCGGCGGTATAGGAGATCGTCGCGGATGGCGAAATGGGAAGCTTGGCGACGAAGGGCCCGAGGGAAGGAGGACGTAGAGTGCGCACGAAGGGCATCCAGCAAGGAAGAAATCCATGGATCCTGGCGTTGTTGATTGGGAATGTCGATAGCAGTGAGCGCTGCGAGTGGGGAATCAGATACGAGGGAAGAGGGCGCAGGAGAGGGCAGTGGCGAGCGTGACAAGGCGTCGGCGTCGGAGTGCTTGCGGCCCGACCGGTAGACAACGGTAACATCGAATTCCTGAAGACGGAGTGCCCAGCGGCCAAGGCGTCCTGAGGGATCTTTGAGGGAGGCCAACCAACACAAGGCGTGGTGATCAGTAACGACGGTGAACGGGCGGCCATATAAGTAAGGGCGGAATTTTGTGAGAGCCCACACTACGGCCAGACACTCCTTTTCAGTCACGCTGTAGTTCGACTCTGCTTTGGTGAGAGCACGGCTGGCGTACGCAACAACGTATTCAGAAAATTCGGGCTTGCGCTGGGCCAGGACAGTACCGAGGCCAATCCCGCTTGCGTCGGTGTGCACCTCAGTAGGAGCACTGGGGTCATAGTGCCGAAGAATAGGGGGTGAAGTAAGACGACGACGGAGCGCAGCAAAAGCTTCATTGCAGGCAGAGTCCCACGTAGACAGGTCGGCGGGACCATTGAGGAGTTTCGTAAGGGGCGCGACGATAGAGGCGAAATTAGGGACAAAGCGCCGAAAATAGGAGCAGAGGCCCACAAATCGGCGCACCTGTTTCGTAGAGGTCGGTTTAGGGAATTCAGCCACAGCCCGGAGTTTGTCAGGATAAGGTAGGACGCCATCTTTGGATACGAGGTGGCCGAGTATTGTCAGTTGCCGGGCACCAAAGTGACATTTCTTGAGGTTAAGCTGAAGGCCAGCACGGGTGAGGCAGCTCAATATCTGGCGCAAGCGCTGGAGATGCGTCGGAAAATCGGGCGAAAACACAACAACATCATCCAAGTAGCAGAGACAAATGTTCCACTTGAGCCCGCGCAATACATTGTCCATCATTCGTTCGAACGTGGCGGGAGCGTTACACAGACCGAATGGCATTACGGTGAATTCATATAGGCCGTCAGGGGTAACGAATGCCGTTTTAGGACGGTCGGACTCAGACATCGGCACTTGCCAATAGCCGGAACGGAGATCCAGAGAGGAGAAGAATTCGGCGCCTTGCAAGCAGTCTAGGGCGTCGTCAATACGGGGTAGCGGGTAGACGTCTTTGCGCGTAATTTTGTTGAGCCGGCAATAGTCCACGCAAAATCGTATCGAGCCATCCTTCTTCTTCACCAGCACCACTGGGGATGACCAAGGACTGGCAGATGGCTGAATAATGCCGCGTTGTAGCATGTCGTCCACTTGCTCAGCGATGAGGCGGCGCTCGGGAAGTGACGCACGGTAGGGGCGGTGGCGGAGAGGAGCATGGGTACCGGTTTCAATGTGGTGCTCGACATTGGTTGCACGGCCCAAAGAAGAGGACTGGTGGTCAAACGAGGAGTGAAACTGGTTGAGCAGGGCAAGAAGCTGCGCGTGTTGAGCTGTGTCGAGGGCGGGGTCAATAGAGCGTTCGAAAATGTCCGAAGGCAGTGGGTGATCGGGAGTAGGGCTACGTGGGGTGAGGGCAGCGATGTCGGGACTGGAGGAGGTCACATCGGTGTCCAAGGAAGTGATCAAGGTAGCGGTTTCAAAATGGCCAAGGCACTCGCACGGAGCAGGGAGAGGGCAGAGAAGGAGGTGTTAGAGACGAGGATGGCGGCAGTACCGTGTTGAATGTCGATGACGGCGAAGGGAACAGAGAGGCGTCGGCGAGAAGCAAGGATGGGGGAAGGCGTGAAGAGAACGGTGGCGTCAGAAACAGAGGCGGCGCAAACAGGGACAATCACAGCACTGTCAGGGATAATGTGAGTGTCCTCGGCGACAACAAACTTAGCATCACGGCGAATCGAAGGCTCGTCGAAGGGCGCATCACAGAGCGTAGAAAAGACGACATGCGCACGGGCGCAGTCAATGACGGCGCTGTGGCGGGATAGAAAATCCCAGCCAAGGATGACGTCATGGGAGCTTGCACGGAGAACTAAAAATTCGACAACATATAAAACATCGGCGATGACTACGCGTGCTGTGCAAGCGGCAGACGGATGAACGGGCTCGGCGCTAGCTGTACGGAGGGAGAGTCCAGAAGATGGGGTGGTAACTTTTCGAAGCGAACGGCAGAAGTTTTCGTTAATGACAGAAACGGAGGCCCCAGTGTCCACAAGCGCAAGTGTCTTGACGCCGTCTACAAACACGTCAAGAAGATTCGGCGGTGAAAGGCGAGGACTTAAGCAGGGCGATGATAGCGCAGTTCGTGCCCCAGGAACTGCGGCTGCTAGTTTTCCGAATCGGCGGGGACGGGGCGACGCCTCATGGGCGACAAGGAGCGGCGGCGAGGGGAGGGCGAGCGGTGGGAAACGTAGTGCTGGCGACCAAGCGCGCGGTCAGGTGAGGTCCCCTGATGCGGTGCTTCGAAAGGTGCGCGAAAGGAGCGATCTGTATCGCGGTAGTCCGGCAGGGGGTGGAGAGGCGCAGGCAGAGTACGTCGACATAGGCGAGCGACGTGGCCTGGAAAACCGCAGGCGTAGCAGATCGGTCGGTTGTCAGCCGTGCGCCAAGGATTGTAGGCAGCGGGCGCGAAACGCTGTCGGGAAACAACAGGCACAGGCACCGCAGGAGGAGCATAGGCATAGGCCTGCGGCCGCGGTGGTCTTCTGACAGCCTCGGCATACGTGAGAGGCACGGGTACGGGCGCAGGCGGCACGCTTACTGGGGGGTCGTAGCTTAACGGGGCGGGAACTGGGGTGGGCTGGATCGGGAATAGACCGGCCTGGGGAGCCAAAGGTGCCGGTTGCCGAAGACTAGGAAATGTATCGGCGACCTCCTGCGTGATGGCATTCCGGATCTCAGGACTGAGGACGGGCGGCGACAGGTGTGGGTTAGATATGAGCGATAGCTGCCGGGCGACCTCTTCCCGCACGAAGTCTTTGATTGTGGCTAGCAAGTCGTGGTTGATGCCCAGGCCGGAGATGGAGTCGGCAGGCGGGGAAGGGCGACGAGCGCAAAGACGTTGCTTGCGCAACTCGTCAAAACTTTGGCACAGTGTATAAACCGAGGCGACGGTGGTGGGGCTCTTCGCCAGCAACATCTGAAAAGCGTCGTCGATGCCTTTCAGGACGTGCTTAATCTTGTCAGCTTCGGACATAGCCGGATCAACACGCTTGCATAGGTCAACTACATCTTCAATGTAGCTCGTGAAAGTCTCGTCCTTGTGCTGAGCTCGGACACGCAGGCTTTGCCCAGCGCGCAGTTTCCGGACGGCGGGACGGCTGAAAACCTCCGCAAGTGTGCTCTTGAAAACGGCCCAGGTGGGGATGTCGGCCTCGTGGTTTCGGAACCACAGGTTCGCTACGTCGCTCAGGTAGAATATAACGTTGGTCAGTTTGACGCTGTCATCCCAATTGTTATGACGGCTCACCCGTTCGTATGATTCCAGCCAATCTTCTACATCCTGGTCGCTGTGGCCGCTGAAAACAGCGGGGTCGCGCTGCCGGACGGCACCGGAGCAGATGACGGGCTGCGGCGGGGGTGCGGGCTGTTGACTGGTCTTGGACATCGGGATGGTGCGGCTGCGAAGGTCCACGGTGATGGGGAACGGTGAACGCAGCAACCTCCACCAAATGAAGAGTGGTTTATTGGCACGTTGAAGCGCCGGCAACGAAGACCCGGGCGCAAGTCGTTTAGGAACCAGCGAGGCGAGAGACCGGCACACAAGCGGCAGTTCTCCAGTACGAGCCTTTCACGGGCGACGCTAGCGCTTCGTCGTCGTTGGTGGCGGTGCTGGATCATCTTCTTCATTCCACATTTGCCATCTCCCGTCAGCTCTACATGTGCAGAAATAAAGCACACAAGCGACTAGCCAAGCTGAACGACTGTGCCCACTCTTACACAGTGGGCTGGAATTTATGAAGATATTAACTTTCCTGTCTGCAGCTTATGGCTCCTTTCGACTCTTCATTTTTATTCGACCACCACAGAACAGCTGCTAAAATGCTGCGCCTACAGCAGCGCCCCAGCTTGAGTTGAGTGAAATGTTGCTATTGCTCGCCGCAATGCGCTACGTCCGGTGTTGCCCGGATTGAAACGTGGCTGTTGCCAGCGTCAGAGAGAGAGAACTACAAAGGAAATCTGTTTGCGTCCCTTTGGCTTGCTCTTGGCAGTAGCGCAGGCCACAGAGCTTATCCAAATCAACTCAGTCTTTATTTCCACCGAAAAGGGGCAGACGATGCCACAACAAAAAATACGGCGGTTAACAGGTATCCTGTTGTTCTTTTGCGATAATTTTTTCAATTTATGCATTACAGATTTACCATCCGGCTTGTCCATCTGGCACGGCTGTGACCGATGTACCACTACCAGAGGCACCTGAACTTGATGACTTTGCCGACTTTTGCAGGCGGCTTGGAGCTCTCGAGGATGAACTTCAGGATTCGCACGTGGCCGCGCAGTAGCACAGATAAGAGCGCCGCTATGCATTCGGCAGGCGCGAGGTTTCTAAAAGAATGCCTTACGAGTTGGCCGCTTTTCGTGCGGGCGTTTGTGCATCGGTGAAGAAACACCCCATAAATGGGCTGTGTTCTGCGGTTCAAAAGCTGCGCTGTAATGTCTGCTTAATGCCATGGCGACCACAAGCACCTCGTAGCGGAGACTACAACACCAGGCACCTGGAGAGGGTCATGACATCATCTTCCAGTGACTACCCGGACACAGTGGCATTTTTGGGAACGTCGAAGGTGATACTACAGCTCCATCGGCCCATGGCTGCGCCAACATTATCCAGATACCATTGAGTAGAGCCGACGCATGCAGCAAGACATCTGCGAGTGATCGGTCGAAACAAGACTACCGTCATGTGCTACGCCTGAAAACTCGGCAAATCATCGACATCGCCTCGACCCTTTACCTCAACTCAATCCACCATCCGGCCTCTCCCGATTCGATGCTACGCTGTTGTATTGCATGTGGCTGGGAGTGGCGTTTACTAATGCCTACTCCTACTTTGTTGCTGTGGCATAGTCTCCTGCGTGTGAGAACTGCTGGTGCGAAGAGACAATTAAGCACTTACTTTGTCATCGGTTTGACTGGGTAATCTTGGCTGCAACACACCGCCGCTTAGACCGTCGTCCACTTACAGAGGCCAGGATTCTGGCTCCTTCGACTTGAACCCTCATCGCAGCGGACAGCTTTTACGATGCCTTTGACTCAGGATTCAGTTCAAGGCTTTAACCTAACAGGGTGTGCCTAGTGTACCCTGTTAGTCACAGACTACGGACACGTGAGAAAATCGTCTACTATCCTTCTCCCCTTTCTATCTCTCCCTTCAACCTCCTTCCCATGTGTAGGGTAGCATCCTGAGCGTCGCCAAGTTAACCTCCCTGCCTTTCCGTTCATCATTCTACCTATCTCTATCACTATCTATCTCTACCCTCCGCTTGCCGAGAAGGCTTTCTGCACGCTTTCCCTATTTCTGTGTCATTCTAGCAGAAATGGTTACAAACAGCCGCGTCGAAGATCACACAAGGTAGCTCACACATATTGTTGAAAGCACCCTGGCCGAGACCTGTTGCACGGTGCGATTTATTTATTTAGCGTTCCTTACGGACCCCTAAGGCCTAGGGTTCAGTAGGGGAGCGCATGCACAGTAAAAGCACAGAGTTAAATAGACTTTATGACAAAATCGAAAATATTCAAAACAGCAAAATACAGCAAGCGCGTGAAAAAAAGGGGGAAAATAAAGCTCATGACGAAGTTCATTTTTTTTCATGACCATTTTAAATTTCAAAAGCAAGCAAAAATCACCAAGTATACGCACTGCACACTTTGTCGAAGTAGCTACTTATAGCGCTATAGAAATAATTTTTTTAGACTAGGCCTTTCTGGGACATATCCTTAATGAGCCGTAACATAGGACTCTCAATGGAAATCCCGGCGACGATGCCACCAACGTCTAAACAGAAGGTGCAATGCGACACTTTATCTGCATGTAATTGTGGGAATTCTACACCGACACCATAACGATCGAGAATCGGCGAAAACGAAGCTTCTAAATGAAAGCGAAAACGAAAATACACGAAGAAGTATCGAGAATGAGATTAGGGCATCTGAAGGAAGAACAAATCCGCTCCTACCCATTTCGCGGGGAGTAGGATTGTAACTGTTGCTGCTACCATGGAAGTTTGATGATGATGATGCTGAAGTTTTATGGCTCATGGGCATCTGCGGCCAAAGAGCGCCATGGCACAAGGTTTTTTTCCTTTTGCTCAAGGTTGGGTGAAAACCCATTTCCCCAAGCATTTAATCCCCCTCCCCCCCCCCCCCCTCACCCACCAAAAAATGCGTGCTCAACAATGTTCCTTTCTTGCGCTGCCGTTTTAAACAGAAACAGCTGTCTAATTTTTTTTTTTATTCACGCGAACTTTGCTTTGTTCCGAGTGAAATAAGATCGATGGTTCTAAAACACCATCTGCTCAAAAACTTTCTGCTGAGTCGAACGCTCCTCTCCATGCTGAATGCTTCGTTTTTGTTTACAGATCTTGAATAGCTTAGAGAGGCCTAGAAATCTCTTAAAGCATCCGCTGCAATCGCTCATTGGCTATAACGTCCACCACTAGGGCATGAATCAATAATGAAATTAGTAGGACTAGTTGGTTTTACACTGTAAATTACAAGTTCCAAGTCAGTGTCGTACAAAACATCGGTCGGCAAACAACTCGGATAAATATTTCTCTCCGGTTATCTTTTTTTCAATACAAAGCTTGTGCAATGCAAAAGAGAGCATCGAAACTAATAGTAGGCTCAGAACGAGTTTGTAGCAGCAGCAGCGGCCTTACGCAACAGGAGCAGCACCAGCCGTCGAAGATGGCGACGTCGAAGTGCCGCCGAATTGCCGGCGTCACGCGCCGTTCGGCTGCTCGCCATCTTACATTCTAGCACTCCGGCCAGTAAATCAATCATTTCCTTCATCGTGCCGGCCTCATACTTTTTGGGTGCTACAAACTGGTGACCCGGATGTCCGCTGGAACACCCGGTCCCACCATGGCCACCGCCGACGACAACGCCTCCGCCATGCCCGGTGACGGACCCTCCAGCGCAGTCTCTGCGCTGTCCCTTCGTCTTCCCCGATCTCGGCAGCCGATGCACAGCTCTGGCTCGCTCAGGTCAACAGCCAGTTCACTATGGGCCGCATCACCAGCCAGGCGCAGAAGTTTCCTCACGTCGGTGCATCGCTCCCACCTGAGATTGCCGCCGAAGTTTGCGACCTCCTCATAACTCCGCCCTCCTCGGCCCCGTTTGACACGTTGGCTGCTCAGCTCATCAAGCGAACAGCTGTCTAGGAACATCGCCGCCTGCAACAGCTCAACTCCTCTGAAAAAATCGGGGACCGAAAACCTGCGCAGTTGCTGCGGCGGCTCCAGCAGCTCCTGGGCGACAAGGCTACTACCTCCGACCAAGCCTTCCTGCGTGAGTTTTTCTTCTAGCGCTTGCCGTCGTCGTTCCGCATGGTGCTTGTGCCCGCCCAGGAATTGCCTTTGGAGAAGCTTGCTGAGCTGGCGTACTCCGTCATGGACGTTTCCTAGTCCGCAATTTCGCTCGGCGCAGTCTCACAGCCTCCAATCCTGCCATCATCTCTTCCCTCCTGCGAGGACCTTGAGAGCCTTCGTGACGACTTCCACGCCCAGATAACACATATCTCCGACCAAATCGCCGCACTGTCGACTTCAAGCTCTCTCTCGCCTTCCGTCAGCAGAGCTCACCTAACCTCGTCGACGCAGTGCTACCCCACCTCATCAAGGCAGCAAGTGCTGGTATCACCGCACCTTTGGTAAAGCAGCGCGTCGGTGTACCCCTCCCTGTAGCTCCCAGGGAAACTTCCCATGACACCACTAGAAGCGGCAAGTGTTGTCACCCCACAGACTAGCCGCTTATTCTTCATTCGCGACCACATCTCTGGCCTCCGTTTTCTCGTCGGCACCGGAGCGGAGGTGAGCATCCTCCCCTGCAGCCTTACATCATCACCTTCTCGCCGTACTGACCCATCGCCTCCAGCCGCAAACCTCACCTCCATCGTTACGTACGGCGAACATGCTCTCACACTCAATTTGGGCCTCCGGCGTGTGTTCCGATGGGTTTTCCTCGTCGCGGCTGCACGCTACCCAATCCTCGGGGCTGATTTCCTGCGCCACTACAATCTGCTTGCCAACATGCACAGCAAGTGTATCGTGGACGCCGCGACGAGCCTCTCTGTTCAGGGCCTCCACCTTCGAGAACAGCTTGCCAGTATACCCAGCCTACACTAGTCCGCCTACGAGATCCTCCTGGATGAATACCCTTCTAAGCTTCGTCCTTCCAACTTCTTACTGCCCGTCAAACACCAGGTCACGCATCACGTTGTGACCATTGGCCCTCCCACACACGCACGAGCCTGTCGCCTTGCTCCAGACCGTTTAATGATCGCCCGCAACGAGTTAAAACACATGCTGGAGCTAGGCATTATCCGACCTTCATCTAGTCCATGGGCGTCCCCTCTACACATGGTACCGAAGAAATCCCCAGCGGACTGGCGGCCCTGTGGAGATTACCGCGCCCTCAACAACGCTACCGTTCCACACCGTTATCCGCTACCTCACATCGTGGATTTCATCGCCGCGCTGCATGGCGCCGCAATTTTCTATAAAATCGATCTCGCCAGGGCTCGCTAATCGATCTCGCCAAGATGTACCCAAAGCTGCAACCATTACATCATTCGGCCTTTTAGAATACCTCCGCATGCAATTTGGCCTCTGTAACTCTGGCCAGACATTTCAACGCTTCGTAAACACAGTTGCACGGGGTCTACCTGTCTGCACGGCCCAAATAGATGACCTCCTCGCAATCAGCCGCGACACGGAGCAGCACTTGCAACACCTCCGCCAGCTGTTTCAACGTCTCTCTGATTACGGCCTGATCATCAACAGAGCAAAATGTGAATTCGGCAAGTCGGAGCTCGAGTTCTTTGGCCACCGTGTCAACCGCTCCAGCATCCGGCCTCTCCCATCAAAAGTCCAGGCCATTCAAGACTTTCCACAGCCTGCCTCACTCCGCAAGCTCCGTGAATTTCTCGGCCTTATCAATTTTTATCGCCGTTTCATCCCTGACTGTGTTGCACTCCTCAAACCATTGACCGAGATGCTTCAAGGCAAGAAAATAAACTCCGTATAGCTGACATGGTCCTCAGCTGCTCTGGATTTTTGCAGGCTGCCAAAGCGAAACTATCCGACCTCGCCCCCCTTGCCCATCCGCGCCCTGATGCACCCCTACGCCTCATGACGGACGCCTCCGACTCCAGCGTTGGAGCCGTGCTACACCAGCTCGTGGATGGTGCTTGGAACCCTCTATTTTTTTCTCCCGCAAGTTTTTCGCTGCCGAAAGCCACTACAGTACTTTCGGCCGTGAATTTCTTGCCATGTATATACATGTCCGTGCGACAATTCAAGCACCTTCTAGAAGGTCGGCAGTTCCACATCGTCACTGACCACAAACCATTCAATTTTGCCATCAACTCGGGGAGCGGTAAATCCTCGCCTCGTGAAATTCGTCACCTTTCGTACGTGGCAGAATTCACGACCGACATCAGGCATGTGCAGGGTTTTGACAATGCCGCTGCGGACGCTCTGTCCCGTGTTACTCCTTCCCTCGGCTCTGCTACTCCATCACCGAACCTCGACTTTGTCGCCCTCGAAAAAGCGCAGCAACATGACTCGGAAGTTCTGGACCTTCGCAAGAACCATGGCTGACTGGTTCTCCGTGAAATTCTCCTCCCTTCGTGGCCCGTCCCCATCATCTGCGACACTTCGGCCGGCACTCCGCGCCCTTTAATCCCCTCTGTCTTTCGTGGCCTTGTTTTCGACGCCCTCCACGGCCTGTCCCATCGCGGAATTCGCGCCACGCAGCATCTTCTCACAAAAAGTTACGCCTGGCCCGGCATCAACAAGGACGTGCGCCCCTGGGCCCGCTCCTGCCTGTCTTGCCAGCAGTCTAAAACTCAGCGACACCGGCTTGTCTCGCCTGATCTGAGGTCGACATGCGTTTTCTCGCGTTCGATTCCGACCTCTCCTTTCAGCTGGTTCCCTCCGCCATCAGCCCGTTTTGACAACGTCCACATCGATATCAGGGGTCCCTGGCCACCTTCCGCGGGACGTTCATATCTTCTTACTTGCATCGATCGGTTTACTCGCTGACCCGAAGCGTTCATTCTGCCTGACGCCAACAGCGACACCATCGCTAGAACATTAGTCGCTGGCTGGGTCTCCCGGTACGGTGTTTCCTCGACCACCACCACTGCCCGCGGCGCCCAGATTGAATCTTCCCTTTTTAATAACCCTATGGCTTTACTTGGAACTTCTCGAATTAGAACTACTGCTTGCCATGCCATCGCCAGCGGCATGATCGAACGGTTCCATCGTTCGCTAAAAACATCCCCCAAAGCCCAATTCGACACGACCCACTGGACTGCCTCCCTACGACTGGTTCTGCTCAGCCTCCGTGTTACACTGAAACAAGATCTTCGAAACAAGATCTTCGTTGCAATCCGGCAGAACTTGTCTTCGGCTCGCCCCTGTGTTTTCCTGGTGAATTTTTCGAATCCACCGATTCGTCCACAAGTCCCGGCCCTACCGATTAGGTGACGCAGCTCCGCCATTTTTGCCGCCATCTCCGAGCTCCACACCTCCGACGCCAGTCTCGGCCATCTTCACACGTTCCATCCGAACTAACCAGTTGCACACAAGTCTTTGTTCGCCGAGACTTTGTCCTCAAGCCGCTTCAGCGCCCCTACGACGGCCCATTCCATGTACTCGAAAGAACTCCGAAGTTCTACATCGTGGTTATTCATGGGCGCACTGACACCATTTCAATCGATCGCTTGAAGCCCGCCTTCACAGTAGACACCCCGCCCACTGGCCCTACATGCGTGGTTTCTCCGCCCTAACCTGCCGGCTGCCCTCCTCCGCCATCTTTCCCTGCTAATCCCTAACAAGCGAAAGTATTCTTCTGGCGGGAGGGGGGGGGGGGGGCTACTACAGCGGCAGGAGCGGCCTTACGCATCAGGGGCAGCACCAGCCGTCGAAGACGATGGCGTCGAAGTGCCGACAAATTGAGCTTCCTTCTCGTACCGGCAACACGCGCTGTTCGGCTGCTCGCCGTCTTACATTCTAGCACTCCGGCCAGTAAATCAATCATTTCCTTCATCGTGCCGGCCTCACACTTTTTGGTGCCAGAAGTTAGTGGATTTTATCCCACCCGCGTAGGTCACCTTTACAAAGCTGAAATGCCATAAGGGTTCCGTAGTTGCATTTTGGGCGGACGTTAAGGATGCCCAACTGTATGGAAACACTTTTCTATACTTCGAAACTGTACCCGTCCTACTCCACAGCACAGCCTTGGTGAGTAAAAGCCTATGGTTTCTTATAGAGACCAGACAGTTCGTGATGAGAAAAGACAATAAATGGGCTTATCTAAGCAAGCAGTCGCCCAGTATTTACGAGAACACAACAGTAAGATTACAGCACGTGCTCAAAAAGCCGCCATTTTATGGCAATGCACGTTGGAGAACGACCTTCACTGCACAAACAGGGAATGTAATTATTTCTAGGGATATACTGGACAAGGCTTTGCTCAACGTCGTCGAGGCTGGGTTGCTATGTCACATAAACGTGGTTCATTACTCGCCTTCGGAGGTAAAGGTCCAGGAAAGACAAGTACGGCGACCTCAGAGGCCTACGAGTTCGTCCGACGCCCCCAGTCCACTGACCCATGGCCAGGATTCTGGTTCATGCGCCCCTAGTTCACAAACCCGCCACCACGCGCCGCATGAAGTTGAGCTCCTCCTTCTCCTCTTACATTCCTCCTTCCTGTTTTGGGAGAGAGATGCCTTCACCTTCCCGCATTCTCCAGTTTGTGTGCGCTCCCCTCACGTGAACCCAACTTTTCGGTGCCCCGGCAGAGATTCTCTTTATTCTTTTGTCACCCAGCGTATTCAAGGCGCGCTGATTGTGTCGCTCCCCTACTCGCTCCCTTCTTTGCTGGGGTGAAAGAAAAGAAGCCGGACCGTGGCTAGTGCGGTGTACGCATGCAAACTTCGTCAAAAAATTTGGGGGCGGTTTATCCCTGCTAACTACAAAATATTTTTCGAAAGCAAGTTTTTTATGTGGTCCCGACGCGCTCGCTCGTGAGCGAGCGCGTCGAGACCGGCCGTGCTATGCTTTGGTTGTTTGCTTTGAGAGGTTGAGTCGTGCCACATGAAGGCGTACTTTAATCAAAAGTGCTCCCATCGGAGTGAGGCTATACCATGGGCTGCTGCATAAAGTGCGACAAGAAAGCGCGCCCGGGGTGGATAGAGGAGATTACAAGGACTCTTTTGCGTGATAGGTACATTTTTTATTAAGCGCGTACAGTGACCACATATGCATAATGACACTGATATTGCGTACGCATTAACAATACAAAAGCAATGAAACTTCCAGGGACACTCGTTCAAGCAGTGAAATGCGTAATTCCCGACGCTCATACTTAGAGCTCACTCACGAATACTTGTATGTGGCTCTTACTCTGTGCATTAAAAATATTAAAATCGTGTATTAATCACTGCATTTCAACACTCATGTTATTGGCCTCGATAGCTGTCAGCTCTTTGAAACTTCTGTCGATGTGGTGAAAATGCAGTACGAATGCGTTGAGTGAGCAAGTGCTGCAGTGCTGCAGTGCTGCAAGTGCTGCAGCGGCAACACCTGATGCTGCGCTTCATGCTTGTTTCACTGACTCATTGTGCGCGGTACGTGATTTATCCAATGTAACAATTAGTAGTGTGGTAGTTCACATTTTTTCTAGGTTGGTAAAATGCCTCCGATGATTATTCGTTCACCGTCGATAAGGGCTTTACCACTGCTGCAAGCGATGCTAGTTTTGGAAAATATTCCAGTGGTGTACGCAAACTATGAAGAGCTAAAGAAGACTTCACAAACATGCCGTTTCCCGTCTGTTCGGCAAGAAACTACGCCTTTACCCAGAGCAGCACTCAAGAGTCAAACCTTAGTTAAATGTTGTTGATTATGATTTAAATTTCTTGAGAAATGAAGAGAAGTTATTTTTAGATAACACGACGTTTAAATGCTGAATGGGTTTCTCAAGCGCGGCGGCTTGGCGCTCCACCCCGCCCGCTTGTGCAGTGGGCCGCTCGCGCGATTCATTAGCGAGAGGACGCTACGTGCGCGCGGCCCTGAATATGCAGTGAATTTACCCGTCACGGATGCGAATACGTGCAACAATACCTAGGCGCTCGCACGCGAGTGGCGCGAACATATAATTTTTTTTTTCATTTTGGAATGTTGTGCAAAGCTACCCCTGCCTTTTTTCTCTGTCGCTTCGCTACGTACTTCTCGCTATCCTCTCCCTTTGCCTTTAATTACACCGGCGCAGCTCCAATGTTTGAGGTCATCATCATCATCATCAGCCTGACTACACCCACTGCAGGGCAAAGGTATTAGATAGCAATCACCGCGGCCGGCAACATTTTTAATTTGGTTATTTTATTTTTGTCAGCTGTTATTGCCTCTGGCAAACCACTACTACTACTACTACTTCTTCAAGGAGGGACTGCAGGGGAGTTGCAGGTTCTTTTTAAGCCCACAAACGCGGGTTAAGAAGAGGGAGCCATTTCCAGGGAACGATTAACATTCCCCGCGACTTTTAAATCAGCCAGGGCAGCAGGTTGGGCATGTTGGTTACTCATTTGCATTTGTGATGGAACAGCGCAAAAACCTGTGTCCCGGTGTTTTACTCTGTTCCATCACACACACAAAAAAAAATTAACTGTGCCATGACTTAGGGCCGTTTCACATGCATGCGATTCTCGCCTGCGACGCTGTGATTGGGGAGGGCCGTCGGTCTAGCCGCAGACGGCCTGCGACCAAGTTCCGTCCGGTTGGAATTCAGTCGCAGCGTCGGTGTGTTCGCTCTGCGACTGACCAATGGGCAGCGCCGAGACGGCGCGTGTCACGTGGGAGCTGTTGCCGCGGCCACGGCCGGTCTCGAGGCGCGCGTGTCGAGACCGCCGAGGCAACAGCTCCCACGTGACATCACGTCACGCGCCGTCTCGGCATGGGGTCCTCCTACATCGGTGGAAATAAAAGTTGTTATCATCATCATCATCGGCATGGGGTCACGTGGGAGCTGTTCCCGCGGCGTAATCAAAACTGTTTATTCTAATCACAACATACGAAATATTGCCTTGCATCTAAAAACACGCTGGCCATAACATCGTCAACACATTCCGTGCAGCCTTTCTGTCGCGTTTAATCGTGGGTTGCCTATGAAAACATCGACCAACCTTGCGTGTCCCTCCGACCGAATTCGCTGGGTACGCGTTGCATGTGAAAGCACTGTGCGAAAATCGCTCTGCGGCGTCACCGACTAGGCCGACTATTTTCGTTCTGCGCAAATCTGGCTCGGACTCGAGCACAATGGTTCTGTTGAAGTCAGTCCTGTTGACAGACGCCTCGAAGGGCTAGGCCACCGCGCTTCGCTCTACGTTCATTTGTTTGACGTAAGCATTGTGCTGCTTCACCTTATCGCCATATTTCACAGCCTACGACACCAAGCACTTGAAGCAAGGTATTACATACCACGCCTTAGGCCTTTTCTTTAGGATGACTGTCTTTGGGACGGTGGAGGAGGCGTCCGATAATGGTGGCCGGCTTGTGTGTAGTTTACATCCCTTCCTTTTTGAGAATACTGGCCAAGGTTTCGCTGACTTCGTCTTAATCAAAACTTTCTTGCATTTCACTGTACCCTTCGGACATGACTTTTTGGCAGTGTTCTTCCCACAAAGGCTACAAGAACAAGACGCACTGTTGGCAACATCAAACCCTACTGAAAAAAAGGTCTATGATGCAATAACCTCATAGAGACTTCATCATAGAATATCGTGCAATTTTTATCATATATCATACAATTTGTATGATATTCTGTGACATCTCTATGATGACTGTGTGATTTTACAGAAATGTATGACATTTCTATGATAATTTTCTATGATTCGTATGATAAGTATATGATATTTGTATGACAAACTGTATGAGTTTATTGCATCATACAACTTTTTCCAGCGGGGAACTGATGAAGAACGGGGAGGTGTAGTATCATGAAGGGCGAAGGATGATGTGACTCATGTGAGCTGTTGCATAGGTAGGGAGAAATTGGTGTTATTTTTAAGAGCGGTTATTTTGCAACGGGGGATCGGTCGTGGGTGGTATGGGGGCGGGAGAGAAAATGACAGTAGGGGGGTCTCCTGTTGTGCCTTTGCCTGCCTTTCTTTTTTCCCCCTTTTACTTTTCCTCTAGTCGTAGAGCGCAGACCGTGGTTGCTTCTGGAGTGCGCTGTTTTTCTGCTACCTACAGTGAAACAGGACGGAGTCAGCGCCTCTGCGAAAACGGCCCGGAAAGGTCTCATACATGAACGCACTCTTGTCTCTAAGCTGTCATAAAAAAAAAAAAAAACTTACAACCCGTAATGTGTCAGTCCTGGCGAAGGGTCACTCCATGCGCGAAAGAAATCTCCCAAAAATGACATCAGAGCTTTTGCAGAGGATCAGTTACATTCTTTAATGCCTTCCACCAGCATAAGGACTTCCACCAGCTTTGTTAAAACCAGAGCGCGTGGTCATGGCGTGGTACGAAGAGTTGCACAAAAACAAATTTCGGACGATTTAGCGCGGTTACTCCACATGCGCAGGTGCGCCCGCACTCCGGTTTTCACTGCGGTTGCGGTGTTCGGATCCATTGCGCACGGATGCTGTTGAAGAAATGATATCCAAGACACAGCGCAAGAGACTGGTAGTTTAGGATGCGGGATGCTCGGTTGCGGCGATGTAGTTGTCTAAAATTGATCTGTTCGCGCTGGCCCGGGTTCGAAACCCACTGGCGGCCGTAAAACATTTTCGATTATTTTATTTCAGGTGAAGCAGGCTTCAGACATACAGACAGACAACGTCGAAATCGAGAATTCAAGCCTTAGTGCCGCACCAAAAAATGCGACCCGGTCAGCTGGCTGTTGTTTTACCAGTTTGGCGGTTGACAAAAAAACGGCCGCTCGATAGAACCGCATCACCGAGTGGCCGTGGTTCTCGTCTGCTCACTTACTGAAAAATACGGCATGCTGAAAGGCTTTTCCTAGAGCCTTTACTTCGTTCCTTCTCATTAAACGTGCGTGCACTGTGTTATTATGGCTTGTGTGCAGTATCAAATAAAACAAACCATTGGGAACGGACGAGACCTTTCAGCGGCCACGTAATTGGTGAAAGCTTCAAAAACCGCGTGTTCTCGCCTTGTGTGGCTAGAAACCAGTCGAATGTAGCAAACTTTCCGTTTCTCCAGAGATCATCTGGCGACGACAAAGCGTCGAGGCTCCAATGTCACTATACCAAAAACAAAAAGAAAACGCTCAGAGTAGAACACAAAAATCACAGGACGTGATTACCACTGTAGAACGCGAGATTTCAGGTGATGAAATTCGTATTTCTTATTGCCATTTATTTTCATATTGCTTTCAATACGCATGGCCTCACTATTCTTTCACTCGTGATGTAACTGTGCTCGTACCTCTCAGACATCAACGCCAACACCCACGATGCACAACCGAGAAACATGCCCTCAACAGCTGTCTATGTTAATACGTCGCAGAGCGTGCACTGAGAATGCAGACAACGAAGGCAGCTCCGTGGAAGATACCCGCTTTCGCTGTGGGTCGCTTGGCGGCCTTGATGTCCGCTGACGCACCCTAGCATACTCTCGACGTGCCGGCATTCATTGCGTCTGAAGTAAATGGACAACTTGCAGAATTGCAGGAAAGCTTATTTTCATGAAGGTCTCTTCAAACCAAGAACCCTCGTTCACAGACCGCGTTTCCACTTCCTGCTCGGCTGGCTCAAGGGGTTAGCGTGAAGGGGGATGAGTCAGTAGCCCTCCATTGTATCGTTCTTGGAAGAAGGTGAGGGGGGCTGCTCCCTAATATGCTGGAACCTGAAGCCTCGACGCACGCCTCCAGCCATCGAGATAATAATACCTGTGCTACACGGGTACTTTCGAATGACATCTGAGTCGAATGGCATTCGAGACTTGGAATGGCATTCGAACTCGACGGACTCCCGCGGTGCTACACGGCACTTTCCAAACGCATTCGAAATTCTCGGCTCGTTTTCAGTGTACAACGACGACGACGGTCACACTAGTCCGACAACGGCACTATCACGGTGAACAGCATCATGTGATTATAGTGAACTATCCAGTTCACTTTAATATTGTAGTGGGACAAGTTTTTTGGCTAAACGACACCGTCGAATCCGATCGGCGGACGGTCAGCCTTCATATGCCCTCGGGAGTTCGGCGGCTGAGCGAAAACACGCTGATGAGGGGACAGTGCGAATACATGCGCGCTTATACATTATCCGTATTGGAAATAAGCGAAACGAATGGCTATATTTCACATGTGCACACTTGGACACTCGATAGCGATAACCACTTGCCAAATTAATTTCAGTCGACGACGACTCCGTTCCCTTCAGCGACGACTAGGCCTAGCGATAGCGAGTCCGCAGGGTTGGATCGGTGATTGCGGTGGTTGTGAAGAATGAATTCACAAGTTTTAGCGAATGCAAATGGTCAACGAGTGTAGTTTTGACAACAGTGACATGAAATCAACTATTGCTTACATCGCAGGACGCGCATACGATGAACGGGAAGCGGCGGTGTGACACGAGCTGCCGAGCAGTGCTTTACGGCCAGCAGCAGTCGTCGCCGTCGCTAGCTTGTAACTAACAAGTTAGGCCATTTCAGTTAACGCGAACGGTCACCAAACATACTTCTGGATAAAGTAGTTTAAAATAAAGTACTGGGCATGTTGGAGGAAGCCGGGAAAATTAGCGAGAAGCGCCGATCATCCGATGTCAACAACCCGGCTGTCAAGTGTTTCTCAGGCGAGCGATCGTGTCGGCGCTTTCCACAGATTGTCGCACTGCGTAAACAAGCACGCGTACAACCGGTACAGAAGAGAAGAGATTATTTAATAGAACTAAAGCGCATATTTCGTTTTGTGTCTTGCAAACGAGCACAAGCTGTTCATACGAAGCGATGTAAACCAATGTAAACAGCAGTATGACTGCAGTCGTCCTCATCGGCGCACTCCTGGGGAAATTTCATGCACACGCGGTAAATGTTCATTGGTGTACTATTATCTGCAAGCACTCACCTAGACGGAACACGAACTATTTGCTAAACAAACAGCAGAAAAAAGCGAGTAGCGGGTATCGAAATGAACAGCCACAGAGCCGAAAGCAGTCGCGCGGCGGTGGGCGGGGCGAAGCGACGGCGGCGGCGACGGCTATTGGTTGGTTCGGGCTGTGTTCGCGTTTCGAAGGCATTCCAAAATCTGGAATGTCTCCGCGGAGCTCCTTCGACTCGAATGTCATCTGAACCGAATGCCGTTGAAAAACTTCGTGTAGCAGCGCTGGTTTGGCATTCGAGTCGGATGACATTCGGTTGGAAGGCATTCGAAACGCCCGTGTAGCAGGGGTTTAAAAAGAAGTTGCCGAAAGGTTACCATGATGCGTTCTCTTGACAGGTACCTGTCCCGACCCGCTCCTCACATCCTTTCCACAACTTCTTGGACACAACCTTCCAGACAACGGAAAGCGGTGAAAGCGCTCCTGAATTTCCTAAGGGACTCGGGGTTGCATTCCCGCCTATAATCTAAGTTTTCTGTGCGCGCCCTCTGTCCCTGTGACATAGTGGTCGATGGACACTTGACAGACTCATTTCTTTGCCGCTCTTTTTCCTTTTTTCCCCTTTGTTCCCCTCCCCAAGTGTAGGGTAGCCAACTGGGCATCGCCTGGTTAACCTCCCTGCCTTTCCGTCCTTCTCTCTCTCTCTCTGTCTTATATTGACAAAGGGACATCTCCCCCCTCATTTTTCGAACGAGAATGTTCGGTTGAAAAATTGTTGAGGGCACTCGATATGCTGAAAGTGTGCTCCAAGGGCCCTTCTTTGGCGTACGCGCTCAAGGTGGGCGCTCTTGGAATACCACAGAACCGGTATAAGCATGCGCACTATAGGAGACGTCACCGGACCACCACCGGAACGACATTCGGAGGACAGCGGGGCTCTCGGCGACTCTTTTCTTTATGGCTTGAAGCTCTATCAGGTTCCCAGAACTTTTCGCGGTTCGAGTTGCCCTTCAGAGCACCCAACCTCTTTTCTTCACGGCTCGAAATTACTTCCGTCGGCTTCAGAGGGGGAGCCAGCCAGCACCAAGAACATGGAGGTGCATGCCCTTTTTCGGCGCCCGTTCGGCGTACGCCGTCGCTGTACTGCTTGCAGCATCGGTTCATGTTTGGTAAACTTCGGTATGCCAGGCACTCGGGCAAGTAGTTTGTCAGCGGAACGTTTTATCATATCCGTTCTAGAAGCCGCGCAGCAGCTGCGTGAAAGTGTGGAAGTTAAGCTGAAATTGATCTGGCTCCCGTAGAAAGTCGGAAAGAGGAAAGCATATTGCGTTAGAGCTGCGCTGGCTGGACTGTACAGAACAAAGAACCACACGTACTGGTAGTACACGAATCCGTGTAGGCCGGTTTATTGAAGAGAGCGTAGTTCTAACATTGCAATCGCACCAACTAACCCTGTTACAAGTAGAGATGCCGTGTTTTCGGTATCCGTTAAACTCCGTTAAACTCCGAAAAATGACCCCCGCGGCATTTTTATATGAATGCTGGAAAACCAATGAACACTGATTTTCAGCCGTCCTTGAAGAAAAGAATGCCAGTTTCAAGTGAAGAAATGTACTCTACTTTTTTTTTCTCTAGTTCACCCGGAACACAGCCACACTGAACTGTCCTTGGTACCATTCCTTTCAATCGAAACCAAATTCTGTTGTCGCGTTCCTTTGTCTTCTTTTTACCAGTGTGACGGTTTTCAAGTGTGTAGGTCAGGCATAAGTTTCCTGTAACGAGGAACGCAACAGGACACGAGAGTACCCAGGACAAGCTCCCCACCCGACAAAATCTTCTGCTCTTTCGGCTCAGCAGTGCTTACAGGCTCCAGGGGAATACGGCGGGATTTTCACATTGCCTGCACGTCTCTCTCATTGCCAGTTTGGCAACTTGCCACTGTGGCTCCCCTGAGAGCTGATACTTTTTTTTTAGCGTTCATTCATGTTCTTGGTTTCTGGAGAGCAATCAAACAAAAGGTGAAAAGCTCGAGAGCCTGCTAGCAGTACTCGCTATCCCCGAAGACATGACTGTATATATAGTTTTTGTGAAGTGTAATCGCGTGGTATAGAACATCGAAGCAATAAACACAGCAATAAAATCATTGGAATCAGAGGAGGCACTTGTCTGCCGCGTGTACTCAATCCTGGTTCATCTAGCCTACACCTTCACTGGTCAATACCTTCCTGAATGGTCAGAGTTTGGTGCGAAGACCGATATATTCTCTACTCGACAAGCTATGAAGTCCGCGAGAAATATATGCGCAGCTTCCGCGAAAACTCACTTGATAGCGATGACTTCTGGCATCAAGTGCAAGTTGTGGACCCGTCCATAGAGCAGGAATTGATGACAAAGAAGTCTTTAATGGATTATTTTCGCCTGTTGTGAGCTCTTCAGACCACCCGTTTTTGAAAGAAGGATCTCAGAATAATCGCTGTTCAAAATTACATCTGCTGACGTTTGCTTTCACAGCTTATGGAGAGCGCGCAGTAAAGAATGGCCGGTCTTGTTAAAACCATCTCTTGATTTTCTTGCCATCCCCCCATCAAGCGCAAATGTAAAACGTGTGCTTTCTGACCGCATTCCTCCGATGGCTGACAAATCTCTCAATGTACGTGTCCATTTTTTTTCACTACGTGTAAATATAACATTTTATACTCTTTAAAGCCTTATAGTTCCATTACGAGAAAATCCGGCGCCGTGCGTTCGTCGTTCCAAGTATTTGCGTGTGTATGTACTACATACACTACAGACAATCCAAGCGATGCCATCACTGGCAGAGGCTCAATGCGGTGGCAGTATTCCCAACTACATTCGTGCCAAAATTTTGAATAACCTTACGTCGTACAGCGTTCCGTTGCTGTCATAGCATTTCTCTTTTATTTTTACTCGTTTGGGCATTAATTCATTGGGTAGGGTGTTTGGTATGTGTTTAATAAAAAAATTCAGGTGCGCTATATTTTCTCCAGTAACTATACAGCCGCTTTACAACACCTATCCCGATAAACACCGGTTTCTCTCCGGCATTGAAAGTAGAAAGCGAAAATCATCGAACCAAAGAGAAAAAATAAACACCATATAACCCCTAAATGGAAAAAAAAGAAATACTGAAAACACGGAACCCTAGGTTTTTTAGTGAAACGCCTTAGCAACGAAATAAAGCACCCAAGCGCTTTCCAAGAGGCGCCATATGGTGCGTGTGTCATTATTCCAGACGACGAGGCAAGCACAAGGGCCCCTGCCTCATTCCAGATAGACGCAATTGCAGGCCAAATCTATTCAGGGTGTTTCACGGAACTTGAACCAAAGATTAAAAAAAAAGGGTTGCTGCGTAGCCAGGTGAAACCAACGACATGTTGTTGCTCACTGTGTGGCGCTCCTCAGAGTATTTCTTATTTTCGCTTAATTAGTTACTTATTTAAGATCAATTATACATAATTTTAACGTTTACTGTAAGGGAACGTGCATTTTGTTAAGTTGTACAGGGGCGTTACGAAAGAACCGATCCAGTTTTTTGTAGCAACGTACGTGGCCCTTTTTTCGAGTTTTCATGGAATGCTCGCTAAATATGAAAAAGAAAAAACACTTCATTGCGCTCTTGCGCTACTGCATTGTAGCGCTGCCAAGCGCGTTCTGAATGAAGCGTGCTCGCTCACCTTCTGGAAGTGAGCAGTCGACGCCGCTCTTAGCATAATCTTGAAAGTGCGATCAGCACATTCTTCCAGCATGGAAAGCGCACGGCGTGATCTGCCAATTGCGATAGGGCTTTTATGAGACATCGCGCAGGCAAACCAAAAAATGAAGTGAAAGTAGTGAAGTCGTGTATTCCAGTGTAGTCTTCGTTTTTTTTTTTTTGTTCATAATTTTGCAGCCCGTCGAACTACGCCCCGGCCGCTTACTTGGCCACGGCGAGCGCACACGCTTCGTTCATTCAGAGCTGGCTTGCAACGCGACAGTACGGTAGCGCAAGAGAGAAAACACGTGGTGTTTTCATATTTCGCGGGCTTTTTAAAAAAAACTTGAAGAAAGAACCACGTAGAAGACACGCTCCTACAAAAAAACTTGATCGGTTCTTTCGTAACGCTCCTCTACAACTTAACAAAAAGCACGTTAACCTAAAGTTAATGTTTAAAATTTAGCATAATTAATCTTACCTAATTAACTAATTGATCGGAATTTATAAAATACTCTGAGGAGGACCATACGACGGGAAACACTCTGTGGGTGGTTTCACGTAGCTCTGGAACTCCATTTTTTTATCCTTGGTTTAATTTACGTTAATCACATACTATACTTTTTTTCAAGAGCCGATAATCTGAGAAGCTGAAAAAGTCAAAATTGTCGAATAGAACTCAAGAACCGTAATCGGCAAATTCCGCTGAAAGGAGGCCTTCCGTCAAATGCCGTCTACCGGGTTTCGCTATCGTCGTGTTTAATCTGCCTAATCCTCAGTAATCCCATTTAACGTGCAAAAACTCGTGATGACAGGCTGACAGGTACAAGATGTCACGGCGTCATGCCAATCGGTGAAGCCATAGGGTGTATTCGTCGTACCGTTCATGAGTTGTATCGATCATCAAGCCTTCTATTCTGCGCTTGCACTTTGGTTAGCCCCGCCTCACTATGAAAAACGGAGCTGCTCAGAGTACCTACAGCTTACCTGGCAGCGTCTTCTGGACCTTAAATAAAATTAACTAAACGAAAATACCTTACGGACCGAGTAGGTTGCGAATCCGGACGGCGCGTATAGATTAGTTTTGCTGGGCACTGCATCAGACCACTACATCACTGCCTTTTGTTCTATGTACATGAACCGTGTTCAAACCATATGGAAAACAGTAGCAGATCGACATGACACGTAATACGACACACCTCAGCAGCACAGCACTCGCTCTTACATCACCGCAGCCGAACATCCCGTGTCCTAAACTACCCGTCTCTCGCGCTGTGCTTTGGGTATCTTCTGCATAAACTTGCAGCCGTGATCAGTGGATTCGAATATCGAAACCGCAGTGCTAACACATCTAATTCGCATTTGCCGTAGCCACGACAAATGGACCAAAATTTCTTTTTGTGCCACTCTTCGTGCCTTGCACTGCTCTCTTCGCAAAGCTGGTGGCAGTCCTGCGTAACCAGGACGTCAGAGAATGCAACTGATTCTCTCCAAAAACTCTGATGGGATTTTTGGGAAATCTTTGACCGCTTCAGTCAGGAGTGGCACATTAGCAGCTGTAAGGGTTTTTTTTTTTTTTTTTTTTTACGTGAGCCGGCAAGGATGCGTTCATGCATGAGACCTGTCAGGACCGGTTTGGCAGACGCGCCAGCTTTGTCGTTCTTCAGCGTCGGAAGTAAAAAAAACAGCGCACTTTAGAAGAATTCGCGGCCTGCGGTCCACGGCTCGAGGAGAAGTAAAAGGGGAAAAATAGAAAGGCGCACACAAAGGTACAGCAGGAGACAGCACCCTCTCCCTACTGCCCTTTGCTCTCTCCTCCCCCTTACCCCCGCAAACGGTCACCTACGTACCTCTTGAAAATAACGCCCATTTCTCTCTGTGTTCGTCATCCATTTAATTCTGCGAATCTTGTGTCGCGTTGTCATAGCCTTTCTGAGAGGAACATATTGTCAAAGAGTTGTGTCGGAAGGGTAGCGTGAAATTCAAGCAAGTTTAGGTTGAAAGCGATGTCCAATTCTTCCTTATTTATTTTAAAATCAGCGATAGCAGTGCTTTTAGCATGCGGTTCGCGGGCGGTTCGGTTCTTCGATTCCCAGTGCCCCCCGGGTACCTATCGCTTTCCAATGCATACAAATTTTTTCGTGGTTTCTCTGAGGTGAATTGACTCGAAAAATGTCTTCCACCTAACCTTATGTAGAAGAAAACACTGTTCCATGGCGCTCTTTGGTGCAAGGCGGCCCTTGCACCATTAAAACTTGTCAACAAAAGAAAACATCCTTATGGGAAAAAACGCAACGAAAACAATTCTACGCGTAGGCTAAGTACACGCCAGGAGCAAAAACGCGTATGCAATCTATACGTAAAAGGCGACAGCAAAACCTTGGCCAGCATTCGCGGAAAGGAAGCGGTGGAAACTGGGTACCAGCCGGACATCATTATCAGGCGCCTCCTCCCCTGTCCCAAAGACCCATCGTCCTACAGAAAAGATGCAAGGCGTGGTACGCAAAAACCCTGCTCGAGTGCATGGTGTCTAGAGCGGCGTTTACTTGAAGGGGTTTAGTTGAGGAATTCAGTTGAAAACCGGTTACTGGTTTCATGTAAACACCGCACAGTCGGTTCCGGGAGTCGAGGAAGTGAGTCCAGTCAACTCCGCTGCAGGGGGGGGGGGGGGGGGGGGGTTGACTCGCTCAATCCCAACGGAAGATAGCACGTAAACCGGATACAGACGAAGAGTCGGGTTAGCGGGAGTGGAGAGCATAAATTACGATCCTGTTTTTACGCTTGCGCCATCGCGCCTACGAGACAGCGGTGCCGTGCCGCAATCTTGGAGGCTGCCACTGCCCTCACCCGCTGCGCTGCTCGACGCTTGGTGTCGCTGCAGTTGAACCGGTCTCGACTCGCTAAAATCTAGTTCATGTAAACACGCAATCGTAGAGTCGGGCTGAACTTACACAACTTGACCCCCCGATTCGATCTACCGCAGTCCGGTTCATGTAAACGAGGCTTAGGCTGGGGACACCAACAATATGACGGAAAGAGTGAAGCAGCACAAAGCTTATGTCAATCAAATGAACAGAAGCGCAGTGACCGTACTTCCCAGCCATGCCACCACAGGGGTGACTTTGACGGCACTATTGTGGTGGAAACCGAACCAAACTGCGCAGAAGCCTTCTACTTGAGTCATGACGGAGGAGAATGTTGAATGTTTTCTGGGAACCACTCCCTTTTCCTACATCCACGGTTTAAGCTCCGTGACCCTGCGGTCGACCTTATGTGGGCTTAAAAAAGGCTCCGCAACGCGCCCGCAGTCGCACCCTCAAGAAGTAGTAGTAATCGTTTACTGACAAAAAAATACAAAATGGAAGCACGAGAGCTGCAGCCGGTGGAATTCACGGAATTCAGAGCCGGCGGAAGTCACAGGGAGAGGATAGCGAGGAAAAGTACGGAGGAAAGCGACCGGCAGAAAAGACGGGGGAGCTTTGTACACAATTCACAAAATACAAAAAAGTATCAAGTTCGCGCCGCTCGCACGCTAGTGCCTAAGCTTTGTTGTACACATTTACAACGCGCGTAAATTAACTGCATATTCTAGGCCGCGTGCACGTAGCGTCCTGTCGCTAATGGACAGCGCGAGCGGCGCATTGCGCAAGTGGCCCGGATGGAGTGCCCAGCTGCCGCCTTAAAGCAGAAACAGAGCCGGCTTTGAAACGTCGTGTTATCCTACAAGGACTTATTTGGCTGGCGTTTACTTCTCAAATAAATGCAAATTATAGTCATAAAATTTTAATTGGATTTGCCTCTGGGTTGCAGCTTTGGGAAAAGGCGTAGCTTCCTGCACAGCAAATGGCAGATTTGTCAGAATAGCTCACAACATGCCGTTCTATGAACTCTTCGTTATCGCTTCACAGTTTGCACACACTTTTGACATGAACGCGGAAATTAGCAGCGATTACGGCAATGGCAAAGCCCTTAGCGACGGCGAATGATTGAATAACTGGAGGCACTTTAACAACCTAGAAGAAATGCTGTGAATTACCAAACTACGAATTGTCACACTGGACAAATTGCCTAATGCGCACAATCAGTTAGTGAAACAGGCACGAAACGGAGCACCAGGTTTCTTGCATAGAATCCTGCAGTACTTGCAACGTACAAGCTTATGGGCATCTATATATGTACAGATGACAGGAGTACAGCAAGAAGCCAAACGAATTCGGCTTGATTGGGCTTGTACCCTTACAGAAATAGCTTTATATTCAATAAAGAGACTACAGAGGTACACTGATTTCAAGGCATCCCTGCTGCATTTTGACCGCATCGCCTAAACTTTCGAAGAGCTGAACGCTATTGAGCTTTAAGATGTAGCGATTAATGCGCTAATACCTAAGTTTCGTGGCTTAATGCGCACGCATTTCCACTATCACTCATCCTCAAGTAGCCACTGTATGCGTTTGCAATAGTAAATGTGTCTGTAAAGCTCCGGAGTTTGCTTATAATCCTCTATAATACCCATACATGGAGAACACTTTCTTGTAGCGGTCCATGTTTGTGTGCCTACATCCGATGGGGACACTTTTAATAAAAGCGCGCATTCACAAGGCGTGACTTGATCTCCTTAAAGAAAGCAAAAAAAGCGTAGACGTGCGCCTAGCCAAACGCACCAAGAGAGGGCGCCACATGTTTCTTGCCGATGCTGAGGATGCATGATGAATAGGAAAATAGCCAGGGAAAAATTCTGCCTCTTTCAAATGTAAAATACTTTACATCTATTAAAAGATGGGACATTTCGCTACCTAAAGCTCCTAGAGCAGTCCGATATATTGTAAATCATGGCAGGGGTGAGTGATCAAGTGAGGACAAGTGGGTTTTTTTTCGCGACCTCGTCATAGGCATCGTGCGACCATATCTCATCGCGCAGGGTAAACGCAATATTTAAGCCACAGTGATGAAACTTTATTAAAAGAAACTTTATGAGCTATTTAACCCCTCAGGGTCAGAGCTCGCTTGTAACTGTTATGCGTGACGAGATATTGATTTTTTATTTTTCATCGCCATTCAGTTACGCGCCGCCGCGCCGCCGGCTGTCGCGAGATGGCGCGACCGGTTTTCCGAGGCGCATGGGCCGGAATCCTGGGGATGAGAAAGGTTTTGGTCCAAAAAATGCACAGCACGAAAGTTTGAGTGCTAGCAGTTTGTTTACATGAAACCAAAACAACCTCAGCACGTTCAACGGAACTTCTGCAACAAAGTGCATGACCCCTTCATTCAGGGCGTACTCTGTGCAGCCGCTGCCAGCGATGTTCGCGTCAGTTAACAAAAGGCCTGCAAGCCTACAACGCACTTTCATACATGCGTCATAAAATGCACCTGTGGACCACCGGACCCAGTAACTTTTCTCTCGTAATAGCGCTGGTTGGCTGCTGTCCAGTATTGTGCATTGAGTACATTTAGGGTGGAATATCAGAAGTACGCTTCGTCAGATCATATCAACGTTACTAAAAGAAAATCAGTTTCACAGCTTCCCATACCGCCCAGCGGAGGAGAGAATCCCAAGTGGCGGTCGCGAGAACTAATGGCGCTGCAGTCGAGACTTGCTTATGGTTACTGTATAGTATCATAAAAGTACCTGTCCGAACTCTGCTACATGCGGTAGGGAGCGTGGAGCGGCCGGCACACATGTGGTTTTTGCGAGCTGCCGTTGCACCCTACATGGATGTAGTAAAATAATAATTCCATTACGGCAGTTTTTTCTTCGAAGCTACGCATTATCTTGGAGAATGCGCTTGCGTGATGCGAAATTATAAACTTGTTAATACTGTGAAACAAGTGTGACAACGCCGTCGACTTGCTCACCAGCACTGTTTCTTCCTTTTCTCAATGGCTTGTCGTTTGTAGCGCGTACTCCAGTGCATAGTTACTATATTGTAAACAGATGAGATAAAGTGTCGGTGCATGGGTGCAATCTAACCATATGAGGGAACATAGTGAATGTCATGTTTGCTACTGTGCTGTGCAGAGTGCCTGCATTGCATACAGAAAATTAAGCTCGTTAGCCTAAGCGGTCTATTCACTGAGTGCTTGAAGTCTGGCTGGCTACTCGGGTGAAACGGTATAGAGAACACAGAATACAAGCAAAGTGCCGCTGACGTCGTCTAATCAGACGTGTTTTTCTTGGTGTCCTACGCTGTACGGCTAGCGTAGGACATACCTTCATCGGCACTCCACCATATATCATTTCAAAAAAAAAGTTTTACTGCTGTGTTTTCTGAACGTCACATCGATGGTGACATTTAATTAATTGACTGAAAGCGAAATAAGCAGGAAAAGAAGTACGCAGAGCAAAAGGAAATGACAGGCAAAGAACGAGTCTTGAAAAAAAATTTATTCCACGAACATCACCAGAGGAAGCTGTTAATCAATTTGCGCTGTATGTACTAGAGAAATTCCGTTTGTCCCCCTTCCCCTCACCTTGCAGAAAAAAAAGACTCATTTACTGATGCTTGTAGGGGAAATTAGTAAAATCTCAAACCAGCACTGGACTGCAATGTTAGACGCACGATTTTGAAGGTATATCGAAGCGTTGAAAGGGAATTACCTTAAAAGGAAAGAATAGCATGAACGGAAAGTATCATTAATGAAGCAAGAACAACAAGTGAAATTGCAGCATTGTGAACAACACTAGTGGAATATATATAAATTAAATGAACTGTAGCAAGCAACATCGTGAACTTAATCAACGTGGACAAAAAATTGCAAGAACCGAATATAACGCAAATGACAATGCTGCTTCCCCTTTGGTATTTATTTGATTACGCAGCAGAATACAACAACTAATTACTTCCTTGTTTAAATATAATCATCGCGAATTGCACATGTATGTAGGGCACGTATAATATCATGATTGCACATGTGATGACACCGCAGGACTCCTGGTCATTATATTCTCGTGTAAATGTGCAGCGTGTAGTTATTGATGTTTCAGCGCCATATTTATAATTTGCATGAACAAGACAATCTATACACATAATGCCTTCTAGGCGCTGTTCTAGATGCTCTTCTGAGCTCTTTTCGCGCTCGTCTTTCAACTGCGATATTTCTTCCCTGTTTTTCTTGTTACTATATAAGCTCATGGCAGAGCTTATATAGTAAACCGCCGGTCTTTAGTTAAAGATTTTTTTTATTCTCTTGCTCGTAGCATTTGTCTGTGCAGCGCTAAGCAACTAGTACAAGCTTGTCACGACGTTAACACAGAGCAATTGTGGTGATTTCTCCTCTTTGCATAAGCTTTCAGTAATGGCTCCCTCACACAATTTCATTTCAGTAACCTGAGACGGAAGAGCTTCTACATCACCAACACTCTTAACATAGCTCTTAACTCTTAACTTTAGCTGCACTTTTTTGCGCAGCTTGCTGTATCCTTTTATGGTACGTGACAGCCACTCACAAGGTCTTCTTGAAAAGCATGTTCCCCTGCATTACACGGCGAGCGTAAAATATTCCGCATCTTTCGTCTGTTTCCTCATCGCCAAAATACTCAAATGTCCACTGCGTTGTCGGTAATACTGCGGACTCTTGATGATAAAGATTAAAATTCATTTGTGTAGCGCAGCTGTCAGCTTTGGACTGCACTAATATGCTGTCGGAATCCCTTTGGTTGTTCCTCTCAGGAAATGAAAAAAAAAGAAACATACAGGAAAAGGGAGAGAAGGAGCCCGGACCAGCAACGCTTTGCCAGGCTTAACATTAATTCAAAAGAAACTAAAAAGATCTATATGCCGCAACAAAAAAAAACAATTTTAACGGAAAATCAAAACAGTAAAAATAAAAACAAAACTAAAAAGAAGAGGAAACAAAAGGCACCACAAAGTCAAAGTCACAGGCAAAGAGACAAAGGCACAGCGCAGCGCGATCTACTGGAGGATTTCTGCTCGGTGTAGTGCGTTTCGGCTTTGAAATATATGCTGGCAATGAGGGAAAGAGCTTCGATAGAGCGCCTGGTACCAACATAGATTTCCCTCTTTCCAAAAGTACTTCCTTGAACTACCCGTTGCGGCGGCCGCGTTTCGATGGAGGCGAAACGCAAATGTGCCCGTGTGCTGTTCGATGCCAGTGCAGGCTAAAGATCCCCAGATGGTCGAAATTATTCGGGAGCCCTCCATTACGATTCCTCTTTCTTCTTTCACTCCCACCTTCCTCCATTCTCTTAAGGAGCGGTTTGGATTCTCACCTAGATGTGAGACAATTACTGCGTGATTTCGTTCCCTCACAAACCAATTGAAATTTTACCTCGATCTACAAGAGGATGCTGCTTTAGCAGGTCTTCTCCGAAATGCTTATCCCATAAACTTCATATTTAGAAGGCAGTTTTATGTTAGGAGCATGCTCCCATCTTTTAAACTCGACGAGGTCTTTCGGTGGTCCGAAGAAATGACGGCCCGATGGGATGTAATTACAAATGGATTAATTAAAGTCGTTTTGTCAACTTTGTAACTGATCGTTTTTAGAGGCAAGATTATACACTGAAATTAAGGCCAGAAACGTCGAAGATGGAACAAGTTCTCAAATTTTCTGAATTCGCAGCGTGGTTGGAAATCTTCAACATGAAATTCAAGGTCATGGGTTAAAATTCTACCGGCGGCATGTGATTATTTCTTCTTATGATTTCTTATGAATCAAGAGACAAAATATTTGCACTATAAATCTGCAATTAACCAACCCCACAAGCAAAAAAAGGAAAACCGCCTATGTGTTGTGCTGTGTTGGGTTTAGTGGCGCATGAGCATCTGAACCTATCATGCGCGAAGCTCAAGGTGTAAGAACATTGATTTCTATAGAATTTTTGTAAAAAGCGAAAAAAAAATTGATGGTGTAAACAGCCTAAATTTAGTTGCTGCTACACTGTAATGCGGGGAGAAAAATTTTGGAAATGTTAGTATTAAAACCTTCAAAGAAGGTCGAGTAACCTCAGTGGCAATCCTTGGATGGGCAAGGATCCCGAGGCTCCCAACCACTCAAGTAAAAACCTCAGCATTCTTCTCGAGAATGAGAAGACAGCTGAGGTGTATAAAAAATGAAGCAAAGCTGTGAACCAGAATTTATAGTCTCTCGAGAAAGCCTGCTTCTCTTAAAAAGCTAAAAACACACGATATTTCAACAATTGCATTGTCGCTTAAAACAAGCGTAGGGTGAAAAGGAATGTGTTCATTGCAAAACTCAATGAAGTACTCTTTTCTTATTTTTTCAAGTTTCGCGCATGAGATTAAAATGTGATTAATTGTAAGTTCATCTCCACATTTTTCGCAGACTGGTTTCTCTTGTTTTGCAAGCAGGAAGCTGTGTGTAATGTGTGCGTGTCCAATGCGCAGCCGGCACAAAACTATCTCCAAAAACACTCCTGGTGCCCGCAGGTCTTCCATTCACCAAGGGCAGGCTTTATTAAATGCAGCTTCTTGTTAACTTCGTTGTCCCATGAGGTATACCATTTTCCTCTAAGTTTATTTTTTACAAGTGTTATGCAGTCTTTATAAGGCATATCTACTTGTTTTATTTGTACAGTACGGGTACGTGCGGCACATTGGTCAGCACTCTCGTTCCCCCTGATTCCCACGTGACTAGGGACCCAGCAGAAATTTATTATCAGTCCTTTCGTTTCAGCTTTCATTATGTTTTGTATGTGTCTCCGATTATGGGTTGAACTGCATTTCTGAAGTTTAGTGCTGTAGTTAGGCTGAGGGAGTCGGTGTAGATGACACATTTTTGTATATTTCTCTTGATTATTTCTTCAACTGCGATTATTTCTTGAATGGCGTAACTTTCTGCTGTGAAAACTGATGCGCACTCAGGTAGCCTATTTTTTCTTCCTTCTCTTGTACTACTGCATAATCAACGTAGTGCGCATTTTCGAGCTATCTGTGTAAAAATCTGTGTAAATATTGTACTTTTCCTTCACTGCCAAAAACTCCTGAAGTATATATTCTTGTCGAGTTTGCTCTTTGTGGATGTGCTTCAACGTAAAATGACATACTGAGGGAAAGCTGTAACAATGTGGCAGTGGGTTGGGTCTCGAGATAATATTGGACACTGTATTTAGTATATCTCATTATTCGCAATTTTCTTCAAAGCGGAGGAGGAGTGGCCTTATTTGTTGAGGCTTATTGTTAAACAGTTGTTTGGATTGGCATTTTGTAAATATGGGGTAGCAGAGATGTTTTGGTAGTGAACGGGTTTTTAGGACTTATGCGGATGTCAGCATGGTTCTTCTGTCTGTAAGAGAGGGTTCATTGGTTTCGACATAGAGACTGTTTATGGGGGGTGTTCTGTAAGCGCCAGTTGAGAGACGTAAACCAAGGTTATGCACGGGGTCCAGTCGTTTCAGGTATGATGGTCTCGCCGACCCATACACGATGCACCCGTAATCGAGGCAGGATCGTACTAGAGCACGATAAATGTGTAAGAGGCAAGTCCTCTCGGACCCCCTCCGTTTACGTGAAAGCACCTTTAGGACATTTAAGGATAGGGAAGCTTTCTCCTTCAGGTTGTTTATGTGTGGAAGGAATGTGAGCTTTTTATCAAAAATTGTACCTAGGAATTTGTGTTGGTCTTTTATTGGTAATTCTGTTTCCCTTAGGTGGAGGGTGGGATTGTGCTGTAGGCCGCGTTTGAGATAGAACATGACGACCACTATTTTCTGAGGAGAGAACTGGAATCCGTTCCTGTCTGCCCGTGCCGCTAGTTTATTTATTGTGAATTGTACTTCTCTCTCGCATGTTGACATGTTGGTTGATGTTCAGGCGATCTGGAGATCAACATAAACCGAGTATATAATTCATTTTGGGATTATTTGGGCTAATGAATTCATTTTCACGACAAAGAGTGTAGTGCTTAAAATACACCCCTGTGGTACTCCATTATCCTGAAGAAACTTCCTTGAGATAGTTGAACCTAAGCGTACGCGAAAGGAACAGTTGGATATAAAGTCTTTTATGCAGTTCAACATCCTTCCTCGGATACCAAGCTCTGCTAAATCGTGGAGTACCCCGAACCTCCACGTTGTGCCGTATGCCTTCTGGAGGTCGATGAAGACAGCAAGATAGTGTTGTCTATGTATGAAAGCCTCTCGGACAGTATTTTCTAGGCGACCTAAATGGTCTGTTTGCGAATATGCCCTTTTAAACCCACATTGATGAATGCCAAGGAGTTCATGTGGATCAAGCACGAAGGTTAGCCTGATATTTAATACGCTTTCAAACGACTTGGCGAGGCAGCTGGTAAGAGCTATTGGTCGATAACTGGCAGGGGATGTTGGCTGCTTACCAGGTTTCGGGAATGGCACTATAAGGGCATTTTACAAGCTTCCGGAATTTTTCCTAGTGTCCAAATTTTGTTAAAAAATTAAAAAGTGCTTCTATAGAAGGTTGCGAAAGATGGCCTAGCATTTCGTAGTGTACTTCATCGGGGCCTGGGACAGTCTGTTTGCCGGCAGATAAAACTGTTTACTTTTTGGATTGTGATTAATCTACTGAAAGGTTCAGTTGTGCAACCAGTTTTTGGAAATCTATTTTTCTCAGCTGTGTTTTTGTATCTTAACAATGATTCTGTGAAGTGTGCGGAACTGGAAACACTTGAGAAATGTTCATCCAGGATTTCTGCCTGTTCCTCTATACTTGTTTGTGCATCAGGCGGTATTAGAAAAGGAATTGTGGAAGGGGAGAAGTTGCATTTAATTTATGAACTTGCTCCCACATTTTTTAGATGTGATTGAACTGTTTATGGCTGATATGTAATTTTTGCACGAAGCTTTCTCGGCATTGCGACCGATACGCCTTGCATTAGCTCTCGCCTTTTTAAAGTTTATAAGGTTCTCGTGTGTGAGGTATCTTGGAAAAATTCCCCAGGCTTTATTTTGCGCCTTTTTCGCTTCTCTACATTCTTTGCCATTCCACATCTTGTTGTTGTGTCGAAACACTCCTGAGGACGGAGGGATAGCCAAGCGTGCCGCAGAAATGATGCAGGATGTAATCATTTGATTTAGTTGATCTACATTAAAGTGATCCGCAGATATTTTTTGTAGAGAGACCTTTTCACGAAACAGCTCCCAGTCAGCTATGTGAAGTTTCCAGCGACGTGGTTTGCTAGGGATGATTGATGGTGACGACGACAAGCTGATTACTACAGGAAGATGATCGCTTCCGTAGGGGTTGTCAAGGACATCCTATTTAAAATCAATAAACACAGACGGTGAACTAAAAGACAAGTCTATACAACTCATTTTTCCCAACCTCGGAGAACAGTAAGTGTTTTTGCCTGTATTGAGCAGGCAGACATTATTTGACAGAATAAAATCTTCTAAAATACGACCTCTGGTGTCTGAGTACTCCCCCAAAAACCGGAGTGCGCATTAAAATCACCGACTACCACATATGTCTCCGGTAGCTGTTGTAAAAGCGTTTCTAAGTCGTGCAGTGTTACTGAGAGATGTGGCTGTAGATATACCGAGCATATGGTGATTGTTTTAAACTGGAGGATGGCGACTGCAAAAGCTTTATATTTGGTTTTAATCTTGATTTCACGGGTTGCAACACCACTCTGCACAATAATAGCAGCACCTCCTGAGAGCCTGTTAGCTTGTCGCACCGAAATACTTCATAGTTCTTTAAGATATTCTGTTGTTTAGGACCTAAGTTTGCCTCCTGTAGGCATAAAGCCACAAGGGAAAGTGTGTTTAGAAGTTATTTTATGTCAGAACAATTATTTAATACTCCATGGCAGTTCCCGTGTATAAGGAACGCCATGTTTGACAATTTTTGGGAGTGTAGTTAAGAAGTTACGATACCGGCTTTGGGGATGCCGTTCCTCGGCTCTTATCTTTTCCCTTTCTTTCAAGTGAGCTGCGCCGCCGTTGCAGCGGAGGCGAGTTTTGCGTCGTGTCCATCGCCTTGCTAGAGGCTCTGGAGGCCCGCGGAGGACCCACGGGTGTGCGGTTTGCAGGCCTCTCCCGACGGGGGAAGCCTTGCGGGCAGCCGACTGAGGGGCCGGCGGGCCCTTTTTGAGAGGTCGTAGGGGAGCCTTGGCTGCGCCTGCTGGGGACGGAGGAGGCCCTGCCTCAGGCTTTGCCTGGGCATTGGCCGGAGACCGGTGTGGTGTGCCGCCCCTGCGCACCACATCAGCAAAATTTGTTCCCGCAGTGAAAGAGAATGTATTGATGTTGTGTGACAGTCGATTACGAGCTTCTTAGAATGAAATGTATTCCTTTGTTTTTAGAGTTATTATTTATTTTTCAGTATTCCATCTTGGACAAGACCTTGAGTAGGCAGGGTGATCTCCTTCACAGTTTGCGCAGCACAGCGCTGCTACTTCACAGTTTTCAGAAACATGTTCGTGTGAGGCGCATTTGGGGCAGGTTTGTCGACCACGGCAACTCAGCGACCCATGGCCATATCGCTGGCAGTTGAAACAACTTCTGGGGTTTGGAATGTAGTGTCGGACTTTGATTTTCAAGTAGCCTACTTCGATGTATTCGGGGAGCGTGCTGGAGTTAAAACTGACGATGTTTGGTTGCTATTTCTTTGTTTTCTTTCCTAATTTTGATATGAAGTACATTTATGACATTTTGGTGTTTGAGTCCCTCAAGCATTTCATTTTCGGTGAGGTCGAGAAAGTCAAACTTTTATACCACACCACGGATGGTGTTCAAGGATCGGTGGGCAGTTGTTGTGACAGGTATGTCCCCTAATCAAACTATGCTGGAAAGTTTGGAGTGCTGGTTGCTGTCTTTAATTTCCAGAAGCAGGTCACCGCTAGGCATTTTTGACAACTTGTAGCCTGTGCCCAAGGCATCGGTTACACATTTGGAAACCATGATAGAGGACAATTTTCTGGCAGTTTTTTCAGTTTCACTGTGGATAACGTGGTACTTGGGAAATGTTTGTCTCGTTTTTTGGAAGCACTGTGCTGTAAGGTCTTCGGTGCGCACTCATTTCGGGGTGCGATCATTATTTGATGTAAGAGAAGCCATAAAAAATTGTTCTTCGGTCATGGTGCCAGCCACCCACCATGGAGCCCAACAAGAGGACCGGACAGGAAACTTGAAAAACAAGCCCTGCCCAAGCCAGCGGTACACCACTGCTATCACTGCTATATACCCGGGCAACTCAGGGTAGTTACACCACACAAGGTTAACCCTAGCCCCCTATGAAAAGTGAAAACACCGAGAAGGGAGGAGGAAACAGGAGACTTGTAGGAAAGAGATAGGAAAGTGACAGAGGGGGGATAGGAAAAGGCGACTGCCGATTTCCCCCGGTCGGGTCAGGCCGGAGGTGCCGTCTACAGGAAGCTGGGGCCAAAGTAGTATTTTGCCTCCGCCGAGGGGCCTCAAAGGTCCAAACGCTCGCCATCGGCTCAACCACCAGGATCCCCTTTTCCCCGGACACGGCGGTGCCACGCACGGCTAAGCGCGGGTGCTGGGTCCGTGGTGACGCACTGTTCACCATCATCCCCCTGCGGGGATGTCCCTCCTGCAGACGCTTAGGAACCCGTGGTGTCGCCACTCACCAATGTCTGAATGCTGCAGACGCCTCCCTGCGGGGGGGGGGGGGGGGGGGGAAGGGGGGAGAACCACCTATGCTAATTGATTTCGGTGACTGTTGGCTTCCGTCACGTATGTCATTACGAGCCCCTGTTTGAATTTTCTTGCCTGCCCAAAATGCAATAGTTGCTTTAGAAATTATGTATGCTGATCTTCCCATGGTGCACATTGATCATATGAAGCCGCTTGACTTTCTAATGCAGCAAAAACAGACCCGGCTTGTGTATTATATCGCGTATAAGTAGTTTGCGGGGTCCCTGTGATTATGCCCCGCGCAGCTACAAAGCATTTGAAAGCACATCACGCGCGTTGCCTTTCTTTGACTGTATCACTACACATCTGATCAGTGCAAGCCAAGAAGCAACAATACTGACACCTATAGACTTCAGTAAGAGAAGTGACTACAAACATGTCTACAACAAAAGGCGGTTTGATTTTACTTCAGATTTTATTCTGCACTTTAATACAAAATGCACTGTATCCTGCTGTATTCCTCAAGACAAGTTGCATGCCCGTAGAGCAAGAGTGCGCTTTAAATATATAACTTGAATTTCCATCGAAAATTATTTGCGAGGGGGACACCCGAAACATGAAAGGCGTGCCATATCACTTCCAGCCACGTGGCGATGCCAACTTGCCGCCAGGCCCTCATTGGCAGCTCTCGTCGTATATCTGGTACTTGGGTGAAGTGCCGCAAAGCAGTTCATACACGAACTCACAGCAAGTCCTCTCGTCACCCAAGGCCTCATCGGTCACCCAGTAGCTGCAGCCGGCTCCTAGAATGTGGGGATAGAGACCCGAGTCATTCTGCACAACTGGGCAGTGCAAAGAAGTACTTACACATGAAATATAGCTTCAAAGAAGGAAAATTCCGCAAACATTAAATGAAGTCAAGTCTGAGTTCTTGTCAGTGACTGCACTACTGACAGGTCAGTACGTATAGTACGTTTTACTAGTTCGTCGTGCCATTCCTCTCAACACAAAGGAATATGGGACGGGTTGGTTATGATCATAATATTTTTCTATCGCAATGTAACACAAAGTACGAGCACCCATGTCGTCTGTCTTTTCTCGTCGTTTATTTCTGACGTCATGCTAGAACAATATGGTTCCCCTTTCACATCGCTCTGGCCTTCTTGGCGCGGCTTAAGTGCACACTTTGACCTAGACAGCTGACGCGTTTATCTTCTCTTCAAATTACCTTCTTCCTACTCTAATCTCGAATATGCATGTAAAAGGGATCTAAGCTAATGCCACCCGTTGTGGTACGTCACCCTAACAACAGAGCTGACCAAAATTGCTAGTGCAATGGGACGTGAAGCGGGGGTACTGCACCTGCAGTGCTTTAGGAGAACCAAGACTGCAAAAAATAACTGAGTGCTTGCTGGTAAATTTCAACATGCTCGAAACCTCAAATGTGGTTTTAATGTTCCTCGAATAAATTTTAGGTTTCTGAAGAGATGAGATTAAATCAAAAGGCTTTTTTTCTAAAATGCAAATAAGGCAGGCTGTACATTCATGATAACTCCTGTGCTCGAGAGCTCTCGTGTTCTTATCTGTGACTGACATATTCGCGCCATACACCCGGTTTAAGCAGGACGTCGATCGCTGTTAGTAATAAGCTTTAAAGAGCCATCGCAAATACGGCACTCAAAGGAGCAAATTCTTTTACACATCAACATTTTCCGTGTACAGTGCGATGTCAGTGCACGTTAAAGAACCCCAGGTGGTCGAAATTTCCGGAGCCCTTCACTACGGCGTCTCTCATAGCCTGAGCCGCTTTGGGGCGTTAAACCCCATAAACCAAACCAACCTTTCTGGTAATGGTGAAGACTGCCTGAAAAAAAAAGTTGCATTTATTGCGCGCTCTCTGTAAACTACAGCCATACACTAAAAAATGTTTTAAATCTGCTACTTCAGTACAAAAACAAAGTACATCCCACGGACCACTGGACACCTGCAGGGAGATTCGGTGAGCTGAAGGCCGGCCTATATCTAAACTAAGTTTTCCCACTCTAAGATGACCTACTCTCGTCGTTTTATTTATTTATTTATTTATTAGAGATACTATCAGTCCGGTCTGGACCAAGATAGGAGTGATACAAGGGTAGTACAGATTACAAAACCGGAACACGACGAACAAAACACAAGCACCATCCAGTCGGAGAAGTGCACAAGGAGAAGTGAGCGAGCAAATACATGCAAAACATGGTCTGTGCCGTTGTATTTACCGTTCTTGATGTAGCTGTGACGAAGTACCTTGCACTTAGGGCAGTCCCTGTATGCTACAATTAAATTAAAAGGTTCCAGACTATCTGTAGAAAAGAAGAAAAAGGACGTCAGTATTACAGGCATACCTGCTTGAAACTTTTTACGTGCTGAGGAAAAACGCAATCTCCCTCGAAGGAAACCGCCTCAAAATACACCAGCCTGCTTGGCTCTGCCGTTAGGCAATAAATATGTGTGGGAACACTACGGGCAAGTAGGGAATGGTGCGGGGAACACTACTTCGCAACAGTTCCCGAAAATGGGCAACCTCAATACCACGATGCTTATTTCAGAGAGGAAGCGGGTTAATTATAACCATTCTTCGCCATTTCTCATCAGCATGAGGTGCAAATGTTGCATATAAATTTCAAAACCTCCCATTCCTCTTTTCGTGCGAACTTAGAACAACCGCCTTGAGCCGCGCGGTGGCGAACGTGCACCACTCCTCGTGCTCCGGGCAGTTAAGACGCTTTGAAGTCCAGTCATCCTCGCTGCGTTAAGGACTTGAGTGCAAGAGACGCATCTCCGCTAAAAGAAGCCTCCAGAGAGCAATGAGAGGCAGAGGAGGACAAGGAATTTTCTTTCCACGCGTAGATCGATAATTCCTGAGTTAGAAACAAACTTAACTCATTTTTAGCAATGAAGTCTTCTCCGCCTGTGTCTCACGATTACCACTTAAGACGCAACCCGTCTGCGTTTTTCGTTCACTTTTGGCGGCAGGCACCAACACATTGTATTTGAGTGACGTTGCTCGCATTATATTGAAGCAGTTCCTTTGCTGCACCGCTCGCTCAATCTGATCTTAATCGCATTACGTCACTGAGGCTAGATATCTGGAACACGCACCGACTATAGAAATCGCTCAGTCTGGCTTGATGCATTTTGTAACTATCGCCTAGTTCTATCCCCGCTTGTGCTGGGGGAGGGGGGGCGATTTTTCCGATTACGGCAGCTTCAAAGGCTAAGTTTTTCCAACCGATTGCACTGTCGTGCTCCAGAATGCAAATTTTTTCAACTAACCTTCGACCGGACGGTCTGAAACTGTACTGCGATGTGCTGAGTCATCATCTGTGGACCATTTAATGCGCTCTTGTCTCGGCGGCGTGCTCAGGAGAAATATTTCAGAAAATCGCGCAAACGATCAGAGTTCAAGCTTACACCCTGAGGCTGTTTTACCTTGAGGCCCTTTTTCTGGGATGCAGCCACAGTGTCTAATTGTACACGCATATTTTCCTTCCAAACACAGGAGCAGCTATACCGCTTAAATTACAATCGGCTGTTGTTTCCTCTTCATTACTATCCCTGCTGATTGGCAATTCGTATTTTTGTTACCGTTATATGTTCCTCAAAACCCACTGACCTTATTCCCTTCATTTCAGCTGGTATCTCTGCCACATTTAAATTCGTCTTCGAATAGACCTTATTGAGTTCATCTGTGTGCATACCTGTGACAGTTTTAAATTTGTGTTTTAGTAAAGTATCATTTTCCGTGAAGTGCGGATTATTTGGCACGCGCTCAGCCCTTCGCCAATATAGCTTCCAATGTCAGCAATCACAGCAATAAAAAGTTATCTTCCTTTTTATATAGGGTAAACGCAAGGGTCAGTTGGTAGACCGTGGTTGAAATGTACACCCCTCGTCAAAAGTTTACAGCCCAAGGCGTTTGATTTTGAGGCCTGCAGCATGGCGCGTTATGTATCCTCAGCAACCGTGATCTCTCGAAAGAGGGAAGGCATTGCGTTCTCAATCCTCCTAAGGTTTGGTCTGCTTGATGCGCCAGGGAGCCACGCTAAACAGCTTCGAAGCAAACCCCTTGGGCTGTATACTTTTGACGGGGGCTGTACGTGCTATACATACGCGCTACTTAGGAGACACAACACAGATTGACACACGGGCGCACACTACATGCGCGATGTTGTGTGCGTCCTTTTGTCCATTCTTATTCCGGCTCCTAAGTACCGCGTAAATATCAATTTGAGCTATTTTTCCGCCTCAAGAGTTTTGCGATGTTCAAGAAGTTCGCATACGTCTAACACCATTAAATAGCATCAGTGCGTATCAATGCAAAGTCCATTCCTAAAGCCGCACACCGGCATCGACCTTATTCTCTCCCTCGCGCTGTGCTCATAAGGGTCAGCTGTTGTGCATAACTCACCATCTAGAGGCTGAAAGTGGACCACATTCCCGGTAGTGTAGCCCGGTGACGACAAGGTAGTCGTGAGTAAGTCACTAATAGAAGAGCAAGAAAACAAAACGGCTCATTCAACAATGAATGCCATGACGTGAAAATTTACTGTTTTTCGCAAAAAAAAAACTCAACATTTACATTAGTCCCGTTTCTTTTGCGTCGAATTCAATTTGGAATGAACTATTTCTCATCTTTGGATATCAAGTATTGCCAAAGAGGGGCAGTTTCCCTGTGTGCTTACGCCCATGAAACCGTGCTACTCCTCCGAAAATTAGGTGCTACATTCTAAGCAGGAATGCGCATATATGGGACTAAAAAAGGAGTGAGATCCTCTCTAGCTTACTACCTCTTGATAAGGGAATGCGCTAGAGAACAGCTTACCCCCCTTTTCACTTCCGTGTGTTTAAAGTGTAGTTAGTTATGTCATGGAAGTTTCCTCCGAATTGTCTGCTGCAAGGTAAATACGTCTCTAGCAGACACATTTGCACACGTGAATAAATTGCAGAGTTACATGTTCTTTATTTAGAAGGCCAGTGACTTTCGTAAGAAGCATCGCAAAACGACCAATTCTGTGCTTTAATAAACGGAGCTCCTTCCCCATGAAGAACAGGAATCAACCTTTTTGTAGTCCCTTTTACCACCATTGGTGTAGAAAGGTTAGCTTGCATTCAAAGTGTTCCAAGTAACGAATATATTTCAACTAGGGACTCAAAATATTTTAGGCCGCCGATAGTTAGTATTATTTCGCCTTGAACTTTCAACATGCATGCAATAAGACAGCAAGAAAAAATCAGCGCACAACAAGATGTGTCCGACGACGCAGAACTACGGAAGCTCTATTCAAACAACGTAATGTGCGAAAAACAATCTCGCAGAAAAGCTTTGAACTGAACTATCTTCACTTCATTCGTTCCTTTTAGAGCGTTAGTTTGGCTTGGTGTCCAAGCTTTACAAAGATTGTTAGTTTTGGAACGTATTGCATAGTGAAAAAAAAAGTTTTAGGTGCGGCGCTTTATGAAAAGGTTTCTGCGAAGAGCGTTGCTAAAACTGCGAAGCATACGCTACAATGCAACATCGCTCCACGAGCCGGTAGCATGTTTTTTTTTTCTGTAAATTGTTACAAGAAAAGCCTGGGCACATCCGACTAAGCGTAGAGAACTGGGCTAGTTGGTATTTTGTAACATTATATTTCATGTTTCCCGCCCACACACACACATTTGGACAAGGGGAGAGTGTACACCACGAACGAAAGGGAGAGTGCTAACATGGGTGGCGTCGACACTTCCTTTGTCTGCGTGCGTTTTCCGCTGGAACCACCAAGCATAGCGCACATCGTACGCCCGCCCTTGCCTCCTGCGGAATCAGTTTAGGAAAAACAAAATAGCTCAAGAAAAACCGCAAAGTTAAGTGGCGTGGGCGAAAAGTTTCAGGAGAGATCAAACAGGAGCACCGACAACACAATGTCTAAACGAATGTACCCTAAGGTACGAAACAAGCGTACACACTTGTCAGAAAAAGACGCTCATTTCCGCAATCGCAAGCATGGCATGTCGACGCGACAACTGTATGTCACTACGACTTCAGAATCACGGCCGTTACATTACCGCGATATGCGTGCAGACTCCATGCCAGCGACACTGCAGCGACATGCCTGCACACTCTATGCCTGCAGATAATAAAGGGCTCCTATTAACTGTTACAATCTCAGATGCCGCCTGTAGATGTCGTTGCGATGCTCTTTCGCGTCGCTCCGGCGCCCGCCGCGTGGAGTATACCACTTTTGCTCTCGACAGTACATTGTGATATTAGTATGAAAATCTTGAACTAAGCGCGTTATGCGCACATTCATGCTTCGTTTTCTTGGCTAGGCAGTACTCCATTTGGTTTATTCGGGAGCCACAGGCGATACTACATGCAGGTAGGCAGCACGCGCTGCTGGCACATACGTTTAATGTCGCTTCTGACTCGCAAATACATAGAATGGAGCACTACCTAGCCGAGGGAAAGAAGCGAGAATGCACGCATAGCACGTTTATTCAAGAACCGCTAAAGAAATTCATTGCGTACACATGGGCGCGAGCACATTTCAACTCTGGTACCCATATGCGTCAGAACCATTTAAAGCCCCTTGATGCTGTTACCCTGCTTGGACAAGAAAGATGCCTAAGTGGGCAGATAACGCGATTATTTTGAATAAACATACGACTGCACACGAGAGTCTGCGGAAATAGCGAGTGCTGACGTATATGCAAATATAACGACATAGCAGTGCACACGCAGCAGCTATTACACACACATGTGGCAACTAGCGACGGCTGCTCCAACCGCTGTTGTTGTTATTAGCTGTGTGGTTTCGGCCCGAAAGAATGGGAAGAGAGGAGGATTGTTGGAAAGGGGGGGGGGGGGGGGTGACGATGTGAGGTGCGCAAGGCGGTGGGAAGAGCGTGAAAGTAAGCGGTTTCGCTCTGACAGATGGAGAAGGGGTTGTTTACGGTTGGAGGCACTGACTTGCTTCGGGACACCTGTGGCTTTGAAAGCCGCGTTGGGGAAAGATAAGAATATGGGGAAAGTGTGTGCATGCCAAAAAGCGGCAGCGTTCAATGGAGGGTGAGAGGTGAAAAAATTTGCACGATGCTGAATTTTAATGCTGGAAGGACAGCTCCGGCCAAAGAGCGCTTCTTTTTACCAATCTAGGGGCGGTAAGAGACCCATTTTCGAAGCATGTCACCCGAGAGAACCCGAGCACCAGGGCAGCGGGAACCTTGTACCCTATATATCACCGTTGGTTACCCGGCGGCACGGTGTATTGAATTCCGCACCTCTCGCATCCGAAGTGGATGCGGAAGGAGAGAAGATGGGATGTAGAGGTTGCTTTTGAGCAGCCTAGCAACGGTGGCCGTCAAATCTCAGTTTAGCGCGTAGTCTGGCATCACTGATCAGGTCGGACGTGGGTACCCTTAGCAAAACACTACCCGTAGAGCCCCCACAGACGTTCGCTTTCCCGCTGTAGGCTTCTTTTTTTGTTCCCTTGTGCATTCCCTTACATTCCCTTTCTTGTTCCCGCCACGTTGATGCACTTTTTTCTGAGTTTTGTTTGGTTTGGTTTATGGGGTTTAACGTCCCAAAGCGACTAAGGCTGTGTATATGCCTTGTCTTTCCGCGGCTATCGACTGCAGCTGCACCGTATGTTGCCAGCAGAATGTCATCGTCGTGTTACCAAATAAATTTTAATTAAATATGTACCAACCAGCTGAAGTTTGCACTACAATCTAGGAAGATGTCTAAATCAGGCACACTTGTTTTACAGTATAAAACGAACACTGAAAAGATGGCACCGACCAAGACGGGTACCGTGTGAAAGAAGTCGTTCCCCGCTGATAGAGACGGCGCGACTGATACAGGTTCCCCGACCCTGAATAATCAGGTAACCCGACTTTAAATAATTCAGGTGCCCAACATTATGTAGGCCCTCTTCCATGATCCCGCTCTCTGAATCCGTTCCCTCCGGCACACACTTTTCAGTAGGGTTAATATTAGAGAAACGGTTTCCGTTAAGGGGTTTTATAATTGTAACCTCGTTTGTGAGTGGTATATTATTACAGATCGGCAACACTCTTTCAAACGTCATCTTATCCATTCATGCCAGGGTTAGATTGAAAAACTAAGGCATATAAGAAGGATAAGCAAATCTGAACTACTGAGGAACAATAAGCCATCTAGGTTATAACCCTATATGTTTACTGTGCTTCACGGAACGCATCTCGTATTCATAGTTTACTCATACTGTCACGTTCTTTTTGCTCTCGATTTTTTTCCTTTGACAGAGCCGAAGTGTACGAGAACAATGCTGCCAACAAATGCGACCATAGGTCAGCTGAAGTACTGCTTTTTTTTTTGTCTCGACTACAAGGGCCAACAAAATCGAAGCGCTTACATTTTGCCGTCATAGCCATATTCAAACGTTGCATTCAGCGAAAGGTCGACGAGGGGCCCTGCCGGACCTTTCCTTACGACGCACTTCGCTTTACCTCCGAAGTAAGGGTCGCTCTTAAAGTTTCTATAGATCTGGTGCAGGTCCGATGTGAAGGGGTAACACTGAAAGGTAACAAAGAAATGAGCACATTTCACCACACCACACTCAAGGTACATGGAAGGATCTTAATCGCTCTCAGCTTGCAAAGCCCAAAACATCGAATGGCAAAATGCGGCTTACGGTTTCTCCACCTTTCGTTTAGGCAAGCTTGGTGTGAAAACTGTAAAGCTCTGCTGAATTAGAGCAGGTACTGAGTGATGTTCCTTGTTTCAAGTTCAGATAATTTAAACGGTACCCGCCGCGGTGGCTCAGTGGTAAGGAGCCCGTCTACCGAGACGGAGTACCCGTGTTCGAACCCGACAGCGGCGGCCGCGTTTCGATGGAGGCGAAACGCAAGAGGCGCCCGTGTGCTGTGCGATATAAGTGCACGTGAAAGATCCCCAGGTGGTCGAAATTATTCCGAAGACCTCCACTACGATACCTCTTCCTCTCTTTCTTCTTTCACTCCTACCTTCCTCCCTTCCCTTACAGCGCAGTTAAGGTGTCCGCCGAGACATGTGAGACAGATACCACGCCATTTACTTTCCTCAAAAACCAATTTACCAATTTATTTAATTTAAACGGACGATACAATTGAGCAAGTATTCCGCGAGTACCCACTTCGGAAGCCAACTGATGGTTTCAAGCGCCTAACTCGGTCAGCAGGAGTCCTCATTCCTATTATCCTTCAACCCAACCGCGGCGGCCGTGTTTCGATGGGGGCTAAACGCAAAAAGGCGCCCGTGTGCTGTGCGATGTCCGTGCACGTTAAAGATCCCCAGGTGGTTCAAATTATTCCGGAGTCCTCCAGTACGGCACCTCTTCCTTCCTTTCTTCTTTCACTTCCTCCTTTATCCCTTCCTTACGGCGCGGTTCGGGTGTCCACCGAAATACGTGAGACAGTTACTGCGCCATTTCTTGTCCTCAGAATCAATTTTCATTTATTTCCTGCCACGAAAACATGAACGGAAGGGCGGTGACCTGTGCCGTTACGTCTCAACGTCCTTTGACTTGGTCAGTCTTGAATATTGTTCATTATTTAGAGAACTTTGGCCCATCTCGTAATCTGAAACGCAACAATCCTTTTCTGAACAACGTGCTCTGGCCAGCCGCATGCGGCCATAATTGCTATCACACATTAGTGATGTCTGACCGAGACAACGACGGGCTGAACTCGGGCCCAACCGCCCTGAAGCTGGCTCCCTGAGCTCATCAGGCGAAGGTATGACACAAGTACAAGTGGGAACAGCATTTTTAAGCGCTTCCCCAAATTGCAGCAGTTTCGCGATCGTAAGGGCGTCCTTATAGCGGGCTACCATCATTAATACATCCATTTGTGGCGAACAGAATGCGCAAAACTTGTAATATGCGTAAACATTATGCTTCTTTACCTTATATGGGCAAATGAACAACCCGCGGTGGAGAAACTAAACACTTGGTACATAGCATAGCTCGATGTACGAGCATCCTAGCTATGGAGAAGCCACGGAGAGTATGTGCCTGCGTCCCGGTTACTAACAGTTATGAGGAAAGGCGCGATATCAGAGTTGAACGTAGGGAACAAGCATAGGAACGCTGTCCCCAAACGAGCTTCCCAAGAACGTTTGCAAGTCTCTGCCTACGCGTTTCGTGGACAAAAACTGCCATATTTGCCTGGTTGTTTCCTTCCTTGCTCGCTAGAGCCATGACGCCCGCTCTCGTGGGGCCCCATCGTTTCCCGCGCAGCTTCAGCTCTGCTGGGCCGTTTCTGCGGCCAACCGTCCTTGGACGGTCGGTCACGGCTCCTTCAGCGGCTCTTTCAGCGACCCAATAGACGATATGCGAAATTGCTTGGCGGTCTGGCAACACCGCGCCCACAACTTCCGGTTTCCATCTTGGCACGGTCGAGCTCGTCGAGCTGGTGCCGAGTTGGTTATATTAACTCTATGGCTGGTGCATCGTTTGCTATGCGTACTTTCTTCTTGCGAGTGGATTTCAACAGGCAAGCTTCAGCTGTTGCGTTGTTTTCACAGCTGATCTTTGACCAAATGTAGGTGCTTTCAATAAGCGCCAGCTTACTCCTACCGCGTCCTCAGCTTCGCTTGAAGTCTGGCGCTGATGATCGCAATAATCGGCACTCGAACGTGGGTTGGAAAGTCGAACCGTGACCGTGTACTGTTGTCGTTTTAATGCTCGCATTAAAGCGCCAGTTCAAGCATCACGCATTATCATGGCTATTTTATTCCCAGGTAGACGCGAATTCATCTGGTAGGGTAGCGAGCGGTTATTTTGCGGTGAGTGCGCACGTGTGTTGACAAACTTCTGTGACAGTGCGAACTTTCGTTCGCGCCGACGCCAGGAGCTTCGTGCATTGCAGTAAAATCACACAAGACCCTCGACCAGCTGCGTAATTCGATTCCTTTACTGTAGTGTGCAATGCGCATCCGCGGTTTTCAACGTCACCGTTTCAGAGCCCGGCGTCGGTTGATTTTCGCCACAATTCGTTGAAACCGCGTCCTGCTTAAGACGCAGTCAGTCGACATTAACAAGAGTAAAGTAGGCATGCACATATAATTCAAAATATTGTAAGCAAAGACGCAGCTTTTTTTTTTTTTCAGATAAGCACTGAGCCACCGCGGCGGCTTGATTAGAGAAAGATGCTACAGCTGTAGGTGCATGCACGGACTCGATACACTGGTCAAGCTGTGTGTGCAGGGGCGAAATTAGCATGTTCGGTTGCTTCCGAAACTTAATTAGCTTACTCCCAAACTTGGACAAATGGCTTTGTTGCGAAGCAAGCTGTTGGAGCTTGCCACAACGATAATAAAATCTGATGGCCTGAAGCGTTTTCAGAACACTGTTGCACGTACTTTCTAGCTTAGAAATGCGTCCCTCCTTCATAATAAAGTAGCTATATTATTCGCTTCTTTTTTTTTTAGATTTTCGTCGCCGCAGATATCGAAGGTATAGGAATCCTCAAGAAATAAAGCATTCGCACCTGAGTTTTTATACGTAGGGTGTATTGCTTCACAGACTCCTTAACGCGCATAACATATGCGCATGGTCCAGAGAGTTTGCTCGCCCTTCTAAAACTAATTGAACACGGGAAAAACTTAACTGAACACGTAGCAAACTAAGCAGTAATCGGCATATGGTTCTTCGAGTGAACTTATTTCGCCACGGCACGAGCGATTGGCCCGCTCAAAAAAATTACCTTCTCTATTACGTTTTCAAGTATGCGTCTATATATATTCACGCCCGACCGGAAAGTTGATAAATACACGAAATCGGCTTCTAATTTTGATCAGAGACAACAAAGGATGTGGTCCTTATCTTAATTTAAACGCAAATCACCTCAAGAGATTTGTCAAAAATCAGCGCAGAAAGCGAAAGCTGCGCACTGATCCGCGTGCTGACACATGATACCTCGCATGGCGTTTTGTGTTACTAAAACGTTGGAACGGAGTAAAAAAATAGAAAAGCGAAAAGCTGGAACGCACCTAGTTCTGGCACACATCGTAGTGTCTTTTCACAGTGGAGAGGGTAGCGCAACGCTGCATCGGTATTTTATTTCCAAACAAAGCGCAGCCGTTTTAACCCAACGCTGGGCAGCGGTTTCGTTTTCTGTACCGTGCCAACATGGAGGACTTAGTTCTCGGAGCGCCGAGAGATGGCGCTGCGCATTTCGCATATCGTCTATTCCCTGCTACCGCGCTGCTACCCAACATTCCGGCGGCCACGACGAGCGCATCGCGCTCCGCTTCCTTACCGCGCCTCTGTGTGCCCGCTACGCTGCAATCTACATCACTCGTCCTGCCGTGCTAGTTGGTCCTGCGAAGCACAGTTGGGTGTCTACACCCCCCTTTGTTTCACACCCACCTTGATGCGCTCGTTTTAAGAAGTACCGGAAGTCCGAACAGCTTATCGGATTGTTCGGACGGCGGTTCCGCGCGCTGCGACAGTCGGTGCTTCTGGTGGTTGGTGCATTCAGGTATAGCCACAGTGATGGTCTATAGGTGGGGGTTGGAAGTGACTGTTGTCCGTGCAGAGAGCGGCAGTGTGTTCAGACGTGTCCACCAGTACGGGGCCGCGGATGTCCCAAGCTGCTGCCGCTACCTCTACGTCGCGTAATCGATAATGCTTGGGCCACTGGCTCGTTGTTCGCGTCCTTTACGGACTCACCTTCCTGGATTATGCCGCCTGATGCCCTAACTGACGTCTCCACCCTAGTTTTATTCTGCATCCATCCACATGCGTGGGAAACGTGTTACTGTACTGTGCTACTCTAATGTGTACTGTAAGTGTGCAATGCGTCGGCGGCACTTTAATAAAAGTTTTGCATAGTATCTATTTGGCTGTTGCTAAAAGGCTCTCTAGCTGCAGCAGGTTCAAGAAAACCTCCGAGAGCAGAGGGCCCAAAAATATGCGTTCCTAAGTAAAAAAAAAATCCATCATTTCCTGAATAAGACCTAAATTGTTGTACAACTAATAGCCAGAGGCCTTTTAAACCTCCCTGTGGACGTGAAAAACATTCCCTCAGCATACTGTACCACATGCTTGAACAACATGAACTGATGGGCACGTTGGTCAGACATGAATTGCAGCGCAACAGCGCAGGAAGAGCCGAGATGAGACGCAGCGCTGTGTCTCGTCCCTTCTCCTCCTGCGGCCTCGTGCCGTTGCGCTGTTGCACTAAAAAATTGCTTGAAGGACTCCCATTCATCTATGGATGTAAAGTAGAGAATGAGATTTACATATATGGGAATTAATTACGCTATCGCATCATACCCTTAAGGCTGAGCTTAAGTGTCCACTCAATTTTTTTTGTTTTAAAGGAAGGAAAGGACGCAGTAGCTGGCTCGCTACCGGCGTACACCAGAACCGCGACGTGAAAGATGATATGAAAAGTAAGGAATGAAAAACAGAGGAGGTGCCGCAGTGGAAGTCTCCGGGATAATTTAGTACAAAAGAGGTTAGTTAACTGGCACTCCGCGCTAGTCACGCTGGACACTCGTTTCATACATAGAATAAAACGAGGTACGAGTGTCCTCGTTTAGCTGAAGCCACGCAGAGTACGCGTCTGCGTTGAGAGAGTATAGCAGGTATAAGGAAAGGCGTACCGTACCGTGAAGAAAGGGGCGAAAGGGGGTAGAATTAAAAAAAAAAAAACTGATGTTTACACTATCTCTGGCCAAGTTTCGTGCTTTTCAAAACTGAAACTGTCTGTTCTTGGGTAAGTAACCGATTATGACTGTGGTGATGTATTTTCCGGCGTAAGTTCGCACAGTGAGCACGGCAAAACGCAGTGAGATATTTGGCTCTCTTGGCACTCATTTGCTCTCCTACGAAATCCATTGGTTTTTGTTAAATGCCTGTACTGGCTGCCTTTAAGTAGTTACCGGCTTGGAACAAAACCCGTACAGCTTTGTTCTTCAGCGAAACGATTAAATTTATGCAGCTTTTCGGTTGACGAAAAAACTGGAAACCACTCACACTGGACACATGTCAATACAGCCCGTCAATCAATTTCTTTGACTAAAGTGATCACAAAAAAAACGGCCATCAGGACATGCATAAGGCACCGAACAATAACAGGTTTGGAAGGCATGAAAACTAAGAACATGCCAAAGGTTGCTCTAAAGAATTCAGCTTGGTCTTCGAAAATTTGTGCATTTTGTTTTTCTCGCGAAAATAGGGCGCTGCCCAAAGAATGATACGCTCTGTAACAACAAAGAGGACTACGACAGCATCCCGATTGAAGTGACGTCAGTGTATAGCAATTTAGAATTATAATTCTGGCGGTTTAACTAGATCGATTTATTTATGAGAAATACAATCTTACGAGCTGCACACAAAACACTTACGTCTCTTTCATCTTGATAGGCTCCTAGAGACGGGTTTAAGTCCAGTGTCGAGCGTCTGGCTGCGCCACCAGCTAAGAGCACAAAGGCTGCAACAGCAACTGCGACCGACATTTCAGGTACGACGCTGGCGGACACAATACCGGCTGCATGCGCCGCATATATTGTGCACGCGGGATTTCAAGTAGTTTAGCCACGTGCTACGCTCGACGGATGCAGAGTGTTCATTAATCCTTGATTTATGTTTACGCAGCTGTCGAGGTCAACACCGGGAGAGCGGCACGTGGCGCTTTTATAGAACAAAGCGATGTAAGTACTGCGTTCATACATTTTAATTCGTCTTGCATCCTCCGAGCTATTTCCTGCAGCGTCACTGGAGGTTTTCGATAGTGACCCCTTCCAACATGTGTACTTCTGTCCAGGTATAGCTCTATTAATCATGAACTCAGCTCTTTCATGGAGGGCCTACCAATGCACGCAGCGGGTATTAGAGAGGAGTTCACATATACAGATTGTGCAGTGTAAAAACAGTGCGAAGAGCACTAAGCACAGGAGTTTGACTCTGTTTTCCAGGGTCTGGAACGCTTAGCTGCTGTTACATGTTTAAAAGGGCGTCTTTAACCGGGGTATTCTACCAATACTATGTTACTGATTTAAAACAGAGCTATTTCCATCAGCTGTGGTCACCTCAAGCGTTTATTTTCCTTGGTGGCAAGGTATACGTCACAAAAAACAATGGTAGCCGAGTTTAATAATATTCCATTTAGCGCTGTTATAATTTATTTATAGCTTGTCTATTTATCCGAGCTTTGTATCTTACTGTAAGTAAAATTGCTATCGGATTTTACACCTCCGAAAGCTACATTACCCTAGCCTATGGACCACAAGAACCACCTTGCTTTAATTGGATACTACTCATGAAAGATTCGTGAGATGTCCTATAAACAAGGCCCTGCAACCAATGGTGTCGACCGATTTCATGACGCCGCGGTTCATGCGATTAAGCCGTGTTCATTCTTAATTCATGTACCAGTCTCTGCAATTTCACCCTAGCAGGTGCAAAGAGATCGGTAGGGAGAGAGGTGTAGAATCGGTCGACGCCATTGGCTGCAAGGGCTCTTTTCACGCGGCTTTTGCAGCTTCGTTCTTGCGTTGTATATGACCATAGTTAACACGTCATCATCGCCATCGTCAGCCCTAATTATTTACACTGCAGGACAAAGGCCCCTACCAATTTCCACCAGTTAACCTTATCCTGTGCCAGCAGCGGCCATCTTGTCCGCGCCACTTCCTAATCTCATCCGGCCACTTTACTTTCTGCAGCTATGCTTGCTTTCTCTTGGAATCCACTCCCCTACACTAAGGACCCATTCGTTATCCTGCGCTTGCATAACATGCCCTGCCGATGCCCATCTGCTTCTTAAGGTATCCTTAACTTGCATCTGTTCTTTCATACATTCTTCTCTCACCATGTTCCTTAACGCAAAACACTTCATATTCCATTCCATATCTCGCTACGTTATTCTTAATTTAAATTCAACTCCCGTTGGTTTCGTCCCGTCATCATAAAGTGTATTACAAATGCTCCATTCCATTCGAAGCAAGCACAATTAGAAAAAATTAGGTTTCCTTCAATTCTGAATCACGAAGCGTCCTACTTTATTTATCAAATTCTTTCACAAGACATGCAGCTGCTTTCCTTTAGAGCTCAAGAAATCTGACATTGCTGTATATGTCACTTGGAGTCCCGTAGTGAAGGTCTGCTGCCTGACTTCAGTTTTTTCAGCATTAAATGCTCATTCGATTCAATGATGATTTGTTAAAAGGAACTATGCATTATGTACGCGGATAAATGCTTGTCTAAGAGAGCAGCCTGCGTTTGAATGCATCATTGTGCCAAATCTAAGATGTAAAAACTGATGTAAAATATTTCTAGTAACCTTGCATGGCCAAAGTCTTCACGTTTAAGGCAGGTCATCTGTCTCAGAAGGCCGAGAAAACAATTTACGTCAAGCGAGGAACATCAATTCAACCTACATTTGATAACTCATTACTGGAAACTTTGGCTAGTTAAAAACCATTAAACTGTTACATGGACGTTTAGAAAGCAAAGCATGTCACAAAGCAATCAATATGTAAACCAGTCATCGAATGACTGCCACTGAAAACTGCCGCATACTCGGTGCCCCTCAAGTGACCGTTCAAGGAGCGGGTGCCCGGATTTCCATCATTGTTTGCCTTTCATTTGCTAAAAGATGGCCCTTAGCCTCATCATTATTCAAACTAGTGCTCCTTTACACAGCACAGCAACGTAGTGCATTGTAGCCCCTTTGCAATGGCAGAGTGGAGGCTTTATGGCTCTTTCTCCTCGCTTTAACTGATATTATAGTATCTTTAAAACAGTCTTCAAGCGTTGAAATTTTTTATCCCTGAAGTATAACCGGAAATGTAACACAAGAAGAACGAAAAAAAAAAACTACTGACAAACGACGTGAGTACATTGCACTCGCAGCAGGTGCTCTACTTCCAGGCAAATCAATTACCATCCGGAGGACTCACGCCAGTTCGGTTTGAAATACGTGAATGCGCCAGCAAGCGATATTTATAGAGATAAGTGCAGCGCACAGCCTTCGCTGTCCATATTCAAGCGATATCAACGGCGCCATCAGCGCCAAAAGATCGACACTATAATAGACAAAAAAGAGGACTACACAAATAACCATTCCCACCTATTGTGTGTCAACTAAATGAAGTGTAATGATCGCAGCCACAGGTAACTGAACTGAGGAACGGAGTAACGTTTCGAGAATTTTCAGAGCCTGGTATTATGTACATATTTTTGTTCAGAGTGATACGGCCATGAGCGACATTGGGCCTCTTCGATTAACCGCGCTCGGGCAGCCCGCTGGCGGCCCGCAAGTTCGTCTCTGACAGGAAAACGCATCATGGTCACGTGGGCTGGCAGCCACCGGAACCAGCTTCCGGCAATCACGGCGGCAAGAAAGTCGCGGATCACGGAGGGCAGATGCTCTCTCTAGCTATGCTCTAGCTTCGCGTTCTGCGTCTCATTGCTACGCACGCGTACGGTAGAAATGGGCTGCTCGGTATCGAAAACAACGACTTGCAGTTATTGAGGGCTACGTGCCGCAGACTGCAGAACATGCAGTCGACACCACATAGGACGGAAAAACTGGCCGTGCGTTGTTTATCAAACGACAAGCCGTACTCTCGGATTATTGCGTGTTTGCTTACTACGCAGTAGGTATATATGACTGGTATGACCGCCGACGATCGACCCTGGTGGACTCTGCTGTGGTCGCTGCGATTTCTACGCTCGTAACCTGCTTCCTGTAAGCTGTAAGCAGAAAAGAATCGGGATACGTTCGTTCAACTGTAGTCTGTCGGCCGCCGGCTTTTGCTGCGGGCAAGGAACGCATAATCTCGGCAAAAGCGCATATCAGCTTGTTGAACGTCCACCTAGAACAAGCGGGTTTCACTGTATAAATTTAGCTGTGTATCTTTTTGCTGTAATAAAAATGACCCATCGGGACATCTGGAATCTCCCCAGGAGGTGCTCATTTTTCCCGAACACATCTAAAAAACGTCCCCACAACTAGCAATGTCCAAAAAGTTGTGCGTCCCATGGAAAGCCCCAAAAGGTTAATGCTCGATTTCTCGGCTCTGGTCCAATAAAATTATTCCTCCTTTTTCATGCAGCCTGCAGGCATCCAAGCGCACATATGTGCCAAATTTCAGGTGCATACTTACGTTAGAGGTGGTGTAATCCACCTTTCCACTCGTCTGAATGCGTGCTGGCTCGGCCGTTCTGCACTTATCCGTTTACGTGAAATGTCCTAGCATTTTGCACACAAAGGAAATATGAACTCAAAAAGTCACCCGATTTGGCCCATATAAGAGCAAAGAGCAGCGCCATACAGAAGTAATTTCAGTTTACTAGCTGTGCTCTTAGCACGAATTGCATCCTGTCGTCCATGCCGGCGACCGCACCATACACCACCACAATCAAAATGCATTCATGTTTCAGTCAAAGAAAAACGATACAGACCGAATTGAAAGTCCGTGCCGAACAAAACTTACGTTCAACGGCGCAAATCTGAATGAATACAAATAGCAGACGCAAACGTATGCACCATTTAATACAGTGTACATACACTACGGCGCCATGCATATAATGATGACCACTTTTTTCTCCAGCCCTGAGAAATCTGCAATATGAAGCAAGTAAAACAGAATACAGGCTGAAAGTTGATGCACCTTAAACGAGCATTCTAAGGGCTACAAAAGCAGATATGCACACGCAAAAGCAAACGTATGTAAAGAGCAACTTGGGTGACAATGAAAAGACGAGATGGGCGTACGCTGCAGACACGCAGTTTCAGGTCACGGATTTTCTTCAAGTTGAAACCCCCCTCACGCTTAGAGACTCGGAGCCAGCTTCAGCAACGTGTTATCAAAACAGAAAAAAATATTAGTTCTACTAGGGGAAAATAAAAAAAATAGTGCGAAAAGGGCCTGCAGTATGCTTAAATAAATAAATTAATTAAATAATTAATTAAAATAAACCACCATACCTTGACGACGTTGCCTACGGAAACCCAGGGATGAAATACAAGGCTGCAACAGCTGAAACTATAAATTAAACGCAGGCTTCTGTCCTGCGCCTTCTCACAGCACAGCGAGCGCTCAAACATACGCGTTACTCCCTCGTAACGATCCTGGGAGTTTTATTTTCTTGTGACTAAGTGTGGGGATAAGACTGCTTGGAGCCAGGCAGGAAGGTGAACGTGCTCAGGTACGTGCGGTGGCGCGCTGCATCCATGGTGCGGCAGACCGCGCATGCGGCACAGTCCAGCTTGGGAGTCGAGATCAAGGCACTATTAATCCAGTGGGAGAGAGTCAATATAACCACGCGAACACTGCACAAACTGTACCGCTGCGGCAGGATGGCTGCGCGGTGGCGAAGTAGGTAGAGCAGGCTAATCCATGGGCACTCGCAGAAAGAGAGTGGTGGGCTTCCGAAGGTCCTTCCCGCCTCAGACCGTAGTAGACGGCCACGCTGCCACCACCAACGTGCTGCAGTCGTCGGAGGCGCTGAGGAATGCAGGGTGCGTGCGAGGAGTCACCTATTGCCACGAACTCCGCTGCCGCGAACGCCGCCTCGAACAGCGGCATCAGTAGGGCCGTGGAGCTGCGCAAAGAACTTCGATCCGCCGCCGCGGCATCAGTTCCAAAAGAAATGGTGTGGGCACGCCGAGGTGCGCGGGAAAACTTTCGTGAATCCGTAGCTACGAAGTCCACGACAGCCCAGTTGGCGCAGTGACGAGAGCAAGAACTGCCGCGCGCTGGGGCTTGTGCTCGAACGTCTCGGGCAGCGCGAATAAGCGCGCGAAAAATGGCGTCCGTCCAGCGAGGAAGCCGGGCGAGCGACGGGAGGCCATTACTGCACTTCTGCTAGACAGCGGCGCAGCGAGGAGTGCCGAGAGTCGGAGACGCCGGGAGGGACCACCACATAATGTTGAAGTTGGGCGCAAGCTGGGAAAACGCTAGAAGACGTGAAAGCTGGTGACCGCCGCTGCCGGCGGCGCGATGAAAATACAGACCGCCGCCGCCTGCCTGCAGCATGGAGCCGACAGCCCACGTGCGAGAAACGCATGCGCCGAGAGAGATGCGGGGTCTACCGTTTCCTTCGGCTGTTCGAATGAAACTGCTGTTTCATCTCTCAAAACGGCGAGTGCAAGAGGAAAACCTTCTCTCCTCGCAGCTTGTGGCGCGAGGGAGAGAGAAAAGAGAGCGAGCTGTCAATTTTTATTTCTTGTTGAAAACCATTGGTCCCAAAACGTTATACCCAGTTACCTTTCTGGGACCAAAATGCATTAATTCTTTTTTGTTGCTGCTTAAAACTCTCGAAAGAACGTTTCCAGACCTTTAGTGGGAGCACTGCCTTTTTTCTTGTGTTTCTATGTCTTGCCTCTATGGTCTGGAAACGTTTTATAAATGCTGTACTGGGACTGGGACATTCCATCCTTTTTTGGAGTTTCTGAGGAGGTTTTGTGTTTGTTGGGTACTTATCAGATATTTTGAGCATATGTGGCAGAAGGCCCGAGCATGAAGCTGTACAACAGTTGGCGACGACAGAATCAGCACTTGGTCGGCGCGACAACTGTGTGGCCACATGTGCCCGCAGAGATGTCTCGAGCAATGTGCTCGTGAGGGCTTTTAATAAAGGACATGTTTCAGTCAAGCGGTTTTCAAAGCATATACACTTTTGCACTGCGCCAAACGCAATGAAGACCATACGCTCCCGTATCGCGCTCAACCAACACTTCGTAAAACACCTTCAGCACATGCATATATGCGCGCGTCTGAACGCGTACTCGGAACTGGAATCCGGCTGCTCTCTTGAAAGGCCTCGAACACTATCCGCCGGGCGCACGAAATTAACAGCCGATATATTTTGTGAATCAGAAGTATGCGATCGTAATATGAAGCGAAGAATTGTGCTTGCGAGATGGTGAGACGATCGAAATATGATCGCGCATACGCACGTAAAACATATCAATAAACAGCGAGAATTACCGCGAAAGGTGCCATTGCAGGCGACACAGTCGATACGCACCGTGGCCTAGTCGAAACAAACGCCTGCATCGCGCAAAACATCGCATGAAGAACAGCGGTCCTTCTAGTCCTTATAAAAATGGCCGCGCGAGCTTCCCGCTACCATACACCTCTCTGTCGTCTGCTAGGTGCCCGAGCGCTGCGAGCACAAAATCGTCCTGGCGAGTCTGGCCGCCCGCTGGCAGCCCGAAACTGCCCAGCCAGAGAAAAACGAACGCGTTTCGGGCAGCCACCGGAAGTGGGCGGAGCAACCCGAGAAAATCGAGCGCGCTCGGGCAGCCCGCAAGCAACCCGCGGGCTGCCAGAGGCGGATAATCGAAGAGCCCATTGAAGGCAGGCCTTGTCGGAGTGATCGACTGCCGATACACCACAGGGGCTGAAAAGGTGTCACTTGATATGCAAGAGCAATCAGTCAGAACCTCTGAACAAAAAGTCACAAACTACACAGTAAGGACGAACATGACCTCAGCTGTTGTATTGTTTTAGCTCTTGGAAAACTTGTTCCACATGGCCTGAACAATAGCCCGCGAAAGTTTCCGACTGACCCTTGAATATACAGACCTCACTTTCAGTTTTAAATGTTCCTGAAGGGACCGTCTAACGTATTATTGATTGGCGGAGGGCTTTTAATTGGCGTACTGCCATCTGAAGCCAGATATTTCCTCGGAACTTCACTTAAACTGTTACAAAGCACTGAAAGCCGGTAGTTAACTACCTTGCAGGATGGCGTTGTGCACACTTACCAGTGATTTACCATCGCGGACAATGTCAGCGTTTGTATGCTCGCCTACAACACACTAGAATACAGAAAAGCAAAAAACAGCTATCAGCGGCAGAAATAAAAAAACACAAGGCTCACAAACGCAAGAATACAAACCAAAAGGGTAGATGGCAGTGTTATAAAAACGCTACAGCCGAAGTGAAAGCGGTGCTGGCTGCACGTTCGATTGGTGCCGGACGTGATCAGGTGTCGAGGTTTTGTGACACTCTTTGTCTACAGAAACCATTTTACTACAAGACGTTCCACAACACAGCCAAAAGAGTGCAAGCTGCTGCACCCAAGCAGTTTCCGACAATCCTGCAGAAACGAGGCGATTAACTGCGTTGGCAGCGGATCAAACTGATGTTGCTGGGGCAACCTGGTCCAAACTGGATTGTTGGGGCAGGCATCCTAATGGTAACGAGGGATTGAAGAGGGTAACCTGCTCTGGCATTCTTTGGAGGGAAGCAATAGAGCAAGGCAAGAGAGGCAGTGTAGGCGGGAAACCATGGGCAGCACCTTCCGTTGTGCAGTTACTCGCTGAAGCGGATGTGATGGCAAAAACACACATGTATGTTGAGGAAATATGAAATTCAAGGCGACCTCTGCAGCAGGCGTTACATTGGTCAGACTGCTAGGTGTTTTAATGAACGGGCACGTGAACACAGTGTGGAATTAAACAGCTCTGGAGCCCAGCACACCCTTGCAAGAGTTATGAAGGCAAGGATAACAGTAACGAAAAAGTGCTTAGCACTCCGGTCTTTAATAACACTAAGTTATTGTTCCGATCCACAGATAAGACGGAGAGGGAGGTAGTCAAAGCTTTTCACATTATAAAAACTGGAGAAAACTCTGTCAGCACTGCATCCATTTCACTTTCACAGAAAGAAATGGTTTTTTTAGGAGGCCACTTATAATGTTATGATGTGCTTCATCTCCCATGATCGACTGTAAGCTGCTTCTTAGTCAAAGAAATGTATTATTTTACGTCAATGGTTTTAATATTTTAAGTACGCCGTTGAAGTAGGCGGTACGATGGTTCGACAAGATAACGACAAGATATCTCAGGAGACGAGAGATCTGATCAAGAAACGCCAAAGCATGAGAACGTCTAACTTTACAGACAGAATAGAAGTCGCAAAGCTATCAAGGTTAACAAATAAGCGCAAGGTAGTCGGCATAAAGAAGTTTAATATGGAGAGAATCGAGCATGCTCTAAAGAACGGAGGTAGCCTAAAAGCGGTGAAAAGGAAACTAGGCACAGGTAAAAACCAGATATATGCTTTAAGAGACAAGGAGGGCAAAGTCATAAGCAATAGGGATGAAATACTTAAAATAACCGAAGAATTTTACACAAATCAATACAGTAGCCAATGCAATCAGAACGTTAATGAGAGGCAGTAGCGCACGGCAGTGGGACATCCCGCCAGTAACGAAAGAGGAAGTAAAGTAAGCCTTAGTAGCAATGCAAATGGGGAAAGGAGCTGGTCAGGATCAGGTAACAGCAGATTTTTAAGGATTGAGGCGCGATTGTGCTAGAAAAACTAGCCACCCTGTAAAGCAATGCCTTGTGACCACGAGCATACCAGAAGCTTGGAAAAACGCTAACATTATCCTAACTAATAAGAAAGGAAACGTCAAGGACTTGAAAAATTGCAGACTGATCAGCTTATTGTCCGTTTTCTACAAGGTATTTACTAAGGTAATCGCTCGGTAATAGAATCAGGATGACCTTACAATTCACTCAACTAAATGACCAGGCAGGCTTTCGTAAAACATGCTCGACAATAGATCATATTCACACTATCAATAAGGTGATAGAGGAATGCGCAGAATATAACCAACCCCTATATATAGCCTTCATTGATTGCGAGAAGGCATTTGACTCAGTGGAAACCTCAGCTGTCACGCAGGTATTGCGGAATTATGGTGTAGAAGAGTGCTATGTGAAAATATAGGAAGATATTTATAACGATTGCACAGCTACCATACTCCTTCATAATGCCAGCAATAAAATTCCAATAAGGAAGTGTGTCAGGCATGGAGACACGATCTCCCCAATGCTCTTCACTGCCTGCTTACAGGAGGTATTCCGAGGCCTGAATTGGGAACAGTTGAAGATAAGAGTTAGTGGAGAATACCTAAGTCATATGCGATTCGTTGATGACATTGCCTTGCTAAGGTACTCAGGACATGACCTGCAAAGCATGATAAATGAGCTAGACAGGGACAACAGAACGGTGGGCCTAAAAATGAGCATGCAGAAAACCAAAGTAATGTTCAACAGTCTAGCAAGGGAACAGCAGTTCGCAATTGGTAGCCAGGTGCTGGAAGTAGTAAGAGAATATGTCTACTTAGGACAGGCAGTGGCCGCTGATCCGGATCATGAGAGGGAAATAACTAGAAGAATAAAGATGCGGTTGAGCGCATATGGCAGGTTCTCTCAGATCATGAATGGCAGTTTACCAATATCCCTCAAGAGAAAAGTATACAACAGCTGTATCTTACCGGTACTCACCTATGGAGCAGAAATCTGGAGGCTAACGCACAAGGTTCAGCTTAAGTTAAGAACAACGCAGCGAGCTATGGAAAGAAAAATGATAGATGTAACGTTATGAGATCGGAAGCGGGCGGAATGGGTGAGGGAACAAATGCTGGTTACTAACACCCTAGTTGAAATCAAGAGGAAGAAATGGTCTTGGGCAGGGGATGCAACGTGAAGGCAAGATAACCGGTGGTCCTTAAGGGTAACGGAGTGGATTCCAAGAGAAGGCAAATGTAGCAGGGGCGGCAAAAAGTTAGGTGGGCGGTTGAGATTAAGAAGTTCGCGGGGATGCAGTGACCACAACTGGCAAAGGACAGGGTCAATGGAGAGACATGGGAGAGGCCTTTGCTCTGCACTGGGCGTAATCAGGCTGATGATGATGATGATGATGATGATGATAAATTTTTATCTATAGGCCTACACTTCCTTGTTACTTCCATCCTGTCATGCTTCTTTGTACATTCTCCAGACCGTACTTATGACCATCGCCATGTGCGGCTGTAAACTGTTTTTCAGGCCTGAAAATATATTCTTGTATTTGGTTTTAATGTACACCCATTCACTTTTTCCTTGTTTACATCAGATCATGCTTGTTGTTACATATTTCATAACAGGCTTTCATCCTTTCACCATCACCTTTATTTAAGCACATAGATGTTTTCATTTTACCGTATACAGTGACACCTCGCCTTCATTTTTCCGCTTACCAGTATACAGGTGACTGTTAATATCGAATCTTGTTTTCTTTTCTTAATGTGCCTTGGTGTGAAGATCTTAGTGAAATGATGTCTGATTGCCCTCATGTTTATTATTCATCAATGATGTGATGTTGTTAAGTAAGTTTTGCTTGCCCCAGGAAAGAGGACGAAAAAAAATATCGGTTTGTGATGTCCAATATGAGCACATGTGCATATTGACAAAAGTGGTTTTGCGCCTGGGTTGCGCGCCTATATAGCATATGCGCTTCCATTCATCAATGAACAGTTGGACGTCTGCGCTCGTGGTGTCTTTTCTTTGCTATGTCTACTGTCCTTGTCTTCTTTTGCTCTGTCCTACCTTTTAATGAGCTTCGCATGGATGTAGCCCATCTGTACAGTGTACTGTGATTTTGCTTTGTTCACTGCCGATTCCACGTGCCCATAGAAGCTTTCAACGACCTGGTAATCACCGCTGGATGTAGGCGCGTAGGCCTGCACCACCTTGAAATTGTACCTCTTCTTAAGCCTAATTACGATACCTGCCATCCTCTCATTATTACTAGATAACTGTTGTCAAGAATTGAAAGACGTCAATAATTGCATTATCACTTAAGAGCACGGTTGGGTGAAAAGGAATACATTCGTGAAATTCAAAATAACTACTTTTTTCTTATTTTTGCCACTTCCGCGCCTGAGAATGAAATATGAGAAACTATTTCATGTCTACATTTTTCACAAAGAGGTTTCTCTTGGTTTGGCAAGGAAGTTTTGTTCAAGGTGAATGTGGCCAATATGGACCCGAGGTAAAATTACTTCTACAAAAGGTTACTTGTGCCTACAGGTCTTGTATTCAACCGGGACGAGCTTTACAAAATGCAACTTTTCATTTAATTCCTTGTCCCATGAAGCTTGCCATTTTCCACGCAGTTTAATTGCTAAAAAATTCATGTAGTCTTTATGAAGTATATGTACTTGTTTTAGTTGTTCATTACAGGCACATGCTTCAGCGCTCTCGTTACCCCAGATTCCGACGTGACTAGAGACCCAACAAAACTTTATTGTACGCCCTTATGTGATAGCTTCTATTACATTATGGATATGACTTTTATCGTGAATAGAACTGCATTTCTGGAGTTTAGTGTTGTAATTACAATAAGGAAGGCTGTGTAGATAACACATTTTTATTGTTTTTTTTTTATTATTTTTTCAACTACAAGAGGAATGGCGTAACATTCTGCAGGGAAAACTGATGCGCACTGACGTAGCCTGACTATTTTTTTAAGCACGAAATGCTTTTAGCTCCCGTTGTCGGCAGTGTGGTGACGTCACGCCGAGACCGAGAGCCAACATCCGGGCACTGAAACGAGAACATCCGAGCACCGTACGAGATTTAACGAGATTCAACGAGATTCTCTAAGCTCTCATACGGGACCGGCATACAAGCGCCGGCTGCTCTAAAAAATAACTGCTGCCAGTGTCTTCTCAATGTTGATCAAGATATCAATCAAGCTGTGCATTTGATAATGCACGGAATTATAATTTCTTATTTCTAATAACGCGTGCAAAAAGCACATACATGCCACAATACACTTCGTTGTCATACATGATCTGTTAGGGGCTTTGAGAGAAGGCCGCTTAGAGAAAGAGGGGAGCTCCAGGGCGAGAATTTTCCTTTCTGTTCTTGCACTTCCAAAGTAGAGTGCCATTTTAGAGGCATCTATGCTTTGATTCGCAAGGCATTCAAGGTAGCACTTCATCTTCCCCTCAACACACCCACAGACAGATTACTAGGCCTGGACCTCCACAACACGATCGGGGAACTGTTGGAGACCCACCGACAGGTCCAATACATCAGGCTCACACAAACTTCCACAGGTGGGTATATACTGGACTCCCTCGGAATCAGAATACCGGCCAACGACCCAACCCTCCTCGTCATCCCACGACCCCTTGACCGGGAGCTCCTCATCAGGCCGCTCCCGAGGAATATGCACTCGTCCCACCATGAGCAGCGCCGCAGAGCCCGAGCGAAGGCACTCCATCGAGCATACGGCTCCGAGCCGGACGCCGTATGGGTGGACGCTGCCTGCACGGGTGATGAAGCGACAGCAGCTGTGGTGGACTCCTCTTCATCCACCCTCCTCACACTACCTCTCCCTCCAGACACGTCCCCAGAGGCTGCAGAGGAAGCCGCCATTGCACTTGCTATCACTCGCACGGAAGCCCGGTATATTTTAAGTGACTCTAAAACTGCGAGACAAAATTTTGCTCGAGGCCGAGTTCATGTCCCTGCTTTTGACATATTGGACTCGCCCGATGCACCCGCGCCCCGCCATGTGGTTTGTCTGCGCACTCCGGGAATCCCGGAAACGAGGCCGCCAACCTTGTAGCCCGAGGTTCTTTAAACCGGGCTCAGGTGGCCTCTGATCGAGGATTCACGAAGGAGCGCATGCACTCATACAGTGAGCTGACCCAGGCATACAGAGCCTCACGCCAGCTCTACCCCCCGCCCCACCCCTCCCTAGATAACAAACACGCAACGCTCTGGCGCAGACTACAGACACACACTCTCCCTTCACCCCTTAACCTAGCCCACTATCATCCATCCTTCCCCACTCCCGCATGCGCCCTATGCCCAGAACCATTCGCCTCTTCCCTCCACATCCTTTCCCTCTGCCCGGCGGACCCTCCCCCGCGGAACCTAAAGAACCTCAAGACCTGGGAGGACTGGGAGACCCTGCTGCGTTCGGAGGACCCGGCCGTGCAGACTATCGCCACCGGCCGTGCTGCCAGTGTTGTGGACCTTCGGAACATAAACACTTCAGTGCAGTGGGGTCGTGCGGGGACCCTGGGGCGTGCCCCGAATTCCTGTGTAAATAATATTTTCTCTCTCTCTCTCTCTCTCTCTCTCTCTCTCTGTACAAAAACCTGCGTATTTCTTGTAATTTTTCTTCACAGACAAAAACTCCTGCAGTATATATTCTTCTGGTGTTTACTTTTTCTGAATGTGTGCCAACGTCAAGTCGCATACAAAAGGGAAGGTGTACCAAGGTGGCAGTGGGTGGGATCACCGGGCAATATTGGGAAGGGTTCAGGATACCTATTTCTTGGCATTTTTCTTCACAACGGAGGAGGAGTGTCTAACTGCCTGGCGTTTGTTGCTAAACGCTTGTTTGGATTGGCCTTTTGTAACTATCGGGTAGCATATGTTTTGACAGCGAACGGTTTTTAGGACGTATGTCCTTTTCAGCATGGTCCTCCTGTCTGCGATGGGTGGTTCATTATATTTTACGTACAGTCTGTTTATGGGTGAAGTCCAGTGTGCTCCCCTTGAAAGGCGCACACGTGAGTTATGTACTGCGTGTAATCTATTTAGGTACGATGGCCTAGTGGAACGCGGGTTAATGACATCCTAGTTGAAATCAAGAGGAAGAAATGGGCTTGGGCAGGGCATGTAAGGCAAGGTAACCGCTGGTCCTTAAGGGTAACGGAGTGGATTCCAAGAGAAGGCAAGCATAGCAGGGGGCAGCAGAAGGTTAGATGGGCGGATGAGATAAAGAAATTTGCGGGAATACGGTGGCCGCAACTGGCGAAGGACGGGGTTAATTGGAGAGACATGGGAGAGGTATTTGCCCTGCAGTGGGCGCAATCAGGCTGATGATGATGATGATGATGATAATCTAGTCAGGATCATACCAGAACACTATAAATGTGCAAAAGGCATGTCCTCTCGGACACGCACCGTTTTCGTGAGAGCACCTTTCGATTTAAGGATCGGGAGCTGTCTTCCTTAGCTGAATGATGTTTGGAAGGAATGTGTGCTTTTTATCGAAAGTTAAACCTAGAAATCTTGTTCATCTCTTATTGATAATTTGGTTTTATTTAGATGTAGGTTGGGATTGTTCTGTAAGCCTCGCATGAGAGAGATCATGACAGCCACTGTTTCTAAGGGCACAACTCGTGTGACTTTCTGTCTGCCCATGTCGCTAGTTTATGTACTCGTATTGTCAAATGTACTTGTGTCTGGGATGTTGCTATGTTGGCTGACATACAGGCAATCTGGAGATCGTCAACATAAAGTGGGTACATAATTGACTTCAGGATTATCTGGTCTAATGAATACTTTTCACGACAAAGAGTGCAGTTCTTAAAATACACCCCTGTGATACTCCATTCTCCGGAACAAAGTTCTTTGAGATGGTTGAACTAAGGCGTGCATGAAAGGAACGGTTAGATAGGATGACTTTTATGCAGTTCGACATCCTACCGCGGATGCGAAGCTCTGCTAAGTCGCGGAGTATCCCGAACCTCGAAGTTGTGTCGTTAACCTTTTGGAGATCGAAGACGACAGCAAGACAGTGCTGTCTATGTATGAAAGCCTCTCGGACAGTATTTTCAAGGAGAACGAAATAGTCTGTTGTCGAGCATGACTTTTTAAAGCCACGTTGATAATTGTCGAGACGTTCACGACATTCCGGAACGAAGGTTAGCCTGATATTCAGAGCGCTTTCAAAAAATTCTGTCAGGCAGGTGGCAAGGTTTATTGGCCTAACTACCAGGGGATGTTGGCTGCTTTCCAGGTTTCAGGAAGGACACTAAAATGGCTTTTTCCAAGCGTCCGGAATTTTTCCATCTATAAATATTTTCTTCAAAAATTCCAAAATTGCTTCTATAGAAGAATGAGAACATGTCCCAACATTTCGTAATGTATTTTATCGGGACCGGAAGTAGTCTGTTTGCCAGCAGATAGAACTCTGTTTATTTCTGTGATTGTAATTAATCTATTAAATGGTTCGTTTGTGCAACCACTTGTTGGAAGTCTATGTGTCTGAGCTGTGTTTGCGCACTTCAAAAATGATTCTGTGTAGTTTGAAGAACTTGAAACACTTCAGAAATGTTAACTTACAATGTTTGCTTGTTGTTCTACATTTGTTTGTGTAGCAGCGCCCGTATGAAAAGGAACTGTAAAATAGAAAAAGTTGCCATTTAATTTTCGAACTTGCTGTCAATCTTTCCAGATTTGATTGGACTTTTATGGGGAATGTAGTTTTGCAAGGAAGCCCTCCCAGTAGCACGCCGGACAAGCCGTGCATTAGCTCACCTTTAGAAATTTGCAAGATTCGCATGCGCCGGATACGTGCGAAAAATTCCCCATGCTTCATTTTGTTTCTTTTTTGCTTCTCTATATTCCCTATTACACCAAACCTTGTGGTTTGTCGTACCACTCCCAAACATTAAGGAATAGCCAGGCGTGCAGCAGTAATGATGCAGGTTGTTAACATCTCGTTCAGTTCATCGACACCAAGATCGTCAGAAAAGAACTCCGGAGTGGCCTTTACTCGAAAGAGTGCCTAATCACTTATGTGGCGCTTCCAAGGACGCGGTTTCTTTGGGGTCACTGATGACCGCGACCCCCGCGTCCACGGTGGCGTGTGCTCAGCCAGTATTTGCCACTGGCGGTGTAGAATGTACGCTACGACGATTACGAGGAGAGTGCAAGACAAGTAGCGATGGAGTAGAGGTAGTAGTCGGTGGCCTCAAACAGCCGAGGCCATCCCAAGTTGACAGCTGACGGAAGGACACTCAGCTTAAATGGCGACGACATACACAGCCCTCTCACAGTCTGTCTCAACTGCTCACTTTATTTATAACACTTATCTTAGCTTTGCACTGCGTTGAAGACGCTGTCGACGTTTCTAGATTATCAGTCTTGCACTGCATCAAAGCAGTTACTTACTTACTTGAAGCACTTACTCAATGCGGGTGCCGCTGAAGCACCATGTCAAATTCCACTGACGCGGCAGCACCAGATGTTCTCAGCGTTACGGTTCTCCTGACTCATCGGGAAAGCGAAGCTCACCTGACACTTGCGGCCCCAAGTGACGTGCGCTTATTACTGTGGCTGCATGCGCACTCCAGCCGCGTGGTTTCGGTCTCACACGCTGCGACGGCCAACGATTAGTTAAGCCGCATCGACAAGCAGAATCCTGGTCTCTAACTTCTTCAATCTGATGTGGCTATAACTAAAATCCAACTTGCTAGTTCACATAATTAACCGCCAACAGTGCCACTGCCACGCTATAGAAGCCACCTTCTTATCTTTAAAAGCCAATTTTTAAAATTAAGTGCCGCAGATTCCCTAAAACAGCTGGTATACAGGGAGTTCTTTGTCGTCTTTATAGACTTTCTCAAACGACTTAAATCTTACGCCTATGCTCTGCGTGCGGGTGGATTTTACGGCAGTGCAGACGAATGTCAGTGATAGAGTTTATTTATAAGGCGATCAATTAAGTAATATTCCCTTCTATGTAACTCTTCATTTTTAGGCGTTAGAGAACAGACTAAAACTCAAGCCGTGAAATTCGAAGACGAGACGAGTTTTAAAAATTTCTAGAATTACAGCATGGTTCGCGATGTCCCAAAATGGAATAGTCGGCTTTTAAATTTTTATGCTGATTTTTCTACTTTGCACATTGATGAAATGACGCCACATGAGTTTCAAGCGCATGTGTTTTGTTGCGCATAACAATCGGATTTGGTTCCTGTGATGACGCCCCGTGCAACTACCAAGCATGAGCAGGCACGGCGAGCGCATTGCCTTTCTTTGACTGCGTCGATAGATATTCGTTAATCGAGGCAAACCAACAAGGAACATGAGGAAGGCCTAGAGGCTAGAGTGGCAGATTTCACCGAGAACATGACTGCTACAATATACAATTTCTTTCCACTTCAGATTTTATTCCGCACTTTAATACAAAATACAATGAATCCTGCTATATATATATCAAGACAAGTCATATGCCTGTAGAGCAAGAATGCGATTTAAATATATAACTTGAATTTCCACCGAAGATTATTTGCGCGGGATACAGCCGAAACATGAAAGGCGTGCCATATCACTTCCAGCCACGTTGCGATGCCAACTTGCCGCCAGGCCTTCACTGGCAGCTCTTGTCGTATATCTGGTACTTGGGCGAAGTGCCGCAAAGCAGTTCATACACGAATTCGCAGCAAGTCCTCTCGTCTCCGATTGCCTCATCGGTCACCCAGTAACTGCAGCCGGCTCCTGAAGTTTGGGGATAGAGACCCGAATCAGTCTGCATAACTGAAGCTGTATTTCATGTGTAAGCACTTCTTTGCACTGCCCAAAAAAGGAAAATTTCACAAACATTAAATGAAGTCAGAATCAGAGCACTTGTCAGTGACTGCAGTATCTGAAAGATCAGTGCGTATCATGCGTTTTTGTAGTTTGTCGCGCCACTCATCTCCACAGTGCAGTTCATTAAAACTTCCTGTTGGGCCGGTTGGTAGTTCATCTTGATTTAGAAGGGTTTATTGCGCAAACAAAGCCACGGACAACAGAGACGAAACACAGCGCTTGTGTGTGTGTTTCGTCTATCTTGTCCGTGTCTTTGAGCTATAAACCCTGCTACAGTACAGTTGATTACACGAGTTTGCAATCGATCATAAAATTTTTCTATCGCGACGAATAGAAGGGGCGAGCACCCGTGTCGTCTGTCTTTACTCGTGATTTATTTCTTACGTCACGCTGGAACTGAATGATGCCCTTTTCACATCACTGTTCCGCTGTTGGCTCGGCTAAATTGTTCACAGTGACCAAAACACTACAGTACTTATCCTTTCTTCAGATTATCTTTCTACTTTAATCTCGAATAAGCGTGTAAAAGGGGTCTAAGCTTATGCCAATGGCTAGTGCTACATTATACCCTAACAACAAAGCTGGCCAAAATTACTTATACAATGGGAAATGAAAAGCAGGTACTGCACCTGCAGTGCTTTACGAGAACCTAGGCTGTTAAAAATGACTGAGTGTTTGCTGCTAAATTTCGACATGCTCAAAATCTCAATTGTGGTTTTTATGTTTCTCGAAGAACATTTAGGTTCCGGAAGCTATGGTATCATAGCAAAAGCCTTTCTTTTCAAAATACATACGGGCAGGGTGTATATTCATAACGCCTGTGCTTGAGAACTCTGTGTTCCTACCTGTGACTCACGCATTGGCGCCGCCCACCTTGTTTAAGGACAACGTAAATTACTCTTTGTAGCAAGCTTTATAAAGAAATCTCAAGCATATCAATCAAAGGAGATATTTCTTCTCGCACAACGTAATATTTGGTGCTGTTGTTGGTGAATACTGTTATAAAAAAAATATATTTATCGCGCCCTTTTTGCGAGCTCACTCGAAATCATAGATGTACACTGAAAGATGATGCAATATTTACTACTTCAGTGGATGTGCATTCCATCGACCACTGGATGCCTGCAGCGCGTGCGGTGAAGGGTTGCCGACAAGCCACTAATATGAAATAGCTCCAGCTGGCTAAAACAGTCAACGGCTACTCGTGTGGCCTAGGTCACAAGCTGAAGCGACCTAACCAAAGCATGCAAAATGTGTTCCGAGCTACTGTGTTTACCGTTCTCGATGTAGCTGTGACGAAACACCTTGCAGCTCTGGCAGTCCCTGTAAGCTACGGTGAAGTTAAAAGGCTCCAGACCCTCTGCAGAAAAGAAACAGAACACGAGGTTAGTATACTCCCTACTCGAAATTTTTCAAGTCGCGAGAAAAAGTGCACACGTTGCATCGAAAGAAAGCGTCTCTAGAGCAGGCAGTTTCATTTTCAACCAGTGGAGCTGGTGGAGAAGAGGCGCGCCTGGGCAGAGCGAAAATTAAAAAAGGGGCCGATTATAGCGATTCACTACAGTTTCTAATCAAAATGGGCAGCCAATAATGCATATATCTTTTCTAAACCCGCATTCTACTTTGCGATCCCGGCCGCGACAGTCGCATTTCGATGGAGGCGATGACAGTGCGCGTTAACGGTGGTCGAAATTCCCGGAGCCCTTCACTACGGCGTCCCTCATAGCGTGAGTCGTTTTGGGACGTTAAACCCCCCAAACCAAACCATTCCACTTTGGATGTAATCTAAGATCAACCGCCTTGAACCGCGCGGTGGCGAGCTTGCACCGCTCCTAGTAGTACGGAGAATTAAGACACTTTGAAGGGCAGGCCTCTCACTGCAGCAACCACTTACAGGACTGTGCGCACGAGACGCATCTCCGCTTCAAGGGGCCTTCAGAAACGAATGAGAGGCAGAGGAGGACTACTGCAAGTATCGGAGAATGTTGTGGGTAAACGTGTTCTAAGCAAACTATTTTGTCGTTTTCTCTGAACGTCAGATTTTTCTGTAGTACTTCAGTATTTATCTGCAGTGTTTTTCTCTAATTCTCCCGCCACGACAAGAGAAAGTGTATTACTAGAGAAAATTGTGTTGTTACTAGAAAAGTTTATGTTGTTACTACAAGTTCATGGCAAAAATACTACAAAAAATCAGTGCTAACGACAAACATTTTTGTCGTGTTTTTCAACACGAAGGGATTAGGAACACTCCCCCCCCCCCCCCCCCCCTCCAAGATCGGCACCTCCTGAGTTAGAAAGAACTATAACCCATTTTTATCAATGTGGTCACCTCTCCCTGTGTGTGATGACTACCAGTTCAGAGGCAACCAATGCACGTTTTTCGTTCACAGTGGTCGCCTATCCAGAACTGATTATATTTGAGTTAGGTTGCTCACATTCCCTTGAAGGAGTTTCTTTGCTGCACCGCCGTTTTAATCTCACCTAAATGAAATTAAGTCAGTGCCTCTAGATTCCGTGCCTCTGTTTCACGATTGACTGATTAATGAACTTCACTGACTGAAATGGAGGTTAGGGGTAATGGGTTAGGAAGAGGTTGGAGAGGGAGTAGTTGGTCGACATTCCTGGGCCCAGGACCTCGTTGGCCTCAGCTCCCGCTCTGGCCTGCTGATTCAAGAATCCGCTAAATCTGGCTTGACTTCCTCTCGTAAGCACAGCCTAATTCTATCTCCGCAGGTGCAAGAGTAAGGGGAGGGCAACTTCCCGATTACGGCAGCTTTACAGTTCTTCCAAGCGATTGCACTGTCATTCTCCAGAATGAAATTTTTGCCCACTAAGCTCTATCTCGGCACACTGCCACCTAAGCCTGCGATGTGCTCAACCGTAATGTACGCAGGATTTAATGTCTTTCTGTCCCCATGCCCTAGTGAGGAGAACTATGATGTCGTGCGAACCGTCGTACTCCGAGCTCATACCTAGAGACTGTTTTCCGTAGAGAAAGCAGTGGCAGTGTATGCCGCAGTGGCATCCAATCGGGCACGCATATTTACCTTCAAATAAACAAGCAGCTGTTCCCCTGAAATTACATACGCCTATTGATTTCTCTACATTAGAAACCCCGCCGCCGCGGTGGCTAAGTAATAAAGAAAAAAAAAGCCGCGTTGGCTAAGTGGCTATGGTGCTCGGCTGCTGACCCAAAAGACACGCGGGTTCGATCCCGGCCGCGGCGGCTGGAATTTCTTTGGAGGAGAAATTCTAGAGGCCCGTGTACTGTGCGATGTCAGTCCACGTTAAAGAACCCCAGGTGGTCGAAATTTACGGAGCCCTCCACTACGGCGTCTCTCATAGCCTTCGTCGCTTTGGGACGTTAAACCCCATAAACCAAACCAAACCAAACATTAGAAACCCTGCTTATTAAACCTTCACATTCGTGTCCCCCCCCCCCCCCCCCCATCACCTTATTCAGTTTATTTGAGCTTGTGTGTCTGGCACTGCTACATTTTTCTTCGAATACCGTATAGTTTCGACCGGAGCGGAGAATATTTGGCACACGCCCAGACCTTTGCCAATTTCCGGTAGTGAATATGAGCTGTTCAGCTTCCAATGTTAGGAAACACAGCAACGAAAAGTTTATTTTGTAAAGAAGTCTAACACAGGGGCAAGCTGAGTGACCACCACTGAAATTCAAGCGTTACAGGAGGCAAGACACAAACGGACAGAAGGACGCACAGTACAATCGCAGTATGGTGTGCGCCCTTCTGCCCTCTTGTGTCTCGGCGCCTATTAGCGCATAAAGTTCAACTTGATCTACTTTACGAGCGTTATGAAGCTTCTTATACCTGTATCACTATACAAAAGTATCAGTACATTTCAAGCTGTTCTCATGTCTGAAGCCACCCACCGGCATCGGCCATGTTTTCTTCCTCGCGTTTTGCTTATCAGGATGAGCTTTTGGACACAACTTACCATCTTGAGGCTGAAAGTGTAGCACATTCCCGGCAGTGTAGCCCGGTGACGACATTACAGTCGTGAGGAAGTCACTAGCAGGAGAGGATGGTAACAAAGCGGTACATTCAGTAATTAATTCCACGGCGTGAAAATTATACTGTTGTTCCCAATATATAACTTCTCATTCACATGAGTCCCATTTTTTTTTTGCGTCGCATTCAATTGCGTATGGACCGTTTCCTCACCTTTGCATATCAAGTGCTGCCAAACAAAAACAATTGCCCAGTATGCTTACGCCCAAGTAACCGTGGTTTTCCACCCTAAACAACATGCTAGCTATCCTCCGGAATTGTCCTCTTAGGCGTTTGCTGCAAGGTCTACACTAGAGTAACCGACACATTTGCACACATGACTAGGCTGCAGACTGAAATAGAAGCTTTGGCGAATTGGTAATCCATTCGGTAGAAAATCGTGCGATTTTAAACTGCAACAAAATACACACAAAGACGAGAGCCCACAACTGAAGTTTATTTGCTAGGGCCGCGGAAATATAAATGAGAGGCTCAAGCAACAAAAGCAAACATATCGACAGTCACAGAAGATACATATACTACCAAATATTTATGGTGACAACAATAACAGAAAGTGAACTGAGGTTTTTAGCCACAATTAAATTACGCTGTTGTTCTCGTCATCAACAGTCGTTCGTATCTATCTTCTAATGTCATTGCCGATATGTTTTCTTTTAAAGGTTTCGCCTGTCGCATATATTTCCGCAGGCCAACCAATAGAGTTTCGACTGAACTCTATTGCGCTTGTCCTTGTGTCTTGCTTCGTCCCAGTTTCAAATCGCGCTGTTTTCTACATAATCAACTGGAGGGATACATGCACTTTCTTTAAAACGCCACTGACTTTAGCAAGCAGCTTCTTCCCCAGTAAGAATAGGAGCCAACCTTGTTATGCTCTCTTACCGACTCGAGCGTATAAATACTAAGCTTGCTTTCGGGTGGTTTTAAATGACGAATACCTTTCAGTTAGGGAATGAATATATTATGGGGAGGCCATTGTTGGTATCATTTCGCCTCCAGTAATCAGCATAGGTGAACAAGAATACAACTAGAAGAAATTAATGAACAAAAAATCTGCACGGCGACGACGCGCTCCTTCCATATTGCTTCCACCTGTATGTTTGAATATGCCCGCTCTCACGTCGTGTCGGCGGTCGCTTCTGAGGCACGGGTACGACTGCTATGCTGCGAGTTTTGCAGAGTACAACGTCGGCGCTCAGGATTGGTCTCTTCTGAAAGGCTTCTCGCCTATGCCACTGAATACTGCTCATCTTCTAGTGGCATTTTGTTCCTGCTAAGCTGCTTCGACAGAAGTCAAGTGCGGGCTTCCGCTGTCGGCTATGACTCATGTTTACTGCACAAAAAAAAAAAAAGCGAACAGAGCACACTAGCATGCGTGATGACTACTCTCGTTTTGTTTGAACATTTTATTATGACGTGCCCACGGCTTCCTTGTTGTAATTAATGTAGCCGTCAAAGCTATCGGCTCATCGACCGATGTTTTACTGCTCCGTATGGTGCCCATTTATAGCAAGGCTGTTCGGAGATAGCGTTCACGAAAACATCGCAACTTGTATTTTTCACGGCGGAAGACTTTCCAATACTGACGCTCTGTATAAAGCCCGCACCAAGCCTTATCAGGATTAAAATACGAACGAATGAGGCGAAAATCATTCATTTACGTTGTTGAAGCTATTCTGCGGGACTTTTTCTTTTGTGAAGTTGCTTGAACGAAGCGCAGCAGTAAAAGAAGCATGCTTTCAACAAATGCGACGATAAGCCATCTAAATTACTGATATTTTTGCGTCTCCACTAGGACAGTCAACAAAACGGAAGCGCTTACATTTTGCCATCAGAGCCATATTCAAAGGTCGTATTAAGTGATGAGTCGACAAGGGGCCCTGTCGGACCGGTCCTCACGCACTTCGCTTCACCTCCGAAGTAAGGGTCGCTCTCAAAGTTTCTATAGATCTCGTGCAGGTCGGACTTGAAAGGAAAACACTGGAACGTAATGAGGAAATGAGCACCATTAACCAATGCACGCTTAAGGCCCATCGAGGCACCTTAATCTCGCTGCGCTTGCTGCGCCAAAAACATGAAATACCAAAATGCGGCTCACGGTTTGTCGAGCACTCGTTTATGCAAACGTGTTATGAAAAACTGTGAAGTTCTGCTGAATTTGCGCAGGGAATAGATGTTCACGAACCTGAATGGGTTCCTAATTCATTTAAACGGACGATACAAGCATTGGTGACCCCGAGTAAGTATTTCGTGAGTACCATCTCTGGAACCCTACTGATGGTGTCACGCACTTGACGTTGTTAACCGGATGTCTCGTCGTCATTGTCCCTCACACGCTTTCTGGCACGAAAACGTGGTGGGAACGCCACGGCGGCTGGTATCAGTCCTGTACGTTGTTGAATGATTAGAAAACTTGGCCCATCTCGTAATCTGAAACGCAATAGTATTTTTTTTTTCGGCTAAACGGGCTCTGACCAGCCGCATACGGCCATAATTGCTGTCAATCTTTATTGATGTCTGACCGGGACAACGATAGGCCGAACAAGAGGCCCAATCGGCCTGAAGCCTGCCCCCTCAGCTCATTAAGCGAAGCTACCTTGCAAGTGCAAGCAGGAAGAGCATTTGTTTGCGCTTCACAAAATTCCCGCATTTGCGGGATTGCGAAGGTTTGTTCACAATGGGGGACCATCATTAAGACGCTACTTTCTGGCGAACAGAGTGCGCTGACTTGTGGTATATAGACCGTTTATAGCGCGCAGTTCTTCCGTTTGAGACCAGATGGCGCCACACGTGCGCTCGGAACACGGCGCCATTACTGGCCTCGTAAGTCGCCGGCGTGTACGCCCCGACGCAGCAGTGGAAATTTCGCGGGTGGTTGCCGAATGTGTTCTTTCTACGATGTGAAAAGGCAAAGTAAACACATGCTCTGTTGTGGATTGCAAGAATTGCGACATAGAGTTAAAGGTGCGGGATGCGGTCGTTTGCGAGCTTCACGAAACCGAACTGCACAAGGAGGTAATGCGAATGTTCGCGCCCGTTCGTCACGTACCCTTTCCGAACTGGCGAACGCAACAAACACGTTCGCCAGCGCTAGATAGCTAATAAAGAAAGGTTTCGATCTTGGAAAATCTGCGAGGGTAAGTGCACAGCACAGCAGCATGAAGAAGCTGTTCCGCCACCGAAACCATGACGGCGTGCTTTCAGTTGTTGTGCACTGTGCTGAGACCGCATTGATCGTAAGTTATGATCTGAGGCCATTAGTAAAACGAGCGCCCGAGGGCGAATTAGGAACGACAAAAAAAAAAAGAAGACTTACGCTCCTACATACTGCTGCTGCTGTTTATTATGCACTGAACAGCCGAGCGAGCCGACAGCGCTTACTGTCAGTCCGTGTTTTACACGCCGTCTTGGTGCTGCTGTTCAATTTCGCTCCAAGTAGCGCGGTTTTCGTGGACCGTATTCGGATTACAGCATTTGGTTTACGGCTGCTGTGCCGGGCGGTTGTCACTTGCTCGCGGTCCATGCGAGACAGTCACTGAAAGTGACTCCGCACGCTCAGAGTGAAGCTGATTAATTACAACCAACGAGACCACGAGCATTTCCATGTCCGCATATCGAGCGTTGAGCGTACCAAATTTTTTTATATGAGGCTGACGTTATTGTGAAATTCGTCTAGCATGAACGCACGGCCATGCGCGCGTTATAACAATTATATCGCGGAATCCTTCGAAACGATTGCACGCCAGCTTGTGAAGGCTGCTTGAGGCTGCTACCATGATAGTCAACCTTTGTGTGTCTATTTATTTTTCTCCCTTTTATATGTTTAACCAACCAGTAGGAAATATTTCAGGTTTCCTAAGCACCGTGAACGGGTTGTAAACAAATGCATACGATGTGCATGGGAGCGTTTTAGAGCAGTGTCTGCATGCAGGCACACAATAGGACAAAAACCTGCAAGGCCGTAGGAACACTAAACTTTGCCGTTTTATATAATAACAATAAAAACATCAAGCAGAGCCTTCAGCGCATGCAAAGACAAGCATTCAGGCGATCCGTCCGTTGGATCGAAGAGGCGGAGAGCTGAGCGGCTCTCCGCAACATGAAGTCCGATCGCGTTTTCACGCCTGAAGTGATCAAATTAGGGTTCTCACATGTCCTTCAAAGCTTTGGCCAAACCATAGTGACGTCTTCTTCCCCCTCTTTTACAACCGTATCAGCCGAAACACTGCCTGTCGGAACCGAACCGTCCGACGCAGCAGCCTTCGCGCCGAGGCGCGCGCCGAGAGGTCAGGAGGCGAGTAATGGCGACGTGATCACGTGATCAAAGATGGCAGCCCCCATGATACGGGGCTGTAAAGCGTCTATATAGGCATTATGCTTGTTTACCTAATGTAGGACTTATATGTCAGGCAGCCTAGGCTGTAAGGCGTCGTTTTGCAAAGGACAAAAATAACGCGTTCTAGAATGACAGTTTTTACAGACTGCCAATTTTCGCGAACTAGAGGGGACACCTGAATATAGATCCAAAAAGGCGGCGCTACGGAAGACTGCACCCGAGATCAGCCTATAGATGCAGAACCGCACTTGTGTTCAAATTTCGCGATGAACTCACATTTTTTTGTCGATGGAAGGAACAATGACCCCTATGATGAAGAATTCGGTATGACGTGTTAATGATAAAACCAGGATATCAGACAAGCAAGAGCCAGCGATTGTCAATTTTTCATACTGCTTAGCATAACACAAGCTGGCAAACTTTGGCAGTCACTATGGCTTGGGTTTTAACTCATAAATCTGTGCCCTTCTGCTTTTTTTTCCGATTGATAAACTTTGTTAAGGATGTGTAACATTAAATGCATATAAATTTATATATTTATAGTGGTACTCGCAGGTGAAATGTGAGAACAATGAGACCGCCTTTTTCAGCCCGCTGTCTTCTCGGCGCAGTCACCCGCTCCTTGAACCCTCAGTTTGTCCGTTTGCAGTCGATAGTTGGCATTTAATGAATGAAAGCCCACTATGATAAGAATAGTCTTGTCATCCTCCTGTCTCCTTAACTGATTCCAGTGATAAGAACTCCACGGGACAATCTAAATGAAAAATTAATAAGAATATATGGAATTCGCATGATAGTAGATCAGTCCCCTCGGTGGATAATACCACCGTCCTAAAGGCACTTTAAGCCTATTGAGTCGAGAGCATTCTAGATTATCTATCCAACTCGAAAGAGTTCGTGCCGCTGCTGCTCAGAAAACTCCATCGCCGTCGAGAGATTCCATCGTCTTGCACCAAGCAGCTGTACTGCCACCGTCGCTGCCAATAATTTTGCAGAAATACTGGCAATCAACCAATAAGCATAACTTGAAACGGCTGAAAACAAAATGTTTATTCCTTAGAGTAGTATATTATTCACTCTTGCAATGAACTTCGTTGCCTGGGAAAAGCTGTAAAGGCATTTATTGACTTTTGAGGAAGCTCTTGTTGACTGTTTTTGTACCGCTGGCAACATCGGTGCTGCAGTTGCTGCAACAGATGCAGTGTTTTGTAGCCTGGCCTGTATTTTCTCTGCAAAATAACTTCTGTATTTTCACGTTTCATATTTTTCAAAAATGATGCTGCTCTGATTTCATTCCCTCGCACGTTGCTGCGAGCGCTCCATGTCTGAGAGTGCATGCAGCCGCCGCTCAAAGGCCCTAGATATCTCGATAGGGTTCCTCGCTGCTTCGTAGACTCGATAGTCTATTGGCTCGATGGCCATTTAAACTGCCCGTGTTACAGCGCTGAATGGCCTTTGAGTCGATATATCGGTTCGAGGGCATACGAAATGCCCGTCTGAAACGGGCATGCCAAAGCCACGTGTCGTCATAAAAGCATGGCTTAAGGTCTGCAGCTACACAGACAGTCGCGCACACAACTTTTCACGCTTGAAATGTTTCTGTTAGTAATAAGTGCTCGGCAATATCTACGAGTATTATTTAATTTTAAGCTCATTCTTCAGTGGTTATTCGCGTTTACATAGGCACTACTAGTCCAGGCAAATGATCTTTTTTTTTAATATAGGTCGGCGCCTGATAAGAATCGTGCTGGTGTAGCCTTGCGATGGTTTCACTGCAGCGTGTAAACTTCCTATTCACATTATTTCTTTGTACTGCTGGCGCAAGAAAAAGCATGCAATGGCACTTAACGGCCCTCCTATCTGATTAGCTTGCAGACATCCACGTAACAGCGCTTCCAGAAAATAATTTTGCAGCAAAACCCTGACAGCAACGTTGAATATGACGGCGGATCACTCAGGCAAAGGAGAAAGCGACGCAACGGGAAGGCGACTGCATGCTTCAATACCACCGTTCCTGCGCAGTAAACGTGGGCAGCATGGACTAATTTTGAGTATATCGCCCGTGGCTCTTATATATGCAAACAGAATTGCGTTGCACCATAGAGACGCCTCTTGAATCTAGCGTCGCTCCCACAGAGGTTGAACTCCGAGATAGAAGTGTTGTCCGTGGGCGCGGGCAAAAAAAAAATGAATTTTTTTTTTTTTTGAGGAAAGGAAAGGGCGCAGTACCTTGCGACTATCGGCGGGCTCCAGAACCGCGCAGTGAGGGATGGGATGAAGTAGTACCGAGTGGAAAAAGGAACAGAGAACGAGGTGCCCTAGTGGACGGCTCTCGAATAATTTAGATAAGCTGGGGTTCGTTAACGCGCATTTCGGGCTGGTCGCGCTTGACACTCGATCCACAGCATAGCTCGAGGCACGAGTATCATCGCTAAGCCTAAGCCACGACGAGTAGGCGTTTGCGCAGAGAAATTAGCAGTTTTAAGGAAAGGTGTACAGTGCCGTGAAGAAAGGGGTGAAAGTGGGCGGTGGTTTACAAGAGAAAACTGACAACGTTTACACTATCTCTGGCTGAATGTGGTGATTCACACAACAGGAGAAAAGGCAAATTTTTGAGGACTACCTGTGTATTTCGTCATCTCTATCAGAATTCACCCATGCCTGAAACTGTTTGTATTTGGGCAAGTAACCGATCGTGAGTAGGACATTTTTTTCCGGCGTAAGCTGCCATAGTGACCACCGCAGAATGCAGAAGCTTGTTTGGCTGCCGTTATCGTTCCTTTATTTTTGAATGCATTGGTTTCTGTGAAATATCTGTAGTAGCTGCCTTAGGCAGTTACCGTCTTGGACCTGCTAGCTGTACGGCATTTGAGCCCCGCCGCATTACTTCCCTGCTTTCTTCATCGAAACAATCAAATTTAGGCGGCTTGCCAGTTGACGAAAAAACGGAAGGCCACTCACAATGGACACATGCCAATACAGCCCATCAATAAATTTCTTTGCCTAAGGAGGTGATCACAGAAAAAGGTCATTACGGCCTGCATAACCCATTGAACTGCAAAATCGCATGGCATTAAAACGTGGAACGTGCCAAAAGTTGCTCTGCACACTTGAGCTAGATCTTCGGATATATTCGCGCTTTTTTCACTCATGAAAACCGGGCGCTGCCCAAGTCTCTAAGAACCAAAAGGACTGCCAGAGCATCCCGACAGAAGTGACGGCTGCATATAGGAATTTATAGTCGTGATTCTGGCGGATTAAGGAGAGCGATGAACTTATGAAAAATATATTTTTACCAGGTGAACACAAAAAAAACTTACGTCTGGCTCATCCTGGTAGGCTCCTAAAGCAGGGTTGAGGTCGGGCGTCGAGCTTCCGGCTGAGCTACCAGCTAAGAGTATAAGCGCGGCAATAGCAAGTGCGACCGACATTTCCGGTACGACGTTGGCAAGCACAGTAACGGCCGCAAGAGACGGGGCTTATATTGTGCACACGCGATTTTGGAGCACGTTAACCACATGCTGCGCTCGAAAGGATACTCAGTACTGGCCCTTGAGTTCTGTTTACGCAGCTGTCGAGGTCAACGCCAGAAAAGCGGCACGTGGCGCGTTTTTAGAGCAAAGGCCAGAAAATTTCGCCTTTATATTTTTTAAGTCGTCCTTCAGCATACTCCGAAGTATTATTGGCAGCCAACTGAAGGTATTCAACAATGACCTCTTTCAATACGAGTGGTTTTTCTCCAGGACTAAATATATGATCCATAAGAACATGCCTTTTCTGAAGCCGCCGCAACGGCTCAGTGGTTATGGCGCTCGCCAGCTTACCCGAAACACGCGGATTAGATCCCGGCCGGGGCGGTCGCATTTGATGGAGGTGAAATTCTAGAGGTTCGTGTACTGTGTAATGTCAGTGCGCGTTAAGGAACCCCAGGTGGTCGAAATTTCCGGAGCCCTTCACTGAGAGCCTGAGTCGGTTTGGGACATTAAACCCCATAAAGGATAAACCAATCTGCTTAGCTGCTGTCTTAACCCAAATATTTTTGGAATACTACGTCATTCATTTAAAGAAGCGCTGTTTCTGTCAAATGTGGTCAACCTAACTGCACATTTTACGCAGATCACTGTTCCAGATTTCCAAGAGTGGCCACCAAAAACATCTTTGAAGAAAGGGCTCATAAGCTCCGGAATCCGCTATAATTATCACTTACGATTCCGTCTCTATGCAGTCCAGCTTTGATGGCAGCTGATCCGGAAAGCAGTGTTGGTGTGTTCTTGGTGAACACGACATATGCGTCAGGTCTTCTGCAGCTGCACATAACAGACTAAGGGCCAAATATCACAACGCTCGCTAGATAACATCTCTACCTCACTTCAAATAAGGCGCCCTCGATGCTCCCTTAACTCAATGAAGCGTTGAAGAGCACTATCTATTTCTCGAATCGTCCTTCGCCGCTTCTTGGGTCAGGTGGCTCTGCACAGCGACGAGGAGGCACCTGCTCGCATCTGTTGTCGAGATTATGCTCCAAATAGCAGAAATATCTTTGCCTGAAATTAACCAAAATAATTCTACATTGTTTTGAGGTACGCACGCCATGTGTGCTTGTTTAGCATTTTCCGCGTAATATGTCATTTCTATAGACGGCCTGCCAGTAAAAGGCAGTTGGTCCGATAACGCTTCATTGTTTACATAGAGCGGCACTGCAGCGGCAGCAGCGACTGTTCATTCTGCCATTGGGCACTCTGCGTCGCCCGCCACAGCCGCCGCAGACGCGCTGCTGCGCAAGCGTGGAACGAGTTGTGCTGTGAAGCTTTCCTACTGGTCAAGGAGCGCGGTAAGGGAGCATGAAGCTTTGCGCCTACCGCAATAAAAGGGCGCTCCAGGAGAGGCCTCATTGAGTGCTCCTCAGTAAGGCGTATTTAAAAATTGATTACAGGGAGGTGAGCCGATCTTAAGGCATCCTGACTGGAGTAAAGAGCGTTCTAAAACTTCGCCCTAAATCTTCCAAACACAGCCAAGCGACTAAGAATCTGTGATGCTGAGCGGACGTGAGCTATGGCGGAGGTTCTGGAGGTCACAACTTGAACGACGCACACGCGCACGGCCTTGGGTAGCCCCTAACGACAAGAACGCGATAACGCGCCAGGAGTGAGGCTGCTGTGGGCTTGATTTAGCCTGTTTAACATTGCTCGCAGCCTCGTCGTCGGGAGCAAAGCTTGAAACGCATGACTGTGCGTCTGTGCACGACCGTACTAACCACAACTATGCAGCGCGTGTCAGCTAGCACGCTGTCGCAGAAAGAGACGCATGGAAAGAGTGCTTCAGTGTGCGTGTGCCGCCTGCCTGACGGAGCACTTGCTGACGGGACCATTTCGACGCAAGCTAAAGCTCTTTTGTTGCGATACCGCCAATCGAAACCCGAAGTAGAGTCGGCAATGGCTGTAGATGTTCAGTCAATTTTCGAGAGTTTTCTTCAACTGACACGCGCGGTTAATTCCTTCACTCACCTGATCGGGACTACTTAAGGGCCCTACGCACAATTAATGATTCTGTGCGCCAGGCCTGATTTATCTGCGTATATGTGATCTAAGTACAAGATCTGTAGGCCAACAGACCTTTACCACTTAAACTACAGGTTGCACATTTTCGTCCGCCAGCAGGTATATCAAGCCGACAGTAATCTTTTAATACTGCTCGGATACTGAGCATGTTATCAAGGAAGGGTGACACCTTTGGCAATACGACATACACGACCAGACAGGGCCTAGAACTACCACAAAAAAGAAGACGTGCCTCAGTGGTTACGGTGTTCGGCCGTCGACTGCGAAGACACGGGTTCGACCACGGCCGCGGCGGTAGGATTTCGACGGAAGCGAAACGCTAGAGGCCCGTGTACTATGTGATATGAGTGCAGGTTAAAGAAACGCAGGCGGTCGAAAGTATCCGGAGCCCTCCATTAAGCCGTTCCTCATAGCCTCAGTAGCTTAGGGGCGTTACGATAAGCCAAAACGAACCTTAACGCAAACCAGAACTGCGCAAGACCACAAAAAGCATCCAAATCGGGGAGTTGGTGGAAGCTTCAGTATTCCCAGCGTCAACTCCTCAATTCTAGCTTCTGTGGATAGCGTACGAAGTTCTCTAATAGGCGGCCGAAATTCCCACTTGATCGTGATCGCCGTAGGAAGTAAAGCGGAAGACGGGGTTAGTTGGTTAGTGGATTCAAAGGGGAGGCAAGCGCAGGATCAGGGCAGAAAGTTAGGTGGGCGGATGAGATTAAGAAGTTTGCGGTGATACGGTTCCCGCAACTGGCAAAGGAGAGGGTTAATTGGAGAGACATGGTAGAGGCTTTTGCCCTGCGGTGGGCGTAGTCAGGCTGATTATGATGACGCTGATGACTTCCCGCTCTGCCGTTTGCGGAACGAGGTATACATGATCCGTAAACTATTTTATTAGGCCAGCTCTGCTAATAATTCACCCCTGCTCTTCCTATAATGAGTCGCATAATCCAGCATGACCTGATCGCTTGCCTGCTTCTTGCCTACTTTGGCATTGAAGTCGCGCATCAGTACAGTGTAATAAGTTTTATTAAGGCACAAGCCTTATTTGCCCAAGAGAAAATCCGCGCACGCGTGCGTGCGTGCGTGCGTGCGTGCGTGCGTACGTGTGTGTGCGTCTGTGTGTGTGATGCTCATGGCGCCCATAAAAGATGTCCGCATGCAACTTGGCACGAGGTGGTTAAATTGATGATCAGTCGCGCGAGGTTGCTCAGGCACGGCAACCTGGATTGCACAGTTCCATCGGTGGTAGCACCTGCCAACCCAGTGCTGTGGCGCACCGCTTAACCTTTGTCCCACTGCGCCAGGAGTAGTATAAAGACGCCCAGGGATCTATGAATGTTAAGTAGTGAAAAACGAATTCTGCACATATGGGCATTTACCAATTACTTAGTTAGTTAGTTATATGGAGTTTTATGGCGCATAAGCAACTGTGGCTATCATGCGCCAAACACAAGGTTAGCTGATGTTATATTAACTGCATAGATGTTACATTATATTAGATTTAAAACATTGGCTTTCTTTAGAAACTTACAAACAAGCGACAACTCGACGAGTGTTTGCTCGCCTAAAAGCAATGCAGGATGAAATGGAATGTGCTCATTGTAAAATACCGTAAAATTTTTTTTTCTAAGTTCTTCGAGATGCGAACAAGAAATTCAAATGTGATCAACTGTGAGCTCATCGCCACAGATTTCACACACAGGTTTGTCTTTTTTTTGTTAACAAGAAGCTATGGGTGATGTGTGTGTGTGTTGTGTTGTGTTGTGTTGTGTTGTGTTCTGTTGTGTTTAATGGCGCATAAGCGCCTAAGGCTATCATAATGTGTGTGTGACGTATGCGTAAACGACATAAAATTACTTCGATAAAACGCTCTTTATGGCGGCATGATTTCGATTCTGTTAAAATGAGCTTTACAGTGTGCAGCTTGTTGTTTCCTTCATTTTCCCAAGAGGCTTGCCATTCGGCTCTTAGTTTGCTACGTACTAACTTCATGTAATCCCTAGGAGGCAAATTCACATATTTTATTTCCATGGTTCTGGCTTGTGCAGCACGCGTTGGTTCTCTCGTTGTCCCCAATGCCAACGTGACTGGGAACCCAGCAGAATTTTATAACATGTTTTTGTGTGTGAGCTTTACTACATTGTGTATGATGCTTCCTATTAGTGGCTCCGTGGCATTTTTGGAGTTTAATGCTATAAGGACGCTCAGTGAATCTGTATAAATGATGCTTTTTTTATGTTTTCATTTGTTATTTTCTGTACCGCAACACAAATGGCATAACACTCAGCGGTGAAAACTGTAGCACATGAGGGCAGTCGTACTGCATTTGCATTTTTTCCTGGTATTACTGCGCTTCCTACATGAGCATGAGTTTTTGACCCATCAGTATAAAAGGCCGTATAATTTCTGTATTTTGGTTGTAGTGCTAGATATTCTTTATTATATGGTCGTGTGGCGTACAGGTTTTCCTGAGGCGTGTTAGTGTGACGTCACACACTGTGAGGAGAGTACCACGGTGGTAGCGCCTCGTGTCTCGGGGCAATACTTTTAATTTCATTTAGTATGTTCAGAGCTTGGCATTTTCCTTCGAAGTGCAGTAACGGGTTAATCGCCTGAGGCTTGTTGTTGAAGAGTATTCGGGATGGGCATTTCGTGACAATTGGGTAACACAGATGTTTGGGCTGAGAAAGGATTTTGAGGATGTATGTACAACTTAGTGCAGTTCTTCGGGATTCTAAGGAAGGTTCATTAGTTTCCACATACAGACTTGCTATTGGGGAAGTTCTGTAAGCACCGGAAGACAACCTTAGACCAAGATTGTGGATAGGATACAGTCATTTTATGTATGACGGTTTTGCTGAGCCATATCCTATGGACCCATAGTCTAACTTAGAACGAACCAGGGAACGATATATACGAGGTCTGTTAGAAAAGTGTCCGACCTTTGGCCGTAGAAAAAAAAAATGGCATAACTGGAGCGTTGGAAACCTAATCACCTTCAAACTAGTCTCCTTGGGACTTCACACACTTCTCCCAGATGTGCTGCCACTGTTGGAAGTATTCCGAAAAGGTCTTTTTCGGAATGGAGTTTAGCTCAGCTGTCGTTGCAGCCATAATGTCCTCTCTTGTCTGAAATCGCGCTCCTTTCCATGGCCTTTTGATTTTGGGAAACAGCCAGAAGTCGCAGGGGGCCTTACCAGTAGAGTAAGGAGTGTGTTGAACTACAGCAGTCTGGTTTTTTGCCAAAAAAGTCTGAATCCAGTGCGAAGAATGTGCAGGCGCATTGTCGTGATGGATGCGCCAATTTCCTGTTGACCGCAACTCCGGTCTCTTCCGCCGCACAGCATCACGTAGGCGACGGAGGACATCCCTCTTGTACTCTTTAATCATTGTTTGACGCTGGGGCGAGCGTACTCGTGGTGTGCCACACAGCAAGAGTCCAAGAAAGCAGTCAGCATCACTTTGACGTTGCTGACCATTTGGCAGGCCTTCATTGGTCGTGGGGACGTGGAATGCTTTTACTGTGACGACTGGGATTTGGTTTCCAGGTCGTACCCGTACACCCAAGACTCATCACCAGTGATTATGGTGTTGATTAAGTCGGGGTCACTGTTTGTGGAATCCAGCGTGTCCTGTGAGACTTCAACACGAAGCTGCTTTTGCTCCACCGTGAGCAGCTTCGGCGCGAATTTCGCCGCAACTCTCTTCATGGCCATTCTTCGGTGATAATGGAATGTGCAGAAAAACAACTGATGTCCACCTCTTCCGCAATTTCTCGGATAGTCACACGACGGTCCCGTATCACTAGATAGTTCACTTCAGCAATGATTTCGCCATTTCGGCATGTTGATGGCCGACCGGAGCGTGGCTCGCTCCCCACCGATGTGCGGCCATCTTTAAACCAGTTGTGCTATTGCTTAATTTGTGTGCTGCTCTAAGCATCGTCACCGAAACCCGTCTGAATATTTCGAATGGTTTCCACTTGGCTGCCGCCCCGTTTCTGGCCAAAATTTGATGCATTAGCGCTGCTCCTCTCGCACCGCCATTTTGCTTGCACTAAAAAACCGACGAGAGCACTGCGCACTACCTCACTCAAACGCTGCCTCCCAGCGACTGACGCTATCGGCAGGCGGGAAAAAATTCGTGCATGCGCACGACACTTCAAGGTCTGCTGGTGCAAGCGCGCTTGTTTCATATCCATCAGGTGTTCGCAAAAAAAAATAAGGTCGGATACTTTTCTAACAGACCTCGTATGTAACAAGCATGCCCTCAGACCCCTAGCGTTTTCTTGAGAGCAGTTGCAGCACATTGAGGGCCTGGGAAGCTTTTTTCTTTAAGCTGTTTATATGTGGCAAGAAACTGAACTTTTTATCGAAAGTTACCCTTAGAAATTTATGCTCTTGTTTGACAGGTAATGGGGTTTGGTTTAGATATAGTGTGGGGTCGGCCTCCAGGCCTCAACTCAAAGAGAACAGAACCGCTGCTGTTTTGTGAGGAGAAAATCTAAATCCGTTCTTATCTGCCCAGGTAGCCAGTTTATTTATTGTTATTTGTATCCATCGCTCACAAGTAGGTATGCTGGAAGACGTGCATGCTTTTTGGAGGTCATCTACATAAACCAAGTACATTATGTATTTTTACTTTTCCTATGGAGTTCATTTTGATGATGAATAAGGTCGTGCTGAGGATGCACCCCTGGATTACACCAGTTTCTTGAATAAAAGTGTTAGAGAAGGTTGCGCCTAGGCGGACTCTGAATGTGCGGTTGCTTAGGAAGTCGCTCAAACAGCCCAGCATCCTGCCGCGGATACCTAGGTCCGCTAGGCCACGGAGGATACCGCACCTCCACGTGGTATCGTAAGCCTTCTCCAGGTCGAAGAAGAGCCCGATACAGTGTTGCTTGTGGATGAACGCTTCCCAGACTGTGATCTTAAAGCGAACAAGGTGATCGGTTGCGGAACATGTCTTTTTAAACCCGCATTGGAGTATATCTAAAAGTTGCCGGGGCTGAAGTATGAAGGTTAGTCTGATGTTTAGAATGCTTTCGAATGATTTTCCTATACAGCTAGTGAGTGCTATTGGCCTGTAACTGGTGGGACTAGTTGGTGGTTTCCCAGGTTTTAGGAAGGGTACTATGATTGCTTCTTTCCATGCTTGGGGGATTTCTCCGCTCATCCATATTTTATTGAAAAATTTAAGGAGAGCCTCTATGGCAGTCTGAGAGAGGCGAGCAAGCATGGCATAATGTATACTGTCTGGGCCTGGTGCTGTCTTTTTACCGGATGTTAGTACTGTGTTTAGTTCCTGCATTCTAATAAAATGATTGTAGTTTTCATGTATGCATGTTCTGAAAGAATTTTTTGTTTTCCTTCTATTGTTTTGTGCTTTTGAAATTTGTGTGTGCAGTTGGATGAACTTGAAACTGCGGAAAAATGCTCATCCAATATGTTGGCCTGCTCTTCTAATGTTGTTTGAGTATCGGGTGTTGTTAGCATTGCAAATGTGAAAGGAGTAAAATTTCCTGTGAATTTCCGCACCTTCTCCCACATTTGGTTTGATGTCGTTGAGCTGTTTATAGAAGAGACATAAGCTTTCCACGATGCTTTCTCGGCCCTATGACGGATATACCGAGCTTTTCCTCTCACCTTTTTAAAGTTTATGAAATTCTCATGTGTTGGATATCTCCGAAAAATGCCCCAAGCTTTGTTTTGTTTCTTTTTTGCATCTTTACAATGTTTTGTGTGCCAGTATTTGTGATTTTGTTTTACTATTCCACAGGATTGAGGAATAGCTAAATGTGGTGAATTTTTAATTGATCTCATTGATGTCAACATTTTCTAAAACTATTTTCTCTAATGTGGCTTCTGCTCTAAAAAGTTGCCAGTCAGCTAAATTCAGCTTCCAACATCGTTGTTTTGTGAGAGCGACTGTTGGCGAGGATGAGAGACTTATTACGACAGGGAGATGATCACTTCCATATGGATTGCCTAAAACACTCCAGTTAAAATCGTTAAAAACACAGGGTGAACTAAAAGTCAAATCTAAAACACTCATTTTTCCCGAGGTTGGGGAGCAGTATGTGGGTTTATTCGAGTTCAGTAAACAGACGTTATTGCATAGAATAAAATCCTCTATGAGACGACCTCTAGCGTCAGTTTTCTAGCTTCCCCAAAAAAATGTATGTGCATTAAAGTCTCCAACTACCAGGTATGGCTCTGGTAGCTGCTCTAAAAGAACCTCTAGGTCATGTAGTGTTAAATTAAAGTGCGGATCGATATCTAGTGAGCACACTGTGATGGTTTTATGAGCAACCAGAGTGGCTGCGACAGCTCCGGGTCTTGTTTTTAGTTTAAGCTCTCGAGCCGGGACACCATTTTTCACTATGATGGCTACGCTTCCTGACAGCCTGCTCGCCTGCTCCCGATCGCGGCGGAAAACAGTGTAATTCATAGGAAAGTTATTTTTTTACATAAATTTGTCTCTTGTAGACATAAGGCGACAGGAGCATGTGCTCCTAGTATGTCTTTTATGTCACTGTAATTGTTTAGAAGTCCTCTACAGTTCGATTGTATTATGAAAGCCATCTAATTTTTGTGTTTGTATCGAGTGAAAAACTAGATCAAGTGGTTTATGGTCCCGTGACTCGGGGCCTGTCTTTTTTTGACCGATCCAGGGAGCTCCGCCGACCCTCCGATGTGGACAGCGCGGGACTGCCCGCGGTCGTGTCCATCGCCCCTGCGGAGGCGCTGGACGACCGTGCAGAAGGCACGTTCACGTTCGTGTTTGACCTCGACCTGTGGGAAGAGGTATTGAGGCCCGCCGACCCGGGGGTTTGCGCAGCCTGATTTGGAGTTGGCGGAGTAGCGTTAGCTGCTCCACCTTGGGACGGGGATGGCCCCGCCTCAGGCCCGCTGCGTGTGGCCTGGACAGGGTCCGAAGACTAGTGTGGTGCGCCGCGCCCATGCACCACATCGGCGACGTTGGGTTTTGTTGTGAAGCAGAATGAGTTGGTGAGTGCAAAACGCCTTCTCGCTTCTTTAAATGAAATGTTTTCTTTTGTCTTTACGGTGAAGATTTCTTTTTCTTTCTTCCTGGACGGACATGCCCTGGAGTATGCTGCATGGTCTCCTTCGCAGTTTGCGCAGCGCCGTGCTGCGTCACATTGATCAGAATGATCCTTCGAGGCGCATTTCGCGCACGTTTTCCGACCGCGACAACTTTGTGAGCCGTGGGCGAACCTTTGACAATTGACACATCGGCGTGGGTTGGGTATATATGGTCTTACGATAACTTTCAGATATCCTACTTCGACTGTGTCGGGCAGTGTGCTGGTGTTGAACGTCAGGATCATGTGTTTTGTGTCTATTTCCTTATTATCTATTTCCTTGATTCGGCGAACGTCTATGACGTCTTGGTCACTCAGACCTTCGAGCATTTCTTTTTAAGTGGTGTGGACAAAATCGTTTTCGGATATTACGCCACGGACAGTGTTCAGAGATCGGTGTGAAGTCACGGAGACAAGAATATCCCCAAGAGACACAATGTTTACGAGTTTTGAGTGCTGGACGTTGTCACGCAGTTCCAGCAGTAAGTCGCCACTGGCCATTTTTGATACCTTGTAGCCAATGCCCAAGGCTTCTGTCAAAAACTTTGATACTAGGAAGGGAGACAGGATTCTTGCTTGCTTATCTATCATTACGTACAGTTTTATGCCCTGAGGCAATCAACATCGCATTACAAAAAATTGAAAAAACTCCTCTGCTTCGTTCCGCCCTGTCTTGAGAGAGCGATCAGTTTTGAAAAGAGGGGCAGCCATAAAAAATTTTAGTTTTTCAGTCACGGTGCCAGCCACCCACCATGGAGCCCAACAAGGGGACGGGACAGAAACTTGCAAGCAAGTCCTGCCCACGCCAGCTGTACACCTCAACTATAAACACAGCTCAGGATAGTTGGCCACACAAGGTTAACCCTCGCCGCCAGGAAAAAAGGATAAAACCAAGAAGGAAGGAGGATACAGGAAAGTTGTAAGAAAGGAGATAGGAAAGTGTAAGATGGGAAGGAGAACAGGAAAAGGGGACTGCCGATTTCCCTCTGTCGGGTCATGCCGGGGGTGCCGTCTGCAGGAAGCTGGGGCCAAAGTGGTGGGTTGCCTCCGCCGAGGGGCCTTAAAGGTCCAAACGCTCGGCATTGACTCAACCACCAGGACCCCCTTTTCCCCAGACACGGAGATGCCACGCACGGCTAAGCGCGCATGCTTGGGTCCATGGTGGCGCACTGCTCACCATCATCCTCCTGCGGGGATGTTCCTGATGATCCTTGGGAAACCCCGTGGTGTCGGCACTCACCAACGTCGGCATGCTGCAGACGCCCCCCTGCGGAGACGCGATGAAAAGAAATGTGTTATTTGTGCACGCACGGGACACCGCCCCGAAAATTGCCGGGCTGCCTCCTCCGACGGATTGGGACAGCCGAAGAAATGCCACCACTACGGCAAGCCAGGTCATCCCAGCGGGAGGTGCTGGGCAAATGGGGCCTCAACACAGAGCGAGGAAAATCGGGAGTGCGCTGCTATATGCATTGAGAACGGATACCTAGAACTTAAGGACGGAGGGAAGATCCCTGTCATCAACGCCGGTCTCACCAGTACGGAATGCGCAGCCAGGGAATGCTTACCTGTCGTGGCCGGCATGATTCGGATCCGAACAGTTCGAGCCCTGAGAGACACAGGCTGCAACACGGTGGTGGTAAGGAAGGACTTGGTACGAAAGGAAGATATCACCGATACGAAGTCTCCAGCTTAATTACTTGACCGCTCGGTCCTAATGCTCCCAGAAGCTTGGGTCGATGTCGACACCCCGTACTTTAAGGGACGACTCCGCGCTAAGTGCATGGAGAATCCCCTGTATGATTTGGTGCTGGGAAATGTGGAAGGTGCTAGGCCAGCAGACGACCCCGATACAGACTGGCACAAGACAAAAAAAAGCTAGACCACGAAGTCCTCTGAAGTAAACGTTGGAGAGTTCGCACCTGACGCCGAGAGTACCTCACCCATTTTGGATGCCACCGAAGCTTGCCCTGTAGTGACTAGAGCGCAGGCCTGCAAGGATAAAACTCTGAAAAAGCTTAAAGTCCTGCAAGGCCTCCCAGTGTATGCCGCGAAGACTTGGTTCAAGAGCAAGAGAATGACGCGACCTTACGCCCGTTCTTCGATCGCGTGGGCCCGCCGCGAGCGAACAATTGAAAGGGCAGTCACCCGTTTTTCATTTCTAACGGCATCCTTCAGAGGAAATACTTCGCCGAGTCCGGCGGGGAGTACACGAAGTTGTTGTGCCCCAAAAGTACAGATCAGCCATTCTCAAGCTGGCACACGATTGGTTTATGGGAGGCCACCAAAGCGTGAAGAAAACTCTACTGAAGCTCCGGACAGAATTTGTCTGGCCCGCAGTGCAGGCTAATGCTAAGAGGTTCGTTGCCTCTTGCGATCTATGCCAGCGCACAACTCCGAAGGGTCACACTCCACGAGCGCCTTTGGTCAGAGTTCCCGTCTTTGAGACCCCGTTTCAGAAGGTGGCGATCGACATTGTTGGCCCACTCAATTCGAAGTCCGCTCAAGGCAATCGGTACATTCTGACCATGGTGGACTATGCCACTCGGTGCCCTGATGCAGTCACACTTCCTAGCGTCGAGACCGAAAGGGTAGCCGAAGCTCTTGTCGAAATGTTTTCCCGTGTTGGAGGGCCCAGAGAGGTCCTCAGTGACACGTGCTTTGGTAGAAGGGAAGTGTCATCCGGTGGAAGGGGTCATAGTTCCGAACCGTGCAGCCGGCCGTTTCAAATATAAATGTGCTGTTGCTGGACGGCGATGGGCTGTTGCTGGACGGCTCCTCGTCTTGTGGAGGATAATTGAAGGTCCAAAGGAGAAACGGAAGTACCAGGGCCAAAATTAGGCAAAACATGCCGCAGGAACGAAGGACTGGCATAATTGTCCACATTCTGTTTTCGCCTTGTTCTTCCTAATGGATAACGTGGTAGAGCACGTGGCCCCGTGCGCGTGAATCGGAGCACGTAATCGTGTACGAGCAGCGCACGTGAGCGTTTGAAAGGGCTGTCGAGGTATTCGGTGCGTTTGCGGACGTGGCAGCAGCTGTGGGCGCTGTGATCTTGAAGCTCAGCGATGGTGGCTAGGGTGCCGGCACTGCACGTACACAAAGGTCCCCTTTGGCCCAGGCTGTCAAACCGGAACCGAACCTGAACCCGAAACCCGAACCGAAACCGAATTTTTACCCGGAACAGGAGCCGCACCGAACCCATGTTTTTTCGCCATCTTGGCACTGAACCCGAACCGGAACGATTCAAAGGAACCGTTCTGAACCGGTTCGGGACTCGGTTCAGCACCACTGTTTTTGTAATCCCGCATCCTTTATTTTCTAGACAAAATGAGATGGCCTAGCACCTACGTTTATCATCCGAAGCTGTCTGCGCTGGAAAGTGCGAAAATGGCACCCAGTATGTGCGAGAACAAAATTGAATGAAGTCTGGTGACTGAGAAGAAACCTAATTTACGTTTCTGTAATGTACTAGCGCATATTCCAAAGCATTGTACGATACGTTTATATGAAGTCTTGAGTTATTACTCCTCCCTTCTTACATGTTTGGCCGCCGCGGTGGCTCAGTGGCTATGGTGCTCGGCTGCTGTCCCAAAAGACGCGGGTTCGATCCCGGCCGCGGCGGCTGGAATTTCTTTGGAGGAGAAATTCTAGAGGCCCGTGTACTGTGCGATGTCAGTGCACGTTAAAGAACCCCAGGTGGTCGAAATTTCCGGAGCCCTTCACTACGGCGTCTCTCACAGCCTCAGTCGCTTTGGGACGTTAAACCCCATGAACCAAACCAAACCTTACATGTTTGAGTATGGTTTTGAGCCAAATTGCTAGCACGGCTCCAACTCGATAAAGGACTATAAACAACAAATTTTGCTGGCGTGTTGTCTTCTTTTAAACGATGCTTTTAGCATTGGTATAAATGGAGCACCTCGTGGTATTCGCCTGCGGCTAATAAATAATTTATATTTGAATTTCTTCTTAAAGCTGTTCAGTTTCATCAACAGAACAATGGCTGTGACCTGTTGTTGAATTTAGGTTACGTGAGGCACGAAAAAGCAGCTAATGTGTCGTTTGTTGTAATTCTGGCCTTTGAAGCAGGCTGTTTTATGTGCCGTAGTGAGTCAGAACAACGTATCAGCGTTCGTATCACAGTTTTTTCGCGCTTCATGTGACCTAAAGTTCCATTACACGTCACAGCCATCGTTCGGCTGGTGAAGGATCTGGACACCTGGCAGACTCGCTCATTCGACGGTGTATAAGGAGGGCCCTGGGCTTACCGATTAGCACCTCCACAGAGAAGCTGGTCTCTATGGGAGTGCAGAATACCTGGGACAAAATAGCGGAGGGTGCCAGAATTTCACAGCTCGAAAGATTAAGCCGAACAACCACAGCAGCCATCCTAGAAATGCTAGGCCTGCAAACGGATAATGGCTACGAGTCAAATCGAGCATTCCGCAGGACTGCTGAGGAAATCTAATCATTCCCCCACTCCCTCGTAACATGCATCTCATATTCAATACTGAACGGAGGGAGAAGAGAGCAGAAGCACTTATCAGATGCTTCCATCCGATGGACAGGAAGTCCGTTGCTTACGTAGACGCAGAAAGTGGCAAGGCGAGTGCGGCGGTCGCCGCAGTGCTCGGCGGCCGCGGTGCCCCCGTATCGGCAGCCACCATTAGAAGCCACAACGCAGAAACAGCTGAAGAAGTTGCGATAGCGCTCGCTTGCGTTGGAACGGAAGCCAATTTTATAATTAGCGATAGCAAAACGGCCATCTATAATTTTGGAAAGGGTAGGATCTCGCCGGAAACGGCAAGGATTCTGGCCAGTAGACAGCTAAACAGAAAAGTCAGCATAATTTGGACTCCCGTACACGCGTCCAATCCTGGCAACGACGAGGCCCACGACTTAGCCCGAGCTCTCTACTTCCGCGTAGCTGTGGAGCCGCCCGACTGCCGGAAAAAGGACAAGCGTCTGCAAAATTGACGGAAATTGTTGAAAAATATAGGCTACAGAGGAGACTGCTGCCACCACCGGATAAAAGTCTAAACAATAGGGAGGCAATCGCATGGCGACGCCTCCAAGCTGGGAACTTCGTAAACCCGGTCTGGGCATATCATGTTCATAGAGATAAAGAAAACGATAAGTGCAAGCACTGTGGGGCGAGAGGGACCCTAGACCACATAATCTGGGAATGCGCTCGCTCCCCAGGGGCTAACGAAAACATAAACTGCAGAGAATCCTGGGGAGCCCTGCTGCGGAGTGAGGCCCCTGCTTCACAGCAACAAGCCATTCTGCTGGCGGAAGAAGCCGCGATGAATCAAGACCTCTTCGCCTGCTTCTAATCGCGGAGATCCCGGACCCCGTCACCAAGGCCTGCGTGCCGGGGACGGGGAGTGGGGAGCCTTCTTATCTGGCGGAAAATAAAGTTGTTATCATCATCATCAGCTGATGAAACCGAAACAGCATGGGAGAATAAGTTCTTTTCTAAATTATTCAGCGGTAGTAGGCGAATACCACACGGTGATCGGTATTTTCAACTATCGAAGGAATCATTTGAAAGGAGAAAACACGACATAAAATTAGTTGCGCAAAGTACTTTAGATACCGATTGAGAATATGTTCCCTTTGTTTGTGTCATTTACCCCAAATATATGAAACAAACAACTTAACAACGTTGTGGTGCTGATTTTTGAGGAAAGGGAATGGTGCAGTAATATCAAGGGAGAAAACCAGCCAAAAAAGACGGAAACACAAGAAGAGAACGACACAGGATGTTCTCTTCTTGTGTTTCCGTCTTTTTTGGCTGGTTTTCTCCCTTGACATGCCTTACCAACAGGCCCACCATTCTGCCCTGCTCCGGTGCAGTAATAGTACAGTGTCACTTCTTGATGGACACCTCAACCGCGCCGATAGGGAATGGAGGAAGGTGGCAGTGAAAGTAGAAAGAGAAACACCTATGCGTCAGTGGAGGGCTCGGGAATAATTTAGACCAACTAGAGATCTTTAATGTGCACTGACATCGCACAGCACACGGGTGCCTTTTGCGTTCCGCCTGCAACGAAACGCGGCCGAGTTCTTACCCGGGTACACCGAATAAGTAGCCGAGTGACCTAAACACTGAGCCACCGCAGTGGGCAGTGCAACACTTACATCTGTAAGTGTTCGTTGTCTCAGACAACAGGTACTAAATAAAACCCCTCATGAACGTGGACCAAGCCTCGGAAGCCGAGCGGAGCGGGCGCGCTTCACATGGGCGCTGTGAACTTCCGGCTTTATTTTCCCAATTACCCTTCATAGCGCCCTAAATTCCTACCTCAGGCTTTCGTGAACACCGAAAGGACATTTACGAGGACCAATTTGTCCCCACAGCGGGTCGCGCTCGCTGTCCACGAGAACGGAGGGAGTCCACGAACTTGCCGACATGGAAACCCAGGACGCCACGCCTGAAATTTATACCACCGACACACCGGAGGGGGGCCTAACGCACGGGACGCCTCAGGAGGACCCGTACTCCAACTCTCATTCCAACTGGACGACACGAGAGAGGACTGAAGCCTACCCGAAGGCTACGCCATGGTTTGGGATGATCGACGCACGCAAAAAATGATTCAAACCTGTAACGGAGGTAGAAGCACACACACCTGCGGAAAGATCACGACCCGCACGTCCCATCAAATTACCGAGGCTGCCGCATGATGATTACAAGGTGGTAATACGTCTACGAGGAGGGGTGACGCTGCATAACAACTCCGGTAGGTCACTACTTGCTGCTTCGCAATTCAATCTCAGCCGCCAATTATCCACGCGGCCAGGGTCAGGATCAAGCCGGAGCAAAACATCGCTATTTTGAGCACTCCGGATCCGGACCTCGCTGAAGAGATATGCAACATCCAGACAATCAATCTAGGAGGAAAGGAATATTCAATGAACGCTTATGCAGCCTCACCAGAGAACTCATGTAAAGGAATCATTACCGGCACCTTACCGATACCATCAGAAGCGGAATTACTAAACTGCACGGAAACATATCCCCAACAAATAAACATCATTCAAGCGAGGCCTCTCAGCACAAAATGGGTCATGTCTATATACCTTTGAAGGCAAAGTAGTACGACGTTTTATTTACCTCAGCGGCATAGAATAGAGATGCAAACCATTCCGACCAGTGATGCAGGTTTGCGGATGCTGCCTGAAAACACCATGCTGACATTCGCTACACTCCGCAGGAGAAAAGATGCTACAATTGCGGAGTACGCAATCCTCCACCAGGACATGTTTACTGCAAAAAGGAATGCATCGTCTGCGACACATCGAACCACTCCACCATTGACACGAACTGCCCGGCAAGACAGAAGAACTACACCAAAAGACGGAAAAAGACAACCAAAGCTGATGAAGCCGTAATCCGATGTGATCCTTATGGAGACATTGCTGCACAGAGCACTCTTCTAGATGTGCAGAAGAACCAACAGACTGAGCAGAAGGAAAAGACGGTGCAGAATAACAAGACTGAGCAGGAGCACAAGACTGAGCAGGAGCACAAGACTGAGCATCGACCCAGGAATGAGCATCGGCCCAAATTGAACCAAACCGAAGTCGACAGGCCGGGAGAACCGCAAGGATATAGCAGCAGCACAGCACTGCCCACGAAAGGGAATCAGAACAACGGTCCAAGCAAGGCACTCACCGTCCATCCAAAGAAACCTTGGAAGCGAAACACAGAACAATGGCGAGCCCTCCCACCACTGAGGAAGGAAAACCCAGTGGCCACCACGGCTGCCCAGACACCTTTGGAGCAGGCAATGGCCAGCCCTCCCACCACTGAAGAAGGAAAAGCCAGTGGCCACCACGGCTGCGCAGATCCTTTAGAGCAGGTCATGGAGACCGTGAGCCCAGAACCATCGGACACACAAGATAACAAGAACCACACGGAAAAGCACAGAGTGGATTCCGTGAACGCCGGACATAAATATTTTGAATGCGATTTCGCACAACTTCAACCCCTTCAGGGGCCCAGTGGTACCAAGATAGACACCACCGAGCCGCGGGCCTGCACCTTGAAAGCCAGTGATTGCACAGCCCACATCCAGGAGACCCAAGAGACGCAGTCACCCCGGAACGATACACCTGAGAAAGGAGCCGGCATTGCTAAAAAGGGTGAGTTGTCCGTCCAAGTAGCCCCCACTCCTACCTGTTATCCAACCCCCGACCACCCATTACACCTCAAGAGGCGGTAAAGCAGTACATACGTTCCGCTGAATTTCGCTCAGAAATCACTAGCATAATCAACACTATAGCTGCTGAACAACTCGGAGCGATGCAGCAACAGCTCATACTAGCCCAGGCACAGTTGATACAGTCCATGACTGACAGGATAGAAGCTACGATTAACACACGCTTGGAAAAACATGAAGCCGGCATAAACAAGCTTTTCGAACTTGTACCTCATCAGGAACCGCCTCGCAGGCAGCGCGCAGTTCAACTCGCTGCCTGTCCTCATCCAGTATCTCCAGATCAGCAACATAGTGCAGAACAACAGCACGCGAAAAGGTCGGCGGCGACGCCAATCCACTGCACCAACAGAAACAATTATATGGCAATGGAACTGTCGCAGTATACGCCGAAAGCAAGCACAACTAGCCGTATATATCGCAAACTCCGCAAATCCCCCTCATGTCATTGCTCTGCAAGAGACTGACACAAATCGCATTCATATCGACGATTATCACACGGCAGCCCTTACACCACGTACGGGAATCCTGATATTCGCATCCATGCCGGTGCTAGACCGCATACCTACAAACACGCCCGACAGCAAGGGCACTCATTATACCGCGATAGAGCTCAGCTCACCGGGACACACATATGGCCTTAATATTCTGAACATATACAGCAATCCTAAAGATAAAGGCAGAGTTATTCCGGCATCCTGGGCTCCTTTCGGTCCTCAAAGCTCCTTGTGGTGAGTGATTTTAATGCACGTCACACGCACTGGGGGTACACATCGGATACCCCCAAAGGTAACCTCATTTCTACCGCAATGGCTGATTACAACCTTAGCCTGATCACAAACCCCGCCGTACACACTCGCACTGGCACAAGTGTCACCCGCGAAACCACACCCGACCTCGCATGGGCCACACCGAACATAATCGTTAAATGTCATACGGTGCTCCAAGAGAGCCTTGGGAGTGACCCCTTTCCAGTCTCCAATCTTATTGCGTATTATTCCAGGATTTTCAACCCTCGTTCGCAGCTTCTCAAAGACTGGTATAAATTGCGCTCGTACTTGGCAGCTGATTCTACAGAACCCCGTACTGTCACTGACTAGACAGACCGTCTGGTGAAGGCTATCCAGGCGAACAGCAAAAGCATTAAAAGTACCCCTGTGGCACCACAGGTTGATCCGCATCTGGCTCATCTATGAGAGGCCAGAGAGGGACTTCTCAAGCGCTGGCTTTACCAGTGACACAATCGTAAATTGAGACTCCGCATAGTCGCTATCACTCGCTAGGCAGAAGAATACGCGAACACGATAGCCCGCGCAATCTGGGTAACCTTTTGTAACGACCTAGAGGGTACATTAAACACTAAATGCACGTGGTCCCTCCTACGCGCTCTCTTAGATCCAACAACCACTAAATCTCAGACACAAGTAAACACACAACGTCAAATACAACTAGAACTCCAAAAGGGCACCGACGTAATTGGCCAACTACGGGACACTTATATACCCACATCCCTTCAGTCAGCCGATCCACCCAATCTACCTTCCCCTAACCCAGAACTTGATGCCGACATCACCTTAAACGAAGTCCGCCGATCACTCTTTAGTATTCGCCGCTCTGCGATGCCGGGGCCGCATGGCATAACGTACAAGGCACTACTCAATCTGGACGAAGTCTCCCTCCAGGAACTCAAGGAGCTTGTTAATAACCACTGGCAAGCTGGGACGCTCACATCAGCCTAGACCCATGCCAGCATGTGATTTATACCCAAACCGGACAAACCCCTCACCCTTCAAAATTTGCGCCCATCTCCTTAAAGAGCTGTGTCGGCAAGCTCTTCGAGCATGTCATTCTCAATCGCCTCTGCAACCGTTTCTAGAAACAACAGGCTTTCTCCCGAACGTTCAATTCGGCTTCCGCTCAAACATCTCAGAACGTGGCGGTGGTGTCCTCCTGCCAGTAATTTTGCTCTTCCGCAATATTTCGTGCTTAGTAATGTTAACCCGCCAACCAATTTTTTATGGCGTTTCAATTTGTTTTACATATACGAGGTCTGTTAGAAAAGTATCCGACCTTTGGCCGAAGAAAAAAAAATGGCATAACTGGAGCGTTGGAAACCTAATCACCTTCGCCGCCGCGGTGGCTCAGCGGTTATGGTGCTCGGCTGCTGACCCAAAAGACGCGGGTTCGATCCCGGCCGCGGCGGCTAGAATTTCTTTGGAGGAGAAATTCTAGAGGCCTGTGTACTGTGCGATGTCAGTGCACGTTAAAGAACCCCAGGTGGTCGAAATTTCCGGAGCCCTCCACTACGGCGTCTCTCATAGCCTTAGTCGCTTTGGGACGTTAAACCCCATAAACCAACCAACCTAATCACCTTCGAAGTAGTCTCCTTGGAACTCCACACACTTCTCCCAGATGTGCTGCCACTGTTGGAAGTATTCCGAAAAGGCCTTTTTCGGAATGGAGTTTAGCTCAGCTGTCGTTGCAGCCATAATGTCCTCTCTTGTCTGAAATCGCGCTCCTTTCAATGGCCTCTTGATTTTCGGAAAAAACCAGAAGTAGCAGGGGGCCATATCAAGAGAGTAAGGAGTCTGCCGAACTACAGGAGTCTGGTTTTTCGCCAAAAAATCTGAATCAAATGCGAGGAATGTGCAGGAGCATTGTCATGATGGATGCGCCAATTTCCTGTTGACCTCAACTCCGGTCTCTTGCGCCGCACCGCATCTCGTAGGCGACGGAGGACACCCCTGTAGTACTCTGTGGTCATTGTTTGACCCTGGGGCGTGCGTACTCGTGGTGTAATACACAGCGAGAGTCCAAGAAAGCAGTCAGCATCACTTTAACGTTGCTGATCATTTGGCAGGCCTTCTTTGGTCTTGGGGACGTGGAATGCTTCTACTGTGACGACTGGGATTTGTTTTCCGGGTCGTACCCGTACACCCAAGACTCGTCACCAGTCATTATGGTGTTGATGAAGTCGGGGTCACTGTTTGTGGCATCCGGCGTGTCCTGTGAGACTTCAACACGAAGCTGCTTTTGCTCCACCGTGAGCAGCTTCGGCGCGAATTTCGCCGCAACTCTCTTCATGGCCAAATCTTCGGTGATAATGGAAAGTGCAGAAAAACTACTGATGTTCACCTCTTCCGCAATTTCTCGGATAGTCACACGACGGTCCCGCATCACCAGAGCGTTCACTTCGGCAATGGCCTGGCCATTTCGGCATGTTGATGGCCGACTGGAGCGTGGCTCGCTCTCCACCGATGTGCGGCCATCTTTAAACCAGTTGTACTATTGCTTAATTTGTGTGCTGCTCTAAGCATCATCACCGAAAACCGTCTGAATATTCCGAATGGTTTCCACTTGGCTGTCGCCCCGTTTCTGGCAAAATTTGATGCATTAGCGCTGCTCCTGTCGCACCGACATTTTGCTTTCACTAAAAAACCGACGAGAGCACTGCGCACTACCTGACTCAAACGCTGCCTCCCAGCGACTGACGCTATCGGCAGGCGGGAAAAAATTCGTGCATGCGCACGACGGTTCAAGGTCTGCTGGTGCAAGCGCGCTTGTTTCATATCCATCAGGTGTTCGCAAAAAAAAATAAGGTCGGATACTTTTCTAACAGACCTCGTATGTATATATATATACAAGTCAAGTTAAATTGAAGGCACAAGTGTAACAGGGGCGAACAAAGCGGCGAGACCACGTTCGCTAACTGCCGGACTGCGGAGGGACGGCTGAGACGTTGTGCTAAAATTTTTTTTGCGATCTTGCACGCTCGATGGCTCACAATCAGGAGGATTAAGAGGCGTGGAATAATGCTAAAATGATACCAGAAGGAATAAAACATGATATAAAGTGCTTCTAGACTGGTCAGTTCACTGTCTGTTGTCGACAGGGTATTTATTAATGGTATTGCTAATAGGGTGAGATCAACGCAAGACTCGAAGCAGTGAAATAAATGCTCTAGTTTTCAGAAAGGGCATTCGAAAGCAAGCAATAATTTTGATATTAGTCGCTCTCGGAAAGAACTGCTAATGATACATATTTTTTACATACAGCGTTCATGGACAGTAAGAATGCGTTTGAGTTAAGATATGAGCAGTCACTCAAGGACAGTGTAACCAAAGCGCGGAGGAAGACTGTGTAAAGAGTGTGGAAAATATTTACATATGGTGCATAACAACCATAATCCTCCACCACAAAAGTGAGAGAACATTGGAGAGGACCTGTCAGGCAGGGGAATGCAACCTCTCGACTATTATTAACTGCGTAGTTATTCAAAATTTTACCTGGCTTGGAACGGTAGGCTTGCGAATTATTCAGAAAAGCCCAGTAATCTAGCTCCATGACAATATCGCTGTGTCAAGATTGTCTTCAAAGGCGACAGCCTTCCGTCACATGTGAACGTAGGCCTTTTTCGTCACGCAGTACGGCCATTCATACCAAAGCTCCTACAATGCAAGAATTGTATGAAATTGGGCCATGTTAGCGGAGTCTGCGGCAACGCGAGTGTGTGTTCGCAGTGTGCCGAGCCTCATGATTCTGAGATATGCACAACACAAATTCTCAGGTGGTCAAACTGTAACGGTCCCCATGACGCCTCATCTAGAGACTGCCCGCGGCTAAAAGAAGAGCGTGCTGTCCTAAGACAAATGGTCCGAGACAACTCGACGCATCGCGAAGCCGCCGCGATCGTTCGCAAGAGACGTGCCCGACGCAAGAGGAAATCCAGACAGGCTGCTGCCAATGACAGCCGCAACGACGCGCTGTTGGCGCCTCCTGCTCACCCTCCTCCACCTCCTGTTCCACCTCGCCCCCAGTGTGCTCCGTCCGCCCTCTGTGGACAAGGGTGGCCAGATGTCATCAGGTTCCGATCCTTGGCCAGCGCTTCCGCCATTATGTCCTCCTGAGGCCCCTCCACGTAAGCTCCCATCGCTGAGCACGTCGGCCGCTGCAGACGGGCTCCCGGAGCAAGACCGCCAAACCCTCGTGATATTAGACCGTGGTCAACGCAATTCGGCCTCTCCTACGGCTCTGCAATCCCCAACTGCTCGAAGCGTTTTACTAGTGCTGGACTCCCTGGGTTCAGCACTTCAAGGACTTTAATCCATAATGGCTGGCCACCTTCCAACCTTTCGTGAGGAAGTCAGAGGCGCCACGATCTTCCAATGGAACGCAAGAGGTCTGAGGTTGCGAATGTCAAGTTTTCGTCCTTACGTATTCACTAACTACTTCCCGATATTGGTAATCTGCGAGCCCAAATTATCAGAAGCAATCAGGCTCTCCGGGTACGAATCTTTTTTCGCCCCTACATGCGGGGAGCGCAGCCAAGTCTTGGTTTACCTCCGCACTGACATGACGTATGTTTGCTGCCCAGTTCCACCTCACAATGACAATCAATACGCGTGTTTCTTAAGACAAAAACGCTAGAATTGACACTGATTGCAGCATATGTGTCACCCTCCTCTCAATTAGACTGCGAAAGGCTGAAGGCCATCATGGAAGAAACCCGTGCTCCTTGGATCATTACTGGCGATTTTAACGCCCACCATTTGCTATGGGGAAGCACCAGAATTAACGCCAAAGGAAGGCATCTGGCGTTATTTGCTTCCGACTATGATCTGTATGTTATGAATGACGGCAGTCCGACATACCTGCGCGGCTATCACTACAGCAGCTGCCTGGACCTGACATTAGTTTCAAGGTCGCTGCACCGGAGTGTTCGCTGGTTTTGTGATGTGGAGACCCATGCAAGTGACCGCATTCCTACCTACCTCAAAATAAACGGCCTTGGTGCGTCCACCCCAGCCCAACTCGCGCGAATTGACTGGGCAGTATTTCGAAAACATATGGAGGAGACGAGCAAAGAAGCCCTCACTGGCAGGCTGGAGCACACTATAGCTAACGCTATGAACGTTGCGAGAAGTCACATCACGTCCTCAAGAATGCGCAGGGATTTTGATATTGAACTAGAACGCCTGTGTGCTCTTCGGCGGCGAGCAGAAAAGCGATACAGACGAACCAAGTGTTAAATGATCTACGGTAGGCGAGACTTACGCAGAAAAAAATCAAACGAAGAATGGATCAGCTGGCGAACCAGCGCTGGAGGTCCTTTTGTCAGCACTTGGATCCCCACAAGCGCATGTCCCTCATATGGCGTACTGTGCGGGGCCTCCGTACGCTTCCGCAGCAAAGACAACCATTCTATGCGTTGGCTGTCTATCAAGATCGACAGCAGTCTGAGGTAGCAACGGACTACTGCAGGAAAATTGCTGGTGTAGCAATTGCTTCGAGTTCCCGGCGTGTTCCTCCTGCCTCACGGGTCTCAGCCATGGATGTCCTTTTTTCTCGCGAGGAACTCGACGCTGCTCTCGCAGGATGTCGGCGTTCGTCTTCACCAGGGCCAGATGGAATCACATATGCTGCGCTGTCCCACCTTGGCCACGACGCGCGAGAAGAGCTCCTCAAACGTTACAACGACTCTTGGCTAGACGGTACTGTTCCTCAAGAATGGAAATCGAGTCGATTGATACCCCTACTGCGTACCCCTACTGATACCCCTACTGATACCCCAGTTGCGTACGAAAGGTCATGGAGAAAATGATTTTGTCGCGCCTTGAGTGGTACCTCGAACACTACAAAATATACCCCGACGCTATGGCCGGCTTCAGGCGGGGTCGCTCTTCTATTGACAACGTCGTTGATCTCGTATCCACGGTTCAACAACAGAAGCGATTGAAACGTTCGTGAGTGGCACTCTTTCTGGATGTAAAAGGCGCCTACGACAACGTGACCCATGAAGCCATCCTTGATGCGCTGGAAACTGTGGGCATCGGTGGTCGGATGTTTGCGTGGATAGAGAGCTATCTGTTGAAAAGATCATTTTTTATCCAATATGAAGATGGCCCGACGCCTGCGCATTACACCTACCGTGGCGTGCCCCAGGGCGGTGTCCTTAGCCCTACATTGTTTAATCTGACTCTCATCGCCCTCCCTGAGAACCTCCCCAACACCGTCCAGGTGTGTATGTACGCCGATGACATCTGCATTTGGGCCTCCTCTGTGACGCGTCTCCAGGTGCGTGCAAGACTTCAGCTGGCAGCTTCGATCACTTCTTTCTATCTCCAGAAGCAAGGTCTCAGCGTTTCACCGGAAAAGTGCGCGCTAGTGGCATTTACACGTAAATGTATGACTCCATATCCGCTCCGCATCAACGGTCAAGTCATTTCTTACAGCAAATCTCATCGTTTCCTTGGGATCCTGATCGACCGCAATTTATCATGGAGCCCGCATTGCACTCTACTGAAAAAAAAGCTAACATCTATCGCTCATTTACTCCGATTTCTGGGTGGAAAATCATTGTGCTTGTCGGTCCAGTCAATGCTGGAGTTGTACAGAGCTCTATTTGTGGGATGCTTGCGGTACATTACACCTGTACTCTCAAACACGTGCAAAACTAACATGCGTGCCCTACAGTCAGTGCAGGGTCAGGCCCTTCGCACATGCCTAGGTCTCCCTCGGAGCGCATCAACACTGGGTAGCATTGCACTCGCCAAAGACCCCCTGATCACTACTTATATTGTCCTAGACTGCTTGCGAATGCACATACGTCATATTTCAAGGATTCCACAGCATCACCTTGCGCCTCTGCCACTGCAGAGACCACATTCTGCATTTTCAAAGGTGATAACGACGCAACAGTCGTCGATCCCACAACAGTTCACCCCGGCAGCAATACCTCCCTCTCCTCTATGGTGTATGCGGCTCCCATGTGTGCGCTTTGCTATTCCGGGGATAGCGAGGAAGTAAAATTTATCGACGCCAGCCATTAAGCAACTGACACTGTCCATGCTCCACTTCGAATATTGGGACCGTACTCCCGTCTATACGGATGGATCAGTAACCTCTACTAGTTCTGCTTGCGCTGTGGTCGTTCCTGCGCGACAGACTCAAATTCACCAACAAATTTCGCATCGGACTACCTGTACTGGAGCAGAGTTGGCCGCACTTCTTGCGGCGGTACAGTATATCTCAGAACAATCACCTCAAAAATGGGCTGTTTTCTGTGATTCAAAAGCTGCCCTACAATGTCTTCAATCTGCCTTGAGACATAGCGGCCATGAGCAACTTGTAGCGGAGATACGATATCTGCACCACCAGGCAATCGAACAAGATCATGAAATCATCTTCCAGTGGGTACCAGGCTATAGCGGCATTGTTGGTAACGTCTTAGCTGACGATGCTGCTCGATCGGCTCACGATACAACCAACACTGTCCGCATACCAGTCACAAGAGTTGACGCAGCAAGGCACCTTCAACTGCTCACCCGAAACCTGACTGTAACGTCGTGGTCTGACCCTGGAGGCTGGACACCTCGCTCGCATCACTTCAACCTCTTGCTCCAACATCATATACCATTCGGCCTCCCCCGCGGTGATACTACGCTGTTGTACCGCCTGTGGCTGGGAGTGGCGTTCACAAACGCCTATTCCCATCTCATCGCAATGGCTGACTCTCCAGCGTGTGACCAGTGCGGTTGTGACGAAACGATCAGCCACCTCATCTGTGACTGCCCTCGTTTTGAGCGAGACCGCGGTTTCCTAATTGCTTCTCTGCTCCGCTTGGACTCGCGTCCTTTAACAGAGTCCAACGTTCTGGGGCCTTGTACACAACCTTCCACACAACGGAAAGCGGTGAAAGCGCTCCTGAATTTCTTAAGGGACTCGGGGTTGCATTCCCGCCTATAATCTTTAAGTTTTCAGTGCGCGCCCTCTGTCCCTGTGACATAGTGGTCACTGGACACTTAGAAAACTCATTTCCTTGCTGCTCTTTTTCCTTTTTTCCCCTTTGTTCCCCTCCCCAAGTGTACGGTAGCCAACTGGGCATCGCCTGGTTAACCTCCCTGCCTTTCCGTCCTTTTCTCTCTCTCTCTAATTCGCTAACGAAATGCGACGTGTGCATGGAGTGGACGTAATGCGATTTGCTAGGTGTGATAGTATTGTGATGGCCGGAAGCATCTACAACCATGAGGAGGTGAAGTGCTCGCGTGTGGGACGGGAAGTGGACGTAGTGTGGTTTCGTGTTGGGAGCCGATTGCCTCTGGCAGTTAGGCAGCGCTGTTGTCAGTTACCTCTTTGTAAATAGGTGCGCTCTTTGCACACATTTGCGGTGCACTATAGGCAGCTGTGCGGGGCATCGTTCCCAGTACCTGGCCGTTAAAGTAATAAACTAATGCCTTGATCGCACAGAGCTTGAAAAATTTATTTTTATATAGATTCTTCGTCTTTTGCGAGTTTCTTGCTTATAGACGCCTGCATATGGTGTCTAACGACTCCCTGGACATGGGACAATTTGCACTATCCCTTGTCTTCTTGAGGCTCTAAAATTCTTGCCTCGTGACAAGGATGATATAACGATTGGAGTTCAAAGGCCTTTCTAAGAAAAGGTACTTCAAATTGTCCTTGCCGTTCCTTTTCCTCGTGAACGCAATGGTATTTTCGGGGTGAAAAACATTTTACAATCAAGTCGGGCTGCATTCACGAGAAAACGGATGCGTTCTCGCGTTGATTTATAACACGCTGTGAAAATATTCGCCAGGCCATGTCTGGGGGCTAACTGCAGATTGGAGATTTAGACACGCATCAGGTGTTTCTCGGCTGGTGTTAGGCTAGACGCGTTTTAGTCAGTACTGGAGAACAATGGTCGTGTGTTACGTGCAGATAATATCATTAAAACGAAAATGGACAACCATCTCCACGCCTGGGAAGAAACATTGAAATTTCTGCTGTTCACGAAAACTGTCCTTTATTTACCACCTTTGCATTTTCTGTTGTCGCTCATATGCTTTCTGCGAGAGCCATGTCATAATATTTTTATACGCCTTCATCACTTCCACTTCTGAACACATATCAATGTCCTCACACAGTGCTCAAAAACATGAATATCAAAACCCCGTAAATATTCAACAAACTCGCAGATGGATAACAGCATAATCCTATTTACCTGCTCTATAGTAAGGGTTTTTAATGCGTTACGGCCAATTTAACGATGCTTCCACTGAGACGATGCCACACCTGGCCGTTGTCACTCTGGGGTGGTATTCCTCCGGTGTCGCCTTTTGCGACATGTCGCATTCGCTCTTCGCCGATTAGTTCGAGCCGCGGTGACGGCGGCGTGACGACACGGACCCGCCTTCCTGCTACGTCATCGTGACGTCGCCCCAATTTACTACTCTTAGTCGAACAACGGAATGCGCTGAAGCGATTCGCGCGGGCGACGGGCTACCGTTAGCGTACGAACGCAATCGGCAGTTGCGGCTTTTGCGCCCTTGGCGTAACAACATGGCGACGTCCTTTCAAGCGAGAGCCGCCCGCTTCAGCCAATTCAGCAGTCCTTGCGATTCCGGTCGGCATGTTTACCGGCAACTACTGGTGTTGTTACTTTTCGCTATGACTTACCTTGCTTCGACGATAAAGTTTAAGCTGCAATTCAGCCTAGTTTTTTAGATACGCTCTCGATTCTGGAGCGCGCAAGCCTAATGGGACCTCCAGCTACACTGCTACCGTCTGCAACTGCCCTAAACGCAGCCGAAACCTAGCACAACCGTCCGGAACGAAAGAAAAATAGATTTGGAGCTTTTTCGCGATGTTTTATAGACTTAAATGAAGTAAAGCGAGTTTATATTAAATTTGCAAATGTTTTTTTGAACATTAGACGTCATGTGATGGCAAATATTCTTGCTATAAAAGATACGAAACTACTGCTGCTAGTGGATCAGCAGTGGTAAATTGTCGCTTCTCGGAGTGAATGAATGCACCGCAGACGAAAGTGCCGGCGGCTTTTTCCGTTTCTTCCAGCATCTGTAAGCACTTTTTTAGGCCCCGCCCATATGGGACATGTCGCAAAAGGCGACACCGGAAGAATACCACCCCTGGTCTGACACGGACCCGAGAACTTATCAAAACGCCTTGTTCTGCACAGCGGAGTGGATCGGACTTGTTTGCCGGAGCGGTCTAGTCTGATTCCTGTCATCATCATCAGCCTGACTACTCCCACTGCAGGGCAAAGGCCTCTTCCATGTATCTCCAATTAACCCTGTCCTTTGCCAGTGGAGGCCATCGTATCCCCGCAAACTTCTTAATCTCATCCGCCCATCTAACTTTCTGCCGCCCCCTGCTTAGTTTGCCTTCTCTTGGAATCCACTCTGTTACCCTTAGGAACCTCCGGTTATCTTGCCTTCGCACTATGTGCCCTGCCCTAGCCCATTTCTTCCTCTTTATTTGGACTAGGATCGCATTAACCCACGTTTTTTTCCCTTAACCACTCCGCCCGCTTCCGATCTCTTAACGTTACACCTATCATTTTTCTTTCCATAGCTCGCTGCGTTATCCTTAACTCAAGCTCAACCCTCTTTGCTAGCCTGCACGTTTCTGCCCCATAGGTGAGTTCCGGTAGGATACAGCTGTTGTATACTTTTCTGTTTCTCTTTTTCCCTCGCTGCCAAAATTTTAAGACAAGCGACATTGAATAGAACAATCAATATAATCTGGACCCCCGCGCACGAATCTGTCCCTGGCAACGAGGCGGCCCAGGAGGTGGCTGAAGATCTCTACCACCGAGCTACACACGACGATCCACCGCTCGCAGATCACGGGAGAGAAGGGCGACTAATCTCCTGTGAGGAAGTTACAGAATATTATAGACAACATCGCAGGTACTTTCCCCCGCCTAGCATAACACTCAACAATCAACAGGCGGTGGTGTGGAGGCGTCTACAAACAGATGTCTACCCACACCCAATTCTATGCCAACATATCATTCCATAAATAGAAAACGATAAATTCAAGAAGTGGGGAGCGAGAGGGTCCCTCGACCACATAATATGGGAGTGTAGCCAATCTCCAGGCAGAGGAAACAACATTAATAGTAGAGACGCCTGGAGAGACCATGCTCCGGAGTTCGGACCCTGAGCTCCAGCTCACCGCCGTCCGACTGGCTGAAGAAGCCGCCGGGATACAAGAGATCCTGGCCAGCATCTGACGCGACTACCCCATGCGGCCGGATCTCTCCTGATCCTCCTCCCTCAACTGGGTGTGTACGACAGGGGAGGTCTGGATGAGGTATGCTCATTCTGTTGGACAATAAGTGTTTTTTACTCACTCTGGCGTCCGTAGCAGACATCAATAGTCCTGTAATAAAAACAGCGCAAGGACACAGGACGAGAACGGAGAGTAGACACACACGGCGCTGAACTTGCAACTGCGTTTATTGGAAAAACACGCTGCTTTTCAAGGCAGGGCGTCAAGAAAGCGCGCGCATGCGCTTTGTCAAAAATACACTTATCGGGTAATAAAATGTCTCCTAAAGGCACGTGTGATTATCGGTGCTAACCACTGTTTAGCAACTTCATTTCCTTAGATAATCACACGTGCCTTTAGGAGACATTTTATTATCCGATAAGTGTATTTTTGACAAAGCGCATGCGCGCGCTTTCTTGACGCCCTGCCTTGAAAAGCAGCGTGTTTTTCCAATAAACGCAGTTGCAAGTTCAGCGCCGTGTGTGTCTACTCTCCGTTCTCGTCCTGTGTCCTTGCGCTGTTTTTATTACAAGATGCTTAACCAACTCGCCCAAACTGCCATTTTACTATCAATAGTCCGTTTTTGCAACGCATAGCCACGCCAGAAAATCCTGGTGTTAACACCCCAGAACACACCAATCCGGCCTGGTAAGTTTTACAACTGGCTAGAGAAAGGAACACCGCACTTTTCTGCCTCCAGGCATGCTGCAAGACCCTGGTTCGTTGATGTATCGCGGGCAGCGTGCTGTGGAGGACGCCCCCACAGTGGACCGGATGCGCGCAACCGGAGCCATCCGGCTTGTGCTGACCAACGTCCCGGAGCTCTGAATGTGGGTTGATGCCCACAACCTGGTGCACGGCACGACTCGCAACCCGCACGACACTCGCCGCGGACCCGGTGGCAGTAGCGGTGAGTCCGAGGGCCCTAATCAAGAGTGACGCAAGCCCATAAGTCGCCTGCAAGCGAAGACAGTACCGCACTGTATTTCTTCAAAGACCCGCTGCTGTGTCCACTGCGTAGAATATTCAGGCAAGACATTATAGGCAGCCCGTTAAAGTGCTCTACATTCATGATGTGTGCTTAAGCGATTTACTTGAGGAAGGCTAAAAGGGACCTAACCTCCTTATATGTAGATACTAAAAAGTAATTGCAGAGATCATGCATTTTTGACAATGCGCAGCTTTTATGGATATGAACAACTACTAGATGCATCTTTTGGCTGCCAGAAGCGAACTCCACCTAACTAAACAGGGATATTTCAGACTTCATAATTTGACAAATCTTTAGGGTCAGAAGAGGTTCCGGGCTTATACAATGATTATCACGATAATTTCCTGATCGCTGCAAATTACGGCAAAAACTTGGAGGGGATACTTAGGCTCTGACTTAAGAGTATGAGGCGAAATCGCTAATAGGTTATTGCCCATATATTCACGTAGATTAATAAGAGTCCTCATACCACTGCTAGCGCTGTGGTGCAGCGATTAAAGGGCACTCATTTTACGTCCGAAATAATGAAAAAGGTTAGCCGGTTGTTGTCAGTAAAACAGCTGCATACCTCTCCCTACCACCCGCTAGCGAACGTTCTAGTCGAACGGTTTAACGACACGCTTAAACAGATGCTAAAGCGCATGTGTTAGGAGAGACCGACCGATAGGGATCGCTACCTGGCTCCACTCCTGTTCGCATACAGAGAAGTACCCCAAGAAAGCCTCGGCTTTTCCCCATTCGAACTCTTATATGGGCGAAATGTGCGTGGGCCTCTTGCTGTACTTAGAGAGCTTTGGACTAATACAGCCAACCCTGGCGAGCTGCGAACTACGTACGAGTACGTCCTTGCTCTACGGGACAGACTGGAGAATACCTGCAAACTCGCCCACGAAGAGCTGGAGAGCGTAGAAGACCGTTACAGCCGCTACTACGACCTCAAGAGCCGCAAATGCTCCACAGAGCACAATAAGCTGCTCATGCAATGGAAGGGGCCCTTTTCGGTCATCAGCCGCTGGGGTGATGTCGACTATGAAGTGGATTTGGGCAATGTCACAAAAATATTCCATATCAACATGCTGAAGAAATACCGGCAAAGGAAAAACGACACCATTGTGGCCGCCGTCGGTGCCGTCATTTCGGCAGAAGAATACACAGACGCTGGAGAGATAGAGCTTCCTAAGCCCTCAAAGACACAGTCTATCAAGGATGTAAACATTTCCGAGAGACTGACCAGCGTAGAGAATAAGGACGCAAGGAAACTTCTACAACAGTACGAAGGTATTTTTTCTGACCTTCCGGGAAAGACCACGCTGATTGAGTGCCAACTGAAGTTAGAGAACGACAGGCCGATCTGTGTAAAGCAATATCCGCTACCGTACGCTTAGAGGCAGGCAATCGCATCAGCAGTGGACGACTTGGTCCGACTAGATATCATTGAGCCATCAGAGTCGCCCTACAACTCCCCTGTGATTGCCGTACGCAAGCCTGACGGGACGCATCGGCTATGCATTGATTTCCGGAAACTAAAAGAAGTCATCGCAGACGACGCCGAGCCCTTACCACGTGCGGACGACCTTATCGCCTCGATAGGCCGCCAGAAATTCTTTTCCAAGCTGGACTTATCTACGGGATATTGGCAGGTACCGTTGTCAGCCGATTCAAAGGCGATGACTGCTTTCACGGTTGGTACCGGGCGCTTTCAGTTGCGATATATGCCCTTCGGTATTAAGACGGCGCCAGCCATTTTTACCAAGCTGATGCGGAGCATCTTGGCCGGTATTCCCGACATGACGTACTACTTCGGCGATGTACTCATTGCAAGTACGACCTAGGGGCAGCATCGCCAAGCATTGTGCGAGGTCTTTGCCCGAATTGAGACGGCTGGTCTCACCATTAAACCGCTCAAAGGCGAAATCGGAATGGAAACCGTCGCGTTCCTGGGCCACCAAATTGCGTCCGGAGAGATGTCACCCCTCAGCAAGACCCTACAGAAGATACAAGAATATTCCTGTCCGACGACAAAGAAGCAGGTTCGATCCTTCTTGGGACAAACGGGCTACTACCGACCTGCCCTCTCTCCGATCTAACACGGAAGGGTCAACCTTAAGTTGTGAGCTGGGTCCCCGAGCAAGAACGGGCTATCAAGAACTTGAGGGAAAAACTGACTGAGGCACCGATTCTGAAACTTCCCGATTTTGATAGGGAATTCGTCCTGCGAACGGATGCTTCTGACAGGGGTGTTGGGGCCGTTCTGCTTCAGTCGCATGACGAAATCCTGCATCCAGTTGCCTATGCGAGCCGTAAGTTGCTCCCTCGAGAGGTAGCCTATACAACCGTTGAGAAGGAAGCTCTGGCATTCGTTTGGGGAATTGAGAAATTTCAAGTTTTCCTTTACAGGCGAGGGTTTCTCGTTCAAACGGACCACCAGCCTTTGGAGTTTATAAAAGGAACAAAGTCTGCGAACAGCCGCGTTCTCCCCTGGAGTATTAAGCTTCAGGAACACAATTTCCAAGTCGAGTATATTAAGGGCAGCGAGAACGTGGGCGCAGATTACATGAGCCGGCTGGAATAGTTGTTCAGTTGGCACTGCTGCCTAGCTGCATTGTGTTTTGATTGATGCAACGAAATCGTACATGATGTGCCTGTATATTTGTTCTTGCTTGATTGTATCGATTATCAATGACTTGTGGCATGAGCTTAGCACATGGATGCCGAACTAGAGTGTTGTCGTGCTGTGCGGGTTCTGATTGGTGCATATGTGGCGCGTGTGCATCATGAACTCTGCTGAGTGGCGAACGATCCTCAGTGCATCGGATGGGCCCAACTCTTTGCACCCCTCTGTGGGGCACAGTAACGTCGTTCACCACGATTCGGCGCTTGCAGATGTCTAGAATATTTCGAGACAATATTCAGTGGAGGGCAGTGTCACAAGCTGCCTCACTTGTAGAGCGGAAGTTACGAGATCTCCCCGCTCCTCTGAGCCGCGGAAATTACGGGATCTCCTCGCTTCTCCGAGCATGCTTCGACATGACTCTCCGGGGCAGCGACCGGCCAGCGCGCGTCCTTGACGCTGGGACGCCGCGCAACCAGACGGGGGGATAAAAAGGCTGACCGAGCCCGCCCTCGCCAGTGCGCTCTGGGGAGATGCAGTCTCTCGGCCCACTCTCGCGGCTGTTCGCTCCTGGAAAGTATTTTTTTTTTCTTCGCCAAACCCGCGATCAACTCCTCGTTCTTCCTTATCTGGCACGACCGCCGTTACTGAACTCTGCAACTACGACGCTACGTCGAACAAGAAAGTCGTGAGAACTTCTTTTTTGCAAAGAAACTGTCGGTTAATTGAACATTGTTTGCGCCTTTGTTTAAACTTTGATCTGGCTTAGCATTTTACGGCTTGTTTCTGTGAAACCCTTGCCCCTACTTACTATATCTGGAATATTTGCTTCATTATCGTTATCTTCTGCTTCTATCGCAGTGTTTGTTCATTGTCGGTTTTTGTTTTGTTTGTTCAATTATTATGCAGTGTAATTTGGACTACGAGCTATAAATATCCAATGGTTTGAAGGAATGGTTATTTACCGTGAACTTATTCCTCAATCCCACGCCGACACACGTACTTCGCGGGTTGACCGGCCTAACTTTTTAACTGTGCATGCTCCAACTTCATAGAGGGACGACGGGTAACAGTAAAGGGGATCCCGCGCCTCTGTTGACCGTAAAGGTGGGGGTTTGTGACAACTTGCTTGCGTTTAATGTTAACCTATACACTTATTCCTTGTTATTTCCATTCTGTCATGCTTGCCTGTACATTCTTCAGACAATACTTTTACTTATGACCACCGCCATGTGCGGCTGTAAACTGTTTTTCGGGCCCGAAAATGCACTTTTTTCTGGTTTTAATGTTCACCCATATACTTGTTCCATGTTGTTTACAACAGGTCATGCTTGTTGTTACATAATTCATACCATGCGTTTATCCTTTCACCATCAGTTAACTTGCAACTCTGGTCATCCTTCTCACGGCGCCAGTTAACTTTCTAACACTGGTCATTCTGGTCTCGCACCAGTAAAGTTTCTCCTCCGGATCGTCGTCGGAATGGCCGGTTTGGTCTGGTCGGACGTTCGTCGATGGCGACGAATAACGATGGCACGTTGGCCGATGATCGTATAGCACTTCACGTCTTCGTACGCTCGTCCGGCGACACGTTGCCGGTTGGGGCAGCCGCTCCAAACTTCTTGACAAACAAAACTTATTTATTGAAGACGGGACCAAAATACAAGAACTTAGAGAAAAAGGCGGTTTAAAAAAAGGCTGTTTCAAAGAAGGGCTGTAGAAAAGCAGCTGAGACTGAGACTCGACGCGCTCTCTGCTCTTTGCTTGTAGCGGGTTTTAATACCTTCGATAATTGGGCGGAGCATTATTAAATCTTCTCTCGCCCAATTTCAACCAATACTGCTGCAGTGGCACTGTACATACAAGTGGGCGGAGCCCAGTGCTCGCCAGAGCCCGACTCGGCGCACCGCGCACTTTTTCTGCAACTTTCGCACCTTTCGAGGCGCCAGCAAAGCCGAACTCCACCGCTTAGCGCGACAGTCGCGTGGGTTCAGAAGGCGCCGACCTTATTGTCCCCCACCCCCACTTGAGAGCTCATCTCTTTTCAATGAGAAACGGTCGCCGACCCTCTGCAACCCTGACAAGGCTGTTCGCGGTCTGCTCCCCGTTTCCCGCGGCCTTGGAGAGCGCCCGAAGCGCGCGACGCGCTGTCTCCATTCTCGACCCCTCCAGACTTCCGACGGACACGGTAGTAATCGGCGAGAGGGGGAAAGAAGCTACTGGTGCCGTAGGCGTCTAGCTTAACACCATCCCCTTTACTTTTGTTCATTGTTTTTTTTTTCAATTTTACTGTATACAATGTCACCTGGGCTTTTGTTTTTCCGTTTTTCCCCTTACCAGTATAAAAGCGATTGTTACTATCTAATCTTGGTTTCTTTTCCTAATGTGTCTTTGGTTTGAAGCGCTTAGCGAAATGATGTCCGACTGCTGACCTGTTTTTTATCTGACCTTCACTAGTGATGTGATTTTGTTACTTAGAGTTTTGCTTGCCCCAGGAATAATGGTTTGGTTTGGTTTATGGGGTTTAACGTAAGTTAGCGCTGGTTGTGTGTCTTGTGTCTCTCTCGTCCCTGTCTTTTTTCGCGCTACGCCTCCCTTAAACATGCTTTACCAACTGGCTCAGAACACCACTCTGCTCAAGTCCCAAAGGGACTCAGGCTATGAGAGACGCCGTAGTGGAGGGCTCCGCAAATTTCGACCACCTGGGGTTCTTTAACGTGCACTGACATCGCACAGTACACGGGCCTCTAGATTTTCGCCTCCATCGAAATTCGACCACCACGGTCGGGATCGAACCCGCATCTTTCGGGTCAGCAGCCGAGCACCATAACCACTTAGCCACCGCGGCGGCCTCGCCAGGAAAGAAAAAGAAAAAATATGATCACTGTGTGCTATCTAATCTGAGCACATGTGCTTATTGAGAAAGGTGAATGCGCGCCTTGGTTCCACGTTTATATAATAGCATGTGCTTGCATTCATCAATAAGCAGTCGGAAGTCTGCGCTCGTGGTTTCCTTTTTGTTCCTTTGTCTACTGCTTTTTCTTTTTTCCGCAGTCCTACATTTTAATGAATTACGCGTTGAAGTCACCCATTCGTACAGTGTACTGCGATCTTACTTTGTTCATTGCCGATTCCACGTCTCCATAGAAGCTTTCAACGATCTGGTCATCATAGCTGGATATAGGCGCGTAGGCCTGCACCACCTTCAGTTTGTACCTCTTATTAAGCCTAATTACGACAGCTGCCACCATCTAGTGAAATTTATAGAACTCATTTCAACAACTGACAGACATGAAGTGCATTATCACTGAAGAGCAGTGTTGGGTGAAACGGAATGCATTCATAAAATTGAGATAAGTACTTTTTCTCAGTTTTTCGAGTTTCGCGCATGAGAATAAAATGTAACTACTTGATGTTTACATTTTTCACAAACAGGTTTCTCTTGGATTCTCAGTGGGAAATTGTGCGCAAGTGTATGTGCCCAATATGGACACGCGATAAAATTACTTCTATAAAACGTTCCTGATGCCTACTGGTCTTGTATTCAGCCAGGACGGACTTTGCAAAATGCGGCTTGTTGTTAAGTTTGTTGTCGCATGAAGCTTGCAATTTTCCTCAGTTTATTTCGGACAAACTTCATGCAGTCTTTGTGAGGTATATCTACTTGCACTAGTTGTTCATTATATGCACGCGTGGCGCATGCATCAGCGCTCTCGTTCCCTCTAATTCCCACGTGACTAAGCCTCAACAGAACTTTATTGTACGCCATTATATATTAGCTTTTATTATATTATGTATTTTCTCCTATTATCGGTTGGACTACATTTCTGGAATTTTGGTGTTTTAGTTACGCTGAGCGAGCCTGTGTAGATAACACATTTTCAATGTTTTTCTATATTATTTTTTTCAACTGCAACAGGAATGGTGTAACATTCTGCCGCGAAAACTGCTGCGCACTAAGGTAGCCTGACTATTTTTTCCTTTTTCCTTTCTGATCTCGCACCAACATAGTTTGCCGTTTTAGAGCCACTGTGTAAAAATCTTTGTAATTATTGCAGTTCTCCTTCATTGCCAAAAACACCTGCAGAATATATTCCTGTGGTGTTTAATTTTTCTGAACGTGTGCCAACGTCAAGTCGCATGCAAAGGGGAAAGTGTACCAGGTGGAAGTGGGTGTGGTCTCCGGACAATATTGGGGAGCGTTTAGGATACCTATTCCTTGGCATTTTTTTTTTTCAAAACGGAGGAGGAGTGGCCTAATTGCTCGGGGTTTGCTGTTAAACAGTCGTTTGGATTGGCGTTTTGAAACTATAGGCCAGCAGATATGTTTTAGTTAGTTACACTGATTTTAACGGCCCAAAAGCAACGAAGGCTATGTTGCGCCAAACACAAGGTTGGGGTTTTTGCTAAAACAACCGCCGTAGCTCAGCGGTAGAGCACCGGACGCATAATTCGGAGGTCGTGGGTTCGGATCCCAACGGCGGCATGTGGTTGTTTTTTCTTCTCCTTTTCTAATCAATTAGCTTTAAGCGTTAACATATGCAGTAATATTCTAAATCGAACAACAGCATAAAATAAAAATAAAATGAAAAAAATTCCCCTGTGTCCCTTGGTTTCTGTGGCTGTTGGCTTCTCTCATATTTATAACGAGCCCCTCATTCCCCTTCCCTTGTATGCTTAATTGCTTAGAGAGGGCCTCGGTTCTGGCAGCCTTGACGCCATAGGAGGCATAAGAGGGTTCTCACACAGCTTCCACCCTCGTCGTTCGATGACGTCCTACGTCACATCAGCGGTAACTCAGCACGTGCAACGTCCGCCGCTTAAGAACGTGGGTGGCGCTGATGAACGCTCTCAAGGTTAGGTTATTTGTAAACATAAATACCCCCGAAAGCAGAAGATTTGACAGCCGTCGCCGTAGCTCAGCGGTAGAGCACCAGACGCGTAATTCGGAGGTCGTGGGTTCGGATACCACCGGCGGAATGTGGTTGTTTTTTCTTCTCCTTTTCTAATCAATTAGCTTTAAGCGATAACTTATGCAGTAATATTCTAAATCGAACAACAGCATAAAATAAAAATAAACTAAAAAAAATTACCCTGTGTCCCTTGGTTTCTGTGGCTGTTGGCTTCTCTCATATTTATAACGAGCCCCTCATTCCCCTTTCCTTGTATGCCTGATTGATTTCTACATGAGGGCCATTGTCCTAAAATGGGCTTTACAGAATGAAGTTTGTTGTTTACCTGCTCTTCCCATGGAGCCTGCCACTTATTACTGAGTTTACTGTACATTAACTTCAAGCAATCCCTGTGCGGTATGTTCCCTTCTTTTATTTGGCGGTCCCGGGCTTGTGCAGCACATGCATTTGCTTTCTCATTATCGACAATTACAACATTGCTGGGACCCAGCATAATTAGTTATGTTTTTTCTTAGTGATTTGAGTATATTATGTATGATGTTTCCTATAGTGGGTTCACCAGCATTTCTAGACTGCAGAGCTTTGAGCATAACCCCGCCGCGCTAGCTCAGTGGTTACGGCGCTCGGCTGCTGGCCCTAACGACGTGGGTTCGATGCCGGCTGCGGCGGCTGAATTTCCATGGAGGCGGAATTCTAGAGGCCCGTGTACTGTGCGATGTCAGTGCACATTAAAGAACCCCTGGTGGTCGAAATTTCCGGAGTCTTTCACTACGGCGTCCCTCATAGCCTTAGTCGCTTTGGGACGTTACAACCCTAATTTCAAGGATTCCACAGCATTACCTTGCGCATCTGCCACTGCAGAGACCACATTCTGCATTTGCAAAGGTGATAACAACGCAACAGTCGTCGACCCCACAACAGTTCACCCCGGCAGCACTACCTCCCTCTCCTCTGTGGTGTATGCGGCTCCCATGTGTGCGCCTTGCTATTCCGGGGATAGCGAAGAAATCAAATTTATCGACGCCAGCCATTAAGCAACTGACACTGTCCATGCTCCACTTCGAATATTGGGACCGTACTCACGTCTATACGGATGGATCAGTAACCTCTACTAGTTCTGCTTGCGCTGTGGTCGTTCCTGCGCGACAGACTCAAATTCACCAACAAATTTCGCATCGGACTACCTCTACTGGAGCAGGATTGGCTGCACTTCTTGCGGCGGTACAGTATATCTCACAGCAATCACCTCAAAAATGGGCTGTTTTCTGTGATTCAAAAGCTGCCCTACAATGTCTTCAATCTGCCTTGAGACATAGCGACCATGAGCAACTTGTAGCGGAGATACGGTATCTGCACCACCAGGCAATCGAACAAGATCATGAAATCATCTTCCAGTGGGTACCAGGCCATAGCGGCATTGTTGGTAACGCCTTAGCTGACGATGCTGCTCGATCGGCTCACGATACAACCAACACTGTCCGCATACCACTGACAAGAGCTGGCGGAGCAAGGCACCTTCAACTGCTCGCCCGAAACCTGACTGTAACGTCGTGGTCTGCCCCTGGAGGTTGGACACCCCGCTCGCACCACTTCAACCTCTTGCTTCAACATCATATACCATTCGGCCTCCCCCGCGGTGATACTACGCTGTTGTGCCGCCTGTGGCTGGGAGTGACGTTCACAAACGCCTATTCCCATCTCATCGCAATGGCAGACTCTCCAGCGTGTTACAAGTGCGGTTGTGATGAAACGATCGGACACCTCCTCTGTGACTGCCCTCGTTTTGAGCGAGAGCGCGGTTTCCTAATTGCTTCTCTGCTCCGCTTGTACTCGCGTCCTTTAACAGAGTCCAACGTTCTGGGGCCTTGGACACAACCTTCCTTACAAAGGAAAGCGGTGAAAGCGCTCCTGAGATTCTTAAGGGACTCGGGGTTGTATTCCCGTCTATAATCTAAGTTTTCAGTGCGCGCCCTCTGTCCTCGTGACATAGCGGTCGCTGGACATTTAGAAAACTCATTTCATTGCTGCTCTTTTTCCTTTTTCCCCCTTTGTTCCCCTCCCCAAGTGTAGGGTAGCCAACTGGGCATTGCCTGGTTAACCTCCGTGCCTTTCCGTCCTTCTCTCTCTCTCTCTAATGAACCAAACCAAACCAACCAGCATGAAAATACTGTCTGAGAGGCTTCCATACATACACAGCACTGTCTTGCCGTCTTTGATCTCGAGAAGGCATACGACACAACTCGGAGGTTTTGCATACTCCGCAACTTATCAAAGCTTGGCATCCGTTGAAAAGTGTTATAATCCCTAAATGACTTTCTATCCAACCGATCCTTTCTAGTGCGCCTAGGTTCAATCCTCTCAAATATCCCAAGGATTCGTTACGCCGCATCGACAAGCAGAATCCTGGCTTTCAACTTCTTTAACCTGATATGGGTATAACTAAAATCCAGCTTGCTAGTTCACATGATTCACTGCCAACAGTGCCACTGCCACGACATACAAGTCTCCTTTATATTTTCAAAAACCAGTTTTTAAAATTCAGTGTCGGAGATTTTCAACACAGCTGGTATATGGGAGTTTTTGTCGTCTTTGCAGACCTTTCTCAAACGGCGTAAATGTTACGCCCATGCTTTGTGTGCGGGTGGATTTTGCGGAAATGCAGAGGAGTGTCAGCGATAGAGTTTATTTATAAGGCGATTAATTAACTAATATTTCCTGGTCAACTATGTAACTCTTTTATTTTAGGCTTTAGAGAACAAACTAAAATTCAAGTCGTGAAATTCGAAGACGAGACAAGTTTTAAAATTTTCTAAAGTTAAAGCATGGTTCAAGATGTTCGACAATGGAATGGTCGGCTTTTAAATTTTTTTATGCTGATTTTATCACTGTCCAAATTGATGAAATGGCGCCACATGAGTTTCAAGCGCAGAAAATACAGAGCCAGGTCACGTTTTTGTTGCGCATAAGAATTTGATCTGGTTCCCGTGAGATGCCACGCGCAGCTACCAAGCATTAGCAAGCACGGCGAGCGCATTGCCTTTCTTCGACTATATCTATAGATATCCGCTAATCGAGCCAAACCAACAAGCGAGAAGAGGGTCACATGCCGACTAGAGGCAGAATTTACCAAGAACATGACTGTAACAATAGATAATTTCTTTCCACTTCAGATTTTATTTTGCACCTTATAATGAAATGCAGTGGATACTGCTATATATATCAAGACAAGCCGCATGCCTGTAAAGCAAGAATGCGCTTTAAATATTTAACTTGAATTTCAATCAAAATTTATTTGCGCGGGATACAGTCGAAATGTGAAAGGCGTGCCATATCACTCCCAGCCAGCCACAAGGCGGTGTCAGCTTGCCGCCAGGACTTCATTGGCAGCTTTCGTCGTATATGTGGTACTTGGGCGAAGTGCCGCAAAGCAGTTCGTACACGAACTCGCAGCAAGTCCTCTCGTCTCCGAGTGCCTCGTCGGTCACCCAGTAGCTGCAGCCGGCTCCTGGAATGTGGGGAAAGAGACCCGAAACGTCCTCCATAACTGGACAGAGCAAAGAAGTACCTACACATGAAACATGGCTTCAAAGAAGGAAAATTCCACAAATATTTATCACTTTGGCGCTCTGCATTGAGCTTTCTACGTCTTGTCCTTGCCTGCAGCGCCGAAGCATTTCTTGAAGCATGGATCACCAACTGGCGTACAAAACAACCCTTCTAAGCTATATTAAATGAAGTCACAATCAGAGTTCTTGTCAGTGACTGCGCTACTGACAGGTCCGTATTTAACATGTCTTCTAGTTCTACGCGCCTTTCATCTCAAAAGTACAGTTGATTACACGAGTTGGCAATCGGTCATAATATTTTTCTATCGTGATGAAATAAAAGGTACCGGCACCCGTGTCGTCTGTCTTTTCTCCTCGTTTATTCCTGACGTCGCGCTGGAACTGTATGGTTCCTCTTTCACATCACTGTGCCGTTGTTGGCGCAGGTGAGTTGTATATTGTAACATAGACACTACCGCACTTACTCTCTCTTCAGATTATCTTCCTACTTTAATCTCAAATAAGCGCGTAAAAGGGGTCTAAGCTTATTTCAGTCGCTAGTGCTACATGACCCTAGCTACAAAGCTGACTAAAATTACTTATACAATGGGACATGAAACGCAGATAATGCAGCTGCAGTGCTTTACGAGAACCAAGGCTGTTATGACTTAGTACTTGCAGGTAAATGTCAACATGCTGGAATTCTCAAACGTGGTTTTTATGTTTTTCGAAGAACATTTAGGTTTCTGAAGCTATGCCATAAGAGCAAAAGGCTTTCTTTTCGAAATACATACAAGGCAGGGTGCATATTCATATAGCCTGTGCTTGCAAACTATGTGCTCCTACCTGTGACTAAGCATGCCAATCAAACGAGATATTTCTTTTGGCGCTACGAAATTTCTCTTGCTGTCGTTGGTGAATACTGTGAGAAAAAACATATTTCTCGGGCCCTTATTGCGAGCTCACTGGAAACCATAGATGTACAGTCATGGACAAAAGTTTGCGGGATGCAAATTCGCGGGAAAAAAATTTATTGCTGCGCGGTCCGGCACAGTATATCACTTAAATGCATAGGAACATAAGGAGACATTCGTGCTCCATCTGTTGTAAAAATACAATCTGCCTGTCCAGAGAGGCAAAAGATAAATACAATTTTTTTCGCAAATTCGCATCCCGCAAACTTTTCTCCATGACTCTACACTGAAAGATCATGTAAATCTACTACTTTAGTGGATGTGCATCGCATCGACCACTGAATGCTTGCAGCGCGTGAGCTGATGGGCTGCTGACAAGTCAACTAATATGACCTAGCTCCAGTTGGCTAGCCCAGATAACGGCCACTCGCGTGGCCTAGGTCTCAAGTTGAAGCGAAATAGCCAAAGCATACAAAACGCGTTCCGAGCTATTGGGTTTACCGTTCTCGATGTAACCATGGCGAAACACCTTGCACCTCTTGCAGTCCCTGTAAGCTACAGTGAAGTTGAAAGGCTCCAGACTCTCTGCACAAAAGAGAATACAACACGAGGTTAGTATAATCGCTACTCGAAATTTTTCAAGACACGAGAAGAAGTACACACACTGCGTCGAAAGAAAGCGTCTCTAGGAGCAGGCGGTTTCATTTACAACGAATGGAACTGGTGGAGAAGAGGCGCGCATGCGCAGAACGGCAATGTGTAAAAGGCTGATTTTGCCGATTCTTCAAAGTTTCTCATCAACATGGGCAGCCAATATTGCACACATATTTCCCAAAACCCCATTCCACTTTGCAATCCCTGCCGCGGCCGTCGCATTTCGATGGAGGCGAAATTCTAGAGGCCCGTGTACTTTGAGATGTCAGTGCGCGTTAAAGAACCCCAGGTGGTCGAAATTTCCGGAGCCCTTCACTACGGCGTCCCTCATAACCTAAAGTCGCTTTGGGACGTTAAGCCCCAATAAACGAAACCATTCCACTTTGGATGCATTTTTGTAACAACCGCCTTGAGCCACACGGTGGCGAGCTTCCAACACTCTTCGTGGTAGGGAGAATTAAGGCGCTTTGAAGGACAGGTCTCTCACTGCAAAAAGGACTTAAGGACTCTGCACACGAGACGCATCTCCGCCGTAAGGGGCCTTCAATAAGGAATGAGGGGCAGAGGAGGACCACTGCAAGCATCGGATACTGTTGTGAATACGCAAAATATTTTGTCATTTTCTCTTCGTCAGATTTTCTGTAGTGCTTCACATTTATCTGCAGTGTTTTTCTGTAGCTCTCACGCCACGACAATAGTGAAATATTACAGAAAATTTTGTTGTTACTACAAAAGTTTCTGTTGTTACTACATGTTCATTGCAAAAGTGCTAAAAAAGTCCGTTTAGCGACAGAAATCTTAGTGGTGTGTTTTTTAACAGCGAGGGATTAGAAATATTTTCTCTCCCACAGTACAAGAACTACAATACATTTTTATCAGTGTGGTCAGCTCTCCCTGTGTCTCATCACTACCAGTTCAGACGCAACTCATGCACGCTTTTTCGTTAACTGTTGGCGGCTGGCCAGAGTGGTTATATTCGAGCGAGGTTGCACACACCCCGCTAAAGGAGTTCCTTTGCTGCACCACCGTTTCAGTCTTGCCTTAATAAAATTAAAACAGTGCCGCTAGATTTTTCAGGTATGCGCTGATTTAACAATGACTGATTGATGAACTTCACTGGCTGAAATGAGGGTTAGACGCTGTGGGTTAGGAAGAGGTTGGTGAGGGAGTAGTGGTCGCATTCCTGGGCCCAGGAGTCCGTTGTCCTCAGCTGCGGCTCTGGCTCGCTGATTTAAGAACACTCTCAATCCAGTTTGATTTCCTCTCGTAAGTACAGCCTCATTCTATCTGAGCAGGTTTAAGAGTATGGGGGAGGGCAACTTCCCGATTGCGGCAGCTTTACAGTTCTTGCAAGCGACTGCACTGTCATTCTCCACAATGAAATTTTTGCCCACTCAGCTCCGTCCCGGCGCTCTGCCACCTAAGCCTGTGATGTGTACAACCATGATGTACGCAGCATTTAATGCCTTTCTGTCCCCATGACTTAGTGAGGAGAAATATGATGTCGCGCGAACCGTCTTAGTCCAAGCTCATACCTTGAGACTGTTTTCCACGGGGCCATTACTTTGCAATCCAGCCGCAGCGGCATCCAATCGGGCACGCATATTTTCCTTCAAATAAAGAGGCAGCTGTTCTGTTAAATTACATGCGCATGTTTGTTTTCTCTGCATTATGAACCCCGCAGACTAAAACTTCACATTTGTGCCCCACCCCCCTTATCGACCTTATTCAGTTCATTCGAGCTTATGTGTCTGGCACTTATAAATTTGTCTTTCAATATCGTATAGTTTTGCCTCGAGTGGTGATTATTTGGCACGCGCCCAGCGCTTTGCTAATATCCGATATTAGCGTGAGCTTTCCAGCTTCCAATGTCAGCAATCACATTAACCGGAAATTAGTTTTTTTTTTAAATAAGGCTAAAATAGAGGCAAGTTGACTAACCACAACTGAAATGCAAGCACTACAGGAGACAAGACACAAACGGACAGAAGGACGCACAGTACAAGCGTAGCTGTGCGCCCATCTGCCCGCTTGTGCCTCGGCTCCTAATTAGCGCATAAAGTTCAATTTGATTTACTTTTTCGCCATAAGAGTACGACAGCGTCCTGAAACTTCGTAAACGTTTACCACTTTAGAACAGTATACGTTCATTTCAATGCTGTGTCCATGCCTGAAGACACATACCGGCATCGACCGTATTTGCTTCCTCGCGTTGTGCTCATAAGGGTCACCTTTTGGACAAAACTTACCATCAAGAGGCTGAAAGTGAACCACATTCCCGGCACTGTAGCCCGGTGACGACATTACAGTCGTAAGGAAGTCACTAGCAGAGGAGGAAGGCAACAAAGCGGCACAGTCAATGATTAATTTCACGGCGTGAAAATTATACTATTCTTATCAATATATAACTGCACATTCACATGGGCCCATTTTTTTGTTGCGTTCCATTCACTTGAGTAAGGACCGTTTCCTCATCTTTGGATATCAAGTGCTGCCAAACAAAAATAGTTGCCCAGTTTGCTTACGCCCAAGTAACAGTGCTTTCCCACCCAAAACAACATGCTAATTGTGCTCTCGAAGTGTCATCTGAGGCGTCTGCTGCAAGGTCTACACTAGAGTAACCGACACATTTGCACACATGACTACATTGCAGACTAAAAAAGAAGCTTGAGCGAGTTGGTAATCCGTTCAGTTGGAAATAGCGCGATTTTAAACTGGAACGAAGGACACACAAAGACGAGGGCTCACTTAACAACTGAAGTTTATTTGCTTGGCCCGCGGAAGTAGCAGGCACCTACAACAAAAGCAAACATATCGAAAATCAGAGATGGTACATATACCATCAAATGTTGATAGCTACAACAATAGCAGAAAGTGAACTAAGATTATTAGCCACAACTAAATGACGTCGCTGTTGTCACCATCAACAGTCGTCCGTACGTATCTTCTAATGTGATTGCCGATACACCTTCTTTTATTGATTGTGCCTGTCGTACATATTTCCGCAGGCCATGCGTTAGAATTTTGACTCGACTCAATTGGGCTCGTTCTGGTGTGTCTTCCTTCGTCCCAGTTTCAAATTTCGCTGTTTTCTACTCAATAAACTCCACGGTTCAATCCACTTCCTTTAAAACGTCACTGACTTTCGCAAGGAGCATCGAATAACAACCGCGTGTACTATGCCGATGGAAAGAAATGCGAACAATGCGGCGCTAACGCGCTCCGCTGTTCGAATCTCTTTAGATCGCGCTTTCACCTGGGTGGCAAGGAAAAAACATTAGAGCCGTCCAAGAATGCATAACGGATAACTGTAGAACCTTTTTTCTAGCACCGAAGTGAAACGTAAAAACGTCATGTAATTAAATGCGAACACCCGAGCGATAGGGCTCCGCTCTGTTCGCGTTTCTTTCCATCGCCCCTGCACATTTCAGTCAGTGGAGTTCCTTCCCCATTAAGAATAGCAGCCATCCTTTTTATGCTCTCTTTTATCAAGAACAGTGTAGAAATGCTGAGTTTGCTTTCAGGTGGTTACAAATAACGAGTAACTTTGTATTATGGAGATATTATGGGGCGCCCATTGTTGGTATTACTGATTCAATGATCAGCATAGGTGCAACAAGAACACAACGAGAAGAAATCAATAAATAAAAAATCTGCCCGGCGACGACGCGCTGCCTTCCATATTGCTTCCACCTGTAAGTTTGAATATGCCCGCTCTCACGTCGTGTTGACGGTCGCTTCTGAGGCACGGGTACGACTGCTATGCTGCGAGTTCTGCACAGCCGAACGTTTGCGCTTAGGATTGGTCTCTTCTGAAACCTTTCTCGCCGACGCCAATGAATGCTGCTCATCTTTTAGTAGTATTTTGTTCTTGCTAAGCTGCTTCGACAGAAGGCAAGTGCGGGCTTCCGCTGTCGACTATGACTCATGTTTACTGCACAACAAAAAAAGCAAGCTGACAGAGGACACTAACTTGCGTGATAGCTACTCTCCTTTTGTTTGAGCATTTGATGTATGACATGCCCAGGGCTTTCTTGTTGCAATTATTGCAGGAATTAATGTAGCCGTCAAAGCTATCGCCTCATCGACCGATGTTTTACTGCTCCGTATGCTGCCCATTTACAGCAAGGCTGTTCGAAGACAGATTTCAGGAAACCATTGCACCTTGCATTTTTCACGCTGCAAGACCTTCTAATACTGACGATCATTAGAAAGCCTGCAGACCAAGCCATATCAGGATTAAAATAAGAACGAATGGCGCGAAAATAGTTGATGTACATTCTTCAAGCTTTCTGCGGGACCTTTTTTTGTGCAGTAAATTACTTGAATGAAGCGCGGCAGTATAAGAACCATGCTGTCACCAAATGCGACCATAAGCAAGCTAGAGCCGCCGCGGTGGCTCAGCGGTTATGGTGCTCGGCTGCTGACCCAAAAGACGCGGGTTCGATCCCGGCCGCGGCGGCTAGAATTTCTTTGGAGGAGAAATTCTAGAGGCCCGTGTACTGTGCGATGTCAGTGCACGTTAAAGAACCCCAGGTGGTCGAAATTTCCGGAGCCCTTCACTACGGCGTCTCTCATAGCCTTAGTCGCTTTGGGACGTTAAACCCCATAAACCAAACCAAACCATAAGCCAGCTAGAATATTGGTATTTTCATGTCTCTACTAGAAGAGTCATAAGCGCTTACATTTCGTCATCAGAGCCATATTCAAAGGTTGTATTAAATGCTGAGTCGACGAGGGGCCCTGTCGGACCGGTCCTCACGCACTTGGCTTCACCTCCGAAGTAAGGGTCGCTCTCAAAGTTTCTATAGATCTCGTGCAGGTTGGACTTGAAAGGAAAACACTGAAACGTAATAAAGAAATGAGCACACTTCCCCACACCACGCTTAAAGGGACCATGGAATGGTTTCTACAATCATATTTTATTGCAACAACTCTGTAGGAGTGGTCTCTGCGAGTATTCTATCCGATTCAGAAAGCTGCGCGTGGGACCAATAATTTACAAACAATTTTTAAAACTTGCCGCTCACAGCCGATTAGGGCGACACCTCACCGCGCGTTTTTAGCTGCCCCTACTATGTGACGTAAACTGGGCGGCCTTGGTCATGGACTGGGCGACCCTTATCATTGGCCCTGCCCACTGACGTCACGCGCAATTATTGTAATAATTCATTTCAAACTGAGCACTGATGCTCCTTGAAATACTATTTCATTGATTGCTTATTATTTTTTAAAACACAGGTATATGGAGGTAAGAATCCAGCGCATTTCTTGAAAGTAATGTAGTACTTCCGGTGGAGAAGGAAGTCCGTCTGCTCACAAAAGCACGCGTTCTCGTCAAATTTTTGCGCCCGGCTTGGCGAGTTTCGTAGCTGCGCCGACTAGTCGCTGCTGTCGTCACTGTCGTCGTCCTGTGGGTCTCGGTATGGCGTGTACTGATAAGGCTCGAAGCCCATCTCAGCGGTGGCCGCACGCAGCCGCGCTTCGAGCTCCGGATCCATGCCGTTCGAGCAGCAAACAGGGGACAGATGTGCGAAAAGTTGGCCGGCGCGCCGCACCGATCGTCGCTGCGGTCCCTCGATGCGCGCGCGCTCCGCTGGGGGCGTGCGCGCATCGAGGCACCCTTTACGATAACGTGAACAGGAAACTCCTGTGGAGCATATTGAAAGATTTAGGTATTGGTGATGAGGTAATTGATTTTCTACAAGAAATCTACCGAGATAATGAAGTTGAAATAACATGGGAAGGGAAAAAAAGTACCACAACTGTGGGGGTGCACAAAGGATTAAGGCAAGGTTGTCCTCTATCACCGCTGCTGTTCATGCTTTACGTGATAAATATGGAAAGAAGGCTAGAAGAAAGTAATCTGGGTTATAATCTATCGTACAGATTAGGCGGAAATGTAGTTGAGCAGCGACTCCCGGGTTTAATGTATGCGGACGATATTGTACTGTTAGCAGATAGCCAGGAAGATTTACAAACTTTGGTTAATTGCTGTGGAGACGAAGGAGACGCTCTAGGATTCAGTTTTAGCGCAACTAAATCAGGTGTGATGATTTTTAACGATACAACTGATCAGGTGCTTACAATACAAGGCCACGAAATACCCAAAGTGGCGGGATATGGCTAAACGAAGGGCAGATATACACGGAAAAGCATGAACAGGCTCTTAGGGCAAAAGGACGAAGAGACGCCGGGATAATGAAACATAGGGCATTATGGGGGTACAACAAATATGAAGTACTAAGAGGTATTTGGAAAGGAATAATGGTGCCGGGACTTACTTTCGGCAATGCGGTTCTGTGCTTAAGGGCAGAAGTTCAGTCGAGATTAGACGTAAATCAGAGAGCTGTTGGAAGATTAGCACTAGGTGCCCACGGCAAAACCACAAACGAGGCAGTACAAGGGGATATGGGCTGGGCATCGTTCTAGGCACGGGAAGCTGAGAGTAAAATACTGTATGAAGAACGCCTGAGGAAATTGGACGATAACAGATGGGCAGCTAAGGTATTTAAATATTTATAAAGAAAGAACGTTGACTCACAGTGGCGGAAAAGAACTAGAAAACTAACCAGTAAGTATGCCGGTCATGAGGACGGAGAAAGAAAGAGCATTAAACGACAGGTTAAAAACGCGGAAGTTAGAAATTGGATGAATTCAATGGAAAAGAAACATAGTGTAGAACTATATCGATTCTGGAAAAGGCAGATCAGGAAAGAATTTTTCTATGATAACTCAAGAGGCAGTGCCCTATTTTTTGAAGCTATGTCCGGGTGTCTTAGAACGCGCAGCTACAAAAAAAAAATTTAACGAAGAAGATGACACATGCGCAGTGTGTGGTTGATCTGTGGAAACAATTGAACACCTCATACTCAAATGTGATGGTATCCATCCGGATGTCGATGCAGGCACAGTCACTCTTTCTGAGGCCCTAGGGTTTAAAGATAACAATGGTCATGTAAATAAATCTGCAGTGGAAGTCAGCAAAAAGCGATTGGAGGATTGGTGGCTGAAAAGCAGAGATGTGGCATAAGGTTAGAATTGTAGGAAACCGTAGGCAAAGGTGATGGAGAATCTTAATGAGAATTGCCAACACAGTAAACAAAAAATAATAAATAAAGAAAAGCTGAGCATAGTGGCAATTGCCACCACCCCGTTTCAAAGGACGCGCATCCATCCATCCATCCATCCATCCACCCTAATCGTCGCTTGCGAACTGCCGCCCCACAGCAAGCAGGAACAGACGGAACGGTAAACGTCGCTGCGCCGCTCTACCCAAGCTCCGCCCACAAAAGTTGTCGCACTTCGCCACCGTGCAGCAGTGCCTGAGCGCTGCTTGGGATGGTGTACAAATATCACAACAACAGACAAGATCGCTTTGCTATCCAAAAGACTGCCAGCTATACTCGAGCAGCGACAATGCATGCCTACTTATTTGGGAGCTTTCGGCAACGGCACCGCTCGCGGGCTCTCCGAGCGACGAACTCTGCGGCTGCCTGGTTGCCGTGGTCGCCGCTAGGCCTATAGCTCGTTGCACGTCGAAGCTGCGCGCAGCAGCCGGTGCTTCGAAAGTCGCCTGCGCTATAATAAAAGGCCTACTCTACGCATCGCTTTACTGTCAGCAGCATCATCTCTCAATAAAATAATAGTATGGTCAATTTCCATGGCGTTTTCAGCAGCAGAGCTAGCGGGCGTTAGGCGAGCCGGACCGCACGTCGGGCCAGCGGCAGCTGCAAGACGGTTGCGGCAAGAAATTTGCTCGTATCACAGTTGTTACCTTTACCAGCAGCTCAGTATTTGTCAGCGATCCTCAAAAATGACACATTTTTTCACATTTCTTGTCCCAGGTTTTATTATATACGTCAGGAACACTCTCTAGCAAATTTTTTATGACGCAGGCAAACGTGATCCAGGCTGGTCGGCCGGCCGGCATGCTCGGCGTACTTGAAGTTCGCACAAGGAATTGCAAAACAGCCATTCTACCAGAGATGATGCTTCCTAGATTCGAGCAACAACAGCATGCCTGTTCACAAGTGGACCTTTCAGCGACGACACCGCCTGCGGCAATGCCGGCTGACGAAATGCGCGCTAGTCCCAGGCTGCCCTAGTCGTCGATAGGCCTAACTGGTTTCGCATCGAAGCCGCGGCTGACGGCGCTTCGGAACTCGCCTGCGCTATAACAAAAGGCCTACTCTTCACATCGCTTTACTGCGAACTTATCCCATAATAGAAGAAATGTTCGATTTCCCCGACGCCTTCAGCAACGGAGCTAGCAGGCGGCAGGCGAAGCGCACCAAGTAGCAGCAGCACCAAAGCGGCTATGGGATGAAATTTGCTTGTATCGCAGTCATCACTTTTACGAGCAACTCGGTATTGGCCAACGATCGTCAGAAATGATGCATTTTTGACATGCATCTAACCCAGGGCTTGCTATGAACGTGAACAAACAATACTAGCGCGTTTTTCAGTCACCGGCGGACGGCATCAAGGTTGGCAGGCCGGCGCTCTCCGCGCTCGCTTTGGCTCCCGCTTCCCGTCGTTGCGTTTGCCGCGCGCGGCTGGTCGTTGACATCTAGCAAGCTGGACGCAGGCGACGAGCCGCGATCGGACGTTCCGACGCCGTTCGCAACGGCGCGCCGCAGTGAATCACACTCACTTTCGCACATGTGTCTGCAACCACCGGAAGTAAACAAGCCGAGCGTGACGTATTCATGGGCGGTGCATCGCCCCGTCTTTTCTTTTTTGTTTTCGGAGCGAGCCTCGCGTGTATGAGTTGACGGTAGCAGGTGGAGGAAAGAAGGAACATCATTTTTAATCGGCGATATCTTCGGTGTTGATGAAGTTCGCTTAACAATTTTTGCGGTGCGGTGACAAGTGATGGAATACTGATCTCTCGTGCGCTTTTGCTAACCTTGGCAAAGAGCTTTTCAGGGTCCGTTTAAGGTCCATCGAAGGGACCTCAGTCTCCCTGTGCTTGCAGCGCCCAAAACATGCAATGACAAAATACGGACCCCGGTTTGTCGAGCACTCTTTCAGGCAAGCGTGTTATGAAAACTCTGAAGTTCCGGTGAATTTGCGCAGGGAATAACTAATATTCCAGAATTTGAACGGGTCCTTAATTCCGGAAATATACACGGACGAAACGAGTGTTGGTGATCCCGGGAAAGTATTCTGCGGGTACCATCTCTGGAAGCCTACCGATGGTGTAACGTGCTTTACAAAGTCAGTGACATGCCTCATTGTCTTTGTCTCTCACGCGTTTTCCGGCACAAAAACGTGGCGGAAACGCCACAGCGGCTGGTATCAGTCGTGAACCGAGTTCAGTGACCAGAAAACTTTGGCCCATCTCCTAACCTGCAACGCAACAATCTTTTTTCGGCAAAACGCGCTCTCGCCAGCTGCATACGGCCATAAATACCGTCACTCTATATTGATGTTTGACCGGGAAAAGAGAGGCCGCACACGTGGCCTAATCGTCCTGAAGCCCCCCCCCCCCCCCCCCCCCCCCAGCTCACTAAGTGAAGCTGCCTTGGAAGTGCAAGCGGGAACAGCATTTGTGCTTGACAAAATGCCCACAGTTTAGCGATTGCAAAGTCTGTTCACAGTGGGGTACAATCATTAAGACACCACATTGAAGTGAACAGAGTTTAGACTTGTGATATTTATAGCCATTAGGCTTCTTTGCATAATATGGGACTTATACGTCACGAAGCATGGGCTGTAAGGAGCCTTGTCCCACAGGACAAAAATACTGTGTTTTAGGATAACAGTTTTCAGAGACTGGCAATTTTCGCGAACTAGAGGGCGCGCCTCTTGTGTTAAAATTTCACTTGTTTTAAAATTTCACAATTAGCTCTTTGTCGACGGAAGCAACAGTGTCACCCATGATGAAGAATTCGATATGGCGGGGAAATGAGAAAACGTAGGAGATCATTTTCAAATGTCAACAGCTGTCAATTTTTCATGCTGCTTAGTATAACACAAGCTGGCAAACATTGTCAGTCACTATGGCGTGGGTTTTAAATCGTATATCTGCGCCCATCTGCTTCTTTTCGTGCTCATAACCTGTTAAGCATGCGCAACATTAAATGCATATATATTAATAATGGTATGCGCAGGTGAAAAGTGCAAAAGTGCAAACGAGAAATTAGGTAGCCTTTTTATGCCCGCTGTCTTCTCAGAGCAGTTTACCCGCGTCTTGAGCCCTCCGTTTGTTCGCTTGCAGTAGATAGAAGGCATTTACGAATAAAGCCCGCTATGATACGTATAAAGTCTTGTCATCATCCCGCCTGCCTGACTGATTCCAGAGATGGGGAGGTACAATCGAAATGAAAATTTAGTCACAATATATGGAATTCGCATCATATCACATCACTCCCCTCTTGTGGATGATACCCCTGTCATATTGGCACTTTCAAGGGCTACTGAGTCGAGAGTTTTCTAGATTCTCTATGGAAACGGAAGGGGTTCGTGCCGCTGCTACCAAGCAAACTAGATCGCCGTCGAGAGATTCCATCGTCTGGCACCAAGGAGTTGTACTGCCACCGTCGCTGCTAATGCTGGCAGACATGCTGGCAATCAACCAATAAGTATAACTTGAAACAGCTAAAAACTAAACCTTTATTCCTTAGACTAATATTAATCCCTCTTCAAACGAACTTCGTTGTCTTGGACAAGCTGTAAAGGCATTTATTCACTTTTGGGGAAGCTATTGTTGGTTGTTTGTGTATCGCTGGCAACATTGGCACTGCAGAAACTGCAACAACTTTAATATTTTGTAGCCTGGCCTCTACTGTTCTCTTCAAAATAAGTTGTTTATTTTCAAGTTCCATGTTTTTCAAAAATGATACTGCTCTGGTTTCATTCCCCTGCGCGTTGATGCAAGCGCCCCGCGTCCGAGAGTCCATGCACGCAGCCGCCCCTGAAAGGCCCTCGAAATCGCGATGGAGTTCCTCGCTGCTCCGTTGACCCGATAGAGTATTGACTCCACGCCCATTGAAAGTACCCCTGTAGCAGCGTTCAATGACCTTTTAGTCGATAGACTATCGGTTCGAGGGCTGACGAAATGCCCGTGTGACACAGGCATACGAAAGCCACGTGTCGTCATACACGTATGCCTTAATAAGGCCTGTAACTACACAGACAGTCGGGCACACAACTCTTCGCGTTTGAAATGTGCCTCTTATTAATAAGTGCTCGGAAATGTTTATTCTTTAATTTAAAGGTTACTATTCAGTGTTTATTCGCGTTTACACAGGCCCTCCTAGTCAGGCAAATCATCTTTAAATATAAGGAAGGGCGGGGGGGGGGGGGGGGGGGGGGCTTCCGATAAGAAACGTCCTGGCGTAGGCTTGCGAGGGTTTCACAGTAACGTGTAAACTTCCTATTCACAATTATTCTCGGCACTGCTGGCGCAAGAAAAACCATGCAATACACATACACATAACGGACCTCCTATCTATAGCTTGTAGACATCCATGTAACAGCGCTGCCAAGAAATATTTTTGCAGCAAAACTCTGACAGCAACGTTGAATGTGACTGCGAATCACTCAGGCAAAGGAGGAAACGACGCATCGGCAAAGCAACTGCATACTTTAATACCACCGTCCCCGCGCATTGCACGTGGGCGGCAAGGGCTACTTTTTAGTATATCGCCCGTGGCTCTTAAATATGCAAGCAGAATTGCGTTGCACCCAGGAGACGCCTCTTGAATCTAGCGTCCCTCCCTCAGAGTTTGAACTCAGAAATAAAAGTATTGCCCGTGGGCGCAGGCAAAAAAAATGAATAAATTTTCGTTTTCAGGAAAATAAAGGGCGCAGTACCTTCCGACCCTCGGCGGCCTCCAGAACCGCACCTTCAGAGATGGGATGAAATAGAGAGTGGAAGGAGGAACAGAGGACGAGGTGCCGTAGTGGAGGGCTCCCGAATAATTTAGATAAGCTGGGGTTCGTCAACGTGCATTTCCCGAATAATTTATATAAGCTGAGGTTCGTTAACGTGCGTTTCGAGCCGGTCGCGCTTGACACTCTATCCACAGCATATCTCGATGCCCGAGTTTCCTCGCTAAGCCTAAACCACGAAGAGTGCGCGTCTGCGCAAATATATTAGCAATTATAAGGAAAGAGTACAGTGCCGTGAAGAAAGGGGTGAAAGTGGGCGGAGGTTTACAAAAGAAAACTGGCGATGTTTACACTCTGTCTGGCTGAACGTGGTTATTCACACAAGTGGTGAAAAAGAAAATTTTCGCGGACTACTGGTGTATTTCGTCATCTCTATCAGAATTCTCCCATGAGTGAAAAAGTTTGTATTTGGCAAGAAACCGATTGTGGGTAGGGAGATATTTTTTCCGGCGTAAGCTGCCATAGTCACCACCGCAGAATGCAGAGAGCTTCTTTGACTCCCGTCAAACCTTTATTTTTCTCCGAAGGCCATTGGCTACCGATAAATTCCTGTAGTAGCTGCCTTAGGCAGTTACCGGCTTGAGCTTGTTAAGCAGGCAGTTAGGCGGCCGGCGCAAATGCCGTACAGATTTCTTCTTCAGCGAAAAAAATCAAATTTAGGCGCCTCGCCAGTTGAGGGGAGAACGGAAGGTCACTCATAATGAACGCATGCCAATACAGCCCGTCAATACATTTCTTTGCCTAAGGAGGTGATCACAGAAAAAGGTCATTCTGCATAACGCATTGAACAACCACAAAATCGAATGGCATTAAAACGTGGAACATCGCGAAAGTTGCTCTCTACACTTGAGCTAAGCCTTCGGAAATATTTGTGCTTTTTTCACTCATAAAAACAGGGTGCTGCCCAAAGATTTATATGGTCTCTAAGAACCAAAAGGACTGCCAGAGCATCCCGACAGAAGTGACGGCTCCATATAAAAATTTGGAGCCATGATTCTGGCGGACTAACGAGAGAGATTAATTTATATATATTCTTACCAGGTGAACGCAAAAAACTTACGTCTATCTCATCTTGGTAGGCTCCTAGAGAAGGGTTGAGGTCGGGCGTCGAGCTTGCGGCTGAGCTGTCAGCTAAGACTATAAACGCGGCAATAGCAAGTGCGACCGACATTTCCGGTACGAAGTTGGCGAACTCAGTAACGGCTGCAAGCGACGGGGCTTATATTGTGGACGCGAGATTTTAAAGCAGGTTAACCACATGTTGCGCTCAAAAGGATACTCAGTACTTGCCCTTGATTTCTGTTTACGCAGCTGTCGAGGTCAACGCCAGAACAGCGGCACGTGGCGTGTTTTTAGAGCAAAGCTCACAAAGATTCGGCTTTATATTTTTTCAGTCACTCTTCAGCATACTCCAAAGTATTATTGGCAGCCTAACTGGAGGTCTTCAACAATGACCTCTTCCAATACATGTGGATTTCTCCAGGTCCAAATATATGATTCATGAGAACATACCTTTTCTGAAGCCGCCGCGGTGGCTCAGTGGTTATGGCACTCTGCAGCTTACCCGAAAGACGCGGGTTCGATCCCGGCCGCGGCGGTCGCATTTCGATGGAGGCGAAAAGCTAGAGGCCCGTGTACTGTGCGATGTCAATGCACGTTAAGGAAAATTCTGAAGCCCTGCACTACCGCGTCCTTCATAGCCCGAGTCGCTTTGGGACGTTAAACCCCTATAAACAAATCTGATTTGCTAGTGTTGCAACTTTAAAGAGGGCGCCCTTAACCGGAATATATTTAGAATACTACGTCACTCATTTAAAGAACTGCTGTTTCTGTAAAATGTTGTCGCCCTGAGTGCACATTTTAAGCAGATCACTGTTCCCGATTTCCAAGAATGGCCCCCAAAATTGACCTTGAAGAAAGAGCTCGTGAGTTCCGGAGTCCGCTATAATGATCAATCAATCAATCAAAGACTATTTTCTCATCCAAGGAAACTTTTTACAAACTATTTGGACCGATAGCCTACATGGCAGTATCCGGTCCAATACAAAACAGCATATTTGGGCAACCTCATAAGAAATATTGAATAATTTTTCAACGCAAAACAGTGAAAAAATAAGGAAATTGTCCGGTCATATCTAAAAAACAAAGCATTTGGACAAACAACTGACGAAAATGCAAACTTATATTTCAACAAAATACACACGAAGCCTTCAACAAGATACAAACATTCAACGAAAGTAGCAAAATCACATCATTACTTGATTGTGCAAAAAAACAACTTCGAAGAAAGTTTAAAATTGCTGGGAAGCTATAGTTCAATTGGCAATGTATTCCAGGCCTTCGTCCCAATAGATTGGAATAATCTCTCACTGTATGTATTCTTATGGATTGGTAGGTTAAAGTTACCGTTGGTCGCATGTCTTGTGTTGCGTACTGGAAAAGAGAACAAGCTCAACGGAAGTGGAGAGTATGTTGTTATGATACTATTTACTTGAACGGAGATTTTATAGTCACACATAGCTGAAAAGTTTAGTGCGCGAAGTTCTTCAAACAGGATGTTGCTCGGATGGTTTAGTGCAGAAAAAGTTATTATCCTTAGTGTCCGCTTTTGTAAACGTTGTAGTGGCATGAGGTAAGTCGAATACGAATGCCCCCATGATTCAATGCAATGAATAAATTAAAAATACAGACTGCGTAATGCATTTGGAGGGAAGTACTGTCTAGCCTTAATAAGGGCGTAGCAGCGAAACGCCGCTTTCCTGCAAACTTTTGTAACTTGATCTTTCCAGTTTAAGTCGTTGTCGAATATAACCTCAAGATATTTAGTTAGTTAGTTATTTTGATTTTAATGGCGCAAAAGCAACTGAGGCTAACACAAGGTTGGAGTTTTTGTTAAAAGTGAAGCTTTTTATGCTTAGAGTTTGTTTAAAACGCTGGCTTCCTTGAGAAACCTAGAAATACAAGAGATTTCAACCAGTGCTCGATCACCTAAAAGTAACATGGGGTGAAATGGGATGCTTTGCCTGTAAAATGTTGTAAAATATTTATTTCTCAGTTCTAGTTTGATACATGAAATTAGAATGTGGTTCACTGTGAGTTCAGCACCACACATTTCACAGAGAGGTTTGTTCTGTTTGGTTAGCAGAAAGTTGTGCGTGAGGTGGGTGTGTCCAATGCAGAGCCGACATAAAATAACCTCGGTAAAACGTTCTTGATACCTACATGATTGCCATTCCCCTAAAATGGGCTTCACAGAATGTAATTTGTTGTTTACGTGCTCTTGCCATGCAGCCTGCCACTTATTTCTGAGTTTACTGTAGATAAACTTTAAACAATCCCTGTGCGGTATGTTAACTTGCTTTATTTGGCCATTCCGTGCTTGTCCAGCGCATACATCTGCTTTCTCATTACCTACAATTCCAACATGGCTAGGAACCCAGCAGAATTTAATGTTATGCTTATGTTTTGTGATTTTAACTATGTTATGTATGATGTTTTCTATTATGGGTTCAGCAGCATTTCTGGAGTGCAGTGCTTTAAGCGTACTCAGGAGTCGGTGTAAATGATGCTATTTTTGATGTTCTCTCTTACTATTTTTTCTACAGCTACAAATATGGCATAACACTCAGCGGTAAAAACTGATGCGCATTCTGGTAGTCGCATTATCTATTTATTTGTTTCTAGGATTACTGCACTTCCAACATGACTTTCTGTTTTTGAGCCATCGGTATAAAATTCAATGTAGGTGTCATACTTTTCTTGTAGTGCAAAGAATTACTGTAATGTGTACTCGTTTGGCGTTTGCTTTTTGTCTAAATGTGTCATTGTGAAGTCACATACTGAAGGAAGGCTGTACCATGGTGGCAAATATTCATTCCTTTGTGCAATATTCGGTAGGGCATCTAGTACTGTTAGCTCTTCGCATTTATCTTCAAAGCGCAGTAGTAATGGCCTGATAGAATGTGCTTTGTTGATGAATAATCTTTTAGATGGGCACTTGGTGACAATTGGATGGCAGAGATGTTTCGGAAGAGAACGGATTTTTAAGACATATGTGCATGTAAGGGCAATTCTTCGATCCTCAAGAGCGGCTTCATTAGTTTCAACGTAAAGGCTAACTATTGGTGATGTTCTGTATGCTCCAGATGATAGGCGCAGACCAAGATTATGAATGGGGTCTAACCTTTTTAAGTAGGATGCTCTTGCCGAACCATATACTATGCACCCGTAGTCCAGCTTGGAGCGCACCAGAGAGCGATATATTTGTAAAAGGCTTGCTCTATCGGACCCCCACCGCTTCCGTGAGAGCACTTTTAAGATATTGAGGGCTTGAAAGGCTTTCTTTTTAAGGTTATTAATTTGTGGTAGAAATTTGAGTTTCTTGTCGAAAGTTAGGCCTAAAAATTTGTGTTCTTGTTTAATTGGTAGCGCAGTGTGATTCAGGTATAGATTGGGATCGACCTGTAGGCCTCGTCGCAATGAAAAAAGAACAGCTGCTGTTTTTTGAGCAGAAAATTTAAATCCATTTCTGTCTGCCCAAGCACCTAGTTTATTTAGTGTGATTTGTATTTGTCTCTCACAGGTTGATATGCTGGAGGACGTGCATGCTATTTGTAGGTCATCTACATAAACTGAATACATTATGGACTTGGGTATTGCTTTAGCTAAGGAATTCATTTTTATTATGAAGAGTGTCGTGCTTAGAATGCACCCCTGGGGTACGCCATTCTCTTGGGTGAAAGTCATGGAGAGAGTTGCTCCTAGGCGGACTCGGAATGTGCGGTTAGCCAGGAAGTCGTTCAAGCAGTTCAACATCCTGCCGCGGATACCTAGCTCTGCTAGGTCACGGAGGATGCCGAACTTCTACGTAGTATCGTAGGCCTTCTCCAAGTCGAAGAAGACCCCAATACAGTGCTGCTTGTGGATGAACGCCTCCAGGATGGTGTTTTCTAGGCGGACAAGGTGATCTGTGGTCGAGCATGCTTTTTTAAACCCACATTGGTGTGTATCTAATAGTTGCCGAGATTCAAGTACGAAGGTCAGGCTAATGTTTATTACACTTTCGAAAGATTTAGCAATGCAGCTGGTGAGGGCTATTGGTCTGTAACTGCTAGGACTTGTTGCTGGTTTTCCGGGTTTGAGAAAAGGTATTATGACTGCTTTTTTCCACTCGTCAGGTATATTTCCATTTATCCAGATCTAATTAAAGAATTTTAACAGTGCCTCTACAGCAGCCTCGGAGAGATGGGCAAGCATAGCATAGTGCACGTTGTCTGGTCCTGGTGCTGTCTTTTTTCCAGAAGATAATAACTTATTTAATTCTTGCAGTGTGAGAGACTGGTTGTAATTCTCATGTATACCTGCTCCGGATGGGAATTTTTGTTTTTCGGCTATTGCTTATTGTTTCTGAAATGTGTTTGTGTAGTTGGATGAGCTTGAGATCTCAGCAAAATGCTCGCCCAATATGTTGGTCTGTTCTTCTAACGATGTTTGTGTCCCGGGTGCTGTCAAGAGAGGAAGTGTGAAAGGGTCACTAGTGAATTTACGAACTTTTTCCCACATTTTCTTTGATGTTATTGAACTGTTTATTGAGGAGACATATTTCTGCCACGAGGTTTTCTCTGCATTTCTTCGCACTTACTGTGCTCTGGCTTTTGCCTTCTTAAAGGTAAGTAAGTTCTCTGCAGTGTGATATCGACGCAGGGCGCTCCAGGCTTTGTTTTGTTGTTGTTTTTTTGCTAATGTGCATTCTTGTGTCCACCACACTTAATGTTTCTTTTGTGCAAGTCCTGTTGTTTGTGGTATAGCGAGTGTTGCGGCCGATATTATGCATTCAGTAAACTTCTCATTAATTTCATCTGTGCTGAGGTGGTCACAAAATTCCTTTTCCAGAGTGGCACTTTTTGTAAAAAGTGACCAGTCGGCGAGCTGAATTTTCCAGAGCCGTGGCCTTGTGGGGATGATTGGACTGGACGATGAGAGCCTGATGACGGTAGGTAAGTGATCGCTGCCCATGGGGTCATTTAAAACATCCCACTTAAAATCGTTAAAAAGTAATGGTGATGCGAAGGCTAAATCGAGAGAGCTCATTTTTGCTGAACTTGGACAGCATTATGTGGCTTTTCCCGCATTTAAAAGACAGACATTATTCGAAAGTATAAAATGTTCGACTGTTCGGCCTCTAGAGTCAAAGCGTTCGCTTCCCCAAAACGGAGAGTGAGCGTTAAAATCGCCGACTACCAGAAATGGCTCCGGTAGTTCATTGATCAGGCCTTCTAGATCTTGGCATGTTAATGTGATGTGTGGGGGAAGATATACAGAACATATTGTTATGGTTTTGTAGCTGATGACGCTAACCGCAACCGCCTCAAGTTTTGTTTTCAGTTTGATTTCTTGAGCCGGGACGCCGCTTTGAATGACGATTGCGACGCCTCCCGAGAGTCTATTTGCATGCTCGCGATCACGCCTAAAAGTTTTATAAGGTTTTAAGATATTTGAATGTTGTGTACCAAGATTGGTCTCTTGAAGACATAAAGCTAGAGGCATCGCTGACCCTAGAATATATGTTATATCACTGTAGTTCCTCAACATTCCTCTACAGTTCCATTGAACCACAAATGTCATGTTCGTGTTTTTGGGTGGGAATGGAACGGAAGAAATTTACTGTTCTGGGCCCGTTACCGGGGTTGATGATGATGATGAAAAATTTATTTATAACAAGGGAGTTTTGGACACGTCGGTCCTTGGGCCCCCGCACGGCCCCACTGCACTCAAACGTTCATGTCCCGGAGGCTCATGACGCTGGCAGCCCGGCCGGTGGCGATGGCTTGCTTGGCCGGGTCCTCGGAGCGCAGTAGGGTCTCCCAAGCCTCCCATGAGGTAAGGTGCTCCAGGCCCCGCGGGGGAGGATCCGCCGGGCAGAGGAAAAGAATATGGTCGAGGGTGGCTTTGGGGTGGTGGCAGAGGGTACAGGAAGGGTTCGTGTGGACTGGGTGATATCGCGAGCGTATATAAGGGGAGGGCAAAGTGCGGGTTTGGAGCCGCCTCCAAAGTGTCTGATGGTAATTGTCGAGGGAAGGATGAGGTGGGGGGTAGAGCCGACGCTCGGCTTTGTAGGCCTGCGTCATTTCACTGAATGAGTGCATGCGCTCCCGCGAGAACCCCAGGTCGGAGGCCGCCGGTGCCCGGTTGAGAGAAGCTCGGGCTAAAGCGTTGGCGGCCTCGTTTCCGGGATTCCCGTAGTGGGCAGGCACCCATATCAGCTCCACATGGCGGGGCGGGTGCGCGGCGAGGGAGTCCAGTATGCGAAATGCAGGGACGTGAACTCTCCCGCGAGCAAAATTTAGTATGGCAGTTTTGGAATCTGACAGTATATATCGCGCCTCCGTGCGGGTGATGGCCAGGGCAATGGCGGCCTCTTCGGCCTCCTCCGAAGTGGCAGTAGGGGTTATGTGAAGTGTGGCAATGGGTTGGAGGGAGGGGTTCGTGATGGCGACAACCGCGTCCTCGCCCGTGCATGCGGCATCCACCCAAACGGCATACGGTTCCGTGCCATAGTATTTGTGGAGTGCCCGTGCGCGAGCTCTGCGGCGGGGTTCATGGTAGGTGGGATGCATGTTTTTGGGGGGAGGTTTAATAAATAAATCGCGGTGAATGAGGCGGGGTACCAGGAGCTGTGTGGGATCGGTAACTGGTAGGCGTATACCGAGGGTGTGTAGGATGTGTCTCCCGGTGGTGGTTCTCGCGAGACGTATGTATTGTGTCTGTCGGTGGGCCTCAATAAGCTCCCCTATCGTATTGTGCAGGCCTAGTTGAAAGAGTTTTTCGGTTGAGGTATTTTGGGGTAGGTTCTATCTTTTCTTCGCTCGAGAGAGCCGGTCCGCCGCTGCAAAGCGGGCGGAGTGGGAGTTGTATCCATCACCTCACCAGAGGTGCTGGAGGACCGCGAAGCCGCGGATGTGTTGGTGTCGGGCCTCCCCCGGCAGGGGGAAGTCCTGCGGGGTGCCGACTCGTGGGCCGGTACTCCCTGCTTTGTAGATGGCAGGACAGCCTTCGCTGTCCCTGCCTGGGGCGTGGATGGCCCTGCCACAGGCTCCGTAAAGGTGGCCTGGGCAGATGCCGGAGTGCTGCGTGGCGCACCGCCCCTGCGCACCCCGTCAGGAAAGTTTGTTTTTGTTGAGAACGTGAAGGTGTTCTTTGCATGATAGAGTTGTCTTGCTTCTTTGAAAGTTATGTTTTGTTTTGTTTTCATTGTTATGATTTCTTTCTCAGCCTTCCAAGAAGGACATGACCTAGAATATGCAGGATAATCACCTTCGCAGTTTGCGCAGTGAACTGCTGCTCCTTCACAGTTCTCAGAAGCATGGTCTTTTGAGGCGAATTTAGCGCAAGTTTTGTGGCCACGGCAGCTCTGTGACCCATGTCCGTACCTTTGACAGTTGAAGCACCTTCGTGGATTCCGTATGTAATGACGTACATTTATTAAGGCGGAAGCCTTTAATGTCTCATCGTTGTAAGCAGCAGTTGTCGACAGAAAATGTCGCGCTTTTCAATTGGTGGAAACGGTCGTGACGTCACAGTGCGCGAATTTCAAACGGGGCCAATTGCACTTTGGCTAGTAACCATACAACCAATTGAAGGGATCGTATAGTGATGCTCCAAGTAAGGGACTGAGCTTAGTTAATTGCTTAATTACCCAATTAGCATAATTAGCTTTACTAGTCAGGCAATATAAATAAATAAAAGCGATTAAGAAATTGGTCGAGCTCAGGAATCGAACCCCGGTCTTCGGCGTGAGAGACGAGCACGCTATCCACTCCGCCATGCCAGCTCGATGGTTTGGAATGAACAAAGGCGCGTCTAGTGAATACGGTGTCTTCACTCACTCTCGTCCTCCTCCATTCCCTTCCGGCGAGGTTTAGGTGTCCACCGACAAATGAGAGACAGATACATTTCCTTTCCTCAAAAACCAATTCTTGGCAGCGTTGCAAGACGCTGTCGCGTTCCACTCTTAGGGGCGAAGCTTAACATCTTAACCACACATCAGTGACCACACTTCAGGTCAAAAAAGTGCCCCCCTGAATTTTGACGGGTGTCCACCGAGATATGTGAGACAGTTACTGCGTAATTTCCTTTCCTCAAATACAATTTTCATTTTCTTTATTACGGCTCCTCTTTATCTATCTTCTTTCACTCCCACCTCCCTTCCTCTACGCTGCGGTTCAGGTGTCCACCGAGATGACACAGAATTACTGCGCCATTTCCTTTCCTCAAAAAGCGTTGCGTTCAAAGGGCAAGGCATCGCGCCGAACGGATGGTGGCGTTCCGTGGACTCCCTGGCAGCGCTACAACGCGCTGTCGCTTTCCACTCCTAAAGGCGAAGCTTAAGCGCCATTAATTAGCAGTTAATTAGCATTCATACATTAATCAGTAATTAACAATTAATTAGTGATTTGCCATCACTTAGTAATTAGTACTCAAAAATTTCAGGGGGCACTTTGACTGTCTAAAGTGGGTAGAGGCGGAAGCGTTTTCCGCACCACCTTCGCTGTTTCTGTGGCACTGGTGGCGTCACATATATTTGAGTACTAATTACTAAGTGATGGCAAATCACTAATTAATTGTTAATTACTGATTAATGCATGAATGCTAATTAACTGCTAATTAATGGCGCTTAAGCTTCGCCTTTAGGAGTGGAACGCGACAGCGCGTTGTAGCGCTGCCAGGGAGTCCACGGAACGGAAAGCCACCATCCGTTCGGCGCGATGCCTTGCCCTTTGAACGCAACGCTTTTTGAGGAAAGGAAATGGCGCAGTAATTCTCTGTCATCTCGGTGGACACCTGAACCGCACCGTAGAGGAAGGGAGGTGGGAGTGAAAGAAGATAGATAAAGAGGAGCCGTAATGAAGAAAATGAAAATTGTATTTGAGGAAAGGAAATTACGCAGTAACTGTCTCACATATCTCGGTGGACACCCGTCAAAATTCAGGGGGCAGGAAGGGAAGGGAAAACTTTATTTACACTAATGGTTTTTCCTGCGGTTTGGGGGCATCTTCAGAGACGTCTTGGTTCTACCCCCAGGAGCCTTCTCTGTCGAAGTCGTCCGCCTCTAATCAGTGGTCGGTTGCCCTCAGTACAGGGCTCCGCTGGCCACTGCCGCCCATTGAGCTCGCTGTACCAGACCTTGTTGGTCTTGGCACTTTTTTGACCTAAAGTGTGGTCACTGATGTGTGGTTAAGATGTTAAGCTTCGCCCCTAAGAGTGGAACGCGACAGCGTCTTGCAACGCTGCCAAGAATTGGTTTTTGAGGAAAGGAAATGTATCTGTCTCTCATTTGTCGGTGGACACCTAAACCTCGCCGGAAGGGAATGGAGGAGGATGAGAGTGAGTGAAGACACCGTATTCACTAGACGCGCCTTTGTTCATTCCAAACCATCGAGCTGGCATGGCGGAGTGGATAGCGTGCTCGTCTCTCACGCCGAAGACCGGGGTTCGATTCCTGAGCTCGACCAATTTCTTAATCGCTTTTATTTATTTATATTCCGTGACTAGTAAAGCTAATTAGGCTAATTGGGTAATTAAGCAATTAACTAAGCTCAGTCCTTTACTTGGAGCATCACTATACGATCCCTTCAATTGGTTGTATGGTTACTAGCCAAAGTGCGATTGGCCCCGTTTGAAATTCGCGCACTGTGACGTCACGACCGTTTCCACCAATTGAAAAGCGTGACATTTTCTGCCGACAACTGCTGCTTACAACGATCAGACATTAAAGGCTTCCGCCTTAATATATGTGACGCCACCAGTGCCACAGAAACAGCGAAGGTGGTGCGGAAAACGCTTCCGCCTCTACCCACTTTAGACAGTCAAAGTGCCCCCTGAATTTTTTTTTAAGTAGCCTGCTTCGATGGAGTCTGGAAGTGTGCTAGAGTTGAATGTCAGAACAATATGTTTCGTCGGGTCTTTTATTGCTCTAGAAAGGTGCTAGTAGCAGACGAGAAAGAAGAGGTCCATCTTCCTTCTTCTCACAGGGTCGGTGCCCCTATTCCAGAGCTTCGCTGCTCGTTGGGCGTGCTGGATCAGACCTTGTTGGCAACCCAGATCGCCGCTGGAGAGCCGGCTCTCCCACTGTTCTGCACTCGGATCTTTGCGAAAGTTGTCGTTTTTACTGCATTCCAACGTGATGTGGTACAACGATGGTTTGCTGCCACACCACGGGCAAGTGTCCCGATATTGCGTCGGGTAAATCTTGCTAAGGATATGCAGGTTTGGGAATGTTTCTGTCTGCAATCTTCGCCAATACACTGCCTCTAGTTGATTTAGACCAGGATGAGGCGGCGGATAGCGGATCCGTACCCCCTTATAGTAGTTGAGAATGTCTGAGTACGTAGGGCTGACTCGGTCGGGTAGATCGTCCGATTGGGAGGAAGCTCGGCTCGTATACCCTCGAGCTACCTCGTCAGCGCGTTCGTTCCCCGCTATGTCGGTGTGTCCTGGCACCCAGTAAATGCTATGTGTGACTTTTGGTGGGGTCGCGCTCTGGAGGAGCCGGAGCGCGGCGCGACCTATGCGGCCGTTCATGTAGTTACGGCACGCTTCTCTCGAATCTGTAAGGATGGTAAGGGACATGTTGCTTCGATAACCGGCTACCGCCGCTAGAGCTACGGCCAGCTCCTCCCCTTCGGTTACCGTGCAATCCCTCACTGAGGCGCTAGCTAATTCCTTTAAGTTCGAATCAATAACTACCGCCACTGTGCTGTTATGTGAGCTTCCTGTATACGGAGCCGCGTCCGTGTATACCGTTGTGGATTTTGTAGCTAGATTTTGTTGTACATACCTCGCCCGGGCTGCCCTACGGGCCGCATGCAAGTTGGGGTCCATGTTCCGGGGAAGGGAGCGAACCTTTAGCGTCTGGCGAATTGCGTCCGGTATGCTCGCAGTACGATTCTCGAATTCCGCCGTTCGGCCTAGCCCCAGTCGCCTAAGGAGCGAGCGCCCCGTAGGAGTCTGCTGGAGCCTAGCTAACTGTGTGACCAGTTGGGCTTCTTTGATCTCTTCGAAGGTGTTGTGAATTCCAAGAGCCAGTAGTTTTTCGTTGGAGGTGTTCATTGGTAGATGCAGGGCTGTCTTGTAAGCTTTGCGGAGTATTGTATCTGCACTATCCACTTCTCCTTTGTTGAGGTTGAAGTACGGGAGGGCGTAACCCACGCGACTGACCACCAGGCTCTGAACCAGGCGCAGGGTATCCCCCTCTCGCATGCCGCTCCGCTTCTGCGACACGCGCGTGATCATTCTGGCGACCTGAGTGGTCGATTGCTTGAGAAGGCCGAGCGTATGGCCGCATCGCTGGTTGCTCTGCAGCCACATTCCCAAGACTCGTATTCTGTCTCGTTCGGGAATTAGCTGTCCTTCGAGGGAGACATTGAGGGACCCTTCCTTGTGTTTCCCTTTGTGGACTCGCAGGAGTTCTGATTTTTCGGTGGAGCAGGCGAGGCCTCGTGCACTGACATATTCTTCCACGCAGGTAGCCGCTGCTTGCAGTCGTTCTTCTTTCTGGCCGAGCGACCCAGTGGTAACCCAGACCGTGACGTCGTCAGCGTATATTGCGTGCTGTATGCCTTAGATCTTCTCGAGTTGTCTCGCGAGGCCGATCATGGCCACGTTGAAAAGTAGTGGCGAGATGACGGACCCTTGAGGTGTGCCTTTGTTGGGGGTCGAAAATTTAGCGCTGCGAAGGTCTCCGAGCCCAACCGTTGCAGTGCGGTTGGAGAGAAAGGCCTTCACGTAGCTGTGAATCTTCTCGCCGCAGTGGAGGTTGTCAAGTCCTTCCATTACAGCCGTGTGGCTAACGTTGTCAAAGGCTCCTTTGATGTCGAGGGCCATAACCACGTTCTCGCCTACGCTCGGGACGTTGGTGAGGACTTCCTCTTTGAGTTGTAAGAGGATGTCCTGGGTGGAGAGGTGGGCTCGGAAGCCGAACATACTGTGGGGGTACAGGTCTTCGTCTTCCATGTAGCTTTGGAGCCTCCCAGTAACGACTCGCTCGTAGAGCTTGCCTAGGCAGGAGGTGAGTGAGATTTCCTTGTCGTCTTTCCTTATTTTAATACGATACACGTTTGTGACATTCTGGTCACTGAGACCCTCAAGGATTTCTTCCTCAGTGAGGCAGACAAAGTCTGCTTCGGAAATGACACCACGGACACTGTTCAAGGAACGGTGTGGAGTTATTGAAACTGGGGTTTCCCCGACTGACAATATGGTGGAGAGCTTGGAAAGTTGGCCGTTGTCTTTAACCTCCAGAAGGAGGTCGCCACTTGGCATTTTTTTTAGCTTGTAACCCGTGCCCAAGGCATCGGTCAGGCTTTTCGCTACCAAGAATGGAGATATCGTTCGGGCAGTTTTATCTGTCGCTTCGCTGTGGAGCACATGGAATTTGGTGAGTCTCTTTAGATTTCTGGATGTACTCAGCTGTCACATCGGTCCGCCCTCTTTTGAGAGGGCGATCTGGTTTTGAAATAGGGGGAGCCATAAAAAAATTTAGTTTTTCGGTCATGGTGCCAGCCACCCACCACGGAGTCCAACCAGGGGACGCGACAGGAACTTGAAAGCAAGCCCTGCCCACGCCAGCTGTACACCTTAACTATAACCTAATATGACTCAACACAGGGTAGTTGGTCACACACGGTTAACCCTCGCCGTCAGGAAAAAGAGGAAAAAAAAGCAAGAAGGGAGGAGGATACAGGAAAGATATAAGAAAGGAGATAGGACAGTGAAAGATGAAGAGGAGAACAGGAAAAGGCGACTGCCGATTTCCCCCGGTCGGGTCAGGCCGGAGGTGCCGTCTACAGGAAGCTGAGGCCAAAGCGGTGTGTTGCCTCCGCCGAGGGGCCTTAAGGGTCCAAACGCTCGGCATCGGCTCAACCACCAGTATCCCCTTTTCCACGGACACGGTGATGCCACGCACGGCTAAGCGCGGATGCTCGGGTCCGTGGTGACGCATTGCTCACCATCATCCCCCTGCGGGGATGTCCCTGCGGATGCTCGGGTTAACTCCGTGGTGTCGCCACTCACCAACGTCTGCATGCTGCAGACGCCCCCCTGCGGGGACCAAGATATTTAAATGAAGCCACACATTCAATTACGTTGTTGTTTAAAGAAACTGAAATTTGATTAACATCTACACTTTTTCTTCTGGAATGAAAGACAACATATTTAGTTTTCACAGCATTTAACGTTAACTGATTGTTAGAGAACCAGTCAGAAACTGCCTACAAGTCTTCCTTTATGTTATGTTGCATTGCAGAAACGGAATTATCTGTGAATATCAGGCCGGTGTCGTCAGCATACATTAGAATCTGGGAACACGAAACTGCACATGGAAGGTCATTTATGTAAATGGAAAACAGTATAGGACAAAAGACAGATCCCTGGGGTACTCCGCATTTTATATTGTTATAAGTAGAGTCAAAGTTATGAATTACCACCTTTTGTTGTCGGCACGATAAGCAACTTGTAAAGAATTGCAGTGCGCCATTGACAATGTCATAGGCGGCCAATTTGTTCAGTAATATTGAATGCGATACAGTGTCAAAAACCTTCTTCAGATCTAAAAAAATTCCAAGTGCGATTTCGTTATTATGAAGGGATGAATTTATCAACTGCGAGAGCGTGAGAACGGCTGTGGATGTTGACCTGTTTGGGACGAAACCATGTTGCTGATGAGCGATTATATTATTCTCGCTAAGAAATGCTTTTAGTTGTATGGCAATTAGTTTCACAAAAACAGTATTAATAACACTCAGTATCGGTATCGGGCGATAACTACTTGAGTCGTTTAGATCTCCAGATTTGTAAATAGGAATCACTTTAGCTACTTCTAGGATTTATGGATAGGAGTTTGTCTCTATTGCATGGTTAAATATATAGCATAGTGGGTTACACAGTATGTCAATGTTATATTTTAATATTGCAGTCGGGATACCGTCATGACCAACTGATTTATTAACTGGTAGTGTGCTTACTACACACATAATTTCCTCCACTGTGATTGCATTTAGGTTAAGGTTGTTGCAGATAGCCATAGGTAAGTTAGGAGATGTGCAACTAGATGAGATCTTATATTTGCAAGGGATTCACCGATATTGGTAAAGTAGCTATTAAATTCATTAACGACCTGTACGGAAAGGTGATCGGGTGTGATGCGTTTCTTCTGTCCAAGTCCTAAAATATCCTTAACAATATCCCAAAGCTGTTTTGAATCAGTTACGATTCCGTCTCCATGCAGTCCATCTTTAATGGCAGCTGATTGGGAAAGCAGTGTTGGTGCGTTCTTGCTGAACACGACATCTGCGTTTGGTCTTCTGGAGCTACATATAACAGGCTAAGAGCCAAATTTCAGAACGCTCCTTAAAAAGCAGGGTGTAGTTACCTCTTAGCCCTCCATGCTTTCTTAACTGAATTCACCGCTGAAAAGCGCCACCTAATTTTTGAATCGTCCTTCGCCGCTTCTTAGGTCAGGTGGCACTGCAGAGCGATGAGGAGCCGCTTGCACGCAGCTGGTGTCGAGGATATGCTCCTAAGAGCATATCCTCTTTCTTTGGGATTTGGGATTTCTTTGAGCATCTTTGGGATTTTCCCACGTATTGTTCCATTGTTCTAGATGGCCTGGCAGTAAAACGCAGTTGGTCCGGCAACGCTTAATTGTTTACATGCAACGGCAGCAGCGACTGTTCACTCTGCCGTTGGGCACTCTGCATCACCACAGCCGCCGCAGATGCGCTGCTGCGCCAGCGCAGAGCGAGTTATGTAGTGAAACTCCCCTACTGGTAAAGGGGCGCGGTAAAAGAGCATGATTTAAGCTCAGTTTTTCAGCGCAGCGGCACACGGCCAAAGAAAAGAAGCAGGAAGAGAAGAAAGACGAACACAGCGCTGACTGTCAACTGTTTATTTAGTGACGCACACACAGCTTAAATACACTCAGGCCAGCGCAGGCGCACATCGTGCAAGGTAAACAGGAAAAAAAAAACTCGTTTCACATCTTTATTTCAAAAACTTTGATAGGAACATCTTTTCTGCAGCATACAGGTGAACTGATGTATCGCTGACATATTCTGACCCTGCTCTCTGAATATAATATGCATCTATCGTTTCACGGGTTGTTTTTGATTTGCTTGTGCTCAGAATCCTCACTCCCGAAAACACCGGTGTACAATCCTTGCAAGCAGCGTAGTGCTGGACAAGGTTAGCACCTTCCCCATTCTTTAGGTCTCTTGCGTGCTCCCTGAGCCGGTCGTTGATGCAGCGCCCAGTTTGCCCGATGTACGATCTGCAAAACGTCAAGGGGATGTCGTACACAACGCCTGTGGCGCATTCCGCAAAGCGGCTCACGTGCCCCTTTTTACACCCAGGTTTTTTGTTTTCACCTGTGATGCGTCGGGCCAACTGGCCAAGCTTCCGAGGGGCTGAGAAGACCAACGGCACGTTGTGCCGGTTTGCCATCTTTTTGGGGCCATGGGAAACATTGTGCACGTATGGTATCACTTCAGGCCTTACTTTAGCCTGCGGAGGGGTTATTGCCACCTCGCCAGTTCCGGGCTCCAACTTCTTCAAGAGCGCTTCTGCAACAGTGACAACCGACCCAGGGAAACCGGCGGCCTCAAGCCTAGCCAATTGTTTCCCGAAACTATCTTGCATATCATGCTCTCTGTATCATGTTCATATCATGTGTATCATGTTGCATATCATGTTCATCTGTATGCTGCAGAAAAGATGTTCCTATCAAAGTTTTCGCGATCAAAATGTGAAACAAGTTTTTTTCCTCTTTATCTTGCACGGTGTGAGCCTGCGCTAGTCTGAGTGTATTTAAGCTGTGTGCGCGTCCCTAAATAAACAGTTGACAGTCAGCGCTGTGTTCGTCTTTCTTCTCTTCCTGCTTCTTTTCTTTGGCCGTGTGCCGTTGCGCTGGAAAACTATCAGTTTAAATCAAGTATACCAACTAGCCCAAGAACTAACTCTACTGAAGGGAGCATGAAGGTAGCTTTGTGCCAACCGCAAGAAAAAGGCGCTCCAGGGGAGGCCTCATTGAGCGCTCCTCAGTAAGGCGTATTTAAACGATTACAGGGAGGCCAGCCGCTCTTAAGGCATCCTGACTGAAGTAAAAAGCGTTCTAAAATTTTGACCTAAATATTCCAGTCACAAACACAGCCAAGCGACTAAGAATTTGATATGCTGCAGGCACGTGCGCCATGGCTATGGTTATGGAGGTCACAACTGGAACGACGCACAAGCGCACGGCTTGGGTATAACGCGCCAGGAGTGAGGCTGCTGTGGGCTTGCGTTAGCGTGCTTAATCTTGCTCGCAGTTTCGTTGTCGGGAACATTGCTCGAAACGCATGACTATGCGTCTGTGCACGAGCGTACTAACCACAATTATGCAGCGCGTGTCAGCCAGCGCGCTGTCGCAGAAAGAGACGCATGGAAACAGTGCTTCAGTGTGCGTGTGCCGCCTGCTTGACGAAGCACTTGCTGACTGCACCAGTTCTAAGCAAGCTTATAGCGCCCGGCGACGCTTTAAAGCGCAGGCGCTGAGGCGTTCACTGGCAGGTGCAAACACTGTGGCGAGGTGGCTGACACCTACCACATGGTTTGGGCTTGCCAGCGCAACTCAGCTCTCTCCCCCCACCCCAACCCTACCAGAGAGGAATGGGAGGCGGCCCTGCTTGGCTGCTCGGACCTTCAGGCCCAAAAGGCTTTGGTCAAGAGGGCTAAGCTGGCGGCTTCGACCAATGGGGTCCCGGAATAGGGAATCCACCCATTGCGGGGCTCTTTAAGAACGCCTCACCTCTTTTATTAAATAAAGGCTTTTCATCATCATCATCATCGGCGGTACCAGCGCGCGCTAGAGGAAAATAAAGATGGACAGCGCGTGCTGGGAGCGCACGCCCTGCACGGGCAGTTCGGAACTAGAAGCCTGCACGCTGGTCGTCTCTCTCTCTGGTGCTCCGCTGCGACCCCGCCAATCCTCAACAAGCTAATGCTATTTTGTTACGATACCGCCAATCGAAACGCGAAGTAGAGTCGGCAATGGCTGTAGATATTCAGTCACTCTTCGAACACTTTCTGCACCAGACAGGTGCAGTAAATTCATTTACTCACCTGATCGGGACTACTTAACGGCCCTATTTACCAATAATGCCTCTGTAGGCCAGGCCTCATTTCTCTGTGTTTATGTGATCTAAGTGCCAAGTCTATAGGCTAATAGACTTTTACCACTTAAACTACAAGTTGCACATTCTCGTCCGCCAGCAGGTATATAAACATGACAATTATCTATTAACACGGCTCGGATACTGAGCACGTTATCAAGGAAGGGTGACATTACCAACCCTTTGGCTATACGACAGACACGACCAGAGAGGGCGTAGAACTACCACGAAAGAGGCGGCGGTGCCTCAGTGTTTACGGTTTTCGGCCTCTGACTGGAAAGACGCGGGCTCGACCTCGGCCGCGGCGGTAGGATCTCGATGGAAGCAAAACGCTAGAGGCCCGGTGTGTACTGTGTGATATGACTGCAGGTTAAAGAAACCCAGGTGGTCGAAAGTATCCGGAGCTCTCTGTTACGCCATCCCTCATAGCCTGAGTTGCTTATGGACGTTACAATAAACCAAAAACCAACCTTAAAGCAAACCAGTACTGCACAAGACCACAAAAAGCATCCTAATCACGGAGTTGGTGAACGCTTCAGTATTCCCAGCGTCAACTCCTCAATTCTTCTAGTTTCTGTGGATTGCGTACGAAGTTCTCTAATACGTGGCCGAAATTCACACTTTATCGCGATCGCCGTAGGAAGTAAAGCGGGAGACGGGGTTAGTTGGTTAGTGGATTCCAAGAGGAGGCAAGCGCAGGATCAGGGCAGAAAGCTACGTGGGCGGATGAGATTAAGAAGTTTGCGGCGATACGGTGCCCGCAACTGGCAAAGGACAGGGTTAATTAGAGAGACATGAGAGAGGCCTTTGCCCTGCAGTGGGCGTAGTCAGGATGATGATAATGACTTCCGGTTCTGCCGTTTGCGGAAGGAGGTATACATGATCCGTAAACTATTTTATTCGGCCAGCTCTGCTAATAATTCACCCCTGCTATTCCTATAATCAGTCGCATAATCCACTATGACCTGATCGCTTGCCTGCTTCTTGCCAACTTTGGCATTGAAGTCCCGCATCAATACAGTGTAATAAGTTTTATTAAGGCACAGGCCTCCCAAGAGAAAATCCGCGCACGTGTGCGTGCGTGCGTGAGTACTTGTGTGCGGGTGACCCTGATGGCACCCACAAAAGATGTCCGCATATAACTTGGCACAAGGTGGTTAAATTAATGATCAGACGCACGAGGTTGCTCAGGTAGGGCAACCTGAATCGCACAATTCCATCGCTGGTAGCGCCTGCCATCTCAGGGCAGTGGCGCACCGCTTAACCTTAGCACCACTGCGCCAGGAGTAGTGTAAAAGCGGCCAGGGATCTATATATGTTAAGTAGTGAAATAGCAATTCTGCATATATGGGCATTAACGCCATCGCATCGTACCCTTCAGGCGGAGCGCGGGTCGGGGTAGGGCAGCGACTGCCTTCACGAAGTTAGCGCGCGTGCAGGTCAGGAGTGCGGCGGCGTAGCGGCGGCGGATACGTAGAACCATGCAGAGCTATAGTTGCGTGGCATCTGGTTACGTCTTAACACAGCGGGTGGCGACTGCGTTCACAAAGTGAGCAGGCGAGCTTACGCCTTCTCACTCGTAAGCGGTCTTAAGTGTCTTGCCGACATTATTTTTATGCGTTGCATATTGCAATCACTCAGTTCGGCCCTTGGGCGCGGCCGGGCAGCCACCAAACCACGTGACGTGACGTCACGACAGCCACAGGAAAAGCTGGGCCCCAACTCGCGCGGTCGCGCGCGGCCGCAGCCACCACCTGACTCCCGCTCCTCCCGCTAGGCGCGCTGCGCCGGAGCGTGACGTCACGGAGGAAAAGCTGCTGAGAAAATCGAGTGCCGCCAAGCAATACCTCGCGCAAAAAGACCGCGCAATATGCAACGCATTCTTGGCTTAACCAAGCTAAGCCTGGGCATCTTTTTACTAACTGCGGATTATACGTCTTCACAGAAGCTTTAGGCTATACCCATCATGGCGCAGGAAAGAAAGGCAATAGGTGTTGCGCGCATTGAGTTGCAAGGAAAAGGTACCATTCTTAACTTTAAGCAAGTCTTAATATAATGTGTCCCACTAAGTGAGTAATTTTTGAAGCGAAAAGCTTCACTATGCTAGTCAACACCGCGCTTCGCGTGAGCCGGGGTATGTCGGAGCACGAGTGACGTCACGCACGGCGCAAGCTACAGAGCATGTGCGCCGCCGCTTCTCCTCCTTGCCACTGTTTGACCTTTCGCCGCAGCCGTGCGCAGTGCGCATTTGAAAGAAGGGGTATATAAGGCGCGCTTGCCCATAGAACAGGCGCACGCTGTCGCGCGCTATGCGTCATCGTTTGACGTTCGCCGCAAGCGCGTGGTAATCGCGGAGGCCTGCTATATAACCACTTGCCAGAAAATAGGCGTGCGCATTCAACATAATCATAAGCTAAACCGTAAGCGTATCTATAGGCTAAATCATAAAGCATAACCATAAGCATCACCGCAGCTTTTCGCTTCGAGATATCCGGTCTTAACCTTAGCTAAGCCCTAGCCAATTTTTTTTTATCCTCTCTTTTATGAAGAGCAGTGTAGAAATGCTAAGCTTGCTTTCAGGTGGTTACAAATAACGAGTATCTTTATATTATGAAGATATTAGTTAGTTAGTTATATGGGGTTTTTTGGCACATAAGCAACTATGGCTATCATGCGCCAAACACAAGGTTAGATGATGTTATGTTAAGTGTATAGAAGTTACATTATATTAAATTTAAAACATTGGCTTTCTTTAGAAACTTACAAACAAGTGAAAACTCGACGAGTGTTTGCTCGCATAAAAGTAATGCGGGATGAAATGGAATGTGTTCATTGTAAAATACCGTAAAAATTTTCTTTCGAAGTTCTTCGAGATGCGAGCAAGAGATTAAAATGTGATTCACTGTGAGCTCCTCACCACACATTTCACACTCAGGTTTGTCTTTTTTTGTTAATAAGAAGTTATGGGTGATGTGTGTGTGGCCTATGCGTAAACGACATAAAATTACTTCGATAAAACGTTCTTTATGACGGCATGATTTCCATTCTTTCAAAATAGGCTTTACAGTATGCAGCTTGTTGTTTCTTTCATTTTCCCAAGAAGCTTGCCATTTGGCTCTTAGTTTGCTATGCACTAACTTCATGTAATCCCTCGGAGGCAAACCCACATGTTTCACCTCCATGGCTCTGGCTTGTGCAGCACACGTGTCGGCTCTCTCATTATCCCTAATGCCAACGTGACTGGGAACCCAGCAGAATTTTATAACATGTTTTCGTGTTGTGACCTTTACTATATTGTGTATGATGCTTCCAATCAGTGGCTCTGTGGCATTTTTGGAGTTTAATGCTGTAAGGACGCTCAGTGAATCTGTATAAATGATGCTCTTTTTGATGTTTTCATTTGTTATTTTCTGTACCGCAACACTAATAGCATAACACTCCGCGGTGAAAACTGTAGAACATGAGGGCAGTCGTACTGCATTTTCATTTTTTCCTTGTATTACTGCGCTTCCTACATGAGCATGAGTTTTTGACCCGTCAGTATAAAATGCTGTGTAATTTCTGTATTTTTCTTGTAGTGCTAGATATTCTTGTATTATATGGTCGTGTGGCATACAGGTTTTACTGAAGCGTGTTAGTGTGACATCACACACTGTGGGGAGAGTGTACCACGGTGGTAGCGCTTCGTGTCTTGGGGCAATATTTTTGATTTCATTTAGTATGTTCAGGGTTTGACATTTTTCTTCGAAGCGCAAGAGCAACGGCTTAATTGCATGGGGCTTGTTGTTGAAGAGCATTCGGGATGGGCATTTCGTGACAATTGGGTAACAGAGATGTTTGGGCTGTGAAAGGATTTTGAGGATGTATGTACAAGTTAGTGCAGTTCTTCGATCTTCTAAGGAAGGTTCATTCGTTTCCACATACAGACTTGCTATTGGTGAAGTTCTGTAAGCACCTGAAGACAACCTTAAACCAAGATTGTGGATAGGATCCAGTCGTTTTATGTAGGATGGTCTTGCTGAGCCATATACGATGGACCCATAGTCTAACTTAGAGCGAACCAGAGAACGGTATATATGTAACAGGCATGCCCTATCAGACCCCCAGCGTTTTCTTGACAGTAGTTTCAGTACATTGAGGGCCTGGGAAGCTTTTTTCTTTAGGCTGTTTATATGTGGCAAGAAACTGAGCTTTTTATCGAAAGTTACCCCTAGAAATTTATGCTCTTGTTTGACAGGTAATGGGGTCTGGTTTAGATATAGTGTGGGGTCGGCCTGTAGGCCTCGTCTCAAAGAGAATAGAACCGCTACTGTTTTCTGAGGAGAAAATCTAAATCCGTTTCTATCTGCCCAGGTGGCCAGTTTATTTAGTGTTATTTGTATCTGTCGCTCACAGGTAGATATGCTGGAAGACGTGCATGCTATTTGGAGGTCATCTACGTAAACTGAGTACATTATGGATTTTGGGATTACTTTTCCTATGGAGTTCATTTTGATGATGAATAAGGTCGTGCTGAGGATGCACCCCTGGGGTACGCCAGTTTCTTGTATAAAAGTGTTGGAGAAGGTTGCGCCTAGGCGGACTCGGAACGTGCGGTTGGTTAGGAAGTCGTTCAAACAGCTCAGCATCCTGCCGCGGATACCTAGGTCCGCTAGGTCACGGAGGATACCGAACCTCCACGTGGTATCGTAAGCCTTCTCCAGGTCGAAGAAGACCCCGATACAGTGTTGCTTGTGGATGAACGCTTCCCGGACTGTGTTCTCAAAGCGAACAAGGTGATCAGTTGTGGAACATGCCTTTTTAAACCCGCATTGGTGTATATCTAAAAGTTGCCGGGACTGAAGTGTGAAGGTTAGTCTGATGTTTAGAATGCTTTCGAATGATTTTGCTATACAGCTAGTGAGTGCTATTGGCCTGTAACTGGTGGGACTAGTTGGTGGTTTGCCAGGTTTTAGAAAGGGTACTATGATTGCTTCTCTCCATGCTTGGGGGATTTCTCCACTCATCCATATTTTATTGAAAAATTTTAGGAGAGCCTCTATGGCAGTCTCAGAGAGGTGAGCAAGCATGGCATAATGTATATTGTCTGGGCCTGGTGCTGTCTTTTTACCGGATGTTAGTACTGTGTTTAGTTCCTGCATTGTAATAAGCTGATTGTAGTCTTCATGTATGCATGTTCTGAAGGGAAGTTTTTGTTTTTCTTGTATTGTTTTGTGCTTTTGAAAGGAGTGTGTGTAGTTGGCTGAGCTTGATACTGTAGCAAAATGCTCACCCAATATGTTGGCCTGCTCTTCTAATGTTGTTTGAGTACCGGGTGTTGTTAGCATTGGAAATGTGAAAGGAGTAAAATTTCCAGTGAATTTCCGCACCTGCTCCCACATTTTTTTGGATGTTATTGAGCTGTTTATCGAGGATATGTACTGTTGCCATGATGCCCTTTCTGCGTTGCGTCTGATGTATCGTGCTTTTGCTCTTGCTTTTTTAAAGTTTATGAGATTGTCATGTGTTGGATATCTCCGAAAAATGCCCCAGGCTTTGTTTTGTTTCTTTTTTGCATCTTTACATTCTTTTGTGTGCCAGTATTTGTGATTTTGTTTTACTATTCCAGAGGATTGAGGAATAGCTAAATGTGCGGCAGCTAAGATACAATTCGTGAATTTTTCATTTATCTCATTGATGTCAACATTTTCTAAAACTATTTTCTCTAATGTAGCTTGTGCTGTAAAAAGTTGCCAGTCAGCTAAATTTAGCTTCCAACACCGTGGTTTTGTGGGAATAACTGTTAGCGAGGATGAAAGACTTATTACGACAGGGAGATGATCACTTCCATATGGATTGTCTAAAACACTCCAGTTAAAATCGTTAAAAACAGACGGTGAACTAAAAGACAAATCTAAAACACTCATTTTCCCCAAGGTTGGGGAGCAGTATGTAGGCTTATTAGAGTTGAGGAAACAGACGTCATTGCATAAAATAAAATGCTCTACGAGATGGCCTCTAGCGTCAGTTTTTTCACTTCCCCAAAAATGTGAATGTGCATTAAAATCTCCAACTACCAGGTATGGCTCTGGTAGCTGCTCTAAAAGATCCTCTAAGTCATGTAGTGTTAAATTAAAGTGCGGATCGATATATAGTGAGCACACTGTGATGGTTTTATGGGCAACCAGAGTGGCTGCGACAGCTTCAAGTCTTGTTTTTAGTTTAAGCTCTCGAGCCGGGACGCCGCTTTTCACTATGATGGCTACGCCTCCCGATAGTCGGCTCGCCTGTTCCCGATCGCGGCGGAAAACAGTGTAATTCTTTAGAAAGTTATTTTTTTGGGGACCTAAATTTGTTTCCTGTAGACATAAGGCGACAGGAGCATGTGCTCCTAGTATGTCTTTTATGTCACTGTAATTGTGTAAAAGTCCTCTACAATTCCATTGTATTATGAAAGCCATCTTATTTTTGTGTTTGTATCGGGTGAAAAACTAGATCAAGTTTTTGATGGCCCCGTGACTCGGGGCCTGTCTTTTTTTGATCGATCCAGAGAGCTCCGCCGACCGTCCGACGTGGACGGCGCGGGGCTGCCCGGGGTCGTGTCCATCGCCTCTGCGGAGGCGCTGGATGACCGTGCAGAAGGCACGTTCACGTTAGAGTTTGACCTCGACCTGTGGGAAGAGGTCTTGAGGCCCGCCGACCCGGGGGTCTGCGCAGCCTGACTTGGAGTTGGCAGAGTAGCGTGAGCTACTCCACCAGACGGCGCGGATGGCCCCGCCCCAGGCTCACTACGTGTGACCGGGACAGGTGCCGAAGCCTGGTGTGGTGCGCCGCGCCCACGCACCACATCGGCGAAGTTTTGTTTTGTTGTGAAGGAGAATGAGTTGGTGAGTGCAAAACGCCTTCTCGCTTCTTTAAATGAAATGTTTTCCTTTGTCTTTTTGGTGATTATCTCCTTTTCTTTTTTCCAGGACGGACACGCCCTGGAGTATGCTGCATGGTCACCTTCACAGTTTGCGCAGTGCGGGGCTGCGTCACATTGATCAGAATGATCCTTCGAGGCGCATTTCGCGCACGTTTTCCGGCCGCGGCAACTTTGTGAGCCGTGACCGAACCGTTGGCAGTTGAAACATCGGCGAGGGTTGGGAATGTATGGTCTTACGTTAACTTTCAGATAACCTACTTCAATTGTGTCGGGCAGTGTGCTGGTGTTGAACGTCAGGATCATGTGTTTTGTGTCTATTTCCTTATTATCCTTCCGGATCTTGATTCTGTGAACATTTATCACGTCTTGGTCACTCAGACCTTCGAGCATCTCTTTTTCAGTGATGTGGACAAAGTCATTTTCGGATATAACGCCTCGGACGGTGTTCAGAGATCGGTGTGACGTCACGGAGACAGGAATATCCCCAACAGATACAATGTTTACGAGTTTTGAGTGTTGGACTTTGTCACGCAGTTCGAGCAGTAAGTCACCGCTAGCCATTTTAGATACCTTGTAGCCAATGCCCAAGGCTTCTGTCAAACACTTTGACACTAGGAAGGGGGACAGGATTCTAGCTTGTTTATCTTGTACTTCACTATGGATCACATGGTACTTAGGAAAACTGACTTTTCTTTTTTGAAAAAACTCTTCTGCTTCGTTCCGCCCTCTCTTGAGAGAGCGATCTAGTTTGGAAAAAGGGGGAGCCATAAAAATTCTAGTTTTTCGGTCATGGTGCCAGCCACCCACCATGGAGCCCAACAAGGGGACGGGACAGGAACTTGCGAGCAAGTCCTGCCCACGCCAGCTGTACACCTTAACTATAACCTAATATGACTCAACTCAGGGTAGTTGGGCACACACGGTTAACCCTCGCCGCCAGGAAAAAGGAAAAAACAAAGAAAAGAGGAGGAGACAGGAGAGTTGTAAGAAAGGGATAGGAAAGTGAAAGATAGAGGGGAGGATAGGAAAAGGCGACTGCCGATTTCCCCCGGTCGGGTCAGGCCGGAGGTGCCGTCTACAGGAAGCTGGGGCCAAAGTGGTGTGTTGCCTCCGCCGAGGGGCCTTAAGGGTCCAAACGCTCGGCATCGGCTCAACCACCAGGATCCCCTTTTCCCCGGACACGGCGATGCCACGCACGGCTAAGCGCGGATGCTCGGGTCCGTGGTGACGCATTGTTCACCATCATCCCCCTGCGGGGATGTCCCTGCGGATGCTCGGGTTAACCCCGTGGTGTCGCCACTCACCAACGTCTGCATGCTGCAGACGCCTCCCTGCGGGGAATTATGAAGATATTATGGGGCGCCCATTGTTGGTATCATTGATTCAATTATCAGCATAGGTGCAACAAGAACACAACGAGAAGAAATCAATGCACGAAAAATCGGCCCGGCGACGACGCGCTCCCTTCCATATTGCTTCCGCCTGTAAGTTTGAATATGCCCGCTCTCACGTCGTGTTGGCGGTCGCTTCTGAGGCACAGGTACGACTGCTATGCTGCGAGTTCTGCACAGTCGAACGTCTGCGCTCAGGATTGGCCTCTTCTGAAACCTTTCTCGCCGACGCCAATGAGTGCTGCTCATCTTCTAGTGGCATTTTGTTCTTGTTAAGCTGCTTCGACAGAAGGCAAGTGCGGGCTTCCGCTGTCGATTATGACTCATGTTTACTGCACAAAAAAAAAAGCAAGCGGACAGAAAACACTAGCTTGCGTGATGACTACTCTCCTTTTGTTTGAGCATCTGATGTATGATGTGCCCAGGGCTTTGTTGTTGCAATTATTGCAGGGATTAATGTAGCCGTCAAAGCTATCGCCTCATCGAACGATGTTTTACTGCTCCGTATGCTGGCCATTTACAGCAAGGCTGTTCAGCGCTATTTTTTCCAGCTGGCTGTGTTCCGTCTGTATTCCAAACTTATTTTCTGCAGCCGAAATGCGAGAATGCATCAGCTGCGTTTTTCCACTATTGTTCCAGACTACACATAACGGGCTCAGTCGAGGCCGGTGCTCGTTGGGCGTCTGGGGCGACATCGGCCGAGACTGTCTCGACCCTTCCAGGTGGAAGAAAGCACAATGCTGAAAGGCCGGCTCAAGAACTTAGCAGCTTTCCAATAAGTTCCGGCAAAAGACTATAAAACTATCTGAAAGGTTCAGGTGTCGCAGGCGTACTAGTTAGGAGTCAACTGCGAGATATCAAATTACGTCCGAAACCTTTCGTATGCTCAGTAATTGTGGGGTTTTACGTAATTGCTCGACTGGATAAATCTCGGCGATCTAGACTCTTTAAACTAAGCCGCCGCAGTGGTTCAGTGGTTATGGTGCTTGGATGCTGACCCGAATGACACGCGTTCGATCCCGGTCACGGCGGTCGCATTTCGATGGAGGCGAAACGCTCTATAGAGGCCGGTGAACTGTGCGATGTCAGTTTAGGCTTAAGGAACCCCAGGTGGTCGAAATTATTTGGAGCAATCTATTACGGTATCCTTCATGGCTATAGTCGCTTTGGGACGTTAAACCCCAGAAACCCATATTTTTTAGCTCATTTATTCTGGATCTTTTCATGAAATATAAACTCTACTTCCGGTGGCCTTCGGCAAACAGGATGTCGTTTAACAGTGATATAAGGTTCATATTTGTTTTTCAATGATGAGTGTGCAGTGAAACACAAGACTTACCTTCACATCTGTCTCCTTGCTTCTAGTGATGGCTACCGTTGTTCGTTTCACCCCGTAATATATGTACTGGAAATGTTATTCCTACATGAAGAGAAATAACTTCCTTTTCGCTTCGATTGAATGCACTGTTTCCTTAACATGAAATATGGGAAACGGCGCCGAGACGTCGTAAAATAATCCCTTCGTGTAAAATACGCAGATTAGACGGAATAAAAGAATCTAGACCGTGTTATATTGTACGGGAAAAAATCAATTGTATATAGAATTAGGAGGGATCCTCAAAAAACACTTGTTGCAGTCCCTGACCTCTGGGACTTCTGTTTATTAGTCAAAGCGGTCGTGCATTCCTAACGCCCAACTGGCCGGATTAAACACGTTTATTTGCTCTCTCTCTCTCTCTCTAGCTTTGTGACACCTCGTAAAGCTTACAAGAACCTTTGAGTAAGTGCTTAGTGTTTTCTCCCGCGGTGTAAAGAGATAATCAGAGCCTCGCTTTGCTTGCCACGCAGCTCGAGACATGTCTAGGAGCGTAAATTCCTGGGCTAGTTGGTTCATAATGTTGTCAGGGTGGAACCAGCGGAACACAGACGCAGGACAAGAAAAAAGGAGGAACACACACCACACCGCTGTACTTGCAACTGCAGTTGCAAGTCCAGCGGTTTGGTGTGTGTTCCTCCTTTTGTCTTGTCCTGCGTCTCTCATGTCTACCACCTGGGCAGAGCACATTAGTTGTATTCCAAAAAACATACCTGTACTCTGCTTTACCGTCATCTACTCTGATCCTTTCTACCAGGCTAGAGCAGTCTGCCTCAAGCCACCTTCTGCGCCTTTGCTTTCATAAATTTATCGCATTTTGTGCCTAAATGATATGCATAGCCTCCCCCGCGGCGGCTCTGCAGTTACCACGCTTTGAACTGCAGTCAGCATAGCGGACTACGCACCCGCTGGTCGGGACAGTCTCATTTCGACCGCGGAGCGTTGAAAATATGTCCGTACTCTCAAATTTTGGTGCACGCTCAAGAGCGCCTCTTGAAACGTCTGCTTACCACTCCTCTCATTCTAGAGACATGTTTTCGGAACGTAAACATTGATACAATAAAAGAAGCGCACACGGCAGCGATTACATTTATTAGCAACGTACTTCGACAGCATATGCCGGGCAACGAACAACATGGGAGCTCTGGTCGTCAGACCTTATTGTGGTAAGCCGAATAGTCAGTTTTTTGTAAATGAGCTATAATTTGATCAATTAGTTGCGCGATTCTCGACGCTGTCGCTAGTCTGCACGAGAATCACGGAGTAAGTGATGACGGATCCTGCGAGCTGCAATAAAAAGAAAACGTCATCGTATAGCTGTATGCACCTGGATCTGACTTGTGCAAGTCAGCATGCAGAAACTTGGTCTATATTCCCAGTGGACCGCCTACAGGGGTGCCACTCAAAGCCGCCTAGCGGTAACTTTCGAAACCACGCTCGGGAGGGCATCGCGGTTGTTCATTCGCCGCTACGAGGACGAGCGACATTCGCATTGTTATTTAGCGTTTTCTTTTAGGCTTCTCCCGATGTCCTTCTACTGTGATATGGAATGAAGATATGCGCCCTTGTGTAAAAGTAAGCACATTTATAACGTTCCAGCCATCTGAATTTATCAAACGCGCATATTGTCACGTAGCAGTTGGTACAGGCGTCCAGACGGCAGAGGAACGCCAACACCGAGATGATGCCAGCCCACACCGAGACGGCCAGGATGGAACGTCCAGGTTTCGTCTTCTTCAGCAGCGAACAGCGTGGCGCACGAGCTGCGTGCCGAACAGCCGCCGAGCGGCTATTGTTGTAGACGCGGCATTACCCTCCCTCTCGGAAAGAGCATCGGCCCGATGCTTTAGCAAGAAAATAGGGAGAAAGGAACAAAAAAAAACAGAGTAACGCACAGCACTTAGTCACTGAATGTCTCGCTAAAAATAGGGCTTCATCCGCACTACATGAACAATCTCTGGTCTCTGCTGACGGCGAGTAGTCCGGGAAGCCCCATCCAGGAGAACTTCATAGGTTACGTCGCTTAGCTGACGGAGAACTCGGTAGGGGCCGAAATACTGCTTGAGCAGTTTTTCTGAAAGACCACGGCGTCTAATGGGGGTCCATACCCACACTTTGTCGTCCGGGGCGAACGTCATCAGTCTGTGGCGGCGGTTGTAACGTCGGGCGTCACGGTCTTGTTGGTTCAGGATGCGCACTCTTGCAAGTTGTCGAGCTTCTTCTGCGCGAAGCGTGAACTCCTCGGCGCCAACGTCGGGGTCGCGGCCATCATGGGGCAGCATTGCTTCCAACATTGTCGACACTTCGCGGCCGTACAACAGACAGAAGGGCGTCCTCCGCGTGGTTTCCTGTTGAGCCGTGTTATACGCGAAAGTAATATATGGCAGGATATCGTCCCAAGATCGATGCTCAACGTCAACATACATGGGCAGCATGTCGACGAGAGTTTTGTTGAGGCGCTCGGTCAGGCCATTCGTCTGGGGATGGTAGGCGGTTGTTTTCCTGTGAGTAGTGCCACTCAGCCGCATGAGGGATTCCAAGAGTTTGGCAGTGAAAGCGGTGCCTCTATCCGTGATAATTAGTGCTGGAGCGCCATGCCGGCGGACGATGCGTTCCACGAAAAATTTCGCAGCCTCGGCTGCTGTGCCGCGCTGGAGAGCCTTGGTTTCAGCGTAGCGCGTAAGGTAATCAGTGGCGACGATAATCCACCGGTTTCCCGAAGATGAAGTTGGAAAAGGGCCAAGAAGGTCCATGCCAACTTGCTCAAACGGGAGTCTGGGCACTTGAACGGGATGTAAAAGTCCAGCTGGCTTGACAGGGGGTGTTTTTCGTCGTTGACAATTACGGCACGTGCGCACATAGTGTCGTACAGTCGCCGCAAGCTTAGGCCAGTAATAGCTATTTTTATCCGAGCCAGAGTGCGGGCGTAGCCGAGGTGACCTGCGGTGGGCTCGTCGTGACACGCCTGCAAGATTTCTTCATGGAGATTCGCTGGAACGACGAGGAGGTAGTCGCTTCCGGTTGGAGAAAAGTTGGCTTTGTTCAGCACGTTGTTGCGCAGACAAAAGGAGGACTGGGTTCTTGCGAAGGGCTGGGGAACCTCCGTGGTACGTGCTTCTAGGAAGTCGATGAGAGGTTTCAGCGCAGGGTCCTCACGTTGCTGACTGGAAATAGTCGCTGCGTCTACGGCTGCGATGAGAGGAAAGTCCGGTTCGTCGTCGTCGCGCGCAGCCTCGACTGGATATCTGGACAAGCAGTCGGCATCGTTGTGCTGGCGCCCTGATTTATACACGATGGACTTGTCAAACTCCTGAAGGCGTAAGCTCCAACGCGCAAGGCGGCCAGAGGGATCCCGTAAGTTCGTCAACCAGCAGAGAGAGTGGTGGTCGGTTACAACTTGAAAATGCCGGCCGTACAGGTAAGGTCGAAATTTTGTCACAGCTCATACCACGGCAAGGCATTCTTTTTCGGTCGTGGAATAGTTAGATTCAGCACGAGACAGAGTGCGGCTGGCGTATGCTATTACGCGCTCAGCGCCGTCCTGCCACTGGACGAGTACGGCACCGAGACCCACGTTGCTGGCATCTGTGTGGACGAGAGTCTCCGCACGAGAATCGAAATGACCAAGGACAGGCGTGGTTTGCAAGCGTCGCCGTAATTCATCAAATGCCTGCTGCTGCTGTTCTGTCCACGCGAATGGGACGTCCTCTCTTCTAAGATGTGTCAACGGTGCAGCAAGTCGGGAAAAGTTGGCAACGAACCGCCGGTAATACGCGCAAAGGCCCAAAAAACGCCGGACCGTTTTCTTGTCCGAAGGAGTGGGAAAGTTGGCGACGGCAGCTGTTTTAGCAGGATCCGGCCGGACTCCACGATGGCTGACGACATGGCCCAGGAAAAGGAGCTCCTCATAACCAAAGTGGCATTTCTCGGGCTTCAACGTCAGGCCGGCAGATCTTATAGCCTGTAGCACGGTCAAGAGGCGCTGGAGGTGTTCTTCGAACGTTGGCGAAAATACAACAACGTCGTCCAGGTATACCAAGCACGTCTGCCATTTCAGGCCCGACAAAACAGCGTCCATCATTCTCTGAAATGTTGCCGGAGCTGAACACAAACCGAAAGGAAGGACCTTGAACTCATAAAGGCCATCCGGCGTCACGAACGCTGTCTTCTCGCGATCCCGCTCGTCAACTTCGATCTGCCAGTAAGCACTTTTTAAGTCCAGCGAAGAAAAGTAGCGCGCGTGCCGCAGCCGGTCAAGAGAGTCGTCAATGCGTGGTAACGGGTAGACGTCTTTCTTGGTAACCTGGTTAAGCTTCCGGAAGTCAACGCAAAATCGCAGACTACCATCCTTCTTCTTAACCAAAACCACAGGCGAAGCCCACGGGCTCATCGACGGCTGAATAACACCACCCTGCAGCATCTCTTTGACTTGTTCAGCTATGGCTTCAGGCTCCCGCAGTGAGACACGGTATCGGTTTTGTCGAATTGGTCGGGTACTGTAGTCTGTAATGATGCGGTGCTTAGCGAGAGGCATCTGTTTGACTGCCGACGTAGACGAGAAACAGTCTTGGAACTGATGCAGTAGGCCGAATAGGCTCTCCCTATCGGCTGGGGGTAAGCCTGGGTTCACGTCGAGGATCAGCTGAGGTGTGCAAGAATTGGACGTTTCGCTCGGGAGGGCAAGGCAGTCGTTAATTTCGGCGATGCCCTCGAAGTATGCGACCGCAGTGCCCTTGGCGATGTGTTGCCGTTCGGTCCCGAAATTCGTTAGAAGGACATCTGCCAGGCCGTTCCCTAGCGTGACGATACCTCTCGCGATGCAGACCCCATGAGAGAGCACAAGCGCAGTGTTCTGTTCTGCTACGCCGTCAGCACTGCACCGGTCGCCCCAAATGACGGTAACGAGGGCACAGGATCGCGGAGGCACGGTCACATAGGCGTCGATTATGCGCAGGGCCACTCTGCGTGGTTCGGTGTCGGCTGAAATCGTTCCAGGGGTCGAAAATGTTACCAGACGATCGGGAAGGTTTATGATGGCACCATGCTCAAGCAAGAAGTCCATTCCGAGGATCAGGTCTTTGCAGCAGTGCGGCAGAACAACAAAAGTGCCAACAAAAGCAGAATTGGCAATGGTGACTCGAGCAGTGCATCTTCCGACAGGCGTCATGAGGTGACCGCCAGCAGTACGAATTTGAGGTCCATCCCATGCTGTCTTTACCTTGCTGAGGCGATCCGCGAGGTGCTTGCTTATAATCGAAAAGTCCGCGCCTGTATCGACTAAAGCAGTCACTGGGTGCCCGTCAACGTGAATGCGGAGGTCGGCGCTAACTGCATCGGTGTCAGGGAAACTCGGGTTCACAGAATCGGGCTGCGGCGGCATCGGGATCTCGGCATCGCGTTCCGGCGGCGTTCGGGGGTCTTCGTTATATCCGCTGTCAGCAACCTTCCCCCCTGAGGTCGCCGCTTTCAGTTTCCCCGGCGCGGGCTTGGAGACCGGCCCTGCAGTCCATTTGAGAAAGCCTGGCGGCTGGGCGACGTGATGCGTGCGGGAGACGGAGATCGGGGTCGGCGGGTAGAGGTGGTGTCATGGGCAGCAAGGTACTCCTCTAATTCGTGGGGTCGCTAACCGAAACGGGGACAGGGTGCGTCACGTGGGAAACCCCGGAGGCCGATTTCACGGTAGGGGCAACGGCGATACAGGTGGCCGGCTTCCCCGCAATGGTAAGAGCGGCTGCTGATCAGAAGTGCGCCAAACAGCCGCCTTCCGGGCCGCTGGACGCATGGCAGGGCCTCGCTGAGGCCGCTGGTAGAATGACGGTGGCGGAGCGGTTGGCGGCGGCGGATGGTACGGCAAGCGTTGCACAGGTGGCAACTCGGAACGGAGAGCCGCGGCGTAGCTCATGGGGCGTGGCTCCGGCATGACTGGAGGAGGCGGTGAAAATGCTTGGCGAATCTCACCGCGCACAACCTCGGTAAGAGCCGCAGCCGTCGGATCAGACGAGGCAAGGGTCAGTTTTTGCAGCTCTTCACGGACCACCGCGCGCATGAGCTCACGAAGCGACGCATTGTCGCTGGACACGCTCAAGGAAGCCGCACTGGCGCTTGGCTCACCGCACAAGGAGTCATTTCGGCGCCAGCGCTGCTGCAAGGCCCGCTCAATGGCGGTCGCCTCTTTGATGAAGTCGGCTACCGTCTGCGGGGGATTTCGGACCAAACCAGCAAAGAGTTGGTCCTTCACACCTTGCATCAGGTGGCGGAGCTTCGTGGATTCCACCATATCTAGGTCAGCGCGACGACAAAGACGGGTCACATCCTCGGCGAACATGGCCACGCTCTCATTAGGTTTTTGTACGCGAGCGTCCGGAAGGTGCCGCGCACGATCCCGGCGGTCCGTGCTAGCAAAGGTGTCCCGGACCTGCTGGCGGAAGGTATCCCAGCTTTGGAGATCGGTCTCCCTGTTCTCGAACCAAATCTTGGCTCCGTCTTCGAGGGCGAAATACACGTTCCGCAGCTTCTGCGCAGGGGTCCATTGGTTGAAATCGGCAACCCGCTCAAACTGGTCAAGCCAGTCTTCAACGTCTTCGAAAGCGACGCCATGGAAGCTGGCTGGCAAGCGGGGTTGCTGTAGCGTCAAGTGGGAAGCGCTAGCCTGCGCCATGGTGGTATGCTCACCAGGTCGATGAGTGCGTGCCGCTTTTGGGAGGAGACCAAACTCTGGGACCAGTCCCAGGAGGCGGCGGCTGCTGCGGTGAACGGGCGTGCAAACAAGGGGTAGCTGGTCGGGACTCGATGAGCGGCTGTCTGAAGAGGTGTTGGACATGGGACGTCGAGCCCGCAACCTCCACCAGTGTCACGTAGCAGTTGGTACAGGCGTCCAGACGGCAGAGGAACGCCAAAACCGATATGATGCCAGCCCACACCGAGACGGCCAGGATGGAACGTCCAGGTTTCGTCTTCTTCAGCAGCGAACAGCGTGGCGCACGAGCTGCGTGCCGAACAGCCGCCGAGCGGCTATTGTTGTAGACGCGGCAATATATACGCTCCAGGGGCCATGGCAAGCGAGCAATACGCAAAAAACTAATAAGTGAACCACAGATCCGCTGGTTCTAAGGCGTTAGCAGTTATACGGAGCACAACCCGGACAGTCGCGTGGAGGAAGCAAGATGCAAGGTCACCGATCGAAGCGGCCAGGAGAGAAAGGTAAGACAAACAAATGCAGGGGCAGCGATGGCAGAAGGGAAGATGTAGAGGGTGAAAATGGATGGACGCTGTTGCCGACAGCGGGACTAAAATAAAAGATAAAATTACAGAACGCTTAATCGACGAACTCACACATTTAACGAAAGGCAATACGCTAAGTAGAAAAAATTCTAAGACTGTGAATTTGTTACGATTCTTGATTCGTTGCGAAACTACTTGAATTATTCAAACTTGCCGTATTTGCATCCGAGAGATTTGTTGAACAGATTTTTCTTCTTAATGCGCTTTAGTAATGCAGCATCAGTCCAGGCCTTATCAATTTTTCGATCAGTCCGGCAGCAGTGCACTCGGCCAGCAAGTCGACTAAACATGCTGCATATCTTTGCAGCCACTTGTTCTAAGGCCTTTGGTTCAGCAGGATGGACAGCCAGAACGACGCAGACTACCTACGCCCCATGGCCACACACAGTAGAGGTCAGAGCAACCTATTGCGTATCTTTTTTTTTTTTTGCTTCCGCGTTCTTCGCCGGTGACTGCGTTGACGGAGCAGCATGATATCCGCCTACAAAATCTCGGAATCCCTGCTTCACCGTTCAGTCCGGCAGCAATGCATTCAGCGAGCAAATAAACTAAGCGCTCCTCTACACCTTTGCAGTAAGCAAAATCGAATTTAATACTGAATAGTAACTCACTTGCTTGTCGCAGTGCTGTCAGACAAACGTAGAAAGTTGGATCTTTTTTACTGCTTTTTGACGTGGAAGCGCAGTGGGAAAGGACGACGAAAAGGACCTCGCGAGCTTGTTACCTGAATTTCGTAGAGAAATGCGTGCTCATATGATGGCAGTCAAAGACAGTTTACGCTTTTGCAGTGACACCTGTGATGAAGTTAAGACAACTGGCATTAGGTGTTGCGAGCGGAAATGAAAACACCAACCAAACAGAGTGAACACCTGAAAGCTGAAAACGAGAGGCTTGGAATTAAAGTCGTAGAGCTCGAACAATATCAAAGGAGTAACAACCTGAAAATTAAGGGCGTGCAGAGGATCTTGACTCGACCGCCGTAATAAAAAAAAAGATGGTGAACTTGTGGACTAAACTTTAGCCGACGCTGATATCGACATATGATATCGGATGTCGACGGCCCGAAAGCAGGATATGAACATGGTCAGTCGGTTCGTATCGCGAACCAACCGTAACGTGCTGATTACCAAGACCAACAAAAAACGAGCTGTCATCAGTGATGTAGGATTTGAGGACACAAGCACTGCTATTCACGTGAACGAACATTGACGCGACACAACAAGCACCTCCCTGGTGCTGCCGTTGTGCAGAAAAAAAAAGGTCGGATGGAAGTACGTGTGGCTCAGCTAAGGTGAAACTTTTGCGCGCAAGGATGAATTGTCCGTTGCTGCACGAACTGCTTGGTTTGGTTGGTTTATGGGGTTTAACGTCCCAAAGCGACTAAGGCTATGAGAGACGCCGTAGTGGAGGGCTCCGGAAATTTCGACCACCTGGGGTTCTTTAACGTGCACTGACATCGCACAGTACACGGGCCTCTAGAATTTCTCCTCCAAAGAAATTCCAGCCGCCGCGGCCGGGATCGAACCCGCGTCTTTCGGGTCAGCAGCCGAGCACCATAGCCGCTGAGCCACCGCGGCGGCTGCACGAACTGCGAAGGAAGATGACCTTGCCTGCATCAATTAATCAGAAACGGTACTGTATGGGTCCGGTCTCTTCAATTATTAAGCGCCATGTTTAACACGACATCGGTCAGTTTTTAATTGTCCGAACTAATAAAACAACTTGGCGATTTAAATTGGTGTTTTTCCTTAATATACACTTCAATACCCGTAGCATGACTAAGAAACAACATGATTTCGACAGTTGCATAAACTCCCTTCAAATAAATTCTGATGCATTCATGTTTACGGGAACATGAATGAAGGAAGCTGACCCGCCCCCGACATTCAAGAATTACATACGGATGTGCTCAGACAGAACAGGCAGAGGCAGCTGCCTGGTGATTTATCTTCAGCACAAGTGTGCATATCATTTTCGTGGTGCGTGGACTATGAGGAATAGTTACATGCTGGGCGTTTCAGCAAACACTTTAAAACTTTTTGGAAAACAAGCTTTTTTGGGTTCAAATATAGCTTTTGGGGCACAGTATTATCAGTTTTGACGGACACCAGAAAACCGCTGGATCGTCTCAGGAAGTAAGCTGCTTAACTAATTTTTAATAATCAACATTTAACTAGTACAGTTAGGCCCTAGTTGCAATCAGAGATTGGTAGCCGGTCGTAAGTAATAGCCATACCAGTTTTTAAAATTTCTAAAACGCGATTACCCTTGGCGTTGTGGCTCGAGAAAAGTTGGCATTTTCGACCAGCTACGTGCAATGGAGGGGTTGTTTTGCCTGCACGCTTTCTAAAGCACATGTATTTTCGAACGATGCAGCCAGATATCGTCGAGCCACAGCGGCCACGGTAATCGCGCTTTCGAAATTCTAAAAACTGATGTGGCTATTACTAACGACCGCCTACAAGTATCTGATGGTAACCAGATGCAAAAATCTACTAGTCAAAAAGCTAATTATTAAAAATCAGGTTTGGTTATAGCTTATGCGGTTTAACGTCCCAAATCGACTCAGACTATGAAAGACGCCATAGTGAAGGGCTCCGGAAATTTCGACCTCCTGGGGTTCTTTAACGTGCGCTGACATCGCACAGAACACGGGCCTCTAGAGTTTTGCTTCCATCGAAATTCGACCCCCGCGGCCGGGATCGAACCCACGTCTTTCGGGTCAGCAACCGAGCACCATAACCAGTAAGCCACCGTGGCGGGTTATTAAAAATTGGTTCACCAGCTTACTACTTAAGACGATTCACTAGTTTTCTTGAGTGTTGGTAGTGTGCTTAGTGGTGGGAACGAGCTCATTTCAAGTTTCTACTCTGTACTGGCCACCCACTGGATACAAGCCGCATTTCCTAGAACACTTGGAATATTTAGTGGTGGGTTGTAATAGAAATAGGTAGTCTTTATTTTTGGGGGGATGTTAACATTGACACTTTATCTGACGACACTTACGCGCATAACTTCATGATTCTCGAGTCTTATGGGTGAGAAAATTGAATTAATATGACAAGCCGCATTAGTCCAGCCAGTTCTACCTCAGTCGATATATGTGTTTCAAACCTAAATATACCAGACATCACAGCAGGAGTACTATCATGTGATATCAGTAACGATTTGCACATGCTCTTTCTTCCACATAAAATGTGTTCAATATAACTGCAAGCAGGCTTGAATGCAGGGCAGTGAGTGACACACTTTAAGCTATTTCCATTATTTAACTGAAAGTGCTGACTGGTCAAATGTGCACTTAGAGAAAGTTGCAAACTCTGTGCATGAGGTTTTCCTACGTGTTTTTTATTTGCTATTATAATCGTGCATTGCATTAAGACCATATAGAAATTGCCATTACGACCATATAGACCATACAGAAATTCTAAGTAATATACATTTCTGAAATTGTGCATTCATCTAGTATGTACTCTCGTTGAAAAAAGTGAAACCTTCCAGTTAAAATAAATGTTTGCTAATACTGAGCGACGTACCTAAAATCCTGTTTTTTTTTTTCACGCGGACACTACCGTTCAAAATCTCAGATTATTTGATCATATCGATGCGGACTGAGCACTAGTGCCGACTGCAAGAGATGAAAGTACCACATTTTTTTTCTGTTACACTATCAGCAGCCCAAAAGGTAATCATTATACAGTGTTCGCTACAAAGATTTGTTTCGTCGCGGAACTAATCACAGAGTAGCACGGAGTTGACGGATATTGCTTCTAATTTTCAAACGTGCGTGGCATCGTCTACATATGGAAATATGCTATGCCAGTGTGCTCATTACAGAAATATGAAATTTCGACGGGATCCCTAGTGGCAATGAATGGTCAAAGTGTACATAGCAGTTTGAGGCATTTTAAATGAATAAAAAAACATCCCCGCCCCCATCACTACTCAACATTGATTATATTCGACTAAAGAAATAGAAAAAAGAAAAATGTGTCCCAGCCCGCACCACTAAGTATAACGGGCTTAATCACTACTGTTCTTGTTCTAGTAAAGTCCTTGTCAATCGCCCCAAACTGGGAAAAATCGCTTACCGAAACAAGAAGTGGCATATTTAGATTGAAGAAGTTTCCGCCGCTAAGGAACATCTCTTCGTGGATTATGCAATTGTGGAGATACGCAACCTGCAAGAAAAGTGCCATTTCTAATTTACCTTCATATGTGTGGATGAATGTTCCAATCAAATATTCTGCTATTAGTAAGGCTAGTTTATATTAGAATTACGCCAGCGTTCTGTGTTGTCCTGTAGGAAAGACGAATAACTCGGAATGCACTGGCAAAAGCTGCAGACTTACCTCACGGAATTGCTCGGGCGTGCAGCGTAACAGCGATGCTTTCATCAGGGTCTCTTTCAACTCTCGAACCTTAGCATAAAGAAAATACCATGATTGAGTCTGTATCAACTTCTGACGCATGGCAATCACCCTGAACTGTACTCACCTCGTTGGCCATCGTCTGGCTCAGCAGCGCCACGTCCACAAAGTCGAAGATCGCATAACATGCGTACGAAGCGTTCACGAGAAGCTGATCCGTGGGTAAGCCTTCGTCAAACGCGCAGTAGATGCACACGCAAGCCTCGCTCAAGACGACGACCGCCGCTGCCATCAATGAGAACTGCCAGGTTGTGTTGAGCAGCCTTCTGAGGCTTCTAATGGAGCTCAAGTTTACTCTCACTTTCTCGATCTCAGTTGCTCCCGGCGTCTTGAAGTGGTGGCTGTCTGCAGCCATAGCCAACATTAACGCATCACGCTGGTGACTGACGTAAGCGATCAGCACTTCGCAGCACGGTCTCAGAACGACAGAGTGCATCATATCGTAAGTGAAGAAAGGCAGGCTGACCAGAGCGCTGGCACGGACCAGAAACTCGAGGAAGGAGTTGCCTGCGACGTCCACCGTCTGTAGAGTGATGCTTGCTTTGATGATGATGGAAGCGATTAGTGCTGCCAACATGCAGGTCCTATGAACAAACGTTTGGCTTACTCAACAATGAAAGATGCCAAAGAATTAAATGGTGTACAGACACTTTGCAATCAGTTATTTTGTGGCAACCTGGAACTGTTCAAACATCTTCATTTCAACATAGAACTTTGCCCCAAAGCTGGAAGTGTTCGCAAATATTATTAAAACACAACAAATTTTTTTTTTCCAGAAAACGGCCTTGAAAACTAAATGTATCAACCGAATTGCCTGTCTATTTCGATTTGATAACTCATCTAATATATCAGACGTCTCCGTCCTTTTTTTTTCAGGTTTGGCCCCCACCATGTATCTTTAAAAATGCTAGCCACCGCCCCCAGTCACCCCTGAAAAAAGAGCCGAGCCAGCTTCGAAACGTTGGGGTTCAAATTAAAAAAGTTTTGGTTGGAGACGTGTCAGAGTTTACTATAAGGGAACGGCCTTGATTTAGCTAAATCGGGCAAATCGCCTCAAGCCGAAAAGCTAGCCAAGAATTGTCAATCTCAAAACATCGTCAAAAAGGCGCCTGTCATCTTAAAAATCTACCTTGCTTCTTTAGACGCGAAATGGTGATGCGGGCCTTCCAAGGCGAAAAATAAAATCGCGAAAAACTAGGATTTATAAAAATGACATTTTCGGCATGTCTATAGACACAAATTTCTGTGTTCAAAATCTCAAAGTCCAGCTCCAAATAGAAATAAAAAATTAAATAAAGTATCAGAGTTTTAAGTTGCAGATCGATTAAAGCGCGAAAGCACGAGCCGGAAGTCCCGAAGGAGTATTATTGGACGAACAAGACGGTGTGAGATGAACAGCGTGAGAGTAGGTTGCAGTTTAACACGAGGCGTGTTCAGGTGAGGCGATAGCCTTGTTTAACAAAAAAGAAAGCGGCGATAGCCTAGGGCTCCCGCGCAGTGGCCTGCGCAGCTGATCTGCTAGCGCCGCCGCGGCGTCGACTCCTAGTCATGGATATTGATTTCATTTCCTTTTTTTAACTTAACGTGGCGCCGCTGTTGCTAGACAACGGCATAAGATCCAAAGATGACAAGATTCTTGGTCTCTGTTGGTGACCGTATGAGCGCTTTCACGAAAAAATCGAAGTTTTCTGTGCCCGCGCGACCAAAAATTGATTGAGAATGGCGAGATGAAGCTGAAGTTCGTGCGCCGCTCGCTCCGTGCGTGCTTGTCCAACCGAGATCATTTTGGTGTCGTTGAAAAGCTAGTTCCCTCCGCCACGTTTCAAACGCGAAAGTGCCCGTCGCAGCCGCGCGTTTTTTCACGTCATTCCGGCCCAGACAGCCCCGCCGAGCGTTTCCCGGCGCAAAGGGAGGCGGGCAGCCCGACAGCGGGAACATGCGGGAAGCAGCAGGTGCCTCCACGGCCGGTCTATCGGCGGCGGCGCGAACGCGCGCATTCTACTCTGGCCCAGCCGTGTAGCGGCGTTGTTCGAGGTTGTGGCGGCTACTGCCGCAGTCGCGCTATAAGCCAGCGCGATCGCGATGGGGAAACGATCTCCACGTAAATGACTGAGTCCTGGATGTAACCTGGATACAACGAAAAATCGCGGACTTCTTTCAGTTTCTTTCTAACCACGTAAAACTTGCTAATGAAGTATTGCAATCATCTTCGCTAGATTTGAAGTGGAGGTCCAATTTTCTGAGCTATCCGGGACGGCTAGCAAATTGCGACTAGCTATAGCGAATTGATCAGTAATTCGAGGCGGGAACAGTGCTGGCCCAATATTTCTGGGAATCCACCAAGGAGATCTGCAACAAGGGAGTAATTACTCATTGTCATCCACCCAGAGCAGCCATACTGCTGGAAATGAAAGCATGCACAGAAGCATCGTAGTTGAAGGAAAAATCGTCCTGGTCGGGGGTTCGAACCCGGGACCACCGTTTCACCGATGAAGTCGCTCTACCAACTGAGTTAATAGGGGACGGCTAGCATATCGTATTGCGAGAACGAATTGACCAGTGAACAATAATGTCACCTAATGATGCTTCATAATAATAGTGTTTTCACAAAAGTGGTTTACGGTTTATCGGGTTTAATGTCCCAAAGCGACTCAGTGAATGAGAGACGCCGTAGTGAAGGGCTCCGGAAATTTCGAAAACCTGGGGTTCTTTAAAGTGCTCTAACACCGCACAGTACACGGGCCTCTAGAGTTCCGCCTCCATCGAAATTCAACCGCCGCGGCCGGGATCAAACCCGCGTCTTTCGGGTCAGCTTTTCACTTAAGTGAATATTCTTATATGATGCTTTATCCGAATAGCAATAAAAAAACACAGCTCAGCATGCCACGCCATGGCCTGCAGCTTCATATAAATCGGAACCAAGTAACACTAAGGGAAAGTGTCCTAACCACCCGTGAAAAAATTGGAAGCGGACACTTAAGCTCCGCCTTGAGGGTATGACGCGATAGCGCAATGGGTTAATTCCCACATATGCGGAAGGTCATTCTCTACTTTATATTAATGCATCTCTGGGAGTCCTCATACGCCTCGAGGCGCAGTGGTGCAGCAGTTAAGGGATGCGCCACTGCCCTGCGATGTCAGGTGCTGCCACGGTGGCCAGTTTGCGCACTATCCGGCAGGCAAGTTGTGATGGCGCCGCAAGGTCACGCGACCTCCGTGGCCCATCTGCCGCCTAAGTTGATCTCTAGGGAGCACCTGCCAGAGCCATGATCGTGTTTTTTCGCTCACAACGCCGGCGCCGAAAACGCCGACACCGCATTTTCTGGGTAAAGGGGCCTGTAATGCTATCGCGTCCGTTACCTAATTAAGCTTCAGTTATTTTCCCATGACACGAACACTAATAAAGATATACTGAAGCTAATTATATTTTTGAAAACTGGAAAAGAAATGCATACGCACCTAATTTTATCACGGGTTGTAATTTAAATAACGTTTTATATGCTTGGAATTAGTTTTCTCACGCGCTTCTGTTGTGATTCGGAATCATTACGAGGTAGGAGATTTGCGCTGCCTCGGCTGCTCGCGGCGTTTCGTCTCTTCTACAATACCTTTGCTGCTGCCGGAGTGTGCATGAGCAAGGTTGAGAGCCCGTTCAGGTGGGTGGATCACGTGAAATGACGCCTTGAAAGGCTAACTTGAAGTAAATAGCTTACGACGGATATACAAACAGACTGCGATAACAGCCAAAATAAATAGTGGCAGGTCAAGGCACTACTTTGTACCGGCTGCTAGTCAAACATACTTGGTAAAATTCCGGGGCCTGCCGTGTTTTTTTTCTTTGCGCTATTTGTCGTTTCGTGTGCGATTTGATCGCATGCTGTAGCCGCTTTTTTTTATATAAATAGCACAAGCCCGATGCTCGCACGTTACCGCGAACCACTTTTCCGGAAAGCCACTGCATATCTGCAAATCGCCTAGGGGGGCACTTACACGCCTTCCGCGTAACGACCAATCAACGCGTGCGCACTGTCGGCGCGCGAATGGGGATGCATGCCGGCGGCCTTCACTCCTTTCTCGCGTGCAGGAATGCGGCAGTGCGCCGCAAAAGATAACGTGAAATTTTGCCCCCTAGAGGTCGGCTTTTAATAAAAACAATGAAGACCAAAGTAAGTAGCGCATGGGGTTATAAATAGTTGCTGATTATACTGCAAATGGCAGCAAGCCACGGTGTGTGTGGCACTCGGTGTCATGCGCAAATAAAACTTCAGGCACTTAATGATTGGATATAAGAGTTTGTGCAGTATGGCAAGCGCAGTCCGCGGCAAATAACGCTTCGGACATTTCGTTCGCCGAGTAGATATGTCCCGTTGTTAAAATAAAATTAACCCAGAAGGTAGGTAAACACACCTCAGAAAATAGGCCAGATAGCTCCTGTAGCGGTATTTCGTGCGGTCGAACAACGCTCTCTTCTCATACTGCGCCGACATCTTGAAAAATTCGAGCATTGTCCAAGAGCCAAAGAAAGCGCTCGCTTGGTTGGTGGCTACTTTCGCCGTCACGACGGCAGGAAGAACCAGATACACCGACTTCGTGAAGGTGCGGGCCTTGACAAAAACGCGCAGGATCTTGCTCATGATGATGACAAGCTCTATGGAACCGGCAGTGAGGACGAAGACAAGAGAGTACAGGGTGTACCACGTCTTCAATGTGATGCGCATGTCGTTCGGGTCGGTAGCCTGCAAGTTTTGAATGAAGAAAACGCCCACGGCACGGCAGAGCAAGGCGTATGGCTTCATGTGTTCAGCCATGGCGCTGGCCATGGTGCTTTGGGCGCACCCCGCTGGCCGGAGTAGGAACCTGAATTTGAAAAAAAAAGTGCGGTCGGGAAAGGTAAGAATATAAACAAAGAAGATATTAACCCTGATAGCACAAGGCAGTCAAAGGGCGGAAAGGTCTGCCTAGACGAACAGCTACTACTACTGCCGTTACTATTATACTGCCACTAGGGCTACAACTAGTACTACCGCTATCACCACCACCTCCTCTACCAAAACAACTACAACCACTACTACTACATAAACTGGGTGATTCCACTAGATCGAAAGGGCTAGTAATTCGATTTTAAAGAAAGCGAGAACACAGCTAGTGCTATTTTTTAAAGTTTGCTTTATCGTAATGATTATGGTTTGGTTTTATGGGGTTTAACGCCCCAAAGCGACTGAGGCTATGGGAGACGCCGTAGTGCAGGACTCTGGAGATTTCGACCACCTGGGGTTCTTTAACGTGCACTGACATCGCACAGTACACGGGCCTCTAGAATTTTGCCTCCATAGAAATTCAGCCGCCGCGGCCGGTACCGAACCCGCGTCTTTCGACTCAGCAGTCGAGTACCATAACCACTGAGCCACCGCGGCGGCCTTTATCGTAAAGTGCCAAGACTGATAATATTTCTCGTGTTCCCCGTTTATATCCCTTTACTGCACGTTGTTGCATATATGCAACATTAGCATAAATGGCTCCAAAAACAAAAGGAAATCTGAGTTGGAGCTTCCTGTGCTCGTTGTTGCATTTCTGCAACATAGGTTTGAAAAGCGCGCCATCGTGTGTGCTGCCATCTGTCCTGCTTCAGTGGAATCACAGCCATAACAAACATGGTGGATGCTTCGCGCGCTCACGTGCTGTAACAACGGTAAGTTTTGCCGTTTTTTATGCCTTTCTGAACTGGATAATGTGCAGTGAAATTGTTTAGTCTTTACTACGCATCATTGTTAATGTGTGTAAGGCAGAAAACGTTCTTATAATGCAATATTTTGTTTCTGGCGCGTTAAAGTTGGTATGTTGCACATATGCAACAATGTGCACCTTGGTTGTTTTTCTTGACAGAACAGGCTACATCACTCTGCAAGGCGGGAAAAAAGCAGCTGAAGAAAAGGGGCAGACCAAGCAGCGAATCTATTGAACAAGCCATTGAGGTGAAGAAGAAGAGGGGCCCAACTGCACCCACTCCTACACAGGATGTTCGGCTAGATGAGGTATAATTTCTAAACAATCATGAGTTGTTTCAAAGGTTATAATCACATATATTCTTTCAGGTTGGCCACTGGGTTCTTTGGAGCCAAAAGAGGCAGCGCTGCAAGTTTCCCAAGTGCACCGGAATCTGCATGAGCTACTGTTCTAAGTGTGGCATTCATCTCTGCTCTACAAACAAGAGCAATTGCTTCTACGTGTATCACACAATGAAATGACCGTTTTACTGTGGTTGATTCAGTGGTCATTATTTGTATTTCATTCTCACCAAGAACGGTGTTCAGCTTTGCAAGGTGTTTTCATTGTGCACATTGTTGCAAATATGCAACATACCATTTTTCAGCCAATAAAAAATGTTGATAACCAGCGAATCAAATTTCCATGTGCATATAGTGATTTTTATGACTGCCTGCATGTCCTGAAATAATCTTATCATAAAATAAAAAATCGTGCAGTAAAGGGATATATATCAACAAAAGTCGGCACTCTTTGTTACGACTCACGTGCTCAACACTTCCAGTTACAAGCAGCTGATACCGTAAGCCACGGGCAAAAAATCCTTCCAAATAGTTTCATCTCAATATTGTAGCGTTAAAAATTATTCTAGAAAGCAAAATTTCCTTACATGTCCCAAACTGCCTGACATGCTCTTTTACAATGGAAACAAAAATTATATAATCAAAGTTGGCTGCTGTAGATTCGTACGCCGCTCGAAAGTTGCGAAATAGAGCCATGTAGCTCATTAACTTTTCCAGTAATACCGGGAGTTTCAAATAAATGTAACCAAGTTTTTCAAAAAGATGAAGTGTCTTAGATCGGTGAAACCAAATGAATGCTGTTCCAGCCACGTGTCGTAGTATTGTTTCCTTTCTTGAAAGTTAATTAGTAAACACTAATTAGCAAGCTTTTTCAATGCCGGCTCCAAGAAAAAAGTGTCAGGGCGGTGGCTCTGTGATAAGGCGCTCGTCTACCGAGCCGGAATACCCGAGTTCGAACCCGACCGCGGCGGCCGCGTTGCGATGGAGGCAAAACGCAAGAGGCGCCCGTGTGCTGCGCGATGTCAGTGCACGTTAAAGATCCCCAGGTGGTCGAAATTATTCCGGAGACCTCCACTACGTCACCTTTTTCTCTCTTTCTTCTTTCACTCCTACCTTCCTCCCTTCCCTTACGGCGCGGTTCAGGTGTCCGCCGAGATATGTGAGACAGATGCTGCGCCATTTCCTTTCCTCAACAACCAATTTACCCATTTATTTTAAGTTGCAGATCCTGTTGGCAGCAGTAGACTGGAACGTTTACAACAATTTACCATTTACGCAGAGATGCCCACATAGGTAAACGGGACGCTACTCTGTTCTAAGTGCAATCACGTCTTGCGTATTGGAATTGAAGAAACAGTCTGTCCATGAGAACGCGCACCAACGTCCACTGTCAGCATGCACGTACAATTGCTCGAAATGTGAATTAGTCAGTGCGTGAAGAATATTCGGAGACTTTTGCCCGCACATGTACATCTTCTTACCGGCCTCAAAAGAAAGCCCGCGAAATGCAAAAAATACTATGTGTAAGCAGAGGTATTTGAGCCCCCCAGGCCGCGCTCGCTGAGAACAAAATCCGCTCATCTCGAGAGAGCTCTCATCGATGCGGCTTTGCTTTTGCAGTGACCTTCAAGATGTGCGCCAGCAAATTCTAACCCCTTAGCGTGCTTTCTTTTTGGGCTGGCAAAAAAAAAAAACCGACGTAAATGCTGGCTTATTGCAAGCATTTAAGTCTGCTGTTTTTCAAGATGATCTACAACTTGCGATGACACTTTCCTTCTAAAGCTAAAATTTAAAAAGTTGACTAATAAGAGCTTAGTAATAATTAACTTTACAGAATGAAAAATATACGCTGGAGACTAGATCACAAGACTTTAAAGAGCACTCAGTTGGGTTCATTCGCTTAGGACACTCTGTCTTTCCGACAAACTCGTTTACTATGAGCTGGGACACCCGGTACACTGGACTCCTCACAGAACAAAATTCACAATCTTGCGACAGAAGATTGAGCAAGGCATAAAAAATATTCACGAACATAATAAGAAATGAAGTATTAGCTTTTTTCGACGTTTAATAGAACCACTCTACTATAGTTTCGTTGGGGATACGTGCGGTAACCAGTCAATGGTGTGTTTGTGTAGTGGCCAGTTCGACGGAAATCCGTCCGGCCAGGCATCGTGAATGCGCCAAACCTCAAGTCCTTCTCAACGTGAACAAGAAACTCCTACGAGCTTAGAAATGTCTTTTCTTTTTTCGACTATAGCCAGATACGTCTTCATTTCGTCGGATCAGCGCTGTATTTGTGCCAGTGCCCGTGATTCACGGCTCCGCGTTCTGGTTAGTATCCCTTTTCGGGCTCTGGTTTCGCGCCACTAATCTCCACAGACTTGTTCAACTTGCCACTGTTACCACTCACGCCAAAACAAGTAGCCGGTTTGGTTTACTGGTTTAATGGGGTTTAACGTCCCAAAGCAACTCAGGCTATGAGGGACGCCGTAGTGAAGGGGTCCGGAAATTTCAACCACGTGGGGTTCTTTAACGTGCACTGACATCGCACAGCACACGCGCCTCTAGAATTTCGCCTTCATCGAAATTAAGCCGCCGCGGCCGGGATCGAACCCGCGTCTTTCGGGTCGGCAGCCGAGCGCCGTAACCACTGAGCCACCGCGGCTGGGCAAAACAAGTAGCCGCATGACGGTTCGCGCCAAGGAAAGTTAGTGTTTTGTTCCTAATTTGTCGTGCCGGCACTTCAGCTGGTTTCCGTTTGACATGCAATCGTGCGTTTGCTGTTCCCCACTGTGCGGCATGAGAACTGTTTTAAAACTCCTTGGAAAAGAAGAAGACCCTCTCCGACAAAGATAATGTTACCTTCAACTTCAATAAAAAGTTCAATAAAAAGTTCAATCGAACCGGCAGCCAAAATGCCTTCGTGCGCTGCAGGACTTGAATGACCTCCCCCACTAGCAGTAAATGCAGAGGGAAAAAGAAAAGTAACATCAAATCAAAATTAGTTGTATTACCCATTAGAGAAAGTCTCAAATATTCAGTACACAAGTATTCCTAGAAACGTTGTTACAGTCACGAAAGTAAAAGAAGCAAAAGGTTAGAAGGCTCAGACGGTCTTAAATGCGGCTGATGACGAGTATTCCGTGCTGGTTGTTGCGTAACGGTTTTCCCCAGTCAAAGAGCGGAACATGCTCTACAAGCTAGCGCCCAGTAGCGCCATTGTTGAGGCATATTCCGAGTGGTGGAAGGAAAAGAGAAGTATCGTGCTTCAAGTTCTGTAACTAGTTCGTCTGTTCCGCTAACAACAATGATCCTATGTTCAAACCTCTGGCCAGATGTGAGCTATCATTTCAACACGCGTACGGTGCATAAACACACCAGCCAGGCAGACTCACCGAATCTGTTTCAGAAACTTGCCGATTCGCGCCTTGTGGAGCCACACAAGCTACACGTGCTGGCTTCGAACGTGCGTACTGATTCATTTTTGTAGCCCTGATGTGGGGGTGTTCCTCATTTCCATAGCAGTGTTATAGCCGCCGGCACCAGAAATTGCGACGTAAATTATTCACGCGCACGCAAGCCCCAAATGACTGCCTCATGCATGCCGCTGTTTTTGTTTTTAGTTCTCGATTTGATACGTGCTGGATACGAACAGTGGTACGTGCACCTGCCGCCTTGGTCGAAAGTTTCGGTGCTGCGCCCAACGAAATGCCAGCTCCGCGATCAAGCACTTCCGCAGTTTATAAGAACCTGGTTAAAAAAACCTCGTCGTGTGTGTTTTTTGTTTCATAGCAACTAAAGCTATAATGCGCCTAACGCCTCGTTTAATGTGACTGGCTTGTCGATAAGAACTGGCTCTATTGAAGAAGGCTCAGCAGACGGCACATTTCCCGCTGCTCACTGCACATGAGTCGTCCAGACTCATGTCGCCGTTTTTAGATGGGTAGCTATAAGGAGTCCATCCTTACAGCTACCGATCTAAAAACGGCGCACAGAAAACACGCAGAACACAGGAAGAACGAACAGGATAAGAGCGCACTAGCAACTGAAGCTTGGTCGAAAAACACCTCTCACTCGGTAAGCATGCGCCAGGAAATTCAGCACGTGTAAACAAGATAAAAACCCAAATAAAAACGTGACGTTGCTGTACGATAGACGAACGGACTAAACCAAGATAATTTTTTTTAAATATGTAAGACAAGAATTAAGACAAGAACCTAAACCCCTGGGATGACCGAAGCTTCGGTCATCCCAGGGGTTTAGGTTCTTGTCTTACATATATATTTTTTTTAATTTTATCTTGGTTTAGTCCGTTTGTCTATCGTACAGCAACGTCACGTTTTTATTTCGGTTTTTATCTGGCTGACACGTGCTGAATTTCCTGGCGCATGCTTACCGAGTGAGAAGTGTTTTTCGACCAAGCTTCAGTTGCTAGTGCGCTCTTGTCCTGTCCGTTCTTCCTGTGTTCTGCGTGTTTTTCTGAGCGCCGTTTTTTGATGAATCGATACCAAATAGCCCAACTTTCTGCTTTACTGAACTCTTACTGCTACATGTCGAGGGCCCCCAGTTCAAAAAAGTGAAGCTGCCAGCCAACGTTACTCTTGCCCCTGGTAAGAGGAACAGCTGCTGCATTCTGAAAGACGGATCTGCAATCGACATCGAGAACTTTAAATATCTACCAATTGAAACACTTTGTGTTCAAGGAAGAAAGTTTGTTCAGCTCGAGGACCTGTACTCCTCTCTACGCCCATCATTAATGCTCGGCGTACATAAGGCATCAAAACTCTCTAGTCTGCGCATCTGGCCATCAAAGAATGTTTCGCGCAAAACTATGAAACTTATTTTAAAAGTGATGTTGTTAGTTTTGCCCTCCTTCATGCAGAAATATCAGCATAACTGACTGCATAAACCGCGAGTTTATGACGCTGTGGCGGAGGCTGAAGGCTTAATGTATGCTGGTGACATGTTATTTTTGTCCAAATCTGAATGTATGCTTTTAAACAGTATCTCTAGTGATCGCATTTCAACTTGGTCTCTGCTATTTGGGTTTGCTTGAAAATTATATCTGCGCGTTTTCACAAATTTTATTAAGGACTTCCCCAATTTCATGGTTGATGTCAGAGGGGCATTTATGCGCGAAAGACGAGAAATGTCCGACTTACTCTAGTAAATATTGTGTGAAACAGATATGTAAAGAAGGAGAGAGGTCGGGAGGTAATAGGTTATGAAATGATCGACTGGGCAGTTCAGTTGTTGATTGGGTGTTCGTGTGTACCCTCCGAGATACGCGTTTACTCAAGTGCAAGCATTTAATATTTCTATCAATTATTCCTTTCTGGATAAGGACATGCTAAATATTAGTATGATGTGCCGATGCTCACGTGTTCTATAATGTCAATTTTGGTTTTGTCCCCAAGAAGATAATGATGTGGCAGTGTTTCATAAGAACTGGTTGTCTGGAGACAGCCGCATGCGACCATCAAAAAGGAAAGACATCCGGAGCCTAATAAAAGAAGCAGCAATACCTGCGCTAGACTGGAAAACAGTGCCTTGCATCGTAGTGTCATCATAGTGACAAGATTGCACTCCCAGGTTTTCCTGTGCACGTGTTGTTAGTAAGCATAAAGAAAAGGACAGCAGAGAAATTTCCAAATCAGAAAAGCAGATCAGGTGTCAGCGCTCCCTCTGTACCTTTCACAGAAAAAGAACTTATATATTTGGCCGAGCGGGTGAACTGATAGAGACACAGCTATCGTCACAGTCATGAGAGCGTTTGTGTGCGTAATTACTTTTTTCATACTGAGTTCCGAGTGCGCGAATAAGAGCGCGACGATGCGGCGCGGCGAGGAGTGCCGTCGTTCTCTCCGCTGCGACCCTGCAGCAAACGACGGCGACATAGGCGAAGTTCGGCAGCAGCAGCGGTGTGTTTTCGTGCGGTCAGTGCATGCGCACTCCGGCTTAGCAAGCACTCCAGTAATCTGTCACCTTGATCTGAGGTGAGCAAACTTTGCATGTGAACAGCTACAACGCGAGTGATTTTGCACCGACGGCTAGCGCACCGGCACTGCTGATCGAGCTCCCGTACCCGAATCGACACGCATTTCGCCCTGCAGTGCGCCTGCTCGTAGTCGAGTCCGGTCCAAGTGTTATTAGCCCTCCTTTATCGACAGCAGATTCGACCTGCACGGCAACGCACACTGTCGACGTATCGCAGTGTCTCGCATAAAGTCCCTCTGTGAGCTTTTCTATTTAAGGGCTTTAGTCTCGCATACCAGTGTGCAGCTTCGCTGAGAGGTGCGGACGGACGGACTGCGCACAACATGGCCATCACAATAGGAGTCCAAAAGCCTTTTCGAAAATCCGCCCGGGATGACAGGTCCCTCGACGACTGCAAATTTTTCGCCATCGCTTTCACAAATGCAACCAAAGTACTGTAGACATGCCACAAGGTGGAAACTGACGGAAAGGCCGCGCCGAACACTATAGCTGCGCGGCTTTTAGACAAAGGTGCCGAAAATATGGCGCACGGCGCCGACAGAAGTTGCTGATGATGATGCCTGCCAGGTTGCCAGACTGAATATTCTAAAGGGTCTTGCCCGTACCTGAGGATGGGTTTGATAGCATTCCCAGCGGACGCTCCTCGATGTAGTGCTGTCGCGATGTGGCGCTAGTAAAAGAATTAACAATACTAACAGACTACCAGAGGGCGCTACCTTTGTGTTGTGTTGTATATACAAAGCACGCAATAAAGAGTGCGAGCCACTTCCGTGTGAGCGGACCCAGGCGCGGCCTCGTTCTTCGCGGACCACTACATGGTGTCAGAAGTGGGGTCTCTGTCATCGTGCCTATGCCCTGGGAGTGAGTGAGTGAAAACTTTATTAGCTCTAGATTCGGTTGTGTTCGGCGGTTTTGAGATGGCTTCGTCCATCTTGCTCAAAGGTCGGTTGCCCTTAGTCCAGGGCTCCGCTGGATGCTGCTGCCAGTTTTGCTAGCCGAATCAACCTTCTTGGTCGACCCGGCGATCGCTGGAGAGCACTCCCTCCCATTGCTCCGCACTCGGGTTTGTTATCACTGGTACCACGCTTATCCTCTGGCATGCCCACGTTATGTGGTACAGCGTGGGGGGTTCTTGGCACCAAGGGCATTTGTCATTGTATTGTGTTGGATATATTTTGTTGAGTACGTGTAGGTTCGGGTAGGAGCCCGTCTGTAGCTGCCTCCACGCGACAGAGTCCTCTCTGCTAAGGGAGTTGTCCGGTGGTGGATACCGCTTTCTGCAGCCCTTGTAATAATTTAGTATCGCCGAATAATCTTGAGGTACAGGTTCGTTCCCCTCGAGGTCGCCTACGTTGGATGCTCGGTAATAAGTGTACCCTCGAGCTATCCTGTCCGCCTCTTGGTTCCCTGTTACTCCCGTATGTCCCGGCGTCCATACTATCGTATGCCTGATTGGTTCTTCGTTTGTTTGTCGTTGTGTTATGTGGCCCCCAGAGCGGAGTAATGCCCGGGGATGACGAAGAGCGTAAGCCAGAGGTGGCAGCCGTCAAAGGAGTCGCTGCACTGAACTTGCGGCCAATGCCGCAGTTCGACTTCGGGATCCCTGCAACATGGCCGCGGTGGCGTCAACAGTTTGATGATTACTGTTTTGCATGCAGCCTAAACGCTGCGAGTGATGGAGTTCGTGTTTGGACGCTGCTGTATTGCATGGGACCCAAGGCACGCGACATCTTATGCTCGCTGCAAGTTAAGGACGAAGACTATACTAAGTACAGCATCATCGTTGTAAAGTTGGGTGGATACTTCGCGCACCCGTCCAACGAGCTGTACGAGCGCGCCCGATTTCACCGACGAGTTCAACAGGCGAGTGAGTCAGCTGATGCATTCTTTACGGCTCTCGGAAACATGGTGAAGCGATGCAACTATTCCACGCAAGAGGTTGAAGAGGGACTCGTTCGTGACCGCTTTCTAGTTGGTCTTCGTGATACCAAGCTATCAGATAAGCTGTGCCGAAACACGAAGCTAACGCTAGAACAGGCGCTCATTTAAGTCCGCCAGGCAGAAGATGCGGAAAAAGAACGGGCGCACCTGTTAGCTGCTGGTGAGCCAGCAGCGATAAGTGATCCCAGCGGGATAAACATTGACGCCGCGAAGGTCGCGCGGAAACGCCCACCACAGCACGTGCGTAACTTTGCCGCGTCTGCCTCGGTTGCGGGCGCCGTGTGGATACTGCGGACGCTCACTGCATCCGTGCACTGAATGCCCTGCACGACGGGCAGCGTGCAACAAATGCGGGAAGAATGGTCACTTCGCGGCGGTTTGCCTTTCAAGAAGCTGGCAACTGTTGAACTGAGTGCAGTCGGCTCGGAAGGTAGCAGCAGCGCGAAGTTCGTCGATGTCAAGATCGATCGCAGGCCTCTTCGCTTTAAAGCTGACAGCGGCGCTGAAGTAACAGTGGTCCCCAGCACGTTTTCTGGGATTCCAGAGCACCTCGAGGAACCAGAGGGCCAGCTAACAGGCCCAGTGGGGCAACGCTTGGACGTTCTCGGAATGGAAGGACAAGCAAGTGAGTAAAAACATTTATGTTCGCTCACAAGTTCTTCCACTCCTGGGCTTTCCAGCAATTCAAGAGCTTGGTGTCGTCAAGTTCATCGGCCATGTAGACCAGCCGGAGCTCGGCGGCAAAGAGTCTAACCAGCTGTTCCGTGGCTTGGGCGTACTCAGAGAAGCCTACACCATCCGACTCAAGCGTGATGTAATCCCTTACTCATTGCCCGTCCCGCGGAGAATACACATCCCATTGCAAGCTGTAGTTAAGACACAACTGGACAAGCTTGAGGCAGAGGGCGTTATTCGCAGGGTAACCAGACCTACACCGTGGTGCGCAGGTGTGGTGGTTATACCGAAGGCGTCGGGCTCTTACCGCACCTGTGTTGACCTTACCAAGCCCAACAAGGTCATTCTACATGAGCGTCACATTCTGCCGTCCGTGAACAAAGTGTTGGGACTCCTCGGGGATGCTCAAGTGTTCTCAAAGCCGGAAGCGACATCAAGTTTTCATCAGGTGAAGCTGAATGAAGAGTCTCGGGAACTGACGACATTTACCACGCCGCTCAGAGGCTATTGCTTCCGCCGATTGCCGTTTGGAGTCACATCAGCCCCGGAATACATTCAGCGCCAAATGTATTACATTCTGGAAGGCCAGGAGGACGTCATAAACATGATTGTTGGTATCCTGGTTTTCGGCACAGAAAAAGCAGAGCGTGAAAGAAGCCTGAAGCCTGAACCATAAGCTTGCCGTCCTGGTTAGCTCAATTGGTAGAGCAACTGCTCCGGTGTAGCGGTGGTCCTGGGTTCGAACCCCGGACCAGGACGAATTTTTCTTTAACTACGAAGTTTCTGAGAAAGCTGTATAGCTTTCCTTTGTAGCCGTATGGCTGCGCTCGGGTGGACGTCAATGAGTAATTACTCCCTTATTACAAGCCTGAAGGAAGTAAGATATGATGCTGGGCGAGTTGGTAGAGCATTCTTTTGAACCACAGCGCTGGCAGACAACGGACGAGAAAGAAGACGCACAGAACACACACAATGCGCTCAAGGAAGGACGGTCTGACTGAAGGAAGTACTGGGGCGACTGCGGAAAGTTGAGGTCACACAGAACAAGTCAAAGTGCAAGTTTGACGTTACAGGCGTCAACTCCCTCGGTGTGGTTGCCAGCGGCGCTGGCATCTCGCCCGATCGAGATAAAGTTGCAACTGTAAAACGCATGGAGCCCCCATTTTATGTGGGTGGAGTGCGCAGACTTCTTGGTGTGGTTAACCATGTAGGGAGGTTTCTATCGCACTTGTCCGAAGCTACCGCACCAATCCGAGAACTGCCCAACAAGAAAAGCGAGTGGACATGGGGACCAAGCCAACAAGAGGCATTCTCGATAGTAAAGGGCACGCTGTCATCCAGAATTTGCATGATCAGCTATCATACACTTCGGCCGACCATCGTGTCTGCAGATTCTAGCTTCTGCGGGCTGGGCGCTGTTTTGTTACAAGACCAGCCGACGGGTGAGCGTCGTCCTGTTGCTTACGCGTCGCGCTCGCTCACGCCAGCGGAGCAACGATACAGCCAGACCGAAAAGGAGGCGTTGGCAATTGCTTGGGCCGTTAGGCGTTTCGATGAGTATGTTCGACGCCTATGTTTCGTTTTGGAAACTAACCACCAACCTCTCACGGCCTGATATTGGCGAAATGGATGTCGATGCTTAACCCCCGGGAATCCAGAGAATAGGAATCAAGCTAATGAGGTACCAGTACAAAATAGTGTATGTCCCAGGGAAGCTATTAGCCGCCGCAGATACTCTCTCAGGAGCTCCAGTGGCACCAGCGTTGACTACCGAAGCAAGCTTGGTCGAACTGTACGTGAACGAAGTCGTCGGGTCTATCCGGGAAGGCGCACCCGTCAGTCTTGAACAACTTCGTCAACACCAGTATTCGGATGGTGAGGGTCTCATTCTGCTGAAGTTCTGTAAACAAGCCTGTCCAGCGAAGTCGAAGCTTCCGATACACGTCTCGAAGTATTCGCCGTATCGTGGAGAGCTATCTGTGTGCGATGGCCTGCTTCTCGAAGGAGATCGTCTTTGGAATTCCCGAGGCTTTGCAGCGACCCACCTTGGATTTAATTCATGAGGGTCACCAAGGTGTGAATCGTTGCAAGGCACGAGCCCGCGACTCTGTGTGGTGACCAAGCATTGGCAAGCAGACAAAGGCCATGGTGGAGTCTTGCGAACGCTGCGCTACAACGAGAACCCAGCGGGCGCAACCTTTGCTGCCAACCCCACCAATACATGGTAACAAGTGAGCGCGGATTTGTTCCACCTGGAAGTGATAGATTTTCTACTGCTGGTGGACTACTATTCACGGTACCCGGAAGTAGTCACGCAGCGCAGCACTTCTAGCCAGGCTGTCATTTGGGCTATCAAGAGTGTCATGGCTCGTTTTGGCATACCAGAGGTGCTTCGAAGTGACAACGGTCCTCAGCTTTCTTCGCACGAGTTTGCAAGGTTTTCCAGGGAATACAGGTTCGACCACGTCACCAGCAGCCCCGGGTATCCCCAGTCAAACAGCGAAGTCGAGCGAGTGGTGAAGACTGTAAAGGATCTTTTCCGCAAAAATGAAGACTGCTTCCTGACTTTACTGGTATACCGAGACACACCTGAAGTTTCCGGTTGCAGCCTCTCGCAACTTCTCATGGGTCGGCGCTTACGAACACGCGTAACCAGAGTTCGCGGTACGCTGTTGCCGGAACTACCATCACACAAGTCTTTCTTCCGGAAGGACAGCGCGGCCAAGCGGAAGCAAGCAAAGGACTGTGATCATCATGGGACCCGTAGGCTCCTGGACATTTCTTCGGGAGAGGAGGTATGGTTAACTGATGCCAAATGCTCTTAGCAAGTCCTTAGCAGAGTATAGCGGCCGCGGTCTTACATCGTGGAGACGGAAGATGGTAGAATACAGCGTCACCGGCAGCATTTAGTGCCCTTTGTGTCCGAGTCGGGAGCATTCTCTCCTGCTTCAAACTCACCCCTTCACGCCATGAAGAGCTTGGCTCACCGGATTCGAGCCCGCCACTTCCAGTGCCTGGTTCAAGCATGGCTAGTCCGGCTGCACCTGGTTCTAGCATCCCAACTATGCAGGTACCTGGCTCGAGCTCGCCATCTCCCGAGCCACCGCCTTCGATGGCAGGGGTGCCGCTATGGAAGACCTGTTAGACCTCCGACAGTACTGAACTTGTAAATGTCTTCTCTAGAGGTGTTTTCAGAGAAAGGGGGATGTAGTGATGTCGCGATGTGGCGCTACTAACACGATTAACAATACTAACAGACTACCAGAGGGCGCTACCTTTGTGTTGTACCCAGGTAGCACAAGGCAGCGGGCCAATATTGGAAATCCACTGGCAAAGCGTGGCCCTAACTAGGCCCAGAGTTGCCAGTGAGCATCCGATATTGGTTGTGCCACTCCTTAGCACATCCAATAATGGCCCTGGTTGTCCGTCGCTTTACCAGTATTGGCTGAGCCGTAATTAGATCCTGGCTATCATGGGCCAGGTTAGCCAGGATTGCCCCACTGTTTGCCATTGCTGGCTGTGCCATCATCGAATCCTGGCTATCATGGGCCATGTTAGCCAGTGTTGTTCCACTCTTTGCCAGAATTGGCTATGCCATTTCCGGGAGCTGGCTATATTGGCCTAGGATTGCCACCGCTTATCCAGTGTTCAAAGTATACTGGCAAACGTTGGTAAACATTGTGTCATCCATTAAAATGGGTTCAAAATTATTTTTATTGTCGAGTACCATATCGGCAGTTCATAATTTTCGAACGCGCTAAAACATGCGAGTTCAAAGATTCGGTTTTATTTATTATTCTATTTTAACCCAACACTTTTGCAGTTTGTGAGCAAAGCTACCCATGATTCCGTTGGAAAAGCTGCACTCTGGTTGCGCAGTGAGCAGCAATAATACGTTTAGGAGAATTGTGATCGAAGTCCTGTTGATCAGAATTAACGTTCTGATTACACCCGAGACGCCTTCAACAAAAATCAAATAAGTTTGATTTGATTAAATTTTTGGAATAAAAAAATCACTTTTTTTTATTCGCTCTAGGAATTCACTGCCGCAGTGCGCAGCTGGTGTCTGCTTCATGGAGATCGCGATACAAACGTAATAGATTAGCGCAAGTGCATTCGCTAAACCGAAATTGTGCTGTTTTGGCAACGTCCAGAAACGAAGCAGTCGCCTCGTAATTTTGAATTATGCGTTGCGCTCGTGAAATATTAGGCGGGTGCTTCATAAACGCACGCGGACACGTGCTAAGCGATTCCTACGCTTCCCTACCTTGTGCCCTGTGATCGCGCCTTTCCCGTGTTTTCTGATTTGCTATTTCCTTCCCTTTCTGCAAATCGTAGTGTTGGAAATTGTTGTTTTTGACCATTTTATTCTTCTGTTGCGTAATTTGCATTGGGGGAAATATAGCTCTTGCTCACGTCCTTGCATATTTACTCGCGTTTTTTTTCTTTCGAACATGACCTTTATTGATGAAAACCATCGAAAGTAGTTGCGAACCACAATTCAACATGCCTTTGTTTTTGCTTTTTTTGCGCGAAACTTCTAGACCAACAAACAATTTGAGGATTCTTCGACGGCCACTGAATAAATGGACTGACAACTGGCGTTAGACGCATGTTAACCTAGCTTGTTTGGCGTATGTACGGTACATGAAACTATGAAAGAGCGCGCATTCTGCTTCGATATTTTTTTGCTTTATATTTTTGTTATTATGTGGTAACATTTTAAGCTATCTTGAACTAACAGAAGCCACATCATACGGCCCCACAAAATACGCGAGTGTCTGAAGTCGTTTTGGCGAAATTCATCTTGAAGCTCCAAGTTTTTCACTTCAAAATTTTCGGGCTTTTGCTGCAGCTTTGTAGCAATACTTTGACACTTCCGTGTTTCCCATCCACTTGTTCCTTGTAGGTATTGCTTTCCGTACTGCCTGTGGCCATGTGACTCGTTCTCCAAAAATTCCAAACCCTTTTCACGTAGTAAGGTGGAAAGTTGGGCGAGTTGAATCTTATTCATGATGAATAAGACGTGTTTTGGCCCCTTTCCCTCTCTCTTTCAAGTCTTCCCATATCTCCCCACCTGTTCTCCCGGCCGCGAAATTCTTTAGGTAGCGGGCTAACCCCCCACCCCGCGAAGCGCTTTTTTTTCTTTTTGGTTGTTACTTCCTCAAAGCTATTTTTCCTCGCGCGCAGCTACGCGCTCCGCTGTTCGGGCACCCTTCCACGATCTCCCTGTCTCCACCTTTCAGCTCGAGGACTTTTCTAGAAACCACAAAACCTGTGTAAAGGAAAATGACTCGATCCCCTCCAGCCAACCCCTCCCCCCCCCCCCCCCCCCACCATCGTCTCCACTGCTTGTCTTGGAACCGCGCGACGCATCACAATAAGACATTTTTGACTCCACGGCGTAGCCCAACCACGTGCACAACCAATATGACGAAAATGCATGCAAACTCGAGCTAGCACTGTTCATAGCGCGAAAAGCCACGCTCATATATTAGGAGAGCTCCGACGCTGTTCGTACCGCCTGCAAGATCTTATTTCTAAGTACTAAAACTCTTTTATCTTGATATACGTCTGGAAGTTAAAGTGGTTTTTGTAGTAAACGTTGCTTTGACTACATGCGCCTTTATTTTTTCGGCAGGAAAACAGAGCGAGCCAAAAAGCACGAGGACGACTTCTGTGTACCCACTCTCATTGCGAAATGGCTTGCTTGACGTCGTGCGCAGTGGAATTGTGGCCGAATGGTGAGATGAACTCACTGAAGATTCACTACTTTGGCTAACAGCGGGTTTGAACTCATATGACCTGAGATGGGCTGCATTCGGGAATATGTCCTTTACCGCTTATGCACGACGGAAATCAGAACCGCTTAATTAATTTTCCACTGCAGACCAGTTAGTAAGAATATGTGTAATACTTCCGTACTGTTTCTTTTTGCCTTCTACACTTGCAGACGCAATAGAAAATCCGCAATTTCTGGTTAAAGCTTTTGCCCAAGTTCTCTCGCAATGAAAAAGGGCATTACTCTGGACTATCAGACTAGTATTTTTGTGTGGTTTGCAAGTCGCAGTTTCGAATCCAATTATAGCATGCATGCGAAGTGACTAAGGTAAAACAAAGGTGCCCTGAGTTACTTGCGTTCAGCGTATTTCGCAAAAAATCGCAAGCCGTATTTTTAACCCTATTAAAAAAAAACTAATCAAAAATGTTGTTTTTACGTCCATGTGGAAGAGACGCTACAACCTGTGCATATTGATACATGCATTCGAAGAAGAGACAGAAGTAGCGCATGCGCTAGAAGAGGAAGAAGTTAGTTGGCTCTCTCGCGCGCGCTCGAACCACTAGGGGACCGCCGCAGGTTTTGTAAATCTTTGCCTTTTCCCAGTAATGGAATGAGAAGATCCATTACTAGCCGACCTGTCACAATTACTTTAGCCGGGTCGCAAAAAATATTCAAATTGACATGGATTCATAGTAGGCTGGAACAGAGCAATTTTTCAGGTATTTTCTCTTGTCCACAAAAAGCATGATCATACCCAGCTGTTACTGTAATGGACTGTCGCCAGAACGTCATGTACAGAAGTCGTAATTTACTGGAACAAGGTTTTCAGCAGCAATTAAGTCAAAAAATAGTGTTCATAAAATGTACAGTAAAACCTTCTTAATTCTGAGTCATTGGGATTCCAATATATTGGAAGCGCAAGCGACGAGCGCAAGCTGAATAACGTCTACTTTGCCCTGGAAGAGTCTGCTCGGACGTGGTTTGAAAACCACGAGGCTACACTTCCCACCTGGGAGACGTTTTGCCGGAGTCTCCTGACTACGTTCCCCAACGCTGACCGCCGGGAGAAGGCCGAAGCTGCGCTGCACTCCCGAAATCAGCGCACGAACGAAAGCGTGCGCATGTACACCGAAGACATGACCCGTCTTTTCAAGCGTGCCGACCCCAACATGACAGAGGATAAGAAGCTGCGCCATCTCATGCGTGGGGTTAAGCAGGAGCTGTTCGCGGGCCTCGTGCGCAGCCCACCCCGCACGGTGGCGGAATTTCTAACCGAGGCGACCACGATGGAGACGACGCTGCAACAACGGGCCCGCCAGTACAACCGGGACATCAACTGCATGGTGCCCGAAGGCTTTTCGTCGTGTCTCGGCGGCAGTGCAGACACCTTGCGTGAACTAATTCGCTCCGTTGTCCGGGAGGAACTGCAACGGATCCATCTGCCTCAGGTTGCACCTGCGCCGCTGGCAGCGCTGTCCGAAGTTGTCAGGGACGAGATGCGACAGGCTGCGCAGGCACCTCCTGTCCCCGAAGCGCCATCCCGGTTCGATGACCGACCCACGTACGCATCTGTTGTACGTCGCACGACAGGCTACGGTCCCATTACCCCAACGCCTGGCGTGAGCAACATCGGCACATGTCACGCAAGCGTGCCTGGCTACGGTGTGACCCCGTCGACCTCCGTGAGTAACATCGCCACGTATTCTGCAACCGCATCTGCTACAGCTGGGCCACGCCCTCGCAAGTCGGATTTGTGGCGTACACCGGACCGCAGGCCTCTCTGCTACCACTGTGGGGAGCCTGGTCACCTCTACCGTGCCTGTCCGTACCGCCAAGTGGGCCTTCGCGGTTTCCATCCCGACGCACCCTGCCCTCAGAACGGCGAACGACCGCATGAGATTGCACAGCATCTCTGGGCACGCCAGAACCCTGCCTACTCTGGAAGGCGCGAGTCCCGTTCCCCTTCGCCTCTCCGTTATCGCTCTTCCAGCCCTAGCCGCCAGAGTAGCTCTGCTGGCCGTCGCTCGCCGAGTCCGCGTCGGGAAAACTAACACCAGCGACCTCTGGAGGCAAGGCCGCTGACGTCGGGACGTGTCAAGATCCTCCATCGCGGAACCCTCGAGCCGACGATACCCGGACAGAGAGAGGCAGCGACAGTATCAGATACGCTGCATCCGATTTGCGTGTGACAATTGATGGCACTGACATTACCGCGCTGCTCGATACCGGTGCTGATTACTCTGTTATGAGCCGTGCCTTCGCTGGAGAACTTAAGAAGGTTCTGACACTGTGGACGGGGACCCCCATTCGCACCGCTGGTGGCCACCTAATTTCCCCTGTGGGCAAGTGCACGGCTAGAGTTGGGATTAGTGGTTTTACGTACGTTGGTGAATTTGTCGTACTCCCCGAGTGTTCCAGAGACTTGATTCTGGGGATCGACTTCCTGCAGTCGAACGGCGCTGTGATTGACTTTCAGGAGGCACGTGTCACGTTCTCGACCAAACAGGCCGTGGCGCGCTTTGACTCCCGCGATCCCTGCAGCAACGCTCTGCGCATTGTCGAGAACGACGTCACGGTGCCGCCGCGGTGCAGTGTTCTGGTGCTCGTGCGGAACGACCTCTTTCATGACTACGAGGGCCTAGCGGACAGCCATAGTCCACTGCTGCTTAAGTGGGGACTTGCCGTTGCAAGAGGTCTCGTCCAACTACGTGACGGCCGCACCCACGTCCTCCTGACTAACTTTGCCAACGAATATCAGCACCTGGCCAAAGGCATGGCTATTGCCTTCCTCCACGACGTTGCTGAGGTTCCAGGTTTGTGCACCGTGGGAGGACCCTCTCCGGAGTATGCTGGCCCACATCACGTTCTTCAGTCAGTCAGAATAAATCCTGCTTTGCCGTCGGTTCAGAGGGATCTTCTGTCGGCCCTCTTGGCAGAATTTGCGGACTGTTTCGCTACGTGCTCGAAGGTCGGCCGAACTCCACTCGCCAAGCATCGTATCATCACTGACGAGACTACGCGACCCGTCTGCCAGCGCCCATATCGTGTTTCCCCGGTGGAGAGAGAAGCCATTCAGAATCAGGTTGCCGAGATGCTTGCAGACGATGTCATTCAGCCGTCCACCAGTCCGTGGGCATCGCCTGTGGTTCTTGTCAAAAAGAAGGACAATACTCGGCGTTTCTGCGTGGACTACAGGAAACTTAACAGCGTGACCAAAAAGGACGTTTACCCGCTGCCCAGGATAGATGACGCGCTCGACCGATTGCGGAACGCCAGATACTTCTCGTCATTGGATCTTAAAAGCGGGTACTGGCAAATCGAAGTGGACGAGAGAGACCGGGAGAAGACGGCTTTCGTGACGCCTGACGGCCTCTATGAGTTTAAAGTGCTCCCATTTGGTCTGTGCTCAGCACCGGCTACTTTCCAACGCATGATGGACACTGTCCTCTCCGGCTTGAAATGGCAGTCCTGCCTGGTGTACCTGGACGATGTCGTTATATTTTCGCCCACCTTTGACCAACACTTGGAGCGGTTGCGCATTGTGCTACAAGCGCTCAAATCCGCGCAACTCACCATCAAAGCCGAGAAATGCCATTTTGGCTTTGAGGAACTTCGCTTTCTTGGTCACGTTGTCAGCGCACAAGGTGTTCGCCGGACCCTGACAAGACTGCTGCCGTCTCAGGTTTTCCACGCCCAACTTACAAGAAGGCCTTTCGCCGGTTTTTAGGCCTGTGCTCCTATTATAGGCGCTTTATTCAAGATTTCTCGAAAATCGCGGAACCGCTGAACGCACTGACCCGTGACGACACGCCCTTCCTCTGGGGGACCGACGAAGAGGCTGCATTTGTCGAGCTTCGCAGCCGTCTGCAAAGCACTCCGATACTCGGCCATTTCGACGAGCATGCTGCCACGGACATCCACACTGACGCCAGCAATGTTGGCCTTGGTGCAGTACTGATCCAGTGGCAAGACGGTGCAGAACGGGTCATCAGTTATGCTAGTTGGACACTTACGCGCTCCGAGACCAATTATTCTACGACGGAGAAAGAATGTCTTGCAGTGATATGGGCCATCTGCAAGTTCCGACCGTACCTCTACGGACGACCCTTCCGTGTGGTAAGCGACCACCACTCCTTATGCTGGCTGGCGAGCCTCAAAGACCCCTCAGGACGCTTGGCTAGATGGAGCTTACGCTTGCAAGAATACGACTTAACAGTAGTTTACAAGTCTGGCCGCAAGCATCAGGATGCGGATTGTCTGTCGCGCGCGCCTATCCCAATCAATACCGAAGAAACCACCGATGATTTTCCTTTCCTGGGCTCTGTTAGTACCACCCAAATGGCGCAGCTTCAGAGGGCGGACACGGAGTTGGCGCCGCTCATCGATTACCTCGAAGGCAGTGAAGCTCCCATTCCGCGTGTTTTTCTTCGAGGGCTTCACACCTTCACTTTACGGTCTGGTGTTCTCTACAAGCGCAACTTTGCCAACAGCGAAGAAGTGTTCCTACTCGTCGTACCATCACAGCTGCGGTCTGAGATCTTGAGTGCCTGTCAAGCGTGGCCCGCATGGAGCGTTTTTCCGGGCGATTCGTCGGCGTCGACGGCACCGGGGCGTTTTTTTGCCGCCGGAGAGGACGTTTTTGCCAAATCGTCGGGTTCTGTCGAAACAGATAAAAACGTCGACGCCGCGCCGACGCCGGGAGAGGGTAGCGACAGAGGGCCAATGAGAGCCGGAACGGGCGTCACGTGACTCTGGGCGGAGCCACGCCGGCCGAGAGAGACGCGCTTGCGAGCTCTCTCTGGCACTGTAGCTTGACCACCAAAACTGCGTTGTGCTTCCCGGAAAGCATAGTTATTATCCGGAAACACGGGCGTTTGACACACCGAGGGTACCGAGTTCTAGTTCACTATAGTACCGAGGCTTGGGCTTCGGGTTTCTCGGCCGAAACGGCCGAGCAGCGTGTTGTCTCTCGGAGGAGTCGCTTTTAGCTGGCCGCGCCGTCCATCAGGGGCACGCGTAAACGGTAGCGCCATCTAGTGACAAGACGCCAAAGCACATAAACGCTGTGTTGAAGAATTTTTTTATCCGTAATTGCTGATAACTACGATGGGTGCATTGCGAGCCTTTTTTCGTTCCAAGTAGAAAAACTGCTAATAGATGAAAATGTAGCAAGTGACTAAAAGCTAGACAACTGCTTCACCAGGTGTCGTTCTTGCGAGGTAAACACAGTTAGGCCTAAGAGCTTGAAAATCGCGAAATTATCTGAAAAACAAAGGCTAGCTATCGCTTATACCTCTACGCGTGGGCGAGCTGTGCGAAGTAAAAGCGAACCGCTACCATCTGAGCGAGCTATCACGTCGAAGAATCCAGCGGTGACATGCATTTATTCCGAAGTGGGCGAGCAGGGCGCAGCCATCTTGTCAACGTCGCCCGTAGCGCGCGCCGCTCGGCTGCTGACCATGCGGGAGTGAATTCGTCGACGCCGGCGCGGGCGTTGGGCGCGCGACGCGATTTCGCGGGTAAAAAACGCGCCATGCGGGCCAGGCTTCATGATGCACGATCCGCCGGCCACCTTGGAGTCAGCCGTACACTCGCGCGGATTAGACAAAAGTATTATTGGCCCAGGTTACTCCCATCGGTGCGGGCCTACGTCAAAACATGCCGTGAATGCCAACGTCGGAAGACTCCTCCATTGAAACCGGCCGGATTTCTTCACCCCGTCGATCCACCGAAGACTCCTTTCCATCAAGTGGGCATGGACCTCCTTGGCCCATTTCCGAAGTCTTCGTCTGGAAAGCGTTGGATAGTCGTTGCGACTGACTACCTCACACGGTACGCTGAGACCACGTCTCTTGCCAAGGGCACTGCTGCTGAAGTGGCGCAGTTCTTCGTCCACAACATTGTCTTGCGTCATGGAGCACCCGCCGTTGTTATTACTGACCGGGGAACTGCTTTCACGGCCCGCTTAACCCAGTCCGTGATGACTCTGACGCACACGAGCCACCGACGTGCTACGTATCACCCGCAGACAAACGGGTTGGTAGAGCGACTCAACCGCACACTAGCCGACATGCTATCAATGTACGTTGACGTCGAGCATCGAACTTGGGACGCCATTCTGCCGTACGTAACGTTTGCGTACAACACCGCCCTGCAGGAAACAACCCGACTGACCCCCTTTCAGCTTGTCTTCAGTCGCCAGGTGACCACTCCGTTGGATGCTATGTTGCCTGTCGACCCTTACTGCGACTCTGACGCTGACATCGACGTAGATACCTTCGTTCAGCGTGCTGAGGAAGCGCGTCAACTGGCCCGCCTGCGCATCCACCGTCAACAGGAGGCTGACGCCACTAAGTACAACTGTGGACGCCGTTTCGTCAGTTATGCTCCCGGCGACCTTGTGTGGATTTGGATACCTGTTCGTCGCCGCGGGCTCTCTGAAAAGCTGCTGCGCCGATACTTCGGCCCTTACGAAGTAGTGCGCCGCATCAGTGATGTGACTTATGCAGTTGCTCCCGCCCCGACAGCTTGTCCATCGCGCCGGTCGCACCGAACTGAAGTCGTACACGTTCGCATGAAGCCTTACCACGACCGGCTACCTGACTGAACTGCGGTCCACTGCAGCTGTGTTGTACCCTTTCGCTGACTTTTCACTCCCAGCCGCATCGTGTCGATGCTGCAGAAGAGGGGGGCAGTGATACATGCATTCGAAGAAGAGACAGAAGTAGCGCATGCGCTAGAAGAGGAAGAAGTTAGTTGGCTCTCTCGCGCGCGCTCGAACCACTAGGGGACCGCCGCAGGTTTTTCGTCTCTGCGCGGGTGTTCTTTTTTGGCGTTGCACGCTACAATATTTACTTGAATAAAAAATTAGCTCGCAATTTAGAGATACGAGTTATGATATTACAACAAAATAATACATTAATCTGTTTTCAATATCACATTAATTTGCTTATCTCGCATTGAATATATTTACTGGGAGTGCGACACGACGCATTGGACTAAATTAAACCATTTGGTATAAGAGAAGTTTAGTAAATTAAATTCCACTTTGTGCAACTAATGTGGTGCTGGTTCTTAAGAATAAATTTAAAATTATCCTGTAAAATATGTTGCTAGTGTCTTCACGATGACTGTTTCACAAAATTCGGTGTTATTTAATCATTTTTGTTTTTGTTCTGTGATGGCCATAATTCAACTTACCATGACATCATGCATCTCAATCGTTGCAGGCTTGGCGCTTCGTGAGGCCATCGTGCAAGAGCTGGACGAGGAATTTGTTTGAATGCAGTCCAGCAGCCCTCTTGCAAGTGGAGTGCAACGATTACTTCGGATATGACTGATCAGTTCACTGGAGGACAGCTCCGTTGAGCATTTTATGGATGCCTTAGCCGTGCCGCAGCAGCTTGCCCAGATGCTTTGCCCAACCTGATCGGCACGCACCAAACTTGAAAATAAATTGTTTTCCCACAGCCTCTGCCACCATGCTCTTGGGCCCCCTTTCTTTACTCCCCAGGGTGGCTGGTGGTAGCGCAAACCATCCTGTGCGGGCTAAAAGCGTGATTCTTGTAACTCAAAGCAATAAACGGGTCTTTTTTTCTGGAATTCTTTCGCACCCTCTATTATGAATATTTGCTAGGTAGAATGGTATGTACATCCATCCACAGTGCCGGTCATTGGCGAGTGGGTTAATTGCATGTGCCAGCGTTCGAAAGCTGGATGCCATTATTTGAAAGTTGGATACCAGATGAGACCTTTGCTGGCCCATGCTGCAGAACGAACATCGGTACTGCGTTGGCCGCTTGATCGTCCGAACATTGGCCCAAAACTGGCATGAAAGTAGGTCCAATGTGTAAAGTGGTAGCGCTCGGCCCAAATGCCAGTGTATGACCGATGTTCGTGCCAATTTTTGCCAACAGTTGACCGACCTTCGGCCAATGTTGTTGTGCTGCCTGGGTATATATAAAGCACGCAATAAAGAGTGCGGGACACTTCCGCGTGAGCGGACCCAGGCGCAGCCTCGTTCTTCGCGGACCACTACACTCGGCCCCGCTATTGTGATAGACCACAGGACACTGAGGAATAATTAACTGGCCGCTCGCGTGATGCCCACGACCTCGCAGCAGCGCCAGTCCCGATCACAACCCCCGAGGCGCTTTACTTCGCCCAGTCGGTCCTCATTCTCTGGTCACTTCAGAGACACGTCCCCTCGGCGGGAAAACTGAAGACGGCGTGCTCCGGTGCTAGCGCTGCCGCTACTGCAGAGTCAACAGCCTCCACCCGACGATTTGACGCCATGGCCCGAGCAGCGACGACCCGATCCCACGACCTCACTGGCGTGCTGCGAAGGACTAGTTTCCGCTGAAATCCTAGTAACTGCCGACGGTTGTGACGTGACCGTACTCGTGGAAACAGGCGCTGATTTCTCTGTGATGAGCGGTGAGGTTGTCACGGCTCTCCGTAAGGTTCTGATGCCTTGGTCTTGACCAATGATCCGCACCGCCTGTGGACATGTCGTGACGCCGGTCGGCGTCTGCACCTGGCGCAACAGATCCGCGGTCTCACTTTAAATGGTACTTTTGCCGTATTACACGACTGCTAGCAAGATCTGATCGTCGGCATGAATTTTCTTCAAGAGTTTGTGGTTGCTCATCGGCCTTCGGGCGCTTGTAAAACTTTTTCTGCCAAGCGAGCCGCTGAAACTGTGAGAGCGAGTTTGTCCTGAAGGCGCGCCCGCTCCTAGGGTGCCTCGATGCCAGCGCCATCCTTTGACCAGCCCCACGCCGCCTTTCTCTCTGCGACTCCGTTTTGAATCACGGCGGGCGTTCAGAGTGGTCGCAGTTGATCAGAGCTAACAGCTCAGCTTGCGTTGTTCCAGGTATACTCACAGGTGGTTCTACTTGTTTGAGTGTTCGACCGCATGACTGACGAGCTTGTCAAGTCCACTGAGCCAACATGACGGGCTGTTGTGTGCCAATGGGCTCCAGGTCAACACGTGAAGGCCTGCGTTTTCGCTTCCCACGGAACTCGCAGCGAAGAAAGAAATGGGAAGCTCAAGTAAAGCGGTATCAGCGGAACGCAACTGACAGCTCTTATATCTGCGGGCTGAGTTGCAAAACAGTCAAGTCTTATCCACCCGTATTTTGCAATCAAAGCAAACCTGTGCATGTGACGTCGCGTCCGGCGGCGGACGCTGTGGCGGACATGTTCGTGCAGTCAGCGCTGAGTGGGCGTAGTGCGGGTCGCATGCGTTTAGTCGTGTTCGCTGCTGGTAGCACGTGCCATTTTGTTGCCTTTTTTCGTGGCATGCCACCACTTCTCAATAAGCAGCCATTAGACGCGACCTACCACTTAGATCTTACGGGGTCTGAGCGCGTTCGGTATGCGGAAAAAGTGCGTCTCTGCGATAACATCGACCCCTTCATGCTGCGGCCGGGAACGGACACGACATGCGATGTCGACATATTCCCGGAGATTTGTTACGGCGACATTGTCAATTTTTCTCTGCAAACTTTATGACCCTTCAGAAAATGAAGGCGTCCACCGAGGCGCATAATTATTTTACTAGCGGCTGGGTGAAGGGTCTGTCGGCAAAACAGCTGCAAGAGGACAGGGTGCTTCTACTTGGAGAGGTAAGCCGCAGGACTTTTATCTTTCTAAGGATGAGAGTAAAACAATAACGTTTATTCAGTCCATAAGGAACTGAGTGTAAGCACTCAATCAGTAAAGTTTTAAAAAGAACTGTTTACAAACTGTCAGGTTAGTGAATCATTTCTTCGTATGTACTGCACCTGGACGATTTCAGATTTAATCACGTGTCATTCTATTCTTATGGACATATGAAAGGAAATTCTTGATTCATATTGCAGCGAAGAAGCACACACACACAGAGAAGGAACACGCAAAAAACACGGACGAACGCTGCACTCACAACTGGTTTACTGCGAAAAGATTTCAAGCTTAAAATGGCTCAACGTTCGTCCGTGTTTTTTGCGTGTTCCTTCTGTGTGTTTGTGTGCTTCTTCGCTGCAATATGAATCAAGAATGTTACCAACTTGCCCAAAAACGTGTTTTACTCAAATAAGAAAGGAAACGTTGCTGATTTGTTTTTTTTTGGCAACCTAACAAGTTATTGCTCGAAAAAGAAACGGTCACGCGTGAGGAGGTTGTTATCCTACAGATTTGCCAACCAACAATTTAGGTCTCGCCAGTTGCGTCGCGCAGTTTTTATGGCCTGCCCTAACTGATCAAGCTCATCGCTGCTGCCGTTTTCGACAGTCCGGTAGCACGACAAGATCGACAGTGACGTGCACCTGCGCAGAGATGTGCTCACTGTTAATTTGGACTTCGGCATATTTTACTTGCAGGTGAACCACTTACAAAGGTTGCGAGACCAGCCTCTACGTGTACGGATTCTGTGTAAAAAAAGTGGGGCTGTGCTCACAGCCCACTGCACGTGTATGGCAGGAGCAGAAGAGGCCTGTTCTCATGTTGGAGCCTGCCTTTATGTAGTCGAGACCGGTGTGAAAGACCGGTTTGAGGTGCCACCAGCTGCACCTCAAAGAGCAACATCTGGCTTCCTGCCTACGTGGAGAAAGTACAATTCCGGAGGCTCAAAAATATCAACTTCACTTTGCCCAGGATGAAAAAGCGAAAGCTGGATGATGCAATGAGCAGCACTTCAACTGAGACTGAAGCGAAGAAACGAATGGATATCCCACCACCAACAGAATAACTTGGAGCACTTTACAGAGCTTTAACGTTGTACCTGCACTATTTTCTGTGCTGCCAGAATATTACGAGCATTTTCAGGAGCCCGTACGGACACAACCTGCTCACTTAAGAAAGTTGCACTCACAGGAGAACTTGGTTAATGATCTCGACGTGCTTGTGGAGAAGGCCAAGGCCAACAACTTTCTCACACATTTTCAGTCTGAGAGGACAGAGTAGAGTGAGTTGAGGCTGCAACAAGCCACCAGAGCAACTCACCGGACTGGTTCCTTCATCGAGACGGCAGAGTGACAACATCAGTAATCAAAAGAGTGTGTCAAACAAGTGTTGAGAGCCCCAGCTTGTCATTGTTGAAGTTGTTATGCTACCCTGAAAAAAATTCTGTGGGTGTGCCTGCTGTTATGTGGGGTCTGAAACATGAGCAAGATGCTTTTGAGGCTTATAAAGCTAAAGAAGCCACCAAGCACCGCGACTTCCAGTGTCGAAGGTCAGGGCAGCACCTGAGCACTGCTTACCCATTTGTTGGCACATCACCTGATGCCATAGTCGCATGCAGCTGGTGTGGGAGAGGTGTTGTGGAGTTGAGCGCCCAATTTTGCTGAAAGATGCGAAGAGATCACCTCCAAGAATTCGTGTTTAAGTGATATCAATAGAACACTTAAGCTTGACAAAAGTGATGCTTACAACTACCAAATCCAGACTCAGATGAAAATGTGCAAAGTTGAATTCTGTGACTTCATGGTGTGGGGACCGAATGTGTTACACATTGAGAGAGTAAGGTTTGATGAACTGTTTTGCACTGACATATTTGCTCGTGCAGTGCAAAATGCAAGAGAAATTTGTTTAAAATGAGATATTCCGCCGTGCTCGTACGTCATGCAGCTAAATAAGCACTGCGCATATGCGACGGGCTTACCTTTTACGAAGTGGGCGCGGAAAACACGTATGCCCGTCCTTTCGGTGTTGAGATCAGCGCTTTTTATCCAAGCCAGCCACACATCACGTCGCTTTGCGCATAAAGCTTTTGTACGATCACCTTCATACTCGATGATATTTGGGAGACGAAAAAAGTTTGTGTTTGTTAATTTCGCCCAACAAGTGCAGTTGGAGCATCCAAAAACAGAGCAGATAACCATCGCGACGTCATCGGAAGAGCACCATACGCGCGAATTGCGTGAACTGCACTATGGCCGCTGCGACTGCACCAGCATGGCAGAACAGTAGGGCTCCTAACTACAACGTCAGTGCAAGCCATGTATATGCCTTGCACGTCTCGTCACTTCCAGCCACATCAAGCGCTAGCGGCCATGCTGCCGAACCATTTGTTCGTCCGCATCCGTCCGCTCCACAGACCCATGCCACCGGACCGCTACTGAGACGCTTTGGATTGTCCCTACATATTTGGTCGCGATGCCTCCTCCTCAGAAGAATGAGCCGTTCAATGCGAGCTATTTCTCTGAACTTGTTGGATCGTCGCGCGTACGCTATGAAGAAGAAGTGCAAATGTGCGACGGTAGAGATCCGTACACGTTGCAACTGGGTGTTGATACAGCGATGGACGCTGATGTGTCCCCTGAAGTGACTCAAGGGGATATCGTGGACTATTCAGTTTACTCCCCTACTTTTGTGACATTAGAAGAAATGAAAGCATTTAAATCATTAGAGGCACATAACTATTTCACAAGCGGGTGGGTGAGAAGCCTATCTGCGGTGCGCCTACAAGAGAAAAAGGTGCTTCGGCTCGGAGAGGCAAGCTCAAGGAACCTTTATGGCATGTTTCTCAGTGAACATACGCAAAAAAATGACCATTGGAATTTATGAAAATGAAAAATAAACCGTGCTTCTGGCTGTGGCGGCAGCGCTTAGTGACAGGAAAATTTCAACGACGTCCGCATAGGGAATTTTACAGAGCACGGTGATTAGAAGAAATTTCACTGCAGAAAGGCATAGTTTATCGTCATGACTGCATGTCTCTGCTTACAATGGTGGAGGACTGGAAACCTGTTCTGTCCGAGACCACTTTGTCTGGTGTGCATATGCCCATTTTCTGCAAACAAAAGAAGTTCACTGTTATGTACAGCTTCACAATATTTTCACAGGTCAACCATTCCCACCAGCTCAGCGACCACCAACTTAAAGCCTGGATCTTATGCAAGACAAATGGCACCGTGCTTGTTGCCCACTGCACCTGCAAGGCAAGTGCAGGTGAGGCGTGCTCGCATGTTGGAGCTTGTCTCTTTGCTGTGGAAACTGTAGTGTGCATCAGGAACTCAGTTTCATGCACCCAGAAAAAAAACATCTGGCTGCCAGCCTACGTTGAAAAGGTGCGGTTTAAACTGCTCAGAGGCATCAACATCACCTCATCGAGAGGACATACAGAGCAGATCGATGTCACACGTGCTGAAGGTCAGCAGAAGAGGAGGAGGTTGGAAATTCTAGAACCTTCTCCACAGGAGTTGAACACACTATATGATGACATCGGAAAAGATGGTGCAGTACCAGCACTTTTCTCTGTGCTTGAGGATAGATGTGATGTGTTCAAGGAACCAGTTAAAAGGCCAGCAGCACACTTAAGAAATCTGTTCACTGACAATGCGTTAGGCGACAGCTGCGAGCTGCTCGTGAACAAAGCAAGGAATTTCATGTCTACTTTCATCATTTCAGTGGACCCCGTAAAGGAAGTAGAGTCATTAACGAAGCAGCATAGTGAATCTCCACACTGGTTCATTTAGACAGCAGGAAGAATAACTGCATCTTTTATGAAGAAAGCAGGCAATACTAAAGTAGCAAATCATAGAGTGTACCTAGTCAGAGATTTGCTATCCAGAAGCCCAAACTATAGAGGTGCCAGCTGTCATGTGGGGTAAGAATCATGAGAAGGATGCCTTAGCAGGTTACGCACATAGTAAAGGCACAAAATATGACAATTTCAAATTGTCCACGTCAGGCCTGCACCTCAGCACTAGGTACCCTTTTGCTGGGGCTACACCAGATGCTCTGGTCTCTTGTAACTGCTGCAGAAAAAGTGTGACAGAGTTTAAATGCTTATGTGCTTAGGAATGCAACTGCATTCAATGATGAAAAAATATGCCTGACTGAAGTTAATGGGATCATGCAGCTTCAGAACAGCCATGCATATTATTACCAAGTGCAGACACAGATGGCTGTGTGCCAAGTGAAGTATTGTGACTTTGTAGTTTGAACATCGAGTCTTCTTCACATAGAGCACATCAAGTGGGATGACGATTTTTGTGAAAATATCTTTTCACTTTCAGAAAAGTTCTTTGTGGATGCTGTGCTCCCCGCACTGAATGCCAAGTATTACACCAGGCAGAACAGTGTTGGCACAAATGCATTGTGTGAACAGGTGTATTGTTTTTGTAATGGACCAGATGGCACAGTGGTTGTTTGTGACAGTGAAGCCTGCATGTACAAATGGTTTCATTTTTCTTGCGTTGGACTGACACGAGCACCTAAAACTAAGCAGTGGTTACTGCCTACATTGCAGAGGAGGCAAAAAAAGTGTGCTTAATTTTGGTTTTATTGCGTAGGGTAGTTGTGGTGGCAGAGGCTTGAGTGTGCTTCAAACTGTCGTCCAAATTTATGCGTCTCTACAGAAGATGTTTAGTTGTCTTTTCCTCTGTAGTGCATATGTGTACTGTTACCACAAGAGCTCAGTGTATTATAACCTGTGCCCAATTGTACTTCCCATGTGTTGCTTTGTTTGGGAAATACTGTCTGTCTGGGTTTATGGAGCTGTTGATAGCAGATCAGTGTAAGGCTAACCATACCAGTACCATACAATGGCTGCTGTCTATAAGTCTATAGCGAGACACCGTACAAAACGCAGAACCTCTGGCCCGGCGCACCGCCAAAAAAGCGAACGTCTGGGTAAGTACGTGTGATGAAAATTATCAATTTTCTTACAATTTATTGTTGTTTCTTTCGGTTGCTAACAGCTTTGCATTTTTTTGGGGGATGTGGAAGGTGCCATGACAGCAGAAGAGGAACAAATTTCGCCTCCAATGGTTGACAGCTGCACACGGACACCAAGGAATCCCTGCACTGTTGCCTGCCAGACTGACAGCATTGATGTGCAAACAAAATGTAAGATTTTCCTCGCAGCAGTGGTGTGTTCATTTTCTTCCCAGATTTCACAAGAATAAATTGTGTTGCAATAATTTTGCTGTGTCTTAGGAAGGGGGAGAGGGAATTAAGGAGCACCACTTTGTTTATTATCCAGTGGTGTCACTGAATGCTAGAGAAATTCTGGAGGAGGCATTCAAGCTGTGTCAGTTCCAATCGGGGGAAGTGCTGGGAAGGTATGTATAAATCACTTTTTGGTCCTCCAAAGAAGGCCATTACGGATTTCACATGCAGGTAGTGATGGTGCAGCTGATGTTGTTTAGTAGTCATGCCTATTAGCTGGTAATGAGGTGTCCATGACTGCAATATTAACGTTGCACAAACAAAGAGCACTTGGCATGGCATGTTTCATTTTCTTCATTAATTTTAAGATAACACAGGTGAACCTCCACACTTCCCTGAGAAAGGATATGCAACTACTGACAGATGCCTGTCAGTCCACCGGCACATACTGCGAAGCTTGCACCACTACAAGTGCTGCTGCAACCTACACAGCACTGCCCTTCTCCTCTGCCACGTTCTCCCTCCTGAATAGTCCCCTCACTACCAATTGATGGTCGAGCACCGTCTCCCATCACATTCGCTCCACGACAGTCATCCAGTCCGATAGAATCTTAAGAAGAACAGGATAACACTCAGCAGAGCTCGGAGTTTTTCCCATCACTTAACGAGACCTTCCTTAGGTAATAATTACGACTTTATGCGTACCCCTTTAGCATGTGCATTGCATGTCATTTCATTATGGCGGCGTGACTAAAAATCAGATCAGGCGATGGAAGAGTGCCATAAAGATGTCCTCCTCTTTCTTGGGTAGGGGCAGGCATGAGTATCATATTGTCTGCACTCGCATAATTGCATTGCGGTGATGCATATGTCCTCTCAGCAGCTGGCCAACTTCACACTGTACGAATATTCATAAAGCAGATCTTGATCCATCGAAATGCTTTTACAATATTCAGTGGCACAAGGAGCTGCTCATGCAGCATCAATGAGACAAAAATCTTGGAACTTTGCTAATCTGCCGTTACATTTACTGCTCTTTATTCCTGTTAAATTCTAGCCTCCAGTTGTCTGAGCAGCATAAGACATGACAATTTAACCGTTACAACTCACTTTATATTGTTTCAGATTTGACTCCAGCACTGAAGAAGTCCTCCAGCAGGATGAAAGAAAATTCATCATATTTGAAAGCAGTCTCACCGAACTATTTCAAGTGTGCCGCAAGTGCTTTGCCGCTTGCAAAAGTGCGAGTCGTGTGTCTGGGACTTGGCTTGAAATACAGACACTTTGTGCAAACCACCACACGCTAACATGGACAAGCTAACCCATGAAAAATGGCAAAGCATCAGGCAATGTGCTGATGTCATCAGCCATGTTGTTGCTGGCGCCAGCCCCACCTCAGTGCTCCGAATGTTCAAGTACGGAAACGTGCAGGTGTTCACGCCACGAACATTTTACAACTACAAGCAAGATTACCTGCTTCCTGCAATCGACAAGGTAGGAGAAAGGTTGTGCATTGTCAAACGAAACGAAGAATTACTGAACCAATATTTCAGGGTCCACATACATAAAAGGTCCATGAAGTGATTTTCTGACAACAGCTAGACTAACCTCAAAGGATCTTGAATTTTCATAGGACGCAGCAATCATTTTTGATCCGAAAAGAGGTTCCAGAAAAATGTTCTCAAAATCTATTTCGTGGTACCTGTTAAGGAAAGAAGCAAAAGGGGCAGTGTATTAGTGTTCTGCGTTTGATATGGTGTTTAAAAGCTGCACCCCTGTTGTAGCAGATCTGGCAACAGCAACAGGAAGAGCTGTTTTGGCAGTTGGAAGGCTGCACAGTGGACCTGACTGGCGATGGATGCTGCAATTTCCCAGGGTTTTGGGCAAAATTTTTAACTTACTTTCTACACGTCGCCCAGCTCAACAAAATTCTTCACTTCGAGCAAGTGCACGTTGGGGAGGTAGGTTAGAGCTTTTTAATAAAGTGGCTTTGTGATGTAACTTAGCTTTTTTTCTCAAAAGTGTGCAGATGTCAAATCAAGCACCTCCATGGAAAAGTATGCATTTATGAAGAGCCTCAAAACGCTGAAGGAGCGGGGGCTCAAGGTGAAGTCAGTGACAACTGACCGGCATGTCCAAGTCACCAAGTACGTGCGGACACAGGAGCCCACCATCCAGCACTACTTTGATTGTTGGCACATTTCAAAAGGTAGCACCGAATGAAAATGTCTGATGCTCATTGCCACGCTTCACAGATAAGACTGCTTACTCCATGATGTTTTGCAGAATGTGGTGAAATTTTAGACTAAATTTTGCTCGATCAAGCAGACTACTACAAGCGGGCCGGGTAGCAAAATGATAACAAATGGTGAAGCAGTGGGAAAGGTTGCTGAAGTTGAAGCGGCACAAAAATGGGGGAAGGTTTTATCAGTTTGCTTTTCTTTGTGGCTGTTTTTGATGTAAATGATGATGAGGGAAGGGCCTGCCATGCCTGCAGATGTTGCAGATAGGCACTGTGGTGCGAAACCAGATTCCTTGCATTCTGGAGGTGAGGGGACCGAATGGGGGTGTTTCGGGTGCAAACTCAAGCCAGATTAGCATATTATGAAGGCTTAATCTTCATTAATTAACTATTACACCTCCTTTCCAGGCATCAAGAAGCTGGCTGTAGTGTGCTAGAACTGTGGATCCAGACAGCCAGCAATCACCTATATTGGTGTGCAGCCCTTAACGATGGAAACATCAAGTTCCTAACCGACATGTGGAAGAGCATGGAGCGGCATGTTACAAATATGCACACGGGACACCCGGGGCTCTACACACATTGTACACATGACAATCTTGGAGAGAGGCAATGGCTAGTTCCTGGTGAGTAATGCAACTGTTTGAAAAGAAGATATGCATTCTGCAGAACCCTCAATTTACTTCCTGCATATTTATTTGCTTTCCAAGTTTGAATCATGTCCTTGCGATGAAGCATGGCTTGCGACATGTTGAAATTGCAAAGCTTTGTCAAGGAGCCAAGCTGCTGGTATCCAGCTAGTTACCAACCTTTCCCAAGAAACTGTTTGTTGTCTGAATATAAGAGTTGCTTAGTCGCAATTTTAAACACATATAGTACTCCTTAGTGCATTTGGAGAAGGCTTTTCTGGGAAACTGCTTTCTCAACGCAGGGACAACTGCACACAAAACATTTGTAGAGGTTGTGAAGTCACCTCGTCTCCTGAACACATCAGGCAACTGGCCCCTTGCACACACACCTTCAGCTTGGAGGCCTTCCACCGTGTACTCATAAGCTTCGCACCGAAGTCTGTATGCTTCTCACCTGATGAAATGCGTGCAAGGTACATAGTGAATGAGATCAGGTGAAAATTTACACTTGATGAGCTGCTTGAATTGTTTGTCTGGTTTTCCAGAACACAACTGGCAATACTGCATTTCAATGAGAATGCCAGCAAAGGACAGGCCGTGCAGACCATCCCACCGCTGCCATCCAGTTGATGTGCTTGGTGGTCGGGACCAGACTGCAGAGGGAAGCCTTCAGGAGTCGCAGCTAGCTTGAGGGTTTATTTACATTATTTACAATATAAACAGAGAGACCAAAGGTCAGGACAGAAGCTCTCGACAAAAAAAAGTTTGTGGCTTAAATACCGTTGTAATTCCCTGGGCACCCAGCTAGGGAGTCCGAACTCTGGTCGAGTGTCCAATGGGACTTTAACCGCTTCATAGGCTCCGCCCTCACCACGTGACCACGCACATTCAACAGAAACACGCACTGGCAAGGAGGAACCTTGGCGCCTTGCAGTCGCGGACTGCGGTCTCCAGCGGGCCGACCAGGCTCAAGGGTCGTTGGCTCTTTATGCGGCGACCCCGATCGTGGTAGACACGACGGCTCACACCAGTGGGCTCTTCACAAGGGAAGGGCAAATCAGCCGTGTTGCTGCTCAGGGCAAGCGGGCGATCGGTTGGCGCCACCGCTCGCAGTCTCCCCCGCCGGTCCACGGGAGAGCACAGTTCGGGAGGAATGCCACATTCCACATCACAGATGAGGAGGACTGATGTTAGTTAGTTATATTGATTTTTATGGCGCAAAAGCAACTGAGGCTATGCTGCGCCAAACAGAAGGTTAGAGTTTTTGTTAATGGTGAAGCTTTCTAAAAATACTTAGAGTTTGTTTAAAACGTTGGCTTCCTTGAGAAACCTAAAAATACATGAAATATCAACCAGTGCTCGATCACCTAAGAGTAGCATGGGGTGTAATGGGATGCTTTCCCTGTAAAATGTTGTGAAATATTTCTTTCTTAGTTCTTCTAGTTTTATGCATGAAATTAAAATGTGGTTCACTGTGAGTTCAGCACCACACATTTCACAGAGAGGTTTGTTTTGTTTGGCTAGCAGAAAGTTGTGCGTGAGGTGGGTGTGTCCAATGCGGAGCCGACATAAAATAACTTCGGTAAAACGTTCTTGATGCCTACATGATTGCCATTCCCCTAAAATTGGTTTCACAGAATTTAATTTGTTGTTTACGTGATCTTGCCATGCGGCCTGCCACTTATTTCTGAGTTTACTGTTGATAAACTTTAAACAATCCCTGTGCGGTATGCTCACTTGTTTTATTTGGCCATTCCGGGCTTGTGCAGCGCATACATCTGCTTTTTCATTACCTACGATTCCAACATGGCTAGGAACCCAGCAGAATTTAATGTTATGGTTTTGTTTTGTGATTTTAACAATGTTATGTATGATGTTACCTATTATGGGTTCAGCAGCATTTCTGGAGTGCAGTGCTTTGAGCATACTCAGGGAATCGGTGTAAATGATGCTATTTTTGATATTCTCTCTTACTATTTTTTCCACAGCTACAAAGATGGCATAACACTCAGCAGTAAAAACCGATGCGCATTCTGGTAGTCGCATTATCTGTTTATTTTTTCCCTGGATTACTGCACTTCCAACGTGACTTTCTGTTTTTGAGCCATCGGTATAAAATTCAATGTAGGTGTCATACTTTTCTTGTAGTGCAAAGAATTCCTGTAATATGTACTCATGTGGCGTTTGCTTTTTATCTAAATGTGTCATTGTGAGGTCACATACTGAAGACAGGCTGTACCATGGTGGTAAATATTCATTCCTTTGTGCAATATTCGGTAGGGCATCTAGTACTGTTAGCTCTTCACATTTATCTTCAAAGCGCAGCAGTAATGGTCTGATAGAATGTGGTTTGTTGATGAATAATCTTTTAGATGGGCACTTGGTTACAACTGGATGGCAGAGATGTTTCGGAAGAGAACGGATTTTTAAGACATATGAGCATGTAAGGGCGATTCTTCGATCCTCAAGAGCGGCTTCATTAGTTTCAACGTAAAGGCTAACTACTGGTGATGTTCTGTATGCTCCGGATGATAAGCGCAGACCAAGATTATGAATGGGGTCTAATCTTTTTAAGTAGGATGCTCTTGCCGAACCATATACTATGCACCCGTAGTCCAGCTTGGAGCGCACCAGAGAGCGATATATTTGTAAAAGGCTTGCTCTATCGGACCCCCACCGCTTCCGTGAGAGAACTTTTAATATATTGAGGGCTTGAGAAGCTTTCTTTTTAAGGTTGTTAATATGTGGTAGAAATGCGAGTTTCTTGTCGAAAGTTACGCCTAAAAATTTGTGTTCTAGTTTAATTGGTAGCGCAGTGTGATTCAAGTATAGATTGGGATCGACCTGTAGGCCTCGTCGCAATGAAAAAAGAACAGCTACTGTTTTTTGAGGAGAAAATTTAAACCCATTTATGTCTGCCCAAGCACCTAGTTTATTTAGTGTGATTTGTATTTGTCTCTCACAGGTTGATATGCTGGAGGACGTGCATGCTATTTGTAGGTCATCTACATAGACTGAATACATTATGGACTTGGGTATTACTTTAGCTAAGGAATTCATTTTTACTATGAAGAGTGTCGTGCTTAGAATGCACCCCTGGGGTACGCCGTTCTCTTGGGTGAAAGTCATGGAGAGAGTTGCTCCTAGGCGGACTCGGAATGTGCGGTTAGCCAGGAAGTCGTTCAAGCAGTTCAACATCCTGCCGCGGATACCTAGCTCTGCTAGGTCACGGAGGATGCCGAACTTCCACGTAGTATCGTAGGCCTTCTCCAAGTCGAAGAAGACCCCAATACAGTGCTGCTTGTGGATGAACGCCTCCCGGATGGTGTTTTCTAGACGGACAAGGTGATCTGTGGTTGAGCATGCTTTCTTAAACCCACATTGGTGTGTATCTAATAGTTGCCGAGATTCAAGTATGAAGGTCAATCTAATGTTTATTACACTTTCGAAAGATTTAGCAATGCAGCTGGTGAGGGCTATTGGTCTGTAACAGCTAGGACTTGTTGGTGGTTTTCCGGGTTTGAGAAAAGGTATTATGACTGCTTTTTTCCACTCGTCAGGTATATTGCCAGTTATCCAGATTTTATTAAAGAATTTTAACAGTGCCTCTACAGCAGCCTCGGAGAGATGTGCAAGCATAGCGTAATGCACGTTGTCTGGTCCCGGTGCTGTCTTTTTGCCAGAAGATAGTACCTTATTTAATTCTTCTAGTGTGAGAGGCTGGTTATAATCCTCATGAACACCTGCTCCAGATGGAAATTTTTGTTTTTCAGCTATTGCTTTGTGTTTTTGAAATGTGTTTGTGTAGTTGGATGAGCTTGAGATCTCAGCAAAATGCTCGCCCAGTATGTTGGCCTGTTCTTCTAAAGATGTTTGTGTCCCGGGTGCTGTCAAGAGAGGAAGTGTGAAAGGGGTATGGTCACCAGTAAATTTACGCACTTTTTCCCACATTTTCTTTGATGTTATTGAACTATTTATTGAGGAGACATATTTCTGCCAAGAGGTTTTCTCTGCATTTCTTCGCACATACCGCGCTCTGGCTTTTGCCTTCTTAAAGGTGAGTAGGTTCTCTGCAGTGGGATATCGACGCAGAGCGCTCCAGGCTTTCTTTTGTTGTTTTTTTGCTAATGTGCATTCTTTTGTCCACCACACTTTGTGTTTCTTTTGTGCAAGTCCTGTTGTTTGTGGTATAGCGAGTGTTGCGGCTGATATTATGCATTCTGTAAACTTCTCATTAATTTCATCTGTGCTAAGGTCGTCACAAAATTCTTTTTCCAGAGTGGCACTTTTTGTAAAAAGTGACCAGTCGGCGAGCTGAATTTTCCAGCGCCGTGGCCTTGTGGGGATGATTGGAGTGGACGATGAGAGCCTGATGATGGTAGGTAAGTGATCGCTGCCCATGGGGTCATTTAAAACATCCCATTTAAAATCGTTAAAAAGTAATGGTGATGCGAAAGCTAAATCGAGAGAGCTCATTTTTGCTGAGCTTGGACAGCAATATGTGGCTTTTCCCGTATTTAAAAGACAGACATTATTAGAAAGTATAAAATCTTCGATTGTTTGGCCTCTAGAGTCACAGCGTTCGCTTCCCCAAAACGGAGAGTGAGCGTTAAAATCGCCAACTACCAGAAATGGCTCCGGCAGTTCATCGATCAGGGCTTCTAGATCTTGGCATGTTAATGTGATGTGTGGGGGAAGATATACGGAACATATTGTAATGGTTTTGTAGCTGATGACGCTAACCGCAACCGCCTCAAGTTTCGTTTTCAGTTTGATTTCTTGAGTCGGGACGCCGCTTTGGATGATGATTGCGACGCCTCCCGAGAGTCTATTTGCATGTTCGCGATCACGCCTAAAAGTTGTATAATGTTTTAAGATATTTGAATGTTGTGGACCAAGATTGGTCTCCTGGAGACATAGGGCTAGAGGCATCACTGACCCTAGAATATGAGTTATATCACTGTAGTTCCTCAACATTCCTCTACAGTTCCATTGTATTATGAAAGCCATCTTAGTTTTGTGTTTGTACTGATTGAAAAGCTAGATCAAGTTGTTTATGGCCCCGTGACTCGGGGCCTGTCTCTTTTTGACCGATCCAGGGAGCTCCGCCGACCATCCGACATGGACGGTGAGGGGCTGCCCGGGGTCGTGTCCATCGCCTCTGCAGAGGCACTGGACGACCGTGCAGGAGGCACATTGATTTTTGAGTTAGACCTCGACCTGTGGGAAGAGGTCTTTGGGCCCGCCGACCCGGGGGTCTGCGTCCCCTCCTTTGGGGTAGGCGGAGTAGCGTGAGCTACTCCACCAGACGGCGCGGATGGCCCCGCCCCAGGCTCACTACGTGTGACCTGGACAGGTGCCGAAGCCTGGTGTGGTGCGCCGCGCCCACGCACCACATCGGCGAAGTTTGTTTTTGCAGTGAAGGAGAATTTGTTTGTTTGAGAGTATTGCCTTCTTGCTTCTTTGAAAGAAATGTTTTGCGTAGTCTTGAGAGTAATGATTTCTTTTTCTTTCTTCCAGGACGGACAAGCCCTGGAGTAGGCAGCATGGTCGCCTTCACAATTTGCACACCGTGGGTTAGCAACACATTCTTCAGATTGGTGTTCTTTTGACGAGCATTTTGCGCAAGTTTTGCGGCCGCGACAACTCTGCGAGCCGTGGCCAAATCTCTGGCAGTTGAAACATCTGCGTGGGTTGGGAATATACGGTCTTACATTGATTTTCAGGTAGCCTACTTCAATGGATTCGGGTAATGTGCTCATGTTGAATGTCAAGATCAGGTGTTTGGTGTCCACTTCTTTGCCATCCTTCCGGATTTTGATCCGGTGGACATCTATAACTTCTTGGTCAGTAAGTCCTTCGAGCATTTCCTTTTCAGAAAGGTGGACAAAAATCTATTTCAGAAATGACGCCTCGTACAGTATTCAGAGACCGATGTGGGGTCACAGAGACAGGGATGTCCCCAATGGATACAATCGTTCCAACTTTTGAGTGTTGTGTGCTGTCGCGCAGTTCAAGAAGTAAGTCGCCACTGGCCATTTTTGACACCTTGTAGCCAAGGCCTAAGGCATCTGTCAAGCGTTTTGAGACTTGGAATGGGGATATTATCCTTGCTTGCGTTTCTCCTGCTTTGCTATGGATGACGTGAAATTTTGGAAATGATACTTTTCTTTTTTGAAAAAAGTCGTCTGCTTCGGTCCGCCCTCTCTTGAGAGAGCGATCAAGTTTTGAAAGGGGGGGAGCCATAAAAAATTGAGGTTTTTCGGTCATGGTGCCAGCCACCCACCATGGAGCCCAACAGGGGGACGCGACAGGAACTTGAAAGCAAGTCCTGCCCACGCCAGCTGTACACCTTAACTATAACCTAATATGACTCAACTCAGGGTAGTTGGTCACACACGGTTAACCCTCGCCGCCAGGAAAAAGAGGAAAAAACGAAGAAGAGAGGAGGAGACAGGAGAGTTGTAAGAAAGAGATAGTAAAGTGAAAGATAGAGGGGAGGATAGGAAAATGTTATGTTATGTTATGTTAGGTTTAATGGCACATAGGCAGCTAAGGCCATCATGCGCCAAACACAAGGTATAAGAATTTCTGTGCGATTTAAAAAAAATGTGAAAAGGTGATCAGTGGTGTAAAGGGCCTAAAAATTTACCTATCTACTAATAACAGAGAAAAAGAGATCTAGGAATTTCTAAAGGTAAAAGCTTTAAAAAGGTCAGGTAGCCTCAGCAGCCATCCTTGGCTGGGCGAGGATGTCGAGGAACCCGACCAATCAAATAAAAGCCTCAGCCCTTTCTTCACGAGTGAGGAAATGGCTGAGGGACATCATGTGAAGCTGTGGGTCATGATTTATATTTTGTTGAGAAAACCTGCTTCAGTTAAAAACTTAAAAACACAAGATATGTCCACAATTGCATTATCGCCTTTGAGTAGCGCTGGGTGGAAAGGAATGGTTTGCGTGTAAAACAGAGAAAAGCACTTTTTCCTTAGTTTTTCGAGTTTATAACATGAAAATAAAATGTGGTTAACTGCAAGTTCATCTCCACATGCACAAACTGGTTTATCTTGTTTCGTGAGCAGAAAGTTGTGTGTAAGGTGCGTGTGACCTATACGGAGACGGCAGATAATCACTTCTTTGAAACGTTCTTGGTGTACACATGACTTCCATTCTCCTAAAACAGGTTTTACCAAATGTAGTTTATTGTTTATTTCACTATTCCAAGCAGATTGCCATTTTTGCCTTGCTTTAAGATTTACTAAGTTTATGCAGTCTCGATGCGGCACATTTACATTTTTTATTTGCTTGTCACGTGCTTGGGCAGCGCATAAATCTGCTCTCTCATTGCCTTCTATTCCTACATGACTCGGGACCCAACATAGTTTTATGTTGTGTCCTTTAGCTGTGGATGTTACTATGTTGTGTATGATGTCACCGAGTAGAGGAGTGATAGCATTTCGAGAGTGGAGAGCTGTAAGCACACTTAAGGAGTCTGTATAAATGATACCGTTCTTGACGTTCTCGCTTACTATTTTTTCTATGGCAACATATACGGCGTAACATTCGGCAGTGAAAACAGATGCACACTGCGGAAGTCTTACTGTTTCCTCCCAATTCCCTCGTACTACCGCGCTTCCTACATAATTATCTGTTTTTGAACCATCAGTATAAAATTCTGAAAAGCTACTGTATTTTTCTTTCAGTGTAAGAAATTCTTGTATGATATGCTGTTGTGGAGTTTTCTTTTTACGGAACTGTGTAAGTGTGAAGTCGCAGATTACAGGAAAATTGTACCATGGAGGTAGTGGGTCTCGTCTTCGGGCAACGTCAGGTAGTGTGTCCTGCATATCGAGATTTTGGCACATCTCTTCAAAACGCAAGAGCAGTGGCCTGGTAGCTAGAGGTTTGTTTGCAAATATTATTCTAGAAGGACATTTTGTTACAACCGGATAGCAGATGTGTTTTGGTAGTGACCGTACTTTAAGGACATATGCACACGTTAGAGTGGTTCTTCTAATTTCTAGTGAGGGTTCATTTGTTTCTACATAGAGGCTTACTATGGGGGATGTCCTGTATGCACCGCATGAGAGGCGCAAGCCTGAGTTATGTACTGTATCTAATTTTTTTAGGTAAGATGGTCTTGCTGAGCCGTACACAATGCACCCATAATCCAAGGATGAACGTACCAACGAGCGATATATGTGCAGAAGACATGTTCTATCAGACCCCCAATGTTTCCTTGAGAGTACTTTGAGTATGTTTAAAGATTGCGAGGCTTTCTTTTTTAGTGTGTTTATGTGCGGTAGGAATGTAAGTCTTTTGTCGAATGTTATGCCTAAAAATTTATGTTCTCCTTTTACTGGCAGTATAGTTCTGTTCAAATTTAGGGTAGGGTCATTCTGCAAGCCTCTTTTTAGTGAGAAAAGAATCGCTACTGTTTTCTGTGGGGAAAACTTAAAACCATTTCTATCTGCCCATATCACTAGTCTGTTTAATGTTAGTTGTATTTGCCTCTCACAGGTTGATAAGCTGGAGGATGTACATGCAATCTGAAGGTCATCGACATAGACTGAATACATAATGGACTTTGGAATGAAGTTTGCTAGCGAATTCATTTTTATGACGAAGAGTGTAGTGCTTAGAATGCATCCTTGCGGTACTCCATTTTCTTGAATGAAGTTCCTCGAAAGTGTTGAACCCAGGCGTACCTGAAATGAACGGTCGGACAGAAAATCTTTCAGGCAGTTCAGCATCCTTCCACGGATACCTAGATCTGCTAGGTCGCGGAGAATGCCAAACCTCCAGGTAGTGTCGTAAGCTTTTTCCATATCAAAGAAGACTGCCAAACAGTGTTGTTTATGAATGAAAACTTCTCGTACTGTGTTTTCAAGGCGGACAAGATGGTCAGTTGTTGAGTGTGCTTTTTTAAATCCACATTGGTGGACGTCCAGAAGTTCACGGGATTCGAGGATGAACATTAATCTAGTATTCAATACGCTTTCAAAACATTTTGCAAGACAACTTGTGAGTGCTATAGGCCTGTAACTATCAGGGGAGGTTGATGGTTTTCCATGTTTCAGGAGAGGGACAATTATTGCTTTTTTCCAGGTGTCCGGTATTTTTCCTGATACCCATATTTTATTAAAAAATCTTAAAAGTGCCTCTATGGCAGGTTCCGAGAGATGAGCTAGCATTTCATAATGTATTTCGTCTGGGCCGGGTGCAGTCATTTTACCGGCGGACAGTACTTTATGGATTTCCTGAAGAGTAATTGGGTTATTGTAAGGCTCCTTGGTACTGCTGTTTGTTGGGAGTCTTTGTTTTTCGGCTGTGTTCTTATACTTTAAGAATGACTGTGTATAATGCGAGGAACTGGAAATTGTAGAGAAATGTTCTCCTAGTATGTCTGCTTGTTCACCGATGCTTGTTTGGGTACCAGGGGGTGTCAGAAAAGGAATTGTGAATGGGGAGAAGCTGCCATTTAGTTTACGAACTTGCTCCCACATTTTTTTGGAAGTGATTGTACTATTTATGGATGATATATAATTCTGCCAGGAAGTTTTCTCAGCAGCGCGACGTACGTGACGTGATTTTGCTCTCGCCTTTTTAAAATTGATAAGGTTTTCTTGTGTTGGGTACCGTCGAAAAATTCCCCAGGCTTTATTTTGTTTCTTTTTAGCTTCTTTACATTCTTGTGTATACCAGAACTTGTGGTTTTGTCTTACCACTCCCGAGGACTGAGGAATCGCTAGGCGCGCAGCAGCTATGATACAGGTTGTGAAGATTTCATTCAGTTCGTCAACGCTAAGGCTATCGGAGTATATATTATCCAGGCTGGCCTTTTCTCGAAAGAGTGACCAGTCGGCTAAGTGTAGTTTCCAACGGCGAGGTTTACTTTGGATGATTAAAGGTGACGATGGTATGCTGATAATTACTGGCAAATGGTCACTTCCATAAGGGTTGTCCAGGACTTCCCATTTAAAAACTGTAAAAACTGATGGTGAACTAAAAGATAAATCTAAGGGGCTAGTTTTTCCAGTACTTGGAGAGCAATAGGTGTGCTTTCCTGTATTGAGTAGGCACACATTGTTGCACAGTATAAAATCTTCTAAAATGCGACCTCTAGTATCAGTTTGATCACTTCCCCAGAAGGAGGAGTGGGCATTAAAATCTCCGACTAAAAGATATGGCTCTGGTAGTTGTTCTAAAAGTTCTTCCATGTCCTCAAGTGTTACTGTTATATGTGGTTCAAGATAGATGGAACATATTGTGATCGTTTTAAAATGAACAACGGTGACTGCAACAGCTTCATATTTAGTCTGAAGTTTGACTTCGCGAGCTGCAACACCACTCTGAACAACGATAGCAGCGCCTCCAGAGAGCCGACATGCTTGCTGTCGGTCGCAACGAAACACTTGATATTTTTTCAGAATGTTTTTGTGTTGCGGGCCTAAATTGGTCTCTTGTAAACAAAAAATGACTGGGGAAAGTGAAATTAAAAGATCTGTTACATCACTGTAGTTTTTTATAAGTCCTCTACAGTTCCATTGGATTAAAAAAGCCATTTTTGTTGTTTTTCTTGTTTTTTTTTGGAAAGATTGAGCTGAAACCTAAGTTTCTGGCTTTTCGGGTCCCGTTATTCTGGCCCGTCCTTTGCGACGCTCGAGTGAGCTGTGCCGCCCGAGCGGGACGGACGTGCCAGGGGTGACATCCATCACCTCGGAGGAGGTGCTGGAAGCCCGCGAGGAAACCGTGCGTGTGCGGGTTTCAGGCCTCCCACGGCGGGGAGTAGCCTGGTTGTCCGCCGACTCAAGGGACGGCTGGACCTTTTTGGGAGACGACAGGGCAGCTTTCGCTGTCCCTGCCTGGGGCATTGATGGCGCTGCCTGTGTCCCGGTAAACGAGACTTGGGCAGGCGCCTGATTGCGGTGTGATGCACTGCCCCTGCGCACCACATCCGCGAAGTTTGTCCTAGCTGTGAAGGCGAATGGATTTGACTGTGAAAATCGTTTACGTGCTTCTTTGAATGAAATGTTTTCTTTTGTTTTCAATGTTATGATTTCCTTTTCCATCTTCCATGATGGGCAAGACCTAGAATACGCTGGGTGTTCGCCTTCGCAGTTTGTGCAGTGTGGTGATGCTTGACAGTTCTCGGATTTATGTTCTCTTGATGCACATTTTGCACATGTTTGATGGCCACGGCAACTCTGGGAGCCATGACCAAACCTCTGGCAATTAAAACACCGACGGGGGTTTGGAATGTAGGCGCGAACTCGGATTTTTTCATAGCCAACTTGAATAGATTCAGGGAGTGTGCTACAGGCAAAAGTGAGTACTAAGTGTTTGGTTGCTATTTCCTTGTCATCTTTTCTGATTTTTATTCGGTGCACATTTACAACATCTTGGTCACTAAGACCTTCCAACATTTCCTTTTCGGTGAGCAAAAGAAGATCATTTTCAGAAATTACACCTCTGACAGTGTTCAGGGATCGGTGTGCAGTGACAGAGACTGCAACCTCCCCAAAAGACACAATGTTTGGCAGTTTTTCATGTTGCGTGTTATCTTTGATTTCGAGCAATAGGTCACCACTTGCTAGTTTTGTTACCCTGTAGCCGGGGCCCAAGGCATCTGACAGACTCTTAGTAACTATGAATGGGGATATCTTTCTGGCTGGTTGCTCTGTTATTTCGCTATGAATAACATGATACTTTGGGAACGTTTCTTTTCTGGTGAGGAACTGAGCTGTTGCATCGGTCCGCCCTCTTTTGAGAGGGCGATCAGGTTTTGAAAGGGGGGGAGCCATAAAAAATTGATGTTTTTCGGTCATGGTGCCAGCCACCCACCATGGAGTCCAACAAGGGGACGCGACAGGAACTTGAAAGGAAGTCCTGCCTACGCCAGCTGTACACCTTAACTATAACCTAATATGACTCAACTCAGGGTAGTTGGTCACACACGGTTAACCCTCGCCGCCAGGAAAAAGAGGAAAAAACCAAGAAGGGAAGAGGATACAGGAAAGTTGTAAGAAAGGAAATAGGAAAGTGAAAGATAGAGGGGAGGACAGGAAAAGGCGACTGCCGATTTCCTCCGGTCGGGTCAGGCCGGAGGTGCCGTCTACAGGAAGCTGGGGCCAAAGTGGTGTGTTGCCTCCGCCGAGGGGCCTTAAGGGTCCAAACGCTCGGCATCGGCTCAACCACCAGGATCCCCTTTTCCCCGGACACGGCGATGCCACGCACGGCTAAGCGCGGATGCTCGGGTCCGTGGTGACGCATTGTTCACCATCATCCCCCTGCGGGGATGTCCCTGCGGATGCTCGGGTTAACCCCGTGGTGTCGCCACTCACCAACGTCTGCATGCTGCAGACGCCTCCCTGCGGGGATGGAGGAGGACTGATGCCTTTGTTCTAAAAGCCGCCCCCAGGCCCCCGCTAAAAGCCACCCCCAGGCCAGCGTTTCTTGCGACCTCTCCGAACAAAGCACTTTCTGTCACGGTAGCTCGATATGACGCCTGCCTGGATCGCCTGTTTCCGCTGGCTGGGACCCCAATCACAACAGCATGCCATGTAATTTTGTGATTAACCTCATGTCCTACTTTCCTTCTTATGTCTTGATACATGGAGAAGGAGAACAGGGCGATGGGCATTCTAAGGTGGGCTTCATGAGTAAACAGTAAATATTGTTACGAGGTGGCAAGCCTAGGAAAAGGACGACATGATGACCAAGTAAACAATGACAACAACAACACGTGGAGAGTAGCACGCCTTGCAAGTGACAGCTTCTCCGTGGCGAGCCCGCAACCAGGGTTGCCGTTGGTGGCTACTTTGCGCCAAATTGGCTACTTTTCGACCCCATCTGGCGATGAAAATTTCACGCTGGCTCCTTGGCTACTTTCTGGCTACTTTGAACTTCTATTTTGGCGCATTTACTAGCCATTTTTTTTTTGCAATTGCATATACAATAGCAAGCAAGAACAGAAAAGAACAATTATTTCCAAGCTTTGCTGTCCTCATCGCTGTCCTGGTCGCCTTGATGCGCGCGCGCGTCCTCGACGCATATATTCCTCCAACGAACTGGAGTCTGAAATACGCCAGCAGCAGAGAATTAGCGGTGCACTTGATCGCGCATCATGTTTGACTTTCCGGCACGCAGCGGCATCGTACAAGGACACTTGCGGCGAATGCCCTTTTCAACACCTGGCGCAAGGAGCACTGAAAATTTTGACCCTTCCAATTTCTAATGCTGATGCAGAGCGCGTGTTCTCTTGCGTGAACTTGACGAAAACAGAGATCCGTAACAAAATGTACCTGGATTTGCTTATGGCAATTCTGCGAATCAAATTCGGGCTACGACTCCAAGAAAAAACAGCATCATCGTTTAACGTTCCTGCTGAGTTGTTGAATAGAATGTGCCAAAATTACTCCGGCAAGAACACTATCTACTCTAGATAAACTACGCGGACTGAACTTTTATTTATTTGCAACGTACCTGATACTTGAAGGCCGAGCAAGAGGCCCAAAATTCCGTGCTCTTTATTTACTCTGCGTTTTTGTGTTGATTCAAAATGATATTATTTATTGTTCATTAATAAAAGTGGCTTATAATAATGACTCTTTTCTACTTGGCTACAAATTTGGCGCCAAGATAAGGTGGCGTGGCTACTTTTGGCTACTTTTAGCTTCAGTTCTGGCTCTTTTTGAAAAATTCCCAACGGCAACCCTGCCCGCAACCGTCATCACAGCCTGCCCCGCTGCCGCAGCGGCCTCAAGGGGATGGTGAACGGAATCACTTCACACCAGCGATAGACATCGTCCTTCTGCAAGAAGTGCTGCGGTTCGTGATGCTGCGAGGTGGTTGGACGTTGTTAACAACGTGAACACATCCACAAGCCGCAACTTTACAATGCGTAGCGTCAGGGAAAGGCATGACCTGATCCTTATGCACTTCTTGCGGAACGACAGAAGGAATTTGAGGAGGTAAGTGTTCCTCGTGTCTTAATCGCGCAATACTTCGAAATCCACGAAGTACACTTGAAAGTCACGGCGATCTTTTTTTAAAACAGGTTGGGAACAGAAGAAGACTATAACACCCGCGACCAGTTGTTACAAGAAGTCGCCGACCTGGCGCGGGACCATGGCTACAAGCCGAAGGCAACGGCCAAGAGGGCGAAGGTGCCCGAAGAGTTCCAGCTGCGGCCGCGCCCTCCGTCTGCCACTGCCACCGCCAAGAATGACAAGAAAGAAGCAGATAGAGAGAGGCACGCAGTCACAGTTGTATCTTACGCCAGGGCGTCAGCTCGAGCGGAAGGTAAGAGAAAATCTTTGTTATACATTTAACCAGCCTCTAAATTCTGGACACCTTGTTACCAAACAGTTCCCGAGTACATTAGGCTACAGTGTCAGCAGCAACGGGATAAAAAGCAATCTGCTGTTAATACCTTTGATTTGCGACTGTTACAATTTCAATTGTTCACTCTGCTGCAATATATCTGAATCCAGTGCAATGTCTGCTTTGCTACATTTTATTACAAAACATTTTTTGCCATCATGAAGTCACTGCCTGCGTATTGACATCCACCATTTTTTTTTTACTTAAGAAAATATGCATTGCATGTTTTTTCTACAAGGATGAATGTGTAGACCAGGAGTTGCTGTGCCACTGTGCTTGCTGATGGTGCATAAATTGGTGCAGACTTGCAAACAGTTTTATTTTGTATAAAGCAAGCATAACAAAATGAGGTTGCACGAATTATGACATGCTGCCCATGTGATTGTACTTGACACAACTTTATTACTCCAGACCACAGCACCAGCCAGTCCCCGCAGGACATTCTGCTCAACATTTATGCGGACGACGCCAGCTGTGAGACAACCCAAGAGCAAGATCTGCCAGGTAGTCTGACTACAGCTGATACGCCAGTGCGGAGCGATGTTGCAGCAGGGACCTCCTAAGAAACACTAGCTGGCAGTGTCGCTGCTGTTCGCAGCCCTCTACATCCAGCAACTGCTGGTTCATGCCAGACACCGTCTGGTGTTCGCATGATGCCATTGCGAGGTAAGCAGACTATTTTCGAAAGATTACATGATCGCTTCTGTCCAAAAACCCTTATGGCCTGCACTGGCGCATATGACACTTGCATGTGCAAATACTTCACCATGGCAGTATTAGCCATCAGAACATGGCAGTAGTAATTAAAGGACGCATATGGATGCTGCAATTTGTTTCAGCATGCATAACACTACCTTAGCGCAGAGCAACATTTCACAACATGCTAAGTACTGCCTGATATTTTTAATTGGAAATTCAGCTCTATGAGGTGCATTCACCACTCCCTTGGATTTTTTTCATACAGGACTGCAGAACAGGAGTTCTGCGACTGGATTATCTGCAGGGGCGCGGAACCCTCAAAAGCCGCCACCTAGACCTTGAGGAGCAGCGACTTCTCAAAGAGCGCATTATGCGCTCAGAAGAGCGCTGCATTTTAGCTGAGGAGAGGGCGGAACCCCGCCGCATTCTCTCAGAAGAGAGACGACAGAACCAAGCCATCATGGCTACTGAGCGCGCGGAATTGCGCAGTATCATTGCTGAAGAGAGAACGCAACATTCGCGCATGATGGAGGAAATGATTCAGCAACAAAAAATTCACCTGAACCTCATAGACACCCTCCTCAAGCAAATAAATAAAACATAAATCTGGAGGAATGCAATCTGTTGTCCGAGACTCTTGTTTCTCCTCCCTATTTGCTGACCAAGGGTGTCGATATGCTTTCATGTGAAGGTTAAATGTCTGGCGCTGCACCAGTTCCTGGTTCAACATTAGGAGGGCTGGGACGGATAAAATTCTTGTATCTGCTAGCCAAAAAGAAATGGCTTTTTGCAGTCTTTTACAGAACATGGAATTCCTCTATAGCACAAAGCACACTGAAGTCGCTGCTAGCATAATGCAAGTCATACTGAGTGCATGCATACCCGTAAACAGCACTTAGAGACAAGATAATGAATGTTACATGCATAGGTTTCCACGTAGGGTCAAATTTCATTGAGGACTCAAGCTGGCTCACTTTATCCCTTACTGAAATTGATTCAGGAAAACAAGCACCCAGCTCTAGCAGCATGTTTTGCATGCAAGAATGAACATATATTTAATAATACAAATTTACCCTCGAGTAAATCAATGGTGTGACCCTCTTCAAAATGGCACTAAATATTCATCAAGTGCTGGAGCAGCCAATTAAAAAAAATCTGTCACTTGGCTGCCATACAGGCATGTATGGCAGTTGGCAAGGAGGGTGGCAACTCTGTACATGCGCCCTAGAGCCTGCACATGAAGATACTGGTTCTTGTGATAGTCAACAAATGCAAAGCCGCCAGCCACCTTGCCAAAGCCCCACTCCACAGCTTGTCGTACTGCGCTCATAGCACGATTGAAGTAGGCCTCGTCGGGCTGCAGATTCGAACCTCCGTAGGGCTTCAAAAGGAGAGGGTCCCCATAGATAGCATACTTGTGTCCTTGCACAAGCTTCTCAAGGTTATTATACAGCATGGTCTGCCGCAAAATGCTATGCTACTACTAGAAGCACATACACTTAGATGCATTGTATGTGAATGTCGACGATGTAGATGAGATGAAGGCACGAGAAATTACTCTTCGTTTTATCCATGCACCTGTCTTACCACCTTGACATGTGTACCACAAAATTAGGAGAGACATGGCTCAAGTCTACATTAAGTAGAAAAATTATGCACACCATGTGCTGGGTTACTATTACCAGAGTACCAGACTGACCATGTTTTTTTGCTGCCCTTTAGCAAGAGCAGTGTAGGTCACTAGGTGACTGATCTGAAAGTGCAAGATCTCTCTGTTGATCGACAGCTGTTCAGTTTGGTTTGGTTTTGTGGGGTTTAACGTCCCAAAGCGACTAAGGCTATGAGAGACGCCGTAGTGGAGGGCTCCGGAAATTTCGACCACCTGGGGTTCTTTAACGTGCACTGACATCGCACAGCACACGGGCCTCTAGAATTTCTCCTCCAAAGAAATTCTAGCCGCCGCGGCCGGGATCGAACCCGCGTCTTTTGGGCCAGCAGCCGAGCACCATAGCCACTGAGCCACCGCGGCGGCCCGACAGCTGTTCAGTACACAACAAAATTCCATTTCTGGAGCACGTAGCTGTGATTTTCATGCTGGTGAACTGCTCAACCATGCTGCAGCCACTCGACCAAGGCATAATACAGTCTATGGAAGCCATTTGCAGTACAGCACTGATGCACTGGATTCTCTAGCACCTCTGCAACATGGTTGAAGAGCCAACCAAAATGAATGTTCATTAAGCATTGAAAAGGCTACCAGCCTAGTGGTACGTGTCACACAGCCCTGTATGTAACTACTACCGAAGAGCTGGGTGTGGTGTTCGTGAGTTTTGGTTTCAGCACCGCCAGAGATCCCAGCGGCAGCGCATGCACCGAGAGCACAGCCTCCTCTCCTGTAACTTACCCATGTATCCTCTCAGTGTGCCTCCAATAAAGGAACGTAACAGACGCATGTAACACTGGCGACGAGGGAAGCGAAAACCCACTGAAGAAACGGGTGGAGTCAACTGGAGATGGCATCCTTGCAAGCCTCCATCGAGCCTTTCTCAGGGAAGTCCTGGACATCATGGATCCAACGCCTTGGATTTTACTTCGTGGCAAATTCCATCACAGACGACGAAAAAAAGCGAGCCTTGCTCCTGACTCTCTGCGGCCCAGAGACATTCGAAACCGTCCGCACACTGGTCGCACCTAAGAGGCCAGGAGAAGTGCCATACGACGAGATCGTCCAAACCTTGGCTACGCATTATGACCCACGCCCGAGCTCTACTGTCGCTGCAAATTCCAGACGGGACCAACAACCAGGCGAGTCCATTGCTGGTTACGTTGCCGCTTTACGGAAACTTGCTGCGGATTGTAACTTCGGCGTTGGGATGTCGCCACCCTCCGCGGAGGCGACGGCCGCCGCCGTAGGCACCGCGCTCCCCCTGGATATCATGTTACGCGACCGTTTCATCTGCGGCATCCACAACGAGCTTCTTCAACAGGGTCTGTTCGCCGAAAGAGAGCTTACGTTACAGAGGGCTTTCGACCTCGCCGAGAGGGCGGAGAGCACTGCCCTGCAGCAACAGAGCACAAAGCTGGAAACAGAAAATCTGGAAGTGCACAAGACAAGCCCGAAGAAAGAAGGTGCAAAGGGAGAAGAACAGCACACTCAGCACAAGGCGCGCTGCTACAGATGCGAGGGCCCGCATGACCCGGGTGAGTGCAGGTTTCGCAATGCTGCATGTAACTTTTGCAAGAAAATTGGGCACATCGAAAGAGCTTGCATCACAAAGAAAAAACGCAAAACTGCAACTCATCATCTCAAGCTTAAGCCTGCAAGCTAGAATACAAGCATGGCACATTCGCCAAAGAGGTCAGCACAGGATCTATTTACAGTCAAGAGCTTGCAGGCATGCCCAAAGTTCATGTTACCGCTACGCGTCAATGGCAAGATGTTGGATTTCAAGGCTGACTCTGGTGCAGCATATTCGCTAATCAGCAAGGAAACCCACGAGCGCAACTGGCCCACAAAACCTCCTCTGCTGGTGCAATCAGACTTGAACCTTCACACGTGGTCAGGAGAGCAATTGAGTCTCATTGGCACTACGGAAGTACAAGTTCGACACAAGTCGAAGGATTACGTTCTTCCACTGCATGTCATGAAGGCAACGGGTGCAGCCTTCTGGGCCGTAACTGGTTCAATGCGCTAAAAATACGTCTACAAGGAATAAACCAAATTCAAGACGCCTCGCGAACCAAACACACAGTGCTATGTCGCCTGCTTGAAAAGCATGAACGTGTTTTTCCTGAAGACATTTTAAGCTATGCGGGACCACCAGTCAACAAACAGTTAGACCCAAACGTCCCACCACGCTTTTGCAAAGCTCGACCGGTTCCCCTTGCTCTTAGACCAGCTGTGAAGGAAGAGTTGAATCATTTAGAGCAACAACGCATTTTGAAACCAGTTCAGCATTTTGACTGGGCGACAACCTTGGTGCTTGTTTGGAAAAAGTCTGGGCTGTTAAGGCTCTGTGGCGACTACAGAAGCCCTGTAAATGCAGCGCCCGTGGAAACGGCTTATCGGCTTCCACTGAAGAGGTACTGTCTACTCTCAGGGGTGGAATGATATTCTCAACGCTTGATCTGTTTCAAGCCTATCAGCAAACGGCCAGTCACTGAAAACACAGCAAAAGTACTGACTGTGAACACAATGAATGGACTGTACGCGGTCAAAAGACTGCCATTCGGAATCTCAGCAGCACCGGCGATATTCCAGCGAATCATGGAGACAACTCTCGCCGGAATACCGGGCACCAGAGTGTACCTGGACATAACTGCCTGCGGCGAAACGTCGCATGTGTCGAAACGTGTTTACATAAACGACCTCATTGAAGATTCAGAAATCAAGGCCAGATTATTTGCAGACAATTGCATTATTTATACTAATGTTAATTCAGTTGAAGATCAAGTTAAGCTCAATGGTTACCTGCTCAACATTAGCGAATGGTGTAGAAAGTGGCAAATGTCTTTAAACCCCAGTAAAACAGTATGTATGACAATCACACACAAACATCAGCCACTCGAATTTGACTACTCATTACAAGAAAACAAACTTAATCGAGTAACAGGATATACATACCTGGGAGTGACAGTTACTTCAGACCTGCGTTGGAACACTGACGTACATAACATTGTTGCTAAAGCAAATAAAAGATTAGGATTCATTAGGCGGTCACTTAAGCATGCTACACAGGATACTAAACTTACAGCTTATAAGATGCTCGTACGCCCGATAATGGAATATGCGTGAGGTGTGGGATCCCTACACTCAAACACTTGCAGCTGAACTGGAGCGAGTGCAGCGACGAGCACTTCGCTTTATCTATTCTCGCTTCCGAAGACAAGATCAGGTAACCCCACTTTACACTTTAGCGAACTTGCGCCCTCTTCAATGTCGCCGGAAACAAAAAAGACTCATTCTTTTCTATAAGATTATGAACAACATGGTACATATCGATAAGCAGCAATACATAAGCCAAACTACTTCACATATCACTCGGGGTAAACATTGCAGACACGTAAAAGAACAAAAGTTTTCTAAGCACTGCTACAAGCATTCCTTCTTCCTGTCTACAGCGAGAGAATGGAACAGACTGCCAGAGAATGTGGTGCTCGCATCGGGTGTGAATGTGTTCTCTGCTGGAGTTCGTGATTGGTTGGTATAGTGCCTGATATAATGCGCCTTGCATTTGTGTTGGACGTGGTGTTTCCAGATTGTTTTCTGTTTCGTTGCAGCGATATTTTTGCGCATTTTTATTTGTTGCTTAGAGGTCAATTCCATTTTTTGATATGTTAAACCTTGGCACCGACTGGATGGTGCTGGTGTTTTGTTTGTTGTGTTCCGCCTTTCTAATCTGTACCTTGTATCACTCCTATCTTGGTCCTGACCGGACCGATAGTATCTCTAATAAATAAATAAACAGCACAATGAACGGCTGGACCAAGTACTTTCAAGACTGGACAGTATGGGTCTGCGCCTTCAGAAAGACAAATGTCGGTTTGGGGTCTGCAATGTGTTCTTGACAAATGTGAATGAACCGTCCATAAACCTGCTAAATAAGATATGCTACCCCGAGCAACACACCTTCTCTACTCCAGCCACAGCGCGGGGATTACAGCACGAGGCTGTTGCAATCACAAGCTATGCTGAAGAAATGAGGAAGAACCCCACTGACTTCTCCCATCAAAAGACGGGTGTTTATTTAAGTACAAAGTATCCATACATAGCACCAAGTCCCGACAGTTCTGTTTCTTACGCATGCTGCAGAATGAGCATCGTGGAAGTAGTGTCCTTATTCACACTCTGACAGTACAATACCGGACGCTGTGAAAGACCGCAACTTCTGCTTGAAGCGACAGCACTCTTTTTTTTCAAGTGCAGACTCAGATGGCAGTGTGTGACGTTCCATACTGTGATTTTGTTGTATGCACTCCATTGTCAGTGTACATTGAAAGAGTGGAGAGAGATGATACGTTCTTTCAGTCTTGTGCCAACAGCATTAGCTTTTTTTACGAGTAATTCTTCCAGATCTTTTCTCACAGCACTTTTAAAAAAGGATTATAAAAAAGCCAACAAGTGACGTCAACAAGTTTTGTTACTGCCAAGGTCAGGAGGCAGAGAAGATGCTTGCATGTGATGGTCCGCAGTGCAAGTATGGGTGGTTCTATTACCTTTGCCTGGGTATAAAGCAAGCCCCAAAGGGAAAGAAATGGTTCTGCCAAGACTGCAGCAAGCAAGGATAATGACTTGTAGCGAGCTGTTTGTCTTCTTCCTACAAGAGGAACAGCACATCAGTGCAGGCTCGTATGCCAGTTGGCAAGTTTTCTGCTGACAGGCTTACCAGCGAGATGTCGCCCAAACCTCTATCATATGGAAAGCAGCCCATCATGTTATGTTCAGAGCTCCAGCACTGTATGTCTGCTATATTGTCTTTATTTTCAATAAACACTTCAACATAGCATATACTTTGGGTATTACCTTATGCAATTCCCAGATGAAAATTGAGGAAACGACTTGTGGCCCAAGTGGTCCCATTAAGAAAACCACTTGGAGCCTAGGTGGTCACAGCAAGAAAACCACTTGGGGCTGATATGGTTCTATTTACATAAGTGGTCAAGCTTAGGATTTCTTCAGGCAATTGCACATCCAGGCATCATGCTCAAGCTCAGAGACCACCTGACAGAGGTGGCTCCACTTGCATGAAAAACAAGGGTGTTGGGAACTGCTGGTCAAGTGTATATGTTAGTGGTCACAGCATCTCGAGCAAAATCATTGCACTGAAGGAAATCCCCACCCCTGCATATTTCATTCTGAATGAGCATTGTACCAGCTGTGTTTGTGTAATCACAAAGGGTGTTGCACGTTGCACCACAGGCTATAGTGGCCCCACTGCACTGGTTAAATTGCTAATCAATCCATTCGTGCAGACCAAATATTCGAAAATGTCTGGTTTCCTTTTTTGTGTTTCAAAAAGGCGAGTATTAAAATGCCAAGTCCAGGTAAATCTTAATTTGGCATACCTCAGAGAACCAATTTCAATTGCTTTTTATGAGATCAGTAAGAGGAATCTTTTCACTTGCGAATGTACCAAGATATTGAATCACAACCAATAATGCAAACCATATTTGGTCTGGTTTGGTTTGGTCGGCCACTCATAATGGCCATGTGATAAGGCTGGAGCCTTTAAGAATCCATTTAATTTACTAATTTGCACTACAATTTTGCAGGTAAATGATGCTATTTCAAATCAGTAAGCTCAGAAAGAATACCCAATCAATGAGGGGAATAATTTTGATACAGCAATTTCTCGACATACTCACAGTGACGAAACATTCACTTGAATGCAAATAAAACAAGTGCATTTAATCATCCTTTAAATCCTTTGCATGCCTTTGGAATCAGCTATAACCTTCAATAGTCAGATACAACTCAAGAACGAAGCGGTAAATGCCCCTCAAAGGAGGTCCACCCACCAATAGCGTCCACTGCTTCTTATGACGTCGTGGTTAATCCCTCGGAGTGGCAGATGAAAGGCAACCATGGCTTCATCCGATTAGCCACAGCATCATGAAAATTGGTTGACGCCATTGGCTAGAGGGCCTCCCTTGTAGGGCACCTGCCACTTTGTTCTTGAGTTCTATCTGGCTGTAGTTAACCCGGCAATTGTTCAAAGCAAATGAATGGAGAGCTCTAATCTGATGCATTGCTTTCACATCACAGAGGCAGTTTTATGTGGTACATACATCAAGGACTTTATTCCAAACAAGTTTTACTACACAAAGTACTAAAGCAGAACATTATACAATACATTATACAATATAATTGTTCTTTTTTAACAAAATACACACAAAAACCTTTGAAATTGTAAAGTGCACACAATGAAAATTATAAGCCCAAGACTGCCACATGGAAAGAGCAAATGTCGTAATTAAAGCATAAAAATATATTAAAAGACAAAATGACAAGATAATCCTTTCAAAAATCTAAAGCCCATGTCCAAAATTTAAAATCTGCAATTTGCTTACATCCCCTCTAAAAATGTGGCACAGCTACATTATAGAGCAACTCCAGCATTTTTTGTGCCTTCTCAGATTTTACTGCTACTTTCATGATGTGTTCTGTGCAGTTTTGTGGTCTTTGGTGTAAAATTTTGCAGTGGGGCTGTTTTGTTGTGGCGCAAACGAATATTTAAGTTTCATGCTGATCTGAGCTCTGCGTTTGTTAAATGACAGTATTTCGACCTTGCTTTTGGTCATTCCAGACAAATAATGACCTAAGCAGTCACAGAGTTGCAGTTTATCCAGTCAACACGCACGACAGGTTTTGCGGCAGTATCCATGGCATCATAGGTCTGTCTGTTGTGACGTCATCATTTACGTCTACTCTTGCCCTTTGACATAAGTGAAACCGGTCACCTTGCCTTAAGGCCATTCATGCTTATTGCACAATTCAGTAAATATAGCCTCATTGTTGATCTCCAAGTACATACATGGATGCATGGGCTCACAAAGTTTGAACAACAGCCATGTAGGGTGCTTGTGAGCGCATTTCAAGTGACTTGAGTCTCCAAAGTCAACAACATCATAGCTACATGACATAACATATACGCTGCAGCTTCCATCAGTTGCAGTCACAGACAGAATCCTCTCTGCCCTAAGGAGACATCTCCCAGTCTCAGGGCAGTTGAATCCTGCTTTGATGGAGCCAGATACTGCATGCTGTGAATAGTGGGACCAGCAATTCTCACTCTATCATGCTCGACAATCTGGTCAAAAGCATCAGAAGTCAGCCTTCTCACAAGCTCACAAAGATGCTCAGGTACCGCTTTAGGCTTTCCAAGGGTTCGCAAAGTACCTGGTTTTTCTTGGTTTTTGGTCAGATGCAGCTGAAGTTCTTCTGAGGCCATGCTCCTCAGCTCAAAAAATGTGCTTCTGAGTAAAACACAGGAAAAAATCTGGAAAGCCACTCCATTCGATGATGATATAAGCTTCAGAAGATGGCCAATGCTCGACTAATATGGAAAGCATGACAGTGCCCATAATGGCCCATGAAGCACCATACCTTTTGGTAGATGCAGCAGTGTATGAACATTTGATGTCATCTGTGCTCCGCCATACAGGTATTTGGTCATCAAAAATGTTTATAGCATTCCTCAGGCAAGACATCCTTCAAACAAGGCAGGCAGTAGTAGAAAACCCAACCTTGCCACTCATCTGCCTTTCAATATTTGCGGAGTTTCAGGGCACGTGGTGGCCTATTCAAACACTGTGGTGGCTTAAGACCGCAGAGTTGTTCACTGACTATGGACTGCCGCGTGGGATCTCCAATGTAGTATGGTTCACCAACACCTGAAAGCCACAGCTCAGTAAACTGGCGGGCAACACCAAGCATGGCACAGTGCATAAAGTCTGGATTAAAGCTCCAGACTATATCAAATCCTGGTACATTAACAAGTGCTGAGGGACCTTTTACACCACGAACTGTGCGCTGGGTTGTTGCAGCTTCCTTCATATCTTTCAGCATACCCAGCTCATTGCGGCCCTCGACGACACCAGCACTGACCGGGTATTTTACGCACCCTGCAAAATAAATAATGCCACTAGTTAGCCTCTTAAAAATATCACAATTACCATTAATGCAAACTCCTGGGTGAAGGCACCATGAGCAGCCATATTAGCCATTGAACTGCAGGACATTCTGCATTGCAGCCCTTGCAGGGGTGTCTGCCATGCAGCTAATGCAGTACACCTAGAAGAGATAGTGGATCAACAGAGCATCAAATGTGGAAAAGAATGAAAAAACATTTATCTAGAAGCATCTAGCTGCCACCATCAGAGCTTATTGCATGCATTAATATTATTAGCACAATGTCAGGCAATGCAGATTTGGGCAGACCATCCAGAACTATTGAAGCTGTCATGCAGATTGCATATAAGTTTTTGAACAATAACTGAGTTGCTTGAACAAATTCGGGAGTTAACTACGGAGCTTGTACATGTTCTCAAAGCTACGTGCAGAGAAGAATCAGACAAGTGCCTTTTGCATTTTTAGAAAACAGTACTTCCATATACCGCAATAAATATGCAGAAAACTTACCTTGGAGTTTACTGCTATATCCCTTGCTTTCCATTTGATGCAATCTTGAGCCAGTCTTCATTTGCATACAGAAGGCAGCGTCATGTTTGGATGCTTACTGCCATAACACAAAAGTGGCAGAACGATTGACCGCCATCGTAGGAAAGGTGGCAATTCATTAATGGTCAGCTGTACTGGCCAAATGGCATAGTTTGCTGATTTGAAAACAGGGCTGCCCAGGGTGTCTACCAAGTTGACGTTTCCAAATTCCCTGAGTTTTCCAGGTTTTCCCTGAGTGCATTTGTTAAATTCCCTGAGTGACACATTACTTTGGTTTATGCAAAAACAGCCTGACACAAAGCCGCCTGACGGTATCACTCTTCAGTAAGCATGTTAAAAAATAAAAAAAAAACGATTTAGTCTTATTTGTTTAGCAAGGAGTAGCTTTTAACCGTATTTACTAGCATAATAGGCGCACTTTTTTTCCCGAAAATTCGGCTCAAAGTTCGGGGTGCGCCTATTAGCGGGGTAAAATTTCCGGAAATTTTTCGACTCAAAATTGAACACACCGCGTAAACGCACTCGTGCATGGGCCGCACCCCGTTTTCCCGAAGAAAATATTACAAAAAAAAAAGATCTGTGGAAGGGCCGCACCGAAACTTTCTACGACCCACGCGGGAATAGCCTTCGGAATGCACGCGCCGAGGCCTCTGCGATCGGCTCCGGCTGAGCGCACCGGGCGCTTGATCGTGGAGGCCACACACACGCACAGGAGCTTCCAGACGCCACCCACGGAGGGCGCCCGAGGTAGAGCTTATCATCATCATCAACGTTTTCCTCCGCCGCGAGCTTTCGCTATCCATATCGCCATCAGCATCTCTAGCTCGTTTTTTTTTTGTTTTGTTTTTTTGTTGCTGTCAAGTGCCAGGATCTGCGGTAGCGCGATAGTTCATCGTGGTTTATGGCTTTGCCGCGGGGCGTTGCTGTTTTAGCTCGACGGCCAAGCACCTTAACAGCTACACGGCTGGGAGTTTGCTCTCGAACACGGCTAGCGTGCGGCAGGTCGGAAAATACGACGTGGCCGAGAAGTCATTAAAACAGCAGTCATTGAAACTAAGTCGGTTCAAAACGGCGCAGCTAAGTACGGACAGACTTCGTTGCTTCGCCAGCGTCGCCAGATCACGAGAAGGCGGGAAACTATTCCCCCTCTCCCAAAGCTGCGCTGCCTGCATCGCGTGTGTGCACCCCCTGCGGCAGAAATGGACGCTTCCATCAGAGAGACGCGCAGGGAGGAAGAGTTCACTCAGAAACACCGGAAAACAAGGGGAGGCCGCTGGCCGTCGAACAGCGCACGCGCGAACCACAGCGCCGGAGAAGCACCGGAAAGTACGATTCAAAATTCGAAGTGCCGCTGGCGCCGCGAAGATTTTTGCCGCCTTGCTGGGATGCTCCACTTGACGGCAAAACGTTGGAGGCCGGCGCTCGCTGAGGAGAGTACGCGTAACGCCGCAGTGGACAATCCGTGCAATGCCAGTCCGCATCGTTTACATGAGGCAGCATTATCGCGCCTTTAATTCTTTTTATGTAGAAATGCAGCTATTTTTCCCTGATATAAGCACAAATCCCCTGAGTTTTCCCTGAGTTTTTCCAGATTGTCCAAATTCCCTGATAATTCCCGGTTTTCACGGTTTTCCCGGTTGGTAGACACCCTGCTGCCATCTGCATTAAGCAAAAGTCAAATCGTGCTGACCACAATTTAGTTTAGCACGCTGCTTGTGATAACTTTCCCCATCAGTCAAATCTGATTTCCCTGTCCCCCTGGGTGAATTCAGGTTTTCAAGGGATTCCACCAGCTTTTCTCGTACTGCTTCGTCCGCGAGAACTGAGGATAACTGAGTCACCAGCGGCAGGCCAACGAAGTAGCTTCCCTTTGAAATTAGATCTCTTCCGGAGTACTGTTCCCCACACATGAAACACGTCGGCGAGATGCTGTGTGTGGTTTGTAAGTTGCCTGGTGTAGTTTCCAAGAACGCTTCACATGCTAGGCAGTAAAAATGAAAAGCAATGTCAACAGGAAAAGCAGCTGCAAATTTCCAGAAAAGGTATTTCCAATCAGGAAAACTGCTTGTTCCTAAAAGCTTGTTTTGCAATTTCAGCAATCTTTCTATGCTTGTCCATGGTAGGCCTTCTTCAATAGCATAATCCATGATTAAAACTACAGCGTCTCCAATGGACAGCGAAGTTCCATTTCCTAGCGGGGTTAAAAATTAGACGAATTGTTTACCGCAACCCATTTGCGAAGGGCCGGATGAAAGAGAATTCGCAGTACTCTTCATCTGTACAGTCCAGATCATTCACAGAATTATCCGGTTCATCACAGATCGTACGAGGTGGCAGTACCAGAAGCCGAAGTCTGCGTGCTTGACGCTGTCGCACTGGTGTGACTGCTGGCGTCCTCCTTCATAAGCCTATGCGCCGTCGACCTCAGAATGTCCTCATACTCCGCGGCATTTGGCTCTAGATACCGCTTCCGAGCCCTGTGCTTTTTTGCAGTGGCCATTTTTTGAAGCAGCCTTCATAAACCTACGATGTAAAAAGAGAGAACATAACAGGCACAAAAAACAACCACAGATCAAGCCATAAGGCAATGATCAAACCACAAAAACACAGACTAGCCAAACGCTCAATGTTCCGAATGTAACTGGATTGGATTCGAGCGTCTCCCCCCCTAAAAACGTGGTAGTGGTACGACGATCGTTACTCATGGCGAAAGCTAGGCATTTTGCTGTTTGTTTTATTTCACACACTGCTTGGCAGAAATTTTTAGGCACAAATAAATTTATAAAGCTGCTAAGACAAGAAGAACGCGAGCAAAAACATATGCTGGGAAGCCTAATCCAACAATAGCCAAGCTAGTCGATTTCCCATGACCGCAATACCGCGAGCCACCATACGCGAGTTGCAAGTGTAGGCTTGTAAGTACAGTGTGACACGAAACGTTGAAGCCATGTACGCTCTGTTGAGATTTCTCAACGATCATGACCGAAAGGTGCATGCTGTTCCTGTCGTGAAAATTAAAGACTGCTCCAGCACATGACAAGGATTTTGATGCAAAGCAGGTGTACTCGGCATTTTGGGCTGATCCACATAATGAGAATTCCAGTCACTATTCTGCGCAGATTTTGATGATGGCAGGTAAGTTGCTTTTCATCTTGAGAACCGTTCCTCCGATATCAACCTTTAAAAAAATCTTGAACCCAACTACTACATCTATCTTATTTTTTGTTTTCACACAGAAGTGCGAAAACAAATTCGCACGGCGAAAATTCCAGCCTCAGAATATTAGGTTGATGTGAGTGATGACGATGGAGTGTCCTCCCAAGCTACCCAGTCACGGAAGGAGAAGCAGGTATCTTGTTCATTCGAGATCGAGATTTTGCAGATTGTAGCAGTCATTGTGTACTTTCAGGAACAAAAGAAACACAAACAGGCTGCAAAAAAAGCGCATATGCCAGTATTCTGAAAGCACAGATAGAAAACCCTAAAAGAAAGAACAAGGAAGCCACCGACAGTGGAGGTGCAAGTTGCACGTACTGCTACAAATTTTATGGAATCTTCATTAATACTCAGTTTCCTTGCAGACCCGAAAGAAGCATATTCTATATGCATCAACATCTGACAGCGACATAGATGACGGCGTCGTGGCAGAATCCGATCTAGTTCTGCCGTAACAAGATTTCAGACACTGGCGCCAGCGTTACAAAGAGAAATGTGCCGAAAATGCGAGGCTGCATGACATCATCAAGTCACAGCAGATGTTGATTGATGGGAAGCTCCTCACAAGTAGGTTTATCAAGGGTTTACTCTATCTTTAATGATTATGCTGAATTGAAATGTTGAATTAGCCTGTCATTCCTCGATAGCAAGATTCCAGTCGATTTCTGATTTGTACCTTTTGTTGTAGGGTGAAGGCATTTGCTGTTATCGATGGTTCGTGTTATCTGCACTTGAACAAGTTGCACTTTATTTTTTGTTTTTTTTTTAACTCTACACAATGTGCGATCACTGGGAGAGGAAGAGGTGAAAAGAATACCTGCACGAGGATAACGAATTTGCTGCACCTGCATCGACGTGTCGCTACAGGCAGTGGCTAGAGGTTGTTAATGAAGCAACCACAACAGACAAAGATACTGCCAAAGCTTTTGTAACCTCTGGCGCTGTCACCGGTGGCTCGCCGTGTCCGTCAAGCTGCACTGAAAACAACGTGCCACCAAGCGCATGAAGACGACGAGCCGGAATGAGCCGGAATCCATGCACTATGAAGAAACTCTCAGTGCTACTCTAGATGAATACCGAGACGACACTCTTCCCAGCTCCTCAACAACAAATGCGGCCGCCATCATATGATTTTACCCTTCGTGGCCGTTGACGGCTTGCTACGGCTCATTAACGAACTGTTTGGACTAGAGCGTGATGTACTGCCTCGAAGCAAATTTGTGCTTAGGAAACTATGGGCACCCCAAGTGAGCGGCAAAGTAGAACTGCTACTACTGTGATGTTTGCGGCAGCCTTTTGCAAAGCGACTGCAATGTGACATGTGCAAAAGAGCCCTAAGAAAATCGCAGCTGAAAGAACGAGGTTCTTTCTATTCTGAACTTGAAAAAGCAGCTTCTTCACAGAATTGAAACATGCAAGGACTTGATACTCCACCAAATGAGAAAGACTGAACAAAATTTTAGAGAAGATGGAATCCGGGACATACCGTATTTACTCGCGTATAACCCGCCCTT